>NC_057861.1:569625581-570825581 GCF_019393635.1 Dromiciops gliroides | reverse complement strand
GGCAGTTCTCCTTGATAATTTCCTGGAATATGGTGTCTAGACTCTTTTTCTGATAATGACTTTGGGTAGTCCAATAATTCTCAAATTGTCTCTCCTTGATCTATTTTCCAGGTCAGTTGTTCTTCCAATGATGTATTTCACATTTTCTTCTATTTTTTCATTCTTTTGATTCTGTTTGACTGATTCCTGGTGTCTTGTGGAGTCATTAGCTTTGATCTATCCAATTTGAATTTTTAAGGCATTGTTTTCTTCAGTAACCTTTTGTACCTCCTTTTCCATTGGGCCAAATGAATTTTTTAGGGAATTGCTTTCTTCAGTCAATCTTTGTGCTTCCTTTTCCAAGCTGCTGATTCTTTTTTCATAATTTTCTTGTGTTGCTTTCATTTCTCTTGCCATTTTTTTCTTCTAACTTTCTCAATTGATTTTTTAAATCCTTTTTGAGCTCTTCCAAGAAGGCTTTTTGGTCTTGAGACAAAGTCATTTTCCCTTTCGAGGCTTCACATGTAGGCAATTTGAAAGCATTTTCCTCTTCTGAGTTTGTGTTTAGCTCTTCCCTGTCAACATAGAAGCTCTCAATAGTAAGAGCCCTTTTCTGTTTCTTACTCATATGGTAGCTTATTTTTTTAAAAGTTGAGGTCTGCCTCTGGGGCACAAGGGTCACTGTTTCAAGTTTCTTGTGCTGGAGGATAGGGGCTGTGTCACTGGCTTTCTTCTCTGAGGCTTCTGTGGCTTATGGATTCCTCACCGACCTGGGCTTGCTCCCTGCACTTGGTCCAGGCACTGTGATGACCTGGCCCACTTCTGCCTGTCCTGTGGGTTGCCCTCCAGCTGGTAGCCTGCCCTCTCACCTGGTGCGGATGGATCTCACAACTTACCTGCTGTACCACCAGCTTGCTAAGCCAGGACCAGGGGGCCTCAGTTGCTCCTCTGTGGTTAAGAGCTTCTTGCTGACTTGCCCAGACCCCCTCTGTGCTGTGCTGCAATGGGCTCCCCCTTTGCTGAGTGAGAACTGAGTGAAGTCTTCTAAATTATCTCAAGTTGGAAGATTGTGTCTTTTTGTAGGTTCTGTAATTTCAGAATCTGTTTAGAGGCTTGATTTCATGTTCTTTTTGAGGGAACTGCAGGAGAGCTCAGGAAACTTGTTGGCTTCTCTCTGCCATCTTCCCCATCTAAACTTCTCAATGTTGTTTTAATCTGCATTTCTCTCATCAATGATGATTTAGAGCATTTTTATATGACTTTAATTAGTTTTGATTTCTTCATTGGAAAACTTCCAGTTCATATCTTTGACCATCTATCAGTTGGGGAATGACCCTTATTCTTATACATTTGACAAAGACAAACTGTCTAAAAATTTCCCCCAATTTTCTGCTTTCCTTCTTTTTTTTTTTTTTTTGTGAGGCAATTGGGGTTAAGTGACTTGCCCAGGGTCACACAGCTAGTAAGTGTTAAGTGTCTGAGGCCGGATTTGAACTCAGGTCCTCCTGACTCCAGGGCTGGTGCTCTATCCACTGCGCCACCTAGCTGCCCCTCTGCTTTCCTTCTAATCTTGGCTATATTTGTTTTCATTATAAAAATCCTTTTTAATTTAATGTAATTGAAATAATCCATTTTACACCTAACTTTGCTTTCCATCTCTTGTTTATTCATAAATTGTTCACTTATCTTTCATTTTTTTTTTTTTTAGTAAAATCTCTCTTTTTTTCCATGGTCATGTATCCATTTTGGCCTTAGTTTGGTCCATGCCTAGTTTCTGGGTGGATGAGAAGTAGTGGACTTGAGTAAGTTTAGATTCTGATGCTGAGGTTTGGAAAGTACCTGACACCCTAGTCTCTGTTTTTGCTAGGCCATTCTGTCCATCCTCTGTTGCTAAATCATACCACCACCATCTCCCCTTGTTCTTTTGGCAAGCAGAGTGTTGTAGTAATCTCTCTGAGAAGCACGTATCTTGCCTTGGTGTATGCTGCTACCATTTATCCCTGCTTGCATTCCAAAACCCCCTAGCTCCTCGTACCACCCCTCCCCTCGAACCCCTATAAGAATCCTGCTCCTGAGCTTGTTGGCATGCTCCTCATTCTTTGCATGAGGTTGCTCATTCTCATGAGAATGAAATAAATTTGTCTCTGCTTGACTTGGTGGTCTTCTCAGATTATTTGGGTAAACTGAGGGAATTGTTCAATAGATATGGGGGCTCATCCAGGATCTCTCTAAAGGTCTGCAGAGACCCCCCCCCCAGGGGTCTGACCTTCCAAACAAGGATGTTCCTGCTGAGTTCAGCAGGTTCTATGGATTTGGCTTTTGGTGGGCCTCCTCAATACCTTCATCCAGAGAGAGACCAACCAGACATGGGGTGTCAGCTGAAGTGAAAGCTACCTGGTTTTGGTCATGCATGGATTCAGATCAATGAGTATCTGGGTGCCTGGGTGGAAGGGGGATTTCTCAAAGGATTGGACCTGAGTGGCCAGAGTATGAGTATGTGAGTGAGATGTGCCACAAAAGCACGGGGCGAGAGTGGAGTCTTTACTTGCAGTTCTCCTCTTCTGCAAGGAAAGGAGTCAGGGATGGATGAAGTGGTGGTGTGTGAATGCACTCTGGAAGGTGGAATGGGAGGTCTGATTAGGTTTAGGAGGAATCATAAACCCTAAGTTACATGTTAGAGCCTGTCGGCAGGTTTGAAAAAGTCCAGGGATGCCTGACTAACAATAGACAACCCAACAGGTGCAGGATTGAAAAGCTCAGCTACATAGACATCCTGAGCTGGGAGGATTGAAAACCCAGATACACAGACATCCTGAGGTGAAACATCCACAGAAAGGAATCACAGAAAAATTCTAAAACTATAAATTAGATAAAAATCAGAATTCACCTGTAGGACAATATGGAAAAGACACAATCTAAGAATATATAGTCTAACGGGGTAGAATGTCTCCCTGAGGTTCCCTGAGACAGTCCCCTGGGAAATAGATTGGAAAACTAGGATATCCTAGATAAATATAAAGGAAAAGACTAGAGAAAGATGATAAAATATTGTTGTTTAGTGTGGACAGGAGCACTGATACAGTCTTGTAATGTGCATTGGCTCAAGTTTGGGTCCTCTGAAGATTGGGTTTGTCAAGCTCTCAACATATAGGTTAATGAGAGACCAGGACATACCCAGGAGGAATCAGAATATGCTGCTCTTTAGATACCAGTGGAAGAGATGTTTCCTCTTAAGAATAAAGAAAAGGAGGAGAAAAAGTGGGACCTTTTACTCTCCTTATCCCCTCCATATATATTCACCCTTCACAAGCAACCATTGTTGCACCACTACCCAATGCCCCACTACTCCCTTCTGATACTCCAGAGGTTCTCCACATTGATTCAGATCCCAATCCAGATCAGCCGCATGGCCCCCTGAGGAGAGAACTTAAGCAGCTTATTAAGGATCAGGAAAATTTTCCACTCCCTTCAACCAGGCAATACCCCTTGAGAGAGGTCCTGGTGTCTGGACCTGCCAGGGGAATTGAGTTTGTCAATGGTCTGCTGACTAATAGTGAAATACGAGGATTCAAGGCAGATATGAAGTCTCTTCTTGAGGATCCAGTGGGATTAGCAGAGCAGATGAACCAATTTCTGGACCCCAATGCTTATATCTGGTTGGAGATGACCTCAAGTCTAGATATTCTCTTCTCAGAGGAAGAAAAGAATTTGATTAGGAGGGCAGCCATGACTGAGTGGGACAATACTCATCTAAGTGCAGGAGAAGAATCATGGAGTGAGCAGAAGTTTCACCTTGTGAGAACCGAGAAAGCATGAGGTGACCTTTCTGAGATTCTGAAGGTCAGACTGGCATCTGGAAGCTACCTCTATTTATAGACTGCCTTTAGGTCATGTCAATCAATGGACTTGAATTCGACCAGCCAATTAGCTTGGAGCTGTGTGTGGGAACCATCCCGCTTCCGGTTCCACAGAGGGCTTCCTGGGGGAACTGGCTGGAACTCTGTCTCTGACTTGGGAAGCATGAGCTGCTAGGTAGAGGCAGGTTTTCTCTCTCTCCCATGTAGATCTGGGTTAGGGCTTTTCCATTCTTTCAGAGACATGTGCTGTAACGATTGGAATAACGCCACCTGCTGGATACTTACTGTAGAAGAGTTCTGCCCATGAAGGGAAGGTCTTTGAGGGCAAGACCAGGAGTCAGGAAGTGACGCGGACTAGTGGGAGGAGGAAGGAAGAGACTGGCGCTCAGTCTCGCTCTCTTTCCTCTGGACTCTGGTGGAGAGCGGAGCTAGAAATGTGCTCTCCCTTTAATAGATAGGAATCTAGGCCTTTTTCTCTCTCTTTACCAAATTCTTATTCTCCTTAATAAATGCTTAAAAGTCTAACTCTTGCTAAAGTTTATAATTTATTGGCGACCACTCATTAGATATTTTAGACAGTTTAGCTAGAATTTTAACCCTTAACAGATGGCTGACCACGAAGAGGAAAGCTAAACCTGTCTTCTGATCTTCTGGTTGGGTAAGAAATTTCCCCTACCCTTTAAACTGCTAAGTACTGGCGCACTGGCTGTGTTTTCCCTTTAAATTTTTTCGAATGGACCTTTTAAACTCCCTAATTACCCTATTTTTGATTTTAGTCTGTTTAACCAGACAAATGGGAGATAAGATCATGTTAATGCTTTGTTTTTGTGGATTTTCTATTTTTCCTTTTATTTTTGTTAAAAGAGCCAGCAACTTACTCACACAAGGAAATATCTCTCCCTCTCCCAACCATGCTTTTTCAGAGGAACCTGAAGAGATTCCCGCAGCTTTTCCCAGTTCTAACAGTAATTGTTGCTCTAATTTTGCATGCCTGGAGGCAATGACCCACCCTCTAGTAGCTTTTAATCCCCTAGCGCCTGGAGGCAAAGTGGGGGAAGAGGAATCCAGGCCTGAGTTCAAAATCAAGTCTGATTCAAATTGCGCTGGTCCCTCCCCTCCTCTCCAAACCCCACCCTCTACTCCTCCCATGGCCAAGCCCATTGCTTCCCCTGCCTGGGAAGTCCAGAGAACTGATGCGCATGCTCAACTTTCTCTAACTACATTTGCAGCTTCAGGCTCAGCCCTTTCCCAGCCTGGCTGTGCTTCTGAGACAACCTTAGAAAGCCCTTTAAATTCCAGATATGCTTGTTTTGTTCATAATTTTGCTAACCTGCTTTTGTCTTTAATTAGTAATCTTATAAAGCATTTGTATGGTGAAAAGACTGACAGACAATATAGAGGGGTTAAAGAAGAAAAACTTAAGCTGAATAAGAATGACAATCATCACCATAGTTCAAGACTCTGCTTCTTTTGCCATGGAAGGGTACATATTTTACAGAAATGTAGAAGTAAGCAGCAAGGTATTGATATGAGTATTGGGGATTTTAGATATCGGAATCAAAAGTGTTCTGAATTCACTCAGAGTAATAATGTCAGTTCAGAGGTTACATAGGATTTCTATGCTATTATATATACATTTTGAAATTAATGGTATGGGTTTATTTTCATAGAGATTTTCATGCTTTTGAGATTGTGTCTTATACTTAGTTTTTAAAACAAGGAGAATATTTGTAAAAGCTTTTTAGTCATGTGATCAAGTTTATATTTTATAATACTCTTTAAGTTCATGTTCATTTAGATTTCCTTAGTTTGAATTTCACTGTCTTTTATTGTTCCATGTGTATTTTCTTCTATTCATTTATCTAATTTTGAAAAAATTGCAAGATGGTTTTGATTTCATAATACAGTGTTAATTCTAGGAGTATTGTGCTCCCATATTCTGAGTTGTTTGTTTTTGTTATTTTTTCTCAACTGATTATTTGATCAAACTCTTTAAAGCATTTCCCTGGCAAATTGTTTGCCATGGCAAGTGTAAATTGATTCTAGAAGTATTATTTTTGATAAGCATATTCCAAAAAAAAAAAAAAAAGAGGGGAACATTTGTAAAAGTTTTCTTTTTTCAGAAAAAAGTTTTCTTTGATATTCTGTTGTGCTTTAACTTGTATTTAAATATGTTCTGATTTTTCACAAAAGTAATTGTATACTAAGTGCAAAAAGGGGTATTATTTGAAATTGTTGCATAATTATATATTGTGTTCTGAGTCAAGATGTATTCACATTTTTTGCAATCATTTATTATCCTCAATTTTTAAATCCATATGAGACTTGGATTATGGGAACTTATCATTTAAGACATTAATTGCCTTTATTCTGAGTTATCAGATGCCAGTTGGCCAAGATGCCATCCAATCACAAGAGGAATACATGCAAAGAGCAGACATTGAACTGTTACATGAGGGGAGACATGCACGAAGTTAAGGTATGGCCGAGGGAACGGCTTTTGACAAATGTTGAGGTTGGATTCTCTTGGTTTAATATTTTATTTTATTTTTCCCCACAATATTGTACAGATGGCTGGAAGTATTCATCCCACCCATCTCACTTCTACACCTGGCTTCTATGCTCCCTCCTATATGCCTGATGCCATGGACATCTCAATCCCATGCATCTGATTAAGTCTGACTCAGTTTCTTCCAATATGTTCGGTGGCTTGGACATATATTCCATCCACCTATTTTAAGCCTGGCATACTGTATGGGCAGTACATATTGCTCAAGTGTGGGAATGCTCATATCCCATCATTTCTCTGTTCTTTTATGGTAACCCCCATAATTATCTCAGGTGTCATGATAAATAACAGTGTTGAATTTGGCCTTGACATCTGTTACTAATTATATTAGATTTTAAAATTTCTCATAATGGCATGAGGATAATTAGGCAGATGATGCAAAAAGTGATGAAACAGATAAAAATTATTTTTAATAATTAATATTGCAGCAATTATCTTCTCAATTACCCTCCATAAGGGGGGACTATAGTAATATTATAATTTTAAAGAATGTTTCAATTTTTGTTTTATTATATGTTTCATGTGTAACAACTAAGATTCTGAATTCCCTTAGACATGTTTTTGAGAACTTTCATTGTTTGATTTGATTATTGACAAAGCTATTTTAAAGTTGTGTTAAGCTCAATTTTGTAGGAAATTTTCCTGGCTGATTACCAGCATCCACACATCAACCCCTG
This sequence comes from Dromiciops gliroides, assembly GCF_019393635.1. Classification (NCBI taxonomy): domain Eukaryota; kingdom Metazoa; phylum Chordata; class Mammalia; order Microbiotheria; family Microbiotheriidae; genus Dromiciops; species Dromiciops gliroides. The sequence continues at coordinate 570,818,499 of NC_057861.1, read as the reverse complement.
AAAAGACTTCCATTCCACGACTACACCTAGAGGACATCTGAGAAAAGACTTTCAGAGACTTTAAATGAACAGTTTTGATTTGTTGTTTTTGTTGTTTTTTTTTCTCTTTCTGTTATAATATACACCATCTGTAACATGTATTCTCTGCAGAGGCCCTCCCTTTGCAAGACTAATGTCAAAGCGTCGGTTCATGAGGACAAAAAAAAAATCGCCCCTCTGGACAAAACTTTCCTCTCTTCCTTTTCTATATTGTTGTTCACATATTATTAGTTAGCAATAGTTATCATATTGTTTTTACTGTTCCGTCAAGGAAACATTTTGTTTCTTGAGGAACAACAGGGGGGACTGTAACGATTGGAATAACGCCACCTGCTGGATACTTACTGTAGAAGAGTTCTGCCCATGAAGGGAAGGTCTTTGAGGGCAAGACCAGGAGTCAGGAAGTGACGCGGACTAGTGGGAGGAGGAAGGAAGAGACTGGCGCTCAGTCTCGCTCTCTTTCCTCTGGACTCTGGTGGAGAGCGGAGCTAGAAATGTGCTCTCCCTTTAATAGATAGGAATCTAGGCCTTTTTCTCTCTCTTTACCAAATTCTTATTCTCCTTAATAAATGCTTAAAAGTCTAACTCTTGCTAAAGTTTATAATTTATTGGCGACCACTCATTAGATATTTTAGACAGTTTAGCTAGAATTTTAACCCTTAACAGTGCTCTCAACTTCTAATATACTTTAATAAATACTTAAAAGCCTAAACTGTTGCTGAATGTATAAGTAAACCTTAGCTAGTTCTCCCCTTACACTGGGGGTAGGGCAGGTAAGAACACACACATTAGATTTTATTCATCACACCCTCCAAGATCCAGGGTGGGATAGTAACAACCTGGCCCACTGGAGATGGGATATATGAGAGATCTCAGATATATGATTATTCAAGGGATTAAAAGTGCCATTCCCTGTGGGCAGAATCTTAACAGAATATCAGAAATCAAACAAGAGAGGGATAAATCCCCCACTGCCTTCCTAAACTTTTGGTTCTCGGCCTGGCAGGCAGTTTTGGGATTCGGTGAGTTTTATAAAAGAATATAGACTAAGCTTAGATCTAAGACTATTCATTTGTAGTTCTACTTTCCTATTTAACTAATCAGTATCACCTGTTTGTTATCTAATTAATTTCTAAACAACAAAAGCTAATCCCTCTCTGATTAAAGCTCAGAGGCTTCCTTTTCTTACTGGTCTGGGAGATATATAAGGGAAAAATCCAAAGGGGAGTTTAATGCTCTTATATCCAATTTTAAATCTCACAGTATCTCAGAGACACACTCTGTGCCATGCCTTTCTCCTCATGAGAAGTCCAGTGATTTCTCTCTTGGTTTCCCTTCCCTTCCTCTTCCTCTAAATAAACTACTATCTTATTCTAACTGCTTTTGTGTGCAAGAGGTTGTAATTCTTTTTTCTTTCTTTCTTTCTTTTTTTTTGGTGAGGCAATTGGGGTTAAGTGACTTGCCCAAGGGTCACACAGCTAGTAAGTGTCAAGTGTCTGAGGCCGGATTTGAACTCAGGTCCTCCTGACTCCAGGGCCAGTGCTCTATCTACTGTGCCACCTAGCTGCCCCGGTATACTTCTTTAAAGAGGAATTCCTAAGGACCCCAAACCCCTACCCCTATCCCAAACCCCTAACCCCTATCCCTACCCAAACCCCCTACCCTATTTTCCCCATAACAATATTCCTAGATGACAGAACACCTAAAAACCAGATCTTAAGTAAAGAGATACTATAAACACAAAGACCTTCTGGGTCTGATGAGTTTAAGCAAGTGTTTATGAACATGCACAGAGAAGGCCAAATGTGTGCTTAGGTTCACCTTATGTGTAAACCCCCAAAAACACACCTCCAAGGAAAAACGCACCAGCCTCAGGGGTTGTCTTAGGACCCCAGGAAGTCCAAATTAGGATAAGACCTCCCATGAACCTCCCACAAAAAGGAGATTAAGATAGTGAGGAAACTTTTTCTCACTTTAAATATAACCATTTTCATCCCCCTATTGGAGATACCTATCTCCATGGTGGTCAACAGTCTTTGCATAAAACTTGGGGAACTGAGTCACTGAGTCTTGTAATTTTGGGGGATGCCTCACGATCAATTTGATTGAACCCACCTCCCACATCACAGTTAAGAGCCCCTGTCTTTGAATTTAGAAATGTAAAGGACTTTTGAGGTTTTCTACTCTAGCCCCTTCGTGTTTTTTTGTTGTTTTTGTTTTGTTTTGTTTTTTGGTGGGGCAATGAAGGTTAAGTGACTTACCCAAGGTCACACAATTAGTAAGTATCAAGTGTCTGAGGTCAAATTTGAACTCAGGTCCTCCTGAATCCAGGACCAGTGCTTTATCCATTGTGCCACCTAGCTGCCCAGCCCCTTCATTTTACATATGAAGAAAATGAACCTCAGAGAGGTTGTTAGTTTTATCCAGTCATAGTGACTCCCAGGTCTCAGGATTCCTGTGATGTTCCAGGAAACCAAAAAGATATCTTGAGGTACAGATCCAACCTTGTAGTTTCCCCATTGTGTTATTTTGTCCTTTTCAGCTTAAAAAGAATTCATCCCTAAGAACATACACTGTTTTCAAAGGCACTTAAGAGTAACCGCCCTTTCCCTCACTGTTCATTGATTGATTTTCATGGCATTTGCCTTTTAATTGCACACACTGAATCAAAGAATGCAATCGACTAATGTGGGGTATCCCCTCTCCCCCCCCCACCGCAAAGGGATTCCAAAGCAGTCAGTGCTTCTAAAACGGGGGAAATCCTGCTTCTAAAAAGGGGAGATCCTTTCTCCTTGGCCCTATTCTATCTCCCACACCCTTGTTTCCTTTACGTCCAAAATGGCTGCACACTCCTGGACGACTGAATGCATTTTGAACTGTGTCAAACAGGTACTGCCACTTTCCACACCAATAACCTCTTCATTCAGTTGCTTACAAGTTTTGGCTGGAGAGTTCGGCCCAGAGCTGTCAGGGCTCCTTTTGGCTTAGTGGACCGCCTCACAGTATATTCTGCACTTTGTTAATCAAATACGAGAGACTCCAACTTTTATGAAAGACCTAGCCTGGAACTGGGCAAATAGAAGGAAAGGTGACTTAGGACGCTAGGGGGAAGAGAAAAGAGGACAAAGGGAATGGGAGACAAAGTAGCTCAGAATAAAAAAAAGGAAGTTTATTGCTTCTCTCAAGATGCTTTAAGGAAGTCACTGAAAATGAGGAAGCGAGGAGGATTGGTGCCTTGCAAGCTTGGAGCACAAAGTGACGAAAAGCATAGGGTGCTGCAGAAAGTTGTTGCGGTAGCGAGGCTTGTTCCTCTGTCTTAGACTTCTCTTTTGAGAACTCTTAGCCTCAGTACACTGGGCGAGAGAGCCTGCCACTGCCCGGAAACCGAGCGTGGAGCAGCTACAGTGCCATAAGCCCCTGGAGAATTCGAACTTTGAAACTGAAAGGCAGTACCTTCGAGAACCAATTCTCTTTACTTCCACTCTCCCCCGGCCACCCTAGAGAGCATCTAGTTGGTGGCTGGAAACTCCATTCCTCTCCGTTGGGCTTGCTCTCCTCCCATTCTTTCTCTACCTATAGTCAGGTAAGATTGATTCCTAGCCGCCTCTTCTAGGTCCCCACCTTTCCTCCTTGAGTTTGCTTTCCTAGTTGGTGTGGTGGCTGACGGTGGAGGGAGTTTGCTGCGGATGTTGGATTCAGTTTTAATTCCCCTTTCCCCGCACCCCTGGAAGCTGTTCTCCTCTTATCTCCCTAGGTTGGGTATATCGTTTTTTGTTTGTTTTTGAAGTCGGCATTTGTGTATACATAAAATAGATGCCTAAAAGTTTATTATTATTTTGAAGAGTCTGGATTGTGCAAAGGGGGGAAAAGTACCTGAAAGGGAAGTGTAGATGTAATCTTCCCTTACTCCCTACCCCCTCTCTCCTCAGGCATTTTCGTTTACGTAGCCTCGTGCTTTTATTCCTCGAAAAAATAATTTAAACAACTTTATAGTAATATATAGATTGTTCCGCATTGCCTTTAAAACTTACTACGGCTCAATTTACAGGAAAAGACAAAAACTTAATACACACAGGCAACAAGCATTCATTAAATACCATTCTTCTGCCAGGCTCTCTGCTATAGTCCGTGAATACGCAAACTTTAAAAATTTGTTTTTTTGTTTTCCCAATCCCTGTTCACACCCAAACGTTAATGCCTGGGAATTGGATTGTTCCATTGTGAAAGGCAGGGAGAAATTGAATGAGTAAAGGCAAATTTAGAAAAGAAATAAAATTGTGTAGTAGATAAGAGTGCTGGACTTCGAGTCAGGAAGATTTTAGACTTCAAATCTTCCTTCAGATGTTTTACAAGCTGTGTGACCTTGGACAGGACACATAATGCCTCTCCTTATCTGTAAATTGATAATTAATAATTAGCACCAACTACTCTGGGTTGTTGTGGGTACTAAATTAGATAGATACATAAAGAACTATGTAGATGCAAGTTACGGAATTGAAAATAAATTATAACTTGTCAATTTCCCCAAATCAGACGGAAAATTATGTAAATTTGTTATAGTGGAAATAGTATCTTATTAATGACTATTTGATACCTTCCCTCTTTCTATTAAGATGATAGTGGACTAATAAAGCAAGTTGACAGCACAATTTGAACATAAACATTGTATTTAATATTCTTTGGTAATAACATTTTATTAGAATTTAGTTCAATAGTTCACACAGAAACATAAAACCTAAAAGTCATTTATTTCTTCCATTTGAAGAAAGGAAGGACTTCTAATTTAGTTGTTAGATTAGAAACGTTAAAGCTTATGAATTATTCAAGTTGAGCTTGGCCTGACAAAAATAGTTTTAGTTTAAAGTAAAATAGCAAGGATAAGAGGGTTCCTTCCTTCCACAGTGCTGTAATATTTAATTGGAGGAGTTGAGATATCCAAAATACTGATGGTCAGAATTAGTACAATTTGAAAGTTCTTAAAGTTTGAATTTTTAAAATGAATTTGATCCCTGCTTGAGAATCCCACAACTTAAAAAAAAAACAAACCAAAAAAATTAACAAATAGGCCTCAACTATGTAAAAATTGAAAAATGTTAAAACTCTGTAAATTAAAATCCAGGACTTGTTTACATATTCATTGATTTTATCATGAAAATAAATAGAATTGATTGAACTGCTTCTGAATGGTATATACATACCTATAATATGTTTTAGAATCATTAAATGTACAATATTTTGCTTTTAAAGATTGGAATTAAAAAACTAATTACTTTTTTAGTATTAGGTGGTTTTGGAAAGTTGAAACAAATGAAAACTGAAATGGTTTGTTGAACCCTACCTTATTTTATTTGTAATGCCAATCAAAGATGGAAAAAAAAAATTCTAATGGAGTAGAAATAGATATTTCTATTGTACAATGCTATCTTTAATAAAAAAAATGTTGCAAAGTCAGGGTATGACAAATATTTTTATTCTTAGCATTGTCATAATGTGACTTGTATATTCTCAATTTCCCTCATAATTTCTTATTGACTTTTGTATTGTATGGAAATATTGGTGATTTTTGTAGACTTTTATTCTTTCTACTTTGTTAAAATTTATGTACTGATTCTTTTCTGCCATCTATGAATAAGGAATATATCATCTCCATTTTGATGATGTTTATATCTTTGATTCTGTTCTATTCTCTTATTCTTATGAAAAAAAGCATCTATAGAACAATTGCAAATAAAAGGTCAAGGGGTGTCCTTTATTTACTGCTATTCATATTGCAAAAACTCCTAGCTAGCATTTTTTCTGGGTACTTCATTTTAAAATATATGCTTTTGATTCTATTAAAGAAGGGCCTTTCTTAATTTTGAGGTTTTTCTTCATAAATACATCCAGTATTTTGTTTTCTGTATTTGTTTTTATTGTAGTTTATAAAATTAATTTTAATCTGAAAAAATTTCATCTCTGGTATGAATGCAACTTTGTCAAAGCAAATTATATTCTGAAAGTATTTCTGAAGTTTTCTTATAACTTTATTTAAAATTTTTGCACTAATGTTCACTACCAACATTGTTTCATAGTTCTTTCTCAGCTTTGTTTCTTGTCATAAAGATATTTGATTGTCTTTTGTCTTTCATTTTGAGAATAAAGCACAAATTAACTTTTGAAAACAGCACTAGATCTCTAAATTAATTAGGTGTCTTGCCATTGTATTAAATTGGCAAAAGTTAACCATGTGCTCATTTTATTTTATATCCTTTTATTTCTGTAAATAGTTTTTTATGGTAATATTCAAATAAACCGGTTTATTTGAAAATGCAGAGTTTAAAAAGAATTTATGAGAGCACAAATGCTTAATAGCATAGCTAGTATTTGCTTTTTGAATGTTTTTTACTTGTTAAATCCATCTGTCCCAGGATCTTTTTTTCTTGTTTTGGTAATTCATTTATGAGTTGCTCAATTTCCTGTCCTAACAGTGGGTTTTTTAAGAGTTCAATTTCTTTTTTTTTCTGTTAGCATAAAAGATATATATTTTTATAGATATCCATATCTTTGGGATTACCTTTTTTGTTGGCACAATTGAGTATAGCACTTTCTGATCATTCTTATTATTTTCTCCCTCTTGCAAATTCATCTTTTAATTTTAAAAAATGGTTAATTTGATATTCCTCCTTTTTTCTTAATTGCACTGTGTCAGTTTGTCAACATTTATTGCATTTTAAAAAAAAGCTATTAATGGGGCAGCTAGGTGGGGCAGTGGATAAAGCACTGATCCTGGATTCAGGAGGACCTGAGTTCAAATGTGACCTCAGACACTTGACACTAGCTTTGAGACCCAGGGCAAGTCACTTAACCCTCATTGCCCTGCCAAAAAAATTTTTTTTTAAAAAAGCTATTAACTTTATTCATTTCTGGAGTCTTTTAATTTTCAAGTTTATTACTCTTAATTTTTAGGGGTTTTAAAATATTTTGGGCTTCATAATTTGTGGAATCAAATTGTAATATCAGTTCATTGATCTATTCTTTTCCAATTTTTCAAAATAAATTTTTAAGGAGCATGGCCTTAACTTTCATCTCAAAAGTTTTGGTCTATTTTTTTTTTATTATCATTATCCATTATAATTATTGTTTCTTCTTTGAATCAATCATTATTTAGTATGTTATTTCTTTAGCTCCTCTTTTAATAATCTGTAAGAGAAGAATTTATTAGCTATCTCTTTACGTTTGTCTATGATTTCTTTATACCTGAACACATGATCAGGCTTTCTATAGATATCAAGGGGTCCCTGGGAAAGATGTATATTATTTTGCCTACTGTGTATATACCAGCACTGTGCTAGAGTTTTGGGGATTTAAGTAGAAAGAATGAAACAATTTCTACTTGAAATGAGCTTATATTTTAATGGAGGAGATGGCAAATACACACAAAAATATATATCACATAAATATAAAGTTAACAAATATGCAGAATAGTTAAATACCAAATAGTTTGATGGGAAGGGTACTAGTATTTTGGGGGGATCAAGAAAGCTTTCATGAAGAACGTGCTTGATCTATATCTTAAAGAAACCCAATAACTATGATACAGAGGTAGGAAAGGAGTCTATTCCAAGCATGTTGGACAAGCAGGCACTGAGGATGGAAGTAAACCATCTTGCATGAGGAAGAGAGAGAAGGCCAGTTTGGGTAGAGGACAGTGGGGGTAGGATATGGGAAGGGAGACTAGGAGTAATGTCTATTGAGGCTGGAGAGATAAATAGGTTCGGGACAGGTTGTGAAGGACTGGAAAATCCTAAATAGGAGAATTTATTTTTTGTCCTTGATAACTGCAATTTACTGAGAACTCACTGATCCTCACCTACTCCCCATTTCCAGGCCTGTCAATTCCAGACTCTTGTTTGTTTTATGACTCTCCCCCAAACAATCCCCTCCCAAAGATTCCCCACCTTACTCCCCAGACTTTAGGTTATTATTGTAAAAGGGTCCATTTACATGATTCTATTTGGAGTTAAGTAGCTTCTATATTTAACTCTAGGGCAGTCTCATCGTTCCCTCTTGTTCTGTTACCCCATATAAACCCTGTCCTCAGTTCCCATCTTTGGGTATTCCTAGCATTCTCCCTTTGAGATTTATAGCTCTTCTGCCCATATTAAAGACCTTATTTCTCCTATATTGATTGTTTCATTAATTTCCAGGTTAACATCCTCTGTGCAATAGGAAATCAGTGGAAATGATTGAATTAGAAATTTATGTTTAAGAAAAATTACTTTAGGTATATTGTGTGGAATTGACTGAAGCTGGGAGATTCTTGAGGCAGGAAGGAGCTTGTTTCAGTCATCTAGGTGAGAGGTGATCAGTGCCTAAAGTAATACAGTAGCTCTGTGAGTAGAGAAAGGCCATCAGATGAGAAAGTTATTGTGAAGGTAGAAATGACAATATTTGTCCGGTGATTGAATATGTAAGGTGAAGAGACAGGAGTTTAGGACAATGCTGAGGTTATAAACCAAAAGTCAGTCAAATCTAGTTCATCCAAAAGTTTGTTCAGCTGTATATTTTCCTTGTTATTTATCTTTCTGTTGAATTTATCCAATCCTAAAACAGGCATATTCAAATATTCTCCTATTATGAGTTAATATTCATATTTTTAAAATTTTTATTTTTATTTTCAGTTTCAAATGCTCTTCCTCCACTCCACCCCCATCCATTGAGAAGGCAAGAGATAGGAGTATCAGCACCATTTAGTTTTTTAAAATATGTTTAAGGGGGGCAGCTAGGTGGTGCAGTAGATGAAGCACTGGCCCTAGATTCAGGAGGACCTGAGTTCAAATTCGGCCTCAGACACTTGACACTCACTAGCTGTGTGACCTCGGGATTACCCCACAAAAAAAAATGTTTAATGTTAAATTTTCTTTATCTAGTACCTTTAAAATGGCTAGGTGGTGTGATAGAGACTAGACTTGGAGTCAGGAAGATTGGAGTTCAAATTTTGCCTCACCTAGCTCGCTGAGGTTCTCAGCCTCAGATTTCCCGATCTGTAAAAACGAAAATAATAACACCTACCAAATAGAGTGTAGTCAGGATAACGTGCTTTGAAAACCTTAAAGTAGTACTAAATGCCAATTTAAAAAAACATAAAACATATAAAATACATATATGTGTCATGGGGCGCAGAGCACCCCAGAATTTCTTTGGGGCACACCGAGGAATCTTCTCCTTGAGAAACTAAACCAGAGGACAGATAACGCCTAGAGGAACCAAATCGGACTGAGCTAGCTTGGGATTCCTACCCTTCATTCTGGTCTCCCTTATCCTGGGGAGATAAGTTTGGGTGTGGCTTCGGCCTTTGTGTTCTGAAGAGGGATCCATAGCCACCCCTCACCCAATTCCTTTAGTGGGGGATGGTCCTCTCTCACTAAAGGAACTTTTTCCTCTATAAAAGTACCTTCCGGTCTCCTGTTCGAGGAGATTTGGTACCTCTGAGCCATGTGCTTTATGCCAAATCTCCCCATGAAAAGTCCAAGGATTTCTTTCATGATTTCCCTCCCCCCACCCTTCCCTTGCTCCTAAATAAACTATCACCTTGTTCTAAGTTTTGTGTGCAAGAGGGTGTAATTCTTTAAAGAGGAATTCCCAAGAACCCCAACCCCAACCCGTACCCCATTTTCCCACCATATCATCTGGCGCCCCACGTTGGGTGCCAAATGATAAGGGGAAACTGATAGGAGAAAGCACGTGGGTCCTTAGGATTCCTCTGTAAAGAATTACACTCTCGCACAAGACCTAATCAGGAATAAGAGAACAGGTTTATTGGGGTACAAGAGAAACCGGCCGGGAGGAAGGTTTTGCTAGAACAAAACGCTTTCCCCCCAACTGACTTGTGGGGTGCCATTTTATAGGGTTTAGATGGGGGGTGGGTAAGAGTCTCTTATTGGGTGAGGGGCTGGTGGTCTTCCCGCGTTGCGCTGTGGTAGGAAGAATCCCTCGTGAGAGATCTGGTGGTGGGTGTCAACTTTGTCCTGATGGGTCTAAGCAGTCTGCTGATGGGCAGTTTCAGGTGGTCTTCTCCTGGATTACCTCATCCAGATGCTTAGGAGGACTGGAATGTGGGGTGATGGTCCTGGAGCATGCTCAGTTCAATCTGTGCCGCTTATCTCCGTTAGGTGAGTGTGTGTGTCCTTGATTGTGTTCAAGGAGAGGCCTACTTGATTTCAAGGGAAAACCCCTGAGGTTTCAAGGAAAAAGTTCCTTGAACCCCCCAGAGAATTGTTGGGGTGACCAGGGCCCATAATCCTCCCATGACATTTGTATATCGATACATATAGATAAAATATATATATATATATGATATAAAACATAAAAATAGTGCAGTTTCCTTGTTTATGGCTCTTAATATTATTAGTTTTACTGCTGTCTTATCTGAGATCATGATCTCAATTGAAGTTTAATAGTTTCTTTCTCATGTATTTTATAATAGTATTTTATATAATATGTTATAATAGTATTTTATATAATATATTATAATAGTATTATATGCTATATATAAACACATATTATATATTATAATATATTATATTTAATATATCTAATATATTATAATATTATATATTGTATAGTATAATAGTATTTTACTTTTTCCAATTACATGTAAAGATTATTTTCAATATTCATTTTTTTCAATATTCATTTTTATAAGATTGTGAGTTCCAGATTTTTCTCCCTCCCTTTCTTCCCTAGTCCCCAAGACAACTATAGATAAATGTTATACATGTACAATCATGTTAAAATTATTTCTACATCACTCATGTTGTGAAAGAAGAAACAGAACAAAACGAAACAAAACACATGAAAGAAAGTGAGAATAGTATTCCTCAATCTGCATTCAGACTACATCAGTTCTTTCTCAGGATATGGATAGCATTTTCCATCACAAGTCTTTTGGAATTGTTTTAGATCATTGTGTTGCTGAGAAGAGGACAGTTATTACACAATGTTGAGCATCAGTTCATGTAAGTCTTTCCAGGTTTTTCTGAAATCTGCCTGCTCATCATTTCTTATAGCTCAATAGTATTTCATTACATTCATATGCCACAACTTCTTCAGCATCCCCTCAATTTCCAATTCTTTTCAATTCCATAAAAAGCTACTTTAAATATTTTTATAAATATAAATATTTTTGTACATGTAGGTCCTTTCCCCTTCTTTATGATTTCTTTGAGATATAGAACTAGTAGTGGTATTGCTGGATTAAAATTTAAATGCTTTGGGCATACCTCCAAATTATTCTTGTGTAAAAATAATTATTAATAATGGATTTCTTGGGGATCCCAGACATCAGTTTCTCAGTACTTTCTTCCCTCCTAGTCCAGAAAGTCAAATTCTCCTTGAGAAACTTCATCAAATCTCATCTGGGACAAATTGTAGGGAACAAAAGAAATGGGGAAAGATTCTTTTATCTAGATCTGTGAAAGGCTGATGAAATTAAACCACACCTAGATAATGGAAATTCCATTGCCTTAAGCAACTTGAATCTTTTGCATTCTTTTCCCTGAAGTCATCTCTAGAGTTCATTTTAATTTAAACCACCTTCAAGCCAGGTCAGTCAATGGAATTGAATGATGCTTACCAATCAGCTTTGATCAATGTAAAATGTCCTGCCTCTATCAAAAGAGGATGATGCCACAAGGGGCTGCTGAGTTTTGGAGGTCTTCCAGGTCTTTTAGGTTTTCTGAGCTCTATTGGGTCTCCTTGAGACTACATGCTGTCTCTGGGAAACAGCATGGGTCTTTTGGACTTTTCTCCTGATCTTGATAATTGGGATGCTGAAGTTCTCTCCCTGTTTTCCTTACCATGCAGCTTGAGACCATGAGTAGTTAGGGAGATATGCTTACACCAAACTGGCATAAATATAGCCATAAGCAATTAAATTTTTAAAAACACACTCTGTAGGGGCAACTAGGTGGCAGAGTGGATAAAGCACTGGCCCTGGATTAAGGAGGACCTACACCTCACACTTAACTAGCTATGTGACCCTGGGGAAGTCACTTAACCCTCATTGCTCCAAAAACCCCCCCAAAACAAATAAACAAACAAAAAATCCACACTCTCCAGAATGGTTGGATCTGTTCACAACTTACCAACAATGCATTAGTGTCCCAATTTTCCCACATCTTCAACATTTATTGTTTTCCTTTTCTGTCATATTAGCCAATCTGATATGTGTGAGATGGTACCTCAGAGTCATTTTAATTTGTTTTTTTTTCTAATCAATAGTGATTTGAAATATTTTTATATGACTAGAGATAGCTTTGATATTTTTTCATCTGAAAAGTGTCTGTTCATATCCTTTGATCAATTGGGGAATGACCTGTATTTTTATAAATTTGACTCAGTTCTTTATATATTTGAGAAATGAGGCCTTTATCAGAGAACTTGTAAAAATTTTTTTACCAGTTTTCTACTTTCCTTTTAATTTTGGTTGCATTGTTTTTGTTTGTGCAAAACCTTTTAAATTTAATGTAATCAAAATTATCCATTTTACATTTTGTATTGCTGTTTTCCTTATTTAGTCATGAATTCTTCTCTTCTCCATAGATTTGACATGTTATTCTTTGCTCTTCTAATTTGCTTTTGATGTCTAAATCATACATGACCCATTTTGACATGACCCATTATCTTGCTATATGGTGTGATATGTTGGTCTATACCTACTTTCTGTCATACTGTTTTTTAATTGTCCCAATAGTTTTTGTCAAATAGTGAGTTCTTATCCCAGAAGCTGGGTCTTTGGGTTTATCAAACACTAGATTACTGTGGTCATTTACTACTGAGTATTATAAACCTAATCTATTTCACTGGTCCACTACTCCCTTACTACCAAACAGTTTTGGTGATTACCACTTTCTAATATTTTAGATCTGGAATAGCCATGCCAGATCTTCCTTTGGTATAGCCATCCCAGGCCATCTTCTTTTGTATTGTTTTTCATTAATTCCCTTGATATTCTTGACCTGTTTTTCTTTCAGATGAATTTTGTTATTATTTTTTCTAGCTCTATAAAATAATTTCTTGGTAGTTTGATTGATATGCCACTGAATAAGTAAATTAATTTAGGTGGAATTGTCATTTTTATTATATTAGCTCAGTCTACCCATGAGGAGTAGATATTTTTTCCAGTTGTTTAGATCTGACTTTATTTGTGTGAAAGGTGTTTTGTAATTGTGTTCATATAGTTCCTGAGTTTGTCTTAGCAGGTAGACTCCCAAATGTTTTATATAAGCAAGAGTTATTTTAAATGAGATTTCTCTTTCTTTCTCTTGCTGCTGGTTTTTGTTGGTAATATATAGAAATATTGATGATTTATGTAGATTTATTTCCTATCCTGTGACTTTGCCAAAGTTGTTAATTATTTCAAGTAGTTATTAGTTGATTCTCTAGAATTCTCTAAGTATACCATCATATTATCTGTAAAGAGTGACAGTTTTGTTTCCTCACTGCCTATTCTAATTCCTTGCCAAATGTAACATTTCTAGTACTATCAATATTGAATAATAGTGGTGATAATGTATATCCTTGGTTCACCCCAGATTTTATTGAGAAGACTGCAAAAATAACCCCATTACAGATGTTTGCTGATGGTTTCAGATAGTTACTACTTATTACTTTAAGTAAAGCTCCACTTATTCTTGTGCTCTCTTGTGTTTTTTAAAATATATATATTTAAATATATATATATAAATATACACACACACACACACATATATATATATATATATATATATATTTTTTTTTTTTTGCAGGGCAATGGGGGTTGTGACTTGCCCAGGGTCACACAGCTAGTAAGTGTCAAGTGTCTGAGGCCAGATTTGAATTCAGGTCCTCCTGAATTTAGGGCTGGTGCTTCATCCACTGCACCACGCAGCTGCTCCTAATAAATTTCCCAGAACTTCACCAATTTATTTATTTATTTTTGGTGAGGCAATTGGGGTTAAGTGACTTGCCCAAGCTAGTAAGTGTCAAGTGCCTGAGTCTGAATTTGAACTCAGGTCCTCCTGACTCCAGGGTCGGTGCTCTATCCATTGCACAACCTAGCTGCCCCCTCTCTTGTGTTTTGAATAGGAATGGGGTTCTGTATTTTGTCAAAAGCTTTTTCTATCTCTATTGGTATAATCATATGCTTTCTGTTGGTTTTGTTATGTGGTCAATTATGCTGATTTGCCTAGTTCTGAGAGTGGGAGGTTAAGGTCCCCTAGCAGCATAGTTTTACTGCCTATTTCTTCCTGTAACTTATTTAACTTCTTTAGAAATTTAGTTATTATACCATTTGATGCATATATGTTTAGTATTGTGTACTGCTTCTAACTGTCTTAATCTAGATACAGACCTTAAGAGTTACAAGTACCATCTTCCTATGTAGGGATGTGTTTTCTTTCCTGTTTACTTTTTTATGCTTCTCTTGAGTATTGTATTTGAACATCAAATTTTCTGTTCTGCTTTGGTCTTTTCATCAGGAAAGTTTGAAAATGTCTTATTTTCACTGAATATCCACTTTCCCCTGAAAGATTAGTCTCATTTTGCTGGGCAGTTGATTCTTGTAATCCAAACCCCTTTCCTCCCATGCTTTCTGATCCTTTAATGTAGAAACTGCTAAATCTGGTGTAATTCTGACTGTGGCTCTATTATATTTAAATTGTTTCTTTTTGACTGGATGCAGTATTTTCTCTTTGACCTGATCATTCTGGAATTTGGCTACAATATTTGTTGGAGTTTTGATTTCAGGATCTTTCAGGAGGTGATCAGTGGATTCTTTCAGTGACTATTTTACCCTGTGGTAAAATGAATATCAGGGAAGTTTTCTTTGATAATTAATTTCTTGAAAGATGCTATCCAGGCTCTTTTTTTGATCATGGCTTTTGGGTAGTCTAAGAATTCTTAAATTTTCTCTTCTTGATCTATTTTCCAGGTGAGTTGTTTTTCAAATGAGGCATTTTACATTTTCTTCTATTTTTTCATTCTTATGAGTTTGACTGACTTTTAAATGTCTCATAGAGTCATTAGCTTTCATTTGCCCAATTCAAATTTTTAAGAAATTATTTTCTTCAATTAGCTTTTGTACCTCTTTTTCTAACTGGCCAATTCAATTTTTTTTTTTTACTTTCATTTTTAGGGTTTATTCCCCAGTTCCTTCAACTGCTCCTCCTAATGACATAGTTACAAGTAACTCACGTTTATCAAGGACTTTAAATGTATTTTATTACATTTAACTTACAACAACACTGTGAAATATGTGCTATTATAATTCCCATTTTATAGATGTGGAAACTGAACATGAGAAAGGACAAGTGACTTCCAGAATCACTCAGGAAAAATCTGAGGTTGGATTTAGATTAAATTCTTCCTGACTCCAAATCCAACACTCTGTACAGGATACCATAATCCCAGGGCTCTTCACAGTCCTTATTCCTGTCCTCTGCATAGTCTCTGATTTATCGATGTTTTTCTAAATTTTGGCACCCAGAACTGATACAATACTCTGAATACAGTGGAACTCAACTACTTAATTCTGATTGATGATATAGTGGAAAAATGGGGTACGGGTTGGGGTTGGGGTTCTTGGGAATTCCTCTTTAAAGAATTACACCCTCTTGCACACAAAACTTAGTTAGAACAAGGTGATAGTTTATTTAGGAGCAAGGGAAGGGAAGGGTGGGGGGAGGGAAACCATGAAAGAAATCCTTGGACTTTTCATGGGGAGATTTGGCATAAAGCACATGGCTCAGAGGTACCAAATCTCCTCGGAACAGGAGACCGGAAGGTACTTTTATAGATGACTGATGGGGGTGGACCATCTGCCCATGAAAAGTTCCTTTAGTGAGAGAGGACCATCCCCCACTGGTGGTAGCTGGGGGAATTGGGTGAGCAGTGGAGGACCATCCCCCACTGGTAGTGACTAAAGGAATTGGGTGAGGGGTGGCTATGGATCCCTCCTCAGAACACAAAGGCCGAAGCCACACCCAAACTTATCTCCCCAGGATAAGGGAGACCAGAATGAAGGGTAGGAATCCCAAGCTAGCTCAGTCCAATTTGGTTCCTCTAGGCCTTATCTGTCCTCTGGTTTAGTTTCTCAAGGAGAAGATTCCTCGGTGTGCCCCAGAGAAATTCTGGGGTGCTCTGCACCCCATGACATTCCCCACTTCTCTATATATAAGGAAAGGGGACGAAGATTCTTCTGAAACTGCTTCATGCTGACCGGGGGTCGAAGAAATCACGGCGTAAGGGAGGGGGAGGGGAGAGAAGTGGAGAAGGCCTGGAATGCTCGGAGTTGTGAGGGGCCCAGAGTCCAGAGGCAACACGTAGGCACAATGGGTATCTGCCACGAATCCTTGAGCCTAGATGGAACAGACTTAAACAAAAAAATTAAAACTGACCAGAGCAAAAAACCCCCAAAAAACCGAAAAGGGACTTTATCAGATCAGGAGTCAGGTGGGACCTTTTTGCAGGGCAGGGTGTGGCCTGCTTTACAGGAGGGAGTTCAAGCCTAATTCTGTGATAGGCAGTGTCTGTCTAACATTAAGGGTCCTTTTATCCCATCCCCACTTTGTGCCTTGATTGCATGCTAGGACCTGAACCAGAGAGTAAGACAGAGGTCGCCCCAAAACCATTCCTAGGCTTGCCTCCTATGTCCAGCTTGGCCATAGGCCTGACATGATGCTGGTCAGGAGAGCAAGCTGCAGAGCCCTGGATTTTTGCTAAGCCGATCTCTCGGGTGCTGCCCTGGGGACAAAGAGGTAGGAGGGCAGGCCTCACCTTCGTGCGGCGTCCCCCACTTCTGTGTCCCGGTTTACTGCAGCTGCCAGAATCTCGGCCAGCCGGAGTTCTGCTGGTAGCAGATGTGGTGATGGCTGCTGCTATTATATGAGCTTGGTCTATGGAGTGGGCACGAGCCATCTTTTCTCTCTCTTTGGCTATGGCAAGGTCCCTGTTATTAAAAATCTTAAAAGCAATATCAAGGAGTTGTGAGGATGGGATCTGGGGACCCCAGTCTAACTTCTGGAGTTCTCTCCTAATGTCAGGAGCAGACTGGCTGATAAAATGAATATTGAGGACAGTTATTCCTACATCTCTTTGGGGGTCTAGGTTGGTATATTTCTTCAGAGAGTCCATTAAGCGGCTCATGAAGACAGCAGGATTTTCATCAGACCCCTGTGTTATTTCCCTCACCTTTCCATAATTAACTTGTTTCTTAACCCCCCTTCTCATTCCCTCAACTAGGCAGGTGATCATGTGATTTCTACAAGCCCTATCTTCCCTGTTATCATAGTTCCATCTCGGTTCTATGACCGGGACAGCTATAAAACCAGGGACCCCAACCCAATTTCCAACCTGTGAGTGTTCATCCCCAACTTGTACCGCCAGGTCCCAAATCTGTTTTTTCTCATCAGGGGTACAACAGCTGGCAAGAATAATTTGCAAATCGGTCCAGGAAAGGTCAAACTCCAGTGTCACAGACTTAAAGCCATCTATGAACTTTGTGGGGTTCTCTGAGTAGCTCCCCAATTTCTCTTTAATCTGAGATAACCTGCTTATAGAAAAAGGGGCATGCCTTACTGTTGTGCCCTTCCCAATGGGAAATTCCCTTAATGGAAGCAGGGAAGTAGTGGGAGACGCTGGTAAGGACCTGGGTTGGGGAGATAGCTCAGGTGGAGACAGAGGATTGGGCGCAGGGCCCAGTGGGGGAGGGGTGACAGCCTTTGGCTGTGGAGTAGGTGGGGGAGGGGAAACAATCTTTGGCTGCAGCATGGGTGGAGATGGGGAAAGGGAGATAGCCGTAGGTGACTGCAGATTAAGTAAAGCAGATGGGGTCGGCTGAATGGAAAAAACAGGAGAAATGGGAACATATTGGAGTTCCCCCCGATTGTAAATGGGGTAGAGCAGGATAGAAGGAGACTGATATCCATTCCCCGTGTGGCACAGGGAATTGGTTCTGAGATCAGCCGGTGGGCAAGGAGAGGTCTCAGTCATGAGTGATATGACTGTGGTTGACCCATAGGTACGGAAGCAGGCGGAGGAGTGGAACGAGAAACAGGTAGGGAATGAGTTTGAGGAGGGGGGGAGGCTGAGGTCTCAGAGTAGGTGCCCGAAGAGTTAGCTAATTGCTTGGGCTTGTGGTGATTCTCAACCGGCAAGGGGACCTCATCCTTTCCCTTTGACTTCTGGCTCAAACTCATAAAAGCCGATACGTATGGAATCTCTGTCCATCTCCCTTCACGCTTGCAAAACTTGTCCAATTGCAAGATGGTATTATAATTAAGGGTGCCGTGTACAGGCCAATTTCCTTCACTTCCTAGAGGATAATGTGGCCATAAATTGTTACAAAAATGTATCATACACCTCTTTCTCAGGTTTTTAAGTTCCAGTCTAGTCCAGTCTCTTAGGATGCACCCCAGAGGTGAATTTTTCGGAACACTCCCTTTCTGTCCCATAACTACTGTCTAAGGAGAATAGTCTGAACCAAGAGCAGAGAGCTGGTAAGGGATAGACACATAAGCATAAATGTTCTTACCCAGAAACGTGTAGTCGGAGAGTCCGAGCGTGGTTCGGACATCTAGGAGTCCCAGGCTGCTCTCTGCTGTCCTGCAGACGCCGACCGTCTCTACCTCTCTGTGACTCAAACGAGAGGTTGAGTCCGGTGGGAGAGGGAGAAGAGAAACCCAGAAGGTAGGGTCTTACCTCCAGGTTCTGTGCCAAGCGTGGTCCAGACGTCTGTTTGAGCTTTCGGCGAGGGAGGGAGACTCAGGCTGCCCTCCAGTGTCGCGTGCGAAAGCTGACCCTCTCTCTACCTCTCTGTGACTCAAACGGGAGGTTGAGTCAGGCGGGAGAGGGAGAAAGGAAACCCAGAAGGGAGGTTCCCACCCCCCAGTTTTATGTGCTAAGAGGAAAGAGGAAAATCCCACGTCCCTACAACGTTCGGGCGCCAGATGATATAGTGGAAAAATGGGGTACGGGTTGGGGTTGGGGTTCTTGGGAATTCCTCTTTAAAGAATTACACCCTCTTGCACACAAAACTTAGTTAGAACAAGGTGATAGTTTATTTAGGAGCAAGGGAAGGGAAGGGTGGGGGGAGGGAAACCATGAAAGAAATCCTTGGACTTTTCATGGGGAGATTTGGCATAAAGCACATGGTTCAGAGGTACCAAATCTCCTCGAACAGGAGACCGGAAGGTACTTTTATAGATGACTGATGGGGGTGGACCATCTGCCCATGAAAAGTTCCTTTAGTGAGAGAGGACCATCCCCCACTGGTGGTAGCTGGGGGAATTGGGTGAGCAGTGGAGGACCATCCCCCACTGGTAGTGACTAAAGGAATTGGGTGAGGGGTGGCTATGGATCCCTCCTCAGAACACAAAGGCCGAAGCCACACCCAAACTTATCTCCCCAGGATAAGGGAGACCAGAATGAAGGGTAGGAATCCCAAGCTAGCTCAGTCCAATTTGGTTCCTCTAGGCGTTATCTGTCCTCTGGTTTAGTTTCTCAAGGAGAAGATTCCTCGGTGTGCCCCAGAGAAATTCTGGGGTGCTCTGCACCCCATGACATTACTAATTTTCTCCTACTTCAGTTTAAGATTATATTAACATTTTTTGATTGATATATAAAAATACTTACTCTCATTGAGCTTTTTTAAAAAAATGAATTTATTTAGAATTTTCCCCAAGTTACATCTGAAAACAAATTTTTCACATTTATTTTTTATCCAATTCTATTTTTTAAGGAGTTTTTTCCTTCAGTGGATTTCCCCCCTCCATTTGGCCAACTTTATTTTTTAAGGAGTTTTCTCAGTCAATTTTTGTGCTTCCTTTTCCAAGCTATTGACTTCTTTGTTATGGTTCTCTTGCATAACTCATTTCTTTTCCCACTTATTCTTCTATTTCTCTTATTTGGCATTTAAAATCCTTTTGAGCTCTTCCCAAAGAATTTTTTTTTTGGCATAAGACCAATTTGTATTCCTCTTTGTGGCTTCTAAGGTAGGTATTTTGACATTCATTGTCTTTTTCTGAGTTTGCGTTTTCATCTTCCTTGTCACCATAATGGCTTGCTATTGTCAGGGATCCTTTTTTTGTTTGTTTATTTTCTGCTCATTTCCTGGCCTATTTTGTGATTTTTAAAGTTGAGCTCTACTCCTGGGGTACAGGGAACACTGTCCCAAGTATCTTGCACTGGGGGCCAAAGGCCTGGTCACTGGCTTTTTGTGCTGGGGCCTCCAGGCCTAGCAGCTTTCCCACAGAAGGGGGGTGACTTGGCCTAGTCATGAAGGTTGTACCAGGAGTTCTGGGGCTGGCAGTTTTCCTGCTGTCCTGGGCTGGAAGCCTCACAGATGGTCTGTTGTGCAACTGGACTGCTGAGCCAGGACTGTGGGGCCTCAGTTGTTGATCTGTGTTGTGGCTCTTGATGGTTTACCCAGAAACTACATGCACTGGACTACGCTCCATTTACTACTCCAATGACTCAGACTTTTCATGGTGTTCTTCTAAGCTATCTTTGATTGGAAAACTGTTTCATTTCATCTTTTTGTGGGTTCAGTTAAACCTCATTTAGAGGCTTAACAACACTAGTTTGAGGCAAACTGGGGAGATCTCAGGTAACTTTTGTTTTCTTCACCATCTTGGCTGTAGCTCATAGTATCTGGAAGCAAAATAGATTTTGGTCCATTCCTTCATTTTTACTTTGCATAAAAGTTTCTTATATGCAGAGAATGGGGGGATTTGGTGTCTTTCTATTCTTGTATTTTTCTTTTTATTAGGGAAACTTAATCTATTATATAGAGTTATGATGGTGGTTTGTGCCCTTTAGTAAGTATATACATACATATAGAAAAACAGACAGAAAGATGGATAGACCATGATATAATGCATTGTAATGCAAAAACTTTCTCTTTTCTGCAGGCAATTAGCTTATGCTAAATTGAACCTGGCCTCTCCCCTCTCCCTTTTCCTTAATTCTTCCTTCTTTCTGTTACCCCTCACAGTCTCAAACTGTTATTATTATTTTGCTTTCTGTTTTATTTGTGTAACCATGCATTTTCCCAGCTCAGTGCAATAACTAAACCTCTATTCTTATATAACTGAAATCAGCTTTATTACCCTTTCTTCATCTATTTCCCATATGGGATTCTTTAGCCATCTAGCAGAGACATATGATGGAAAATGTTCTGTAACATTAATTCAAGGAGGTCTAATGCTGTTAGTTTCCTTTCCCTTCATTACTTAACCCTTCTTATGTCAAGTTTTACTCTGGTTTGAAGATAACAAAAAAGCCAGATGACTGATTTTTTTATTTTAAGGGGGAAGTTACTGTATTCTGGAAAGAGCAAAGCCATGCTATTTTCCCACATTGTCATTCTGCTCAATGGCTAGTGATGAAGTACAAAAGTCATATGAGTGTGATTATGGTTTAGTTGTCACCATCATCCGGAAGCCATTATCTGTGGGGTTAAGCTGAATAGAAAGAGGTTTTCAGAAACACAAATGAAATTTCAAAACTTTTCAGCAACTTTATAGTATGTTTCAGGACTGTGCATTATAGTTTAAGTTGCACTTAGAGAATATAATTTTTTAAATTCCACAAACAGTAAAGAAACTTTAATTACAGAAACGGCATATTCTTTGCTTTCTTTTGTACAGATAGTTGTCATCATAGGGAACTTAGCATAGGAAAACATTCAGAACTTGGAGTCATAAAATTTGAGTCTGAGTATGGGCAAGACACTTAATCCCTATGAGTCTGTTTGATCATTTATATAAAGAGGATAATAAAATCCTGTGTCCTTCACCGGGTTGTAAGGAAAGCACTTTGTCAAAGTGCTATAAGGGCTTTCTATTTGCTTTTCAAATTAGGATACTGACTCTATATTTCCTGGAGAATGAATTTTCCCTTTCTTTTCCATGTCCTAATAAATAAGATCCCCTACTACCTCACTTACTATTGAGTTCTCTAAAAACCATAATCTCCTTTTTGCTCATTATCCCTTCTCCCTAATTTATCCTCAATTAGTCAACAAATATTTATTAAGCACTTATATATCAAGGTCTGTGTAAGTATTTGGGATACAAAGAAAGGCAAACACACACACACAGATCCTGTGTTCAACGAGTTTACATACTAATGGGAGAGATAATAGGTAAATAAATAGGTATATACAATAGAGGAAATAGAAGAGAAGTCATATGTTTCTTTTGGGGTGGTGCAAATGGAGAGGGGAAAATAACTAACTCAGTTTATAATAATAATTAATATTTATATAGCACTTACTATTTACCAGATACTGTGCTAAGCCATTTATAATTATTATCTCTTTTGATTCTCACAATCCTGGAAGGTAGGTGCTATTTTTATCATCATTTTGCAAATGAAAAAAATTGGAGCAAACAGACTTTAAGGTACTTGCCCTTGGTCACATACCTAGAAACTATCTGAGGCCAAGTTTGAACTCCCCTATCTTCCTGATTCCAGGCCCTGCACTTTAGCTACTGTATGGAGCAAACTGCCTCAGTTTACCCAAATAACTCGAGGAGACCACCAAGTCAAGCAGAGACAGATTTATTACATCCTCATGAGGACGGGCAAAACCCAATTACACATTGAAGTCTTGCAAAGATATGCCCAATCCTCTAGGTTTTTATAGTAATCTTGAAAAGGACTGTCCCCACATACACCTAGGGTGGATGAGCTCACAATCTAACATCCAATCCTGTCTCACCCAGGGTGCGTATGGAGACATGCATACGTGTTCCAGGGACAAGGGGGAAAAGGGGAGGGGGAACAAGGTCAAACCAAAGGAAAAGGAAACAGGGGAGTGAGAGTCAGATGTTTCACATCTCACAGTTCCCACTGACTCCCCTCTCCAGGCCCCTGTCTCTAAAGATAAGGATGACAGGGTTAAAATTTATCTTTGGCTATGTTGGGAAGAAAAGAATAATCCATTGTTGGGACCCCAAGGCCAAGGGGATTCTGCTCTGAGAAAAAGAGACAATGTTACTTAACATCTGGTCTCAACTCAATGGCTGCATTCTGTGCCTAGTCCCATCCTTTCTTCTTGAGTCCCGAGTATTGAATTGGTGGGCAAACTCCCTGACCCACTGACTGGGGTTCTGACACATGATAGATTGCAGACAAAACTAATATGTAGCTGACAAGTGGGGAGACTGAGCAGAAGTAAAAATACTGTTAATTGGCAATAAAACTTAAAGGAGACAGTGAGAATTTTGACAAGCAATAAACTTCTAACAAACTATACTGGGGCAGGTCTGGGTACCTTCCAGACCCCATGGTCAGAGTTTAATCTGACTCAAATCCATAATCATATCATACAATCCTCCATTTTTCTTTTATGCTCAGAGAGCATATTCTGGATTTGAGTCACTGTCGTTGAGCCCTTCAGCCATGCAGGATTTCAGCCCATCAGTCCAAGTCCAACTCATCACCAGTCTCTCCTTCGTGAAGTTTCAGAATCAGGGTCTTTAATCTTTTCTCAGTGAACTGCTGAGTCACCATCAGCTGCATCTGTTGAACTGCACGTTGTATCAAACCTATAAAGCAAGGGACTAAACAGGGACAAGTATAAGGAGAACTCCAAAATTACAAATGAATACCTAATCCTGTCCCATAGGCATCTTTCAGGAGGTAAATTGGGGTCTAATTAATTATCCCAATATACCATATACATGTCAATAACTACCAATATTATAACAACAAATATGATTTAAAAACCTCTTTATAATTTCAGTGATGTGCTCCCAGTGTCCATTCACTTAGCAATTTTCATCTTTGACCTCAGGTACCCCTATTAGAACCTTTTACAAAGCAAATTTAAATAGCAAATACAACTGTTTCCCAACTTTATCCAAGGAAAGAGTAATCTCTAATTGACCTCTTCTAGGCCTGAGTATCCCCAACTAGACTCAGGCCCACCAGGCTACCACTACATTTCCCCACCCCTCCTTCCAATAGCTAAGGAAAAAGAGGGCGAAGATCTCTTCTTCTGTAACTGCTTCCAGCTGAATATGTGTGTAGAGCTGACAGTGGAAGGTGCAGAAATCCTTGCAGGCCTGGTCCAGATGATGAAGGGGGTATATAGTCTGGAATTGCTAACATAAAATTGAAAGCCTTGAGCCTAGATAAAACAAACTATCAAGAGGTTAAAGAGACAAAGACAAAAAAATTTTAAAAGACAACAATAGGGAAAAGGGGCAAACCAAAAGAGTGAATCCAGGAACCCCCAGATCCTGCATCAGGAGCGAAAAGCTGTTCACAAATGTCCTTCATCCAGTGAAAGGTGTCATGAATGCCCCGTGCTGTTCAAAGCTTTACCTAGTTCTGTATCTGACAGACATTATTAACAAGTCAAAGGGTTACCACTATCTTGCTACATGCAAGCCATATAATCTAAATGTTTCAAAATGCCACTGATGGCAGAACCCTTAAATTTTTCCAAATTACATCTATATCCATTTCACTTTATTTCTCCAAAAGTTTTCACTCAATTGTTTAAGATGTAATCCTCACATAAAACTTAGGTTACAAAATACCTTTGTAAGAAGATGACCACAAATGAACTTACATAAGAGTTACCAAGTTAACTTCAATTCTAATAAAAGACTTAGGATGACATTTAACCAATTAATTTCAAAACAGTGCATGTCAAATAAGTTGTCCATAATAAACCATGTTGGTATTACAGGACATGCTCTATAGACAGATATTATTTCTACATTACACAATAAACTTATATAACAAAACATTCTATATTTTACTCTTCTCTGTTTTCTTGAAACAGACTTGAGATGTCTCTGGTTCAATTTCTAACATGCATAACTAATAACAGACAGATGACAAGGCTAAATGCTTATACATTCTAGTTGTTCAGATTCTGAAAGGGACTAGAATTTCTAAGGCAAATAGCTTAAATCTTAAACCTGCATCTCACCCAGATGTTACAGTATTAATCTAGGGATGAAGAGACAATATTGTGTTCGTGCTTATCAAGTGACATGATTATAGGAACTTGCCACAAAAGAAAAAGAACAAAGCTCTGGGGGAAAGGTACTTTCCCAACTCCCAGTAGAAGTTTTGTGGACAACCAATGCAATATGCCAGACCTAAAATCAGCCAGGTGGGAAAGTTTGCATTCCATATGTAATATTCGGGGAAACCGAGTCAGGAGACACCTACCTCAGCCTTTGCCAAACAGTCGGTCTCCCATCCTTTCCCAAGAGAACTCCACCTGCAGTGCACACATGTAAAACCCCTATAGGGTTGCTGGTATCATGAATCATATGGCTCACCATTCCTTGATAGTAATAACTGGAGTCAAACTCAGAGCAATAATGATTAATAGTCCCATAACATCTTAAATAGCAAGTCCCAACAATCAGCACTAAAAGTGAATTCATTTCTCAAGGATCGCATATCCTAGACAGCAAGTATTAACTATACTTGTACTTAAATAGGTTTCTCTTTTCATCCATAGGTTAGCACTACACAAATGAATCTGCTTTGAGATGCTCAATAACAAGCAATGGTTGAAATAAGTGTAAGCAATCCCAAATTGCATACTGGGAACAAACTAGAAAATGCCCCACACAATAGCACATGGTAAAATGGGTTTAGATGTTAAACATAAGATACTGTCCTCAGAATTCCTCTAAACAATGGGAACATCTTTAAAGTGACAACTAGTTTGCATGTGTTTCTACACATGTTCTAATTCCAATTAAATAAAAACATAAGTAAACTTCAGATTCCCTATTAAGATGATACAAGATAGCTCATAAGTTACTTATTGTTCACTAACATGTCATACATGACAAGTTCAGGCACCAATTTAACTATTACTTAGCACCAATAAATCCAGATCAAAACAGCAAGATCTTTCTCATAACTTACAAATTATTTAGATGTTCTTGTATTAATTCAATAACCAATTAATTCAATGTTGCAATAACAAACTTCCACTTTGTCCATTCTCATAATAGAAATATATACCAAACCTTAAGAATAAAACTCAAATATTCAGATATTCAGGATTCCAGAAAAGCTTTTTCCATTAATTAACACAATTTCACAAATCACAGTAAGTTTGAACATGATTGTTATCAATATCAAATCACCATTGCAACAAATTAGCTTAACTTTATCTCTGCTCCCCTTCTCTCTCATCTAAAGTGTTTGCAGTGGGGAGGAATTTCAGCTTCTTCCAAACCAAAGAGGAAATATTCAAATAACCCGTTCCAATCATAATAACAAATTTTACTAGGCCCCTTTTTAAATCCTCTCATTATCTCTTGTTGTAGTTGTAGTTGTTCTTTCAAACTACAGTATACCAGATCACAATACAACTTGAAGTAATCCAGCAGTTTCTTTTGCCAGTTTTTTTTTTTCTTTATCTCTAGATTTCGTTTCTTCCTGTCCTTCAAGGTAAGAGACTGCACTAAGGATTTCAAGTCCCATCCCCCTCTAATACCAAATTACATTTCACAAAGAGATCCCATCAAGCTTCTAACTTTTAGAAAAAAAGCAAATCACTATACTTTACTGAGGATCTGTTGGATCTTAAAGCCTTAATATACAGCTAAGAATATTCTTACTATGCCCACTTCACAGAAAACCATTATCACATTCAATTAAATTCATAACCCAAAGTAATTTAGAGAGTCCAAATCTGACCATATCTCCAATACAATAAACTATTAAACTATTGGGCACTTTTCCTTTCCATATTACAAATCACCTTGAGGTAGTCAGCTTAAAGTTACACAAATAGAACAGTATATATTTCACTTAGAGTTAAATCAGAATTAATTCAATTAAACCCCAATTTATTTTCTGAACGATATCGTATAGAACCTCATTGATAATTTCATATTAGTATTAATTCATCCCATAATCACTTAATCTAAACACTTCCTATTTTCCTGTTTTTGTTTCTCCTTAAACAGTTCCATTACAAAAGAAAATTTTTAAAGTGGCAGTATATAGTTTGTATGATTCCCAAAGTTTCTTAAATAGATAGCCCAATCAAATTCAATTACCCTTCTTGATTCCCTAATTACACAAACTTTTCTTTTGCTAGTTTAAAGGAATATTTTAATGCCACATTTAGTCCTCCAATTCAGTCTGAAAGACAATGCCAGAGCAGCAAGATTCCCCCTGCTCCTCCCCCACTTCCTTAACCTAGCAAGTTGTTTTTTTTTTTTTTTAAGGGTAGCTTCTTCAATTAAACAAAACTTTTCCTTCTAAATTCCAAGCACAGACTTATGCTCTCTCCTCCCCCACAGCAGAAAAAGGGGAAGGGGTGGCTTTCTTTTCTTTCTTCTTTCTCTCTCTCTCTCTCTTTCCTTCTACTTTCCTCTCTCTCTCTCTCTCAAAAATCCTAACTATTCACTCTCATACCCCTGGTCACAGTCAATGCAGAC
This sequence comes from Dromiciops gliroides, assembly GCF_019393635.1. NCBI lineage: Eukaryota > Metazoa > Chordata > Mammalia > Microbiotheria > Microbiotheriidae > Dromiciops > Dromiciops gliroides. The sequence goes on along the minus strand of NC_057861.1, from coordinate 570,791,005 downwards.
AGGGCAGACCATGTAGGCTAGCAAACAACTTCCTAACCATTCATTCCTCCTCACTTAATCAAACTTCCTCGTACCTTCTCAACATACTTAAACCATCTGAAACTAGCAAAGTGGCAGCTTAGCCAATATCTCACCAAATAACCCCATTTATCTATTTTAAGATAGACCCAGGGGATTCTCTTCTTTAATCTGCCTATTACAAACTTTAGGTGTTCCCTAAGAACAAACCTCACACTCACTCTTTCTCCTTTGTGGTCAGCAGCCTTTTACCTAGGGCTGCAGACAGATCACATTTCAATGGCTCAATTCAAATTCTGAGTAATTTACAATTCTACAATCCCCTTCTCAGTCCCTTCTCTAACCCAGACTGCAGGGATCAATTTCCCTTTCTTCTTCTTTTGTCAATACAGTTATTTTGATGGAATTTTTACTCCTGGACCTCTACTTTTAATTTCAATTGAAAAGGTCTCCTTCCAATTATCTAATCCAGGATTTTTTCCAGCCTCCTCTGGCTCTTTAAACTTGCCCTACTCTAGATGTTCTACCCGTATTTTGTTCAAGATCCTAGCCTGGTCTGGACTTTTTAACCCTGAACTCACCGGGCTCCTGTTTTTGCTCAGGATGTCTATTCAACCCTGGCTCAGCATGGACCTCCACCTTTAAAAGGTCTCTACCATCTAGCCGGTTTTTCAATCCTGCAAACAACAGGTACTAAACCCCCCCTAGGGGCGTTCCTATATTTTGTTCGGGGTGTCTATTGTTGGTTGGGCATCCCCAGACCTTTTCAACCCCGCAAACTCAATAGGACCTAGAGGGCACCCTAAGGTTAATTCTGTATCTCGTATCAGGGTGTCTATTCAGTCCTAGTGACCTGTTCAACCCTGCAAAACTTCAACAGACCTTAGGATGATAACTAGGGGTTCCCCGATTTCTTCCTAGAAATCCCCCTGAATGGTCACCCAGTTACTCACCAGTCTGGGTCTGTGCACACGTTGTGACCGAACCAATCCGGATACTCCTCATTACTTTAGCCGGCATCCCTGTGTCTGGTTGGCTTTTAAGTCTCTCTCTTTCCGGGCATGGATGCTGAGAAGCCTCACCAAGAGCCAGACCCCTGAACCTGCTGAACTCAGCAGGGACGTCCTTGTTCAGAAGGACAGGCTCCTGGGAGTCTCCAAAGATCCCCAAAGAGATCCCGGACGCGCCCCCATCTGTATGGAGCAAACTGCCTCAGTTTACCCAAATAACTCGAGGAGACCACCAAGTCAAGCAGAGACAGATTTATTACATCCTCATGAGGACGGGCAAAACCCAATTACACATTGAAGTCTTGCAAAGATATGCCCAATCCTCTAGGTTTTTATAGTAATCTTGAAAAGGACTGTCCCCACATACACCTAGGGTGGATGAGCTCACAATCTAACATCCAATCCTGTCTCACCCAGGGTGCGTATGGAGACATGCATACGTGTTCCAGGGACAAGGGGGAAAAGGGGAGGGGGAACAAGGTCAAACCAAAGGAAAAGGAAACAGGGGAGTGAGAGTCAGATGTTTCACATCTCACAGTTCCCACTGACTCCCCTCTCCAGGCCCCTGTCTCTAAAGATAAGGATGACAGGGTTAAAATTTATCTTTGGCTATGTTGGGAAGAAAAGAATAATCCATTGTTGGGACCCCAAGGCCAAGGGGATTCTGCTCTGAGAAAAAGAGACAATGTTACTTAACATCTGGTCTCAACTCAATGGCTGCATTCTGTGCCTAGTCCCATCCTTTCTTCTTGAGTCCCGAGTATTGAATTGGTGGGCAAACTCCCTGACCCACTGACTGGGGTTCTGACACATGATAGATTGCAGACAAAACTAATATGTAGCTGACAAGTGGGGAGACTGAGCAGAAGTAAAAATACTGTTAATTGGCAATAAAACTTAAAGGAGACAGTGAGAATTTTGACAAGCAATAAACTTCTAACAAACTATACTGGGGCAGGTCTGGGTACCTTCCAGACCCCATGGTCAGAGTTTAATCTGACTCAAATCCATAATCATATCATACACTACTATACCACCTAGGTGCCCCCATCACAATAGTAATTTGGGTTAGAGTAGCCCAAAGAAAGCTGTATGATTTCCTGATAAAAACTATGGATGGTTTCAATAGAAAGTTTCTCTATATTTGCTTCTGCTAAATTTCTATGTAATTTTGTTTCTTCCATTTCTATCATTATGCTCAACATGAACTTGTCCTTAATTATTTTATGTGCTTTAATAGTTTTGCACAGATATATTATTATCTAAGGTTTGTTATATTCTAAATTATAATTTTATTAAAATTTAAAACTCAGTTTTTTTATCTTTGTTAACCTGGAGATTAAGGAAACAATCAATATAGGAGAAATAAGGTCTTTAATCGGGGCAGAGGAACTATAGCTCCTGGTATCACAAAGCTTGGAATTTAGGAATACCTAAAGATGGGAACAGAGGACAGGGTTTTTAATGGGGTAACAGAACAAAAGGGAACCAAAAGATTGCTCCAGAGTGACATATAGCTAATTAACGTAAATGAACCTTTGACAAAAGAAATAATAGGACAGTTGCTAATTTAAGTATAGGTATTACTGATTGAATAGAAACTACTTAATGTAGGTGCACCCTTTTTACATAATAACATAAAGTCTAGGGAGTAAGGTGGGGAACATTGGGATAAATTGCTTGGGGGAAGGTCCATAAGTCTAGAAATGACAAAGACAGTCAGCCCCAGGCAATTTACCTGCCTGGGAAAGTGGGGACTTGGGGGAGGGGGGAGCCCGGGAATCAGTTCTCAGTAAATTTTGCAGTTCTCACCTTTAAGAAGAGATCTTTAATTTTATATTGAAAGGTGAAAGAATTTCCAAGTTTCCTTCCATTTTATATGATGTGTTATATCATTAAACTATAGCATTATCAATAGTCCTTGGTCTCCTAGCTTCTGCTCTTTGTAATGGTTTGTAGAACTAGATTACATTAGGGCAACACATATGTATTCCATTCTACTCTTTCATCTGATATTTTTAAACTTTTGAGTTTCAGATTTTGGGCTGATAAAAGTAGAAAAACACATATGAGTTGTGAGGAAAAGTAGGCTTCCCTCAAGTTGATTGGAGCTGTCTGGGAAAATACCTACAGGTGATTTAATGTCTGAGGAGTGGACTCAGGTTCAGCTGGAAGATTTGATTAGAATAGAAGCAGGTACTCAAATGCTAATATCCACAAATGGGGGTTAATTCAAATAGAAGGCTTCTCAACTTTTCCACCTGAAGAAGAATCTACTCAGAGGGGTGGGGATACTGTTTTGATTGATTAGCCAGAGAGAGGGCCAATCACCATTCCGGATGGGAAGAAGTTGAAAGACCTGGCCTGCAAGCCTGCACTGTTTGCTCGTTCTGCTAGGGGGCGGCCCATTCTCTCAAGAATGAAAATAAATGAGCTTTCTGACTCCACTTCTGGGTTCCAGAAGTTTTTGGAGTGCTATTTCTTACATATGTGTTTAGTGGTATATTTTGTATTTTAATTTTTCTCTCTTTTTCTTCATCAGGTTAGCTAACAATTTCTTGATTTTTGCCAGTAAAAAAACCACTCAGTTTTGTTTATTTGTTTAATAGAATTTATTTTCAAGTTTTGTATTTATTCTTTAATGTTAAATATTTTTCTTTTGTACTCTTTCAAGAGTAGCATATTTGTTTTCAAGTTTCTAATTGAAGATTACATATCCATATTAGGGTTAAAAGAAGGGATTAAATAACATGCCTCAGGTAAGTTAAAAAAGAATACACAAGTTAAAATCATGAATTTTATTAAGATAATGGTAGAAAGAAATGCTATAAAGTGAGAAAATTGGAAAACTACAATATTTTTAAAGCAGATATCTAAAAATATTTATAGATACTAAAAACCAACATTAATTCTGTATGCATTGAATTGCCATGCATATACCAATAACATCCAAGTACTTAAAGAAAAAAACAAAAAAAATGCAACAAGATATAATTTAGGACCTTAATATTCCTCTTTCAGAATTTGATAAATCTAACAGAAAAGTGGTCATGTGGAAAATCATAGATTTGAACAGAATATAGGTAAACTAGATTTGATTAAACTATGGTAACTATTGAAAGGCAATTTTGAAGAACATGCCTATTTTTCAATATCATATAATACCTTAAAAATGTGTTAAAAATCCACAAGTAAATATAAAAGGGCAAAAATGTTAAATATATTTCTAAATATAGATCTTAAAAACAAAATTAAGAACCACAAAAGAAAATTAACCAATTTAACAGATTTACTGCAGACTAAGTAATGGTATATTAAATAATGAGTAGGGCAAAGAACAAATCATAGAAATAATGGAAAATTGAGGAAAACAGAAAGACAATAATAAAATAATACATAAAACTGAGATATTACTGAAGTAGGCCTTAAAGAGAAAATATATCAAACAACATATGTCCAGTTTTATATAATGAACATTTTATTTAGCATGCACAAGTGGAATGTTGGAGCTACAAAGACAAATTTTTAAACAGAGAATTATTAATTAAAAATTATAAAATAAATGTATAGTTTCAAAATAAATATAAAAATGTCTAAGACCAAAGCAGAAATAAAATTGAAAACATAGCTTATTGAAGTGATAAAATAATAATTATTTTCTTTTAAAAGGTATTAACAGGGGCAGCTAGGTGGTGCAGTGGATAGAGCACCAGCTCTGGATTCAAGAGGACCTGAGTTCAAATCCGACCTCAGACACTTAACACTTACTAGCTGTGTGACCCTTGGCAAGTCACTTAAACCCAATTGTCTTGTAAAAAAACAAAAACAAAAGCAGAAAACAAAAATAAAAGGTACTAACAAAATTGACACACCATTAACTTGATTTTTATAAGGTAATGGAAAGCCAAATTGCAAAAAAAAAATGAGAATTAACAAAAGAAATTTTTAAAAATTGCCAAAATTAAATTTGTATATAAGAAACTACTGTAGTGACAAACATAAGAAAGATTGGTCCAAATCAATAATAATAGCCACATAAATTAAAACAACTTGATGGCTTTACCTCACACCTATCAAATCACAAAAGAGGATAAAAAATGGAAACAGGTGAAATTGCATGGGCTGTGGCAAGATAGACACACTAACAACACCATTGGTGGAGTTGTAAATTTGTCTTTAACTATATTATGCACCAGTTTGACTGACAAATTATAACCATATCATTTGAATCCTGGCCCTGAACAAATGAAAGGAAAATACACTTCCTACATACAGTATACATCATCAGCCATAGTTGCAGGGTCTCTTTTGGCTTAAATGCAACTCTCCCTATATTTGCAATACCATTGTGGGAGACCTTTAGGGGCATTCAATGCTTCACTGCTGGTAGGCCTTTTTTCAATATCACTTATCCCAAGAAATAGTACACAGGGACAATGATGATTAAGGAAGGAAAAGTGATCAATGGACCTCACAAGCTTACTTGCCTTGAGAATTGGAAAGGTACCTCCTTTTCATTCAACCTCACACATGCCCTGTGTGTCAACTGTACAGGATCACCAATCCCCTTGAATGATAAAAAGGGTTCATTTTACTTGTCCAGGTATACATACTGGCAACCTGATTACACTGTCCTGACTCCAGGTGACAGTTTTAAAGATTACTCCACCCTCCAGCAGCCCTTACGGCCTCCAGCTTCTTGGGGTATGTTAAAAGACCCTTAAGAACAGTCAGACTTGGCCTGGCATTATACCCTCATGCAATCCAAACTCAAAATGGGGCAAGGAGATTGAGACAATGCTCAGGAACACCCAGGGGTCCTTATGTGCCCCTCAGGGGTATGTCTTTGTCTGTGGACACCAGAATCTGCCAATTTTTGTTACAGGCTTAACTCCTGAAGAGCACCCCCAGAAAGTCTTGACAGCCTCATGTCTCAGTCCCTATAAACAATATGGACAATGCACAATGGGATTTTTGGATCCCCAGGTAAAGGTTTTCCACAACCCCTCAACCGTACCTGCTAATCACCCCTCAAGAGTCAAGCGGGGTTCCTGGGATAATTTTCTTTGGTGGGTTAAGAAGGCAGCCGCTCTCACTATCCCTTTCATAGGTTATATTGAGCAGGATGCCATACTAACCAATCTTACTCTGGCCATAGAAAGACTCTCGAATGAAACAGCAGCTGGGTTAGAGGATTTACAAGAGTCCCTTGATACTCTAGCCAATGTAGTGTTAGATAACAGAATAGCCCTAGACTATCTCCTAGCGGCTGAAGGTGGTGTGTGTATGGTTCAGAATACATCTTGTTGTGTGTATATTAACAATTCAAGGAAAGTCAAGACCCGAGTACAACATCTTCATGATATCTCTCACTGGATGAGGGACACACGTGAGCAGCTTTTCTCTCCTCACGCAGGTTCCTGGAGTTCTTGGTTCCTTTCTTGGTTCACTCCCTTCATTCCGATAGTGATATTAGTTGTTGTTCTTCTAATCTTTGGCCCTTGTCTCTTTAACCTTTTTGTTAAATTTGTCTCAAGCAGACTCAAGGCTTTCAACCTTATGGCAGCCATTACCCCAGCCTACATGCCTCTTCACTCCCTGGACCAGGCCCATAATGACTTCTGCTGTACCCCCAATGATTCAGGGACATCTCTACATCCATAACCAGCAGGAAGCAGTTACGGAAGATGAGACCACCACCCTTTTTCCCTAGATATAAGAAGGGGGGAATGTCATGGGAGGATTATGGGCCCTGGTCACCCCAACAATTCTCTGGGGGGTTACCTCAGGGGTTTTCCCTTGAAATCAAGTAGGCCTCTCCTTGAACACAATCAAGGACACACACTCACCTAACGGAGATAAGCGGCACAGATTGAACTGAGCATGCTCCAGGACCATCACCCCACATTCCAGTCCTCCTAAGCATCTGGATGAGGTAATCCAGGAGAAGACCACCTGGAACTGCCCATCAGCAGACTGCTTAGACCCATCAGGACAAAGTTGACACCCACCACCAGATCTCTCACGAGGGATTCTTCCTACCACAGCGCAACGCGGGAAGACCACCAGCCCCTCACCCAATAAGAGACTCTTACCCACCCCCCATCTAAACCCTATAAAATGGCACCCCACAAGTCAGTTGGGGGGAAAGCGTTTTGTTCTGGCAAAACCTTCCTCCCGGCCGGTTTCTCTTGTACCCCAATAAACCTATTCTCTTATTCCTGATTAGGTCTTGTGCGAGAGTGTAATTCTTTACAGAGGAATCCTAAGGACCCACGTGCTTTCTCCTATCAGTTTCCCCCTTATTACTTTGTTACAAAGAAGTATTTATTATTGGTGAGGGATGGTTAAAAATAGATGATTGTGTGGTAAAAATAAAAGAGAACAATAATCCTTAAAATAATAAAAACTAATATACTTAATTAGGTACTAGCAAAATTTCAAGATTAAATTAAATAAAAATTGTCTTCAAAATATTCAAATGAACAAAGAAATTTAGGTAACAATCTCAGAGGGAGAAATTGAGCAAATTTCTTTGAGCAAAATTGAGTAAACTGAACAAATACTAAAACAAATACTAGATGGACTCCTAAGTGGGTGATAGGGGAGGGTAGTGTCATGGGGTGCAGAGCACCCCAGAAGTTTTCCGAGGCACATCAAGGAATCTTCTCCTGGAGAAACTAAACCAGAGGACAGATAATGCTTAGAGAGATAAGCAGAACCAAATTGGACTGAGCTAGCTTCAGATTCCCACCCTTCATTCTGGTCTCCCTTGGGTGTGGCTGTGGCCTTTGTGTCCTGAAGAGGGATCCGTAGCCACCCCTCACCCAATTCATCTAGTCACTACCAGTGGGGGATGATCCTCCACTCCTCACCCAATTTCCCCAGCTACCACCAGTGGGGCATGGTCCTCCCTCACTAAAGGAACTTTCCAGTCAATGGTCACACCCCCCCACCCAATCAGGTACTTTTGTACATGCCATTCTCCTGTTCGAGGAGGAGATTGGTACCTCTGAGCCATGTGCTTTGTGCCTATCTCCCCATGAGAAGTTCAGGGATTTTTGTCATGGTTTCCCTTCCCCCACCCTTCCCTTCCCTTGCTCCTAAATAAACTACCACCTTATTCTAACTACTTTTTGTGTGCAAGAGGGTGTAATTCTTTAAAGAGGAATTCCTAAGAACCCCAACCCCTAATCAAACCTGTACCCCATTTCCCCCCATTACAGTAGGAAATCCTGGATCCAGGGGACAGTTAAAGGGCAGTCAATCTCTTGTCATATACATTTTTCTTCAAAATATACAATGCATGTTGTGCTAAGTACATAATACTTGTTGCTAATTGGCAATAAATGAGGACAAAATATTTAAAATATATTAAGGAAAGACGTACTGGAAGAGAGGAGTAAAAAATTACCTACGTATAGATGTTTTAATGGTTTCTTCAATTCTGGAGAAGTGTAAAAACCGGAAGCAAAACCAAACTACCTCAGATAAGTAAAGGCTTCAGAAAATTAGTAGGTTGTAAAATAGTATATGAAACTCACCAGAAAACAAAAGTTTAGCCAGTCATTGGAGATTGGTGGCTATTGTCAGACTGAAATTCTTCAGTACTTATCTAGGTAAGCCTCTGGGGGCTATGAAACTGTGACCTATGACATGGCTCTTTCCCCTTCTGTAGGAGATGAAAATGTCTTGAAATCTTATGCAATGGGATACTGACTCATGTGCAGAATTGCTCCTGTGGAAAAGTATGGGAACCTGCTTCCATAGGAGTCATGATGACTTGTAACTGAAATGCTTTGCAGAGATTTTGGAGCATAGACATTGTATAACTGTTCTAGTCACCAATTAGAGGCTGTTACAAGGGAAAAGACAAGAGGGAATAAGCATTTATTAAGGCCTACTAACTGCCTGGAATAGTTCTAAAAGCATTACATGTATAATTTCATTTTATCCTCACAACAGCTCTGGGAAGTAGTTGTTATTATTTCTCTATTTTATAGCCGAAGAAACTGAAGCAGGCAGACTCTAAATTACTTTTCCAGAATCACAGAGCTAGGAAATGTCTAAGATTGAATTTGAACTTGTCTTCTTGACTCCAAGCACAGTGCTGTATTCACTGTTTTACTTAGCTCCAGTTGCAGAACTTTAAATAGTAGAATCTTTGTAAAATGTTGCAATGAGATAGAGTAACCATAAAAATCTATTTCCTCACAGAGATTTGCTTTGTATTTTGTGAGAAAGTGCTTAAAAGAGTTGTACTTTTACAGAAAGACAGGTTTTGAATTTTATGATCTTGTATTACATGACTGTCAATAGTATGCTCTCTGGCAGATATTAAATTACCCTTTATTTCTAACTCATGTACACACCTTGACATTATTTTGATATATAGTGTGAGATGTGGATTGAAGCCTTGTTTCTTCCAGACTGTTTTCCAATTTTCCCAGCAGTTTTTGTCAGAAAGTTAGATAGTTCTTGCCTTCACAGTTTGGATCTCTAGATTTATCAAATACAAGATCATGGCCATTTACTTCTACATATTGTGTACTCAATCCATTTCACTGATCCACTACTCTATTTCTAAGCTAGTACCATATTGTTTTAATTATTATTGATTTGTAATATAGTTTGGAATTTGGTACTATGAAGCTTCCTTACTTCACTTTTTCCCCCATTGATTCCCTTGATACTCTTGACATTTTGTATGCACTTATTTTAAATGAAACTTCTCTTTCTATCTCCTCCTGCTATGTTTTCTTGGTAATATATAGAAATGCTGATGTTTTATTTTGGTTTATTTTATATACAGCAAGTTTGCTAAAGTTGCTCATTGTTTTTTCATTTGATTTTTTTGGGATTCTCTATACTATCATATTGTTTGCAAAAATGATAGTTTATTCTTATTCCTTCAATTTATTTTCTTGTGTTGTTATAGCTAGCAATTACAGTATTGTGCGGAAAATGAAAAACTCAAGAGGTAGAGTTTTTGGATAATTAATAATCACTATTAATTAGGCTAACTAATAACTAAGTTGATGTCAGTGTTTTCCTTTAGTAACCAAAGACTTCCAACAGAGACACTGAATGCCTTAAATATTTTTTTGAAAGCTACTTCCAACAATCTGGACAGGAGAATCGATTTGCACCTAGGCCAGGGCTTCTTAAACTTTATTTTATATTGTCTACGGTTATTCTAAGTGGAATTTCTCTTTGCTGCTGGACTTTGCTAATGATTTATGTGGGCTTATTTTATATTTTGCAAGTTTGTTAAAATTGTTAATTGTTTCAAGTAGTTTTTTAGTTGATTTTTTAGGATTCTCTAAGTATAACATCATATCTGAAAAGAGTGAAAATTTTGTTTCCTCCTTGCCTATTTTAATTCCTTCAATTTTTTTTTCTTCTCTTATTGCTAAGGCTAACATTTGTAGTACAATATCAAACAACAGGGGTGATAATGGATATCCTTGTTTCATCCCTGATCCTATTGGGAACACTTCTAACTTATCCCTTGTACATATAATGCTTGCTGATGGTTTTAGATAGATATTGTTCATCATCTTAAGGAAATGTCCACTTTTTCCTATGCACTTTAGTGTTTTTAACAGCAATGGGTAATGTATTGTTTCAAAAGCTTTCTCTCCATCTATTGAGATAATATGAATTTGGTTAGTTTTGTTATTTATGTGGTAAATTATGTTGATATTTTTCCCAATATTGAACCAGCTCTGCATATAAATACCACCTCCTCACAGTCCTGGTGATAAATTACTTTAATCTCTGCTAATATTCTATTTAGAATTTTTACATTAATATTCATTAGGGAGATTGGTCTATAATTTTCTTGCTTTTCCTGGTTTAGGTATCAGTGCCATATTTGTTTCATAAAAGGAATTTGGTGGGATTCCTTCTTAAATTGTTTTTCCAAATAATTTATATAGTATTGGAATTAGTTGTTCTTTAAATGTTTGATAGAATTCACTTGTAAGTACATTTGGTCCTGGCAATTTTTTCTTAGGGAGTTCATTAATGGCTTGTTCAATTTCTTTGTCAAAAATAGTCTTTTTTAAGTATATTTTTCCTCTTCAGTTCATCTGGACAATTTATATTTTTGTAAATATTTATCCATTTAATTTAGATTGTCAAATTTATTGGCATATAGTTGGCAAAATAGCTCCTATTTATTGCTTTATTTCTTCCTCATTGTTTTGGTGAATTTACCCATTTCATTTTTGATACTGGTTATTTGGTTTTCTTCTTTCTTTTTTTTTAAATCAAATTAACCAAAGGTTTATCTATTTTATTTTTTTTATGTAGAACTAACTAGCTCTTAGTTTTATTTATTAATTGTATAGTTTTCTTGCTTTCAATTTTATTAATCTCTCCTTTAATTTTCAGAATTTCTTATTTGGTATTTAATTGGGGGTTTTTAATTTTTTTTTCCAACTTTTTTAGTTGTATGCCCATGTCATTGATCTCCTCTTTCTCCATTTTATTCATGTAGGCATTTAGAGATATAAATTTTCCCTACCAAGAAACCAAGAACTGCTTTGGATTCATCCCATAAGTTTTGGTATGTTGTCTCATTGTTGTCATTTTCTTAGATGAAATTATTGTTTCTATGATTTGTTGTTTGGCATATTCATTCTTTAGGATGAGATTATTTAGTTTCCAATTAATTTTTGGTCTATCTTTCCATGGTCCTTTATTGCACATAATTTTTATTGTATTATGATCTGAAAATGATGTACTTACTATTTCTGCCTTTCTGCATTTGACTATGAGGTTTTTATGGTCACTTTTTGAGTAGGTCCCATGTATATGCCTTTCTGTCCCCATTCAGTTTTCTGCAAAAGTTTATCATATTTAATTTTTCTAAAGTTCTATTCACATCCTTAACTTCTTTCTTATTAATGTTGTGGTTAAATTTATTTACTTCTGAGAGGGGGAGGTTGAGGTTACCCACTAATATAGTTTTATTGTACTTCTTTTTTTTTTCTTTTGTTATACAATTACATTTTATTTTGAACACACACAAAGGTTGGCATTTCAATATACATTGAACAACAACAACAACAACAACAATAACAACAGACTAGGAAAACTGAATTTCCTTGCTATCTTTTGATTTTTAAATACACATAAAATTCAAAATGCTAATAACTCTATTTCAACAGACTAGGAAAACTGAATTTCCTTGCTATCTTTTGGTTTTTAAATACACATGAAATTCAAAATGCTAATAACTCTATTTCTGTGTCCCTTCTGAACTTAGTTATACTCTTTCCTATGTAGTTTTTCTCTTCCACTGACCCTTCTCTTTCTTTTCCTTCCTTCCTTCAGTTCCTTCTTTCTTTTTTTTTTATTATAAAATTATTTTATTATTTTCCAGTTACATGTAGAGAGAGTTTTCCACATTTTTGTTTTGTTTTGTTTTTTGCAGGGCAATGGGGGTTAAGTGACTTGCCCAGGGTAGTGAAGTATCTGAGGCTGGATCTGAACTCAGGTCTTCCTGAATCCAGGGCTGGTGCTTTTATCCACTGCACCACCTAGCTGTCCCTCCACATTTGTTTTTATAAGATTTCTAGTTTCAAATTTTTCTCCCTCCCTCCCCTCCCTTACCCCCATCCCCAAGACAGCAAGTAATCTGATATAGGTTATATATGTATAATAACATTAAACATATTTCTGCATTAGTCATGTTACAAGAGAAGAATCAGAGCAAAAAGGAAAAACCCCAAAAAAGAAAAACAGCAGCACCAAAACCAAAAGAACTAGTATGTTTCAATCTGCATCCATATTCCACAGTTCTTTTTTTTTTTTTTTTTTTTGGATTTGGAGAGCATTTTCCATCATGAGTCCTTTGGAACTATCTTGGACCATTGTATTGCTGAGAAGAATCAAGTCTATCACAGTTGATCAACCCATAATGTCGATGATACTATGTACAATGTTCTCCTGGTTCTGCTCATCTCACTCATCATCAGATCATGCAAGTTCTTCCAGGTTTCTCTGAAATCCACCTGCTCATCATTTCTTACAGCACAATAGAATTCCATTACATTCATATACCACAACTTGTTCAGCCACTCCCCAATTGATGGGCAGCCCCTCAATTTCCAATTCCTTGCCACCACAAAAAGAGCAGCTATAAATATTTTTGTACATGTGGGTCCTTTTCCCTTTTCTATGATCTCTTTGGGAAAAAGACCTAGCAGCGGTATTATTGAGTCAAAGGTTATGCACAGTTTTATAGCCCTTTGGGCATAGTTCCAAATTGTTCTCCAGAATGGTTGGATCAGTTCACCACCAACAATACATTAGTGTTCCAATTTTTCGACAGCTTCTCCAATATTTATTATTTTCCTTTTTTGTCATGTTAGTTAATCTGATAGGTGTCAGATGATACCTCAGAGTTGTTTTAATTTGCATTTCTCTAATCAATAGTGATTCAGAGCATTTTTTCATATGGTACTAAATGGCTTTGATTTCTTCATCTGAAAACTACCTGTTCATATCCTTTGACCATTTCTCAATTGGGGAATGACTAGCATTCTTATAAATTTGATTCGGTTCCCTATATAATTTGTTTATTTATTGTTTTAATCTTCCATTTATTTTATTTTTTCCAGTTACATGTAAAGGTAGTTTTCAACATTCATTTTAATCAGATTTAGAGTTCCAAATTTTTCTCCCTCCTTCCCTTTCCTCCCCCCTCCACAAGTCAGCAACCAATCTGACATAGGTTATATAAGTACAATCCACAACTGCTCTTTTTTTTTTTTTAAAGTCTGCGTTCAGTCAATATCAGTTATTTCTGTAGGAGTGGATAGCATGCTTCATCATTAACCCCTTGGGATTGTCTTGGATCATTGCATTGCTGAGAGTAGTCAAGTAATTCACAATTGCTCATAGAACAATACTGCTGTCACTGTGCACAGTGTCCTCCCAGTTTTTCTCACTTCACTATACTTCAGGTCATATGAGTCTCTCCAGGTTTCTCTGAAGTCATCCTGCCTGTCGCTTCTCACAGCACAATAACACTCCATTACAATCATATACCACAGCTTCATCAGTCATTCCCCAATTGATGGACATTCCTTTGATGTCCAATTCTTAGCCACCAGAAAGAGTTGCTATAAATATTTTTTGTACAATCTTTCCCTCTTTTCTCTTTTTCACAATTAGTATTGTTAACTGTTTTTTTCCATCCTCTTCCCTCCCCCACAATATTTACTCTATTATCTATCTTCTTTCACCCTATCCTTCTTCAAAAGGGATTTGCTTTTGCCTGTCTCCTGCCCCAATCTGCCCTCCCTTATTTTGCCCCTCTCTTCCCTTCCTATTTTCCTGCAGGGTTAGATAGATTACTCCACCCAATTGAGTGTGTATGCTGTTCTCTCCTTGAGCTAATTTTGATGAGTGTTAGGCTCATTTACTGTCCTGTTTAAATAGACTACTCCACCCAATTGGGTGTGTGTGTTAATCCCTCCTTGAGCTAACTCTGATGAGATTAAGGTCTTTGAGCATATTCTGATGAGTATAAAGTTCATTTACTGCCCTACTCCTCTCCCATATCTTCCCCAACTCCATAAAACCTTTCCTGTTTCTTTCATGTGGGATTTCACCCTATGCTACCTCTCCCCTTCCCCCTTCCCCAGTGTATTCCTCTCACCCTTCAATTTTACCCTAAAGATGTCATCATGGGGCAGCTAGGTGATACAGTGGACAAAGCATCCATCCTGGAACCAGGATGACCCCAGCCCCAATCTGGCCTCAGACACAAGACACCCACCCACTTCATGACCCCAGGCATGTCACTTAACTCCAACTTTTTATGGTTCTCTTGGGTCTTGTATTTGAAAGTCAAATTTTCCATTCAGTTCAGGTCTTTCATCACAAATACCTGAAAGTTCCCTTTTTCATTGAAGTCCCATTTTTTCCTCTGAAAGATTATACACAGTTTTGCTGGATAGGTGATTCCTAGTTGTAATCCCAATTCCTTTGCTCTCTGGAATATCATAATCCATGCCATCTGGTCCTTTAATGTAGAAGATACTAGATCTTGTGCTATCCTGACTGGGGCTCCACAGTACTTGAATTCTTTCTTTTTGACAGCTTGCAATATTATCTCCTTGACCTGGGAGCTCTCGAATTTGGCTATAATATTCCTGGGAGTTTTCCTTTTGGGATCTCTCTTGGGAGGTGATCGGTGGATTCTTTCAATTTCTATTTTACCTTCTGTTTCTAGAATATCAGGACAATTTTCCTTGACAATTTCTTGGAAGATGATGTCTAAGATCTTTCTTTGATCATGGTTTTCAGGTAGTCCAATAATTTTCAAATGATCTCTCCTGTATCTATTTTCCAGGTTACTTGACTTTTAGCTCCTTAAAGTGGGGTACTGTGTTTAGGCTACATTGTCCCAAGCTTCAGGGGATCACAGGTGGTATGATTTAAGGAGGGGCAGGTTATTCACTTGCCTGGCCTTTTCCCTGGTCTGTAGATAACCCCAGGCTAATTTGTTAATCAACTACCTTTGTGTGCTATGGTTGTCAGCTCTGAGGAGCCTGTGCCCTTCCCCTACCTGGGCCACTGGTACTCAATCCTACCTCCTGGTTCCTAGCAAGGGTGAAAAATCCAAATTCTGCCTCAGCAGCAGCATAGACCCTTGTAATCTTCCACCTGCCAAAGGCTCATCCCTCTCACCAGACAGTGATTCAGAGGCTCTGGGGGTCTTTTTCTCTGGTGAGGCCTTCCTGGGACTGGATCTGTGTCAGCACAACTGTGGGGGTTGGACTCCACTTCTGTCTCAGCACAGCAGCATCTACCTTCAGACCTTCCAAGCTGTCCTTGGTGGGAAAATGATCTCAGTACATTTTCCTATGGATTTTGCTGATCCAGGAATTGTCCTATGGCATTATTTGGAGGATTTTTGGAGCAATCCTGTTGTGAGTTTGAGAGCTCACTGCCTTTCCTCCACCATCTTGGCTCTGCCCCTCCCTATATATTTTAGAAATGAGGCCTTCACCAGAAACACTGGCTGTAAAAATTGTTTCCTAGCATTTTGTAGAATTTAGTTTTAATAATTTTTGCCTGAAATTCCTTAATGAAAGAGTTTATAGTTCAAAACGGAAAGGAAATATCTGGGATCTTCTTCATTTTTATCTCCCATCTCGATCTGAATAAAGCATAAAATTTTCCTTGATGTTATTTTTCAAGAGTTTCACATTTCTATCAAGATGCTAATTAAAAAAAGCACAGAGAGACTGTTTGGATTACCACTTCAAGGACAAATGTGGCCATTGGTTAAGTTGAAAAATATAGCTAATAATGTTTTCCCAATGCTGATTGCCCCACAGAACTTGTGGTTGATTTTGTATACATCTTTTAAAAACTGTGGTCATGCTTTAACAAAATCAGTTAAATATACTTTATCCTGACCAAAATAATCAATATCACTCTCTCTTTCCTACTCTTTCTGTTTTACATGGGAAACCATAGTCATATGACTTATGGAGGTGATTTTGCTTCTTAAAACTCTACTGTCAGGGGCAGCTAGGTGATGCAGTGGATAAAGCACCGGCCCTGGATTCAAGAATACCTGAGTTCAAATCCAGCCTCAGACACTTGACACCTACTAGTTGTATGACCCTGGGCAAGTCACTTAACCCCCATTGCCCCATGAAACAAACAAACAGACAGACAAACCCAAAAAACCATACTGTCACCTGGAAGAACAAAAGCTCAAGGATATCAAGGGAATGAATGAAAATAAATATGAAAGAAGGTGGTCTAGCAGTACCAGACTTCAAACTGTATTACAAAGTAGTAATTATCAAAACAGTCTTGTACTGGATAAGAAACAGTGGTAGATAAGTGGAATAGAACATATATGAATTGCACTATAGCAAATGACTATAGTAATATAATATATGATAAACCAAAAATCCAAGGTTTTGGAACAAATACTCATTATTTGACAAAAATTGCAGGGAAAACTGGAAAACAATGTAGCAGAAACTAGGTATAGACGAACATCTCACACTGCACACTTATTTTAGTAATAAGGTCAAAGCAGGTATTTGATTTACTCAAAAAAGGTGATACCATTAGCAAATTAAGAGATTATGGAGTAGTTTATCTGTCAGATTTATGGACAGGGGAAGAATTTAGAACCAAGGAAGACAGAGAGAGCATCACAAAATATAAAAGAGATAATTTTGATGAAATAAAATTAAAAAGTTTTTGCAGAAACAAAATCAATGTAATCAAAATTATAAGGAAAGCAGAAAACTGGTAAAGAGTTTTTGAAACAAGTAAACAACTTATTTCTCAAACATATCAAGAACTGAGGCAAATTTGTAAAGTACAAGTCATTCCCAATTGGTAAATCGTCAAAGAATATGAACAGGCAGCATTTAGAGAAATAAATTGAAATTATGGATAGTCATATAAAAAATGTTCTAAATCACTATTGATCAAAGAAATACAAATTAAAACAAATATGAGATAACACCTATCAGAGAGGCAAATATAACAAAAAAGGGAAATGTTGGATGTTGGAGGCAGTTTGGGAAAACTGGGATGCTAGTCCAGTGTTGGTGTAGTTATGAAAAGATTCAACCATTCTGAAAAGCAATTTGGAACTACGCCCAAAGGCTATAGAACTGTACATAACCTTTGACCCAGCAATATCACTGATAGGTTTATATCCCAAAGACATCTCAATAAAGACAAAAAAGACCTATTTGTATATAAATATTTATAACAACTCTTTTTGTGGTGGCTAAGAATTGGAAGTCAAAGGAATGTCTATCAATTGGGGAATGTCTACACAAGCTGTGGTATATGACGGTGATGGAATATTATTGTGCTATAAGAAATGACAAGCAGGATGATTTCGGAAAGGCCTGGAAAGACTTGTATGATCTGATATATAGTGAAATGAGTAGAATCAGGAGAATGTTGTATACAGTGACAGTAATATTTTTTGATTAAAAACTGTGAATGACTTAACTATTATGAGCAATAATATCCAAGACAATCCCAAATGACTAATAATGAAGCATACTATCCACTTCTTTGTTTTTTGTTGTTTTATTGTGGGGCAATGAGGGTTAAGTGACTTGCCCAAGGTCACACAGCTAGTAAGTGTCAAGTGTCTGAGGCTGGATTTGAACTCAGGTCCTCTTGAATCCAAGGCCAGTGCTTTATCCACTGCACCACCTAGCTGCCCCATATTATCTACTTCTTTTTTTTTTTTTAAGTGAGGCAATTGGGGTTAAATGACTTGCCCAGGGTCACACAGCTAGTAAGTGTTAAGTGTCTGAGGCTGGATTTGAACTCAGGTACTCCACCTAGCTGCCCCCATACTATTCACTTCTAAAGAAAGAACTGATATTGATTGAACCCAGACTGAAGCATGCTATTTTTTTACCTTAATTCTTTCATTAAAAAATTTTTTTTTTTTTTTTTTTTTTTTTTTAGTGAGGCAATTGGGGTTAAGTGACTTGCCTAGGGTCACACAGCTAGTAAGTGTTAAGTGTCTGAGGCCGGATTTGAACTCAGGTACTCCTGACTCCAGGGCCGGTGCTCCATCCACTGCGCCACCTAGCTGCCCCAAAAATTTTGGTTTTTTACAACAAAATGACTAATATGGTAATATTTTACATAATTGCATATGTATAACCTATATCTGATTGCTTACTGCATCAGGGAGAGAATGAGGGATAGATTTTGGAACTCAAAGCTTTAAATGAAAATGTTTATTATTAAAAAGTAATCTCTATAAATTTTATTATCAATTTGGAGTGGTGTATATTCTAGCATAGCTCTAGTTGGTAGATGGTTCCTATCAATTGGGGAATGGCTATCAAAAAGAGAGAGATAAGAGATTAAAATTGGACATTCAAGTTTAAAAAAATCTAGAAAACCAACAGGCAAAAAAACAAAATAAAAGAAAACTAATAGATAAAACCAAAATATGTACACCAAAGAAAAGGTTTTTAAAAATTGAAAATATCCTTAAATTAAGTAATAAGAAAAAATAAGGATGATTTATCAGAAAGACTTTTATCAACTGATGTCTAGTGAAGTGAGCAGAACTGAGAGAAAATTGTACACAGAGACAGCAATATTAATTGATGAAGAACTGTGAATGACTTAAATATTCTCAGCAATACAATGATCCAAGAATATCCCAAAGGACTAATGATGAGGCATGTTATCAACCTCCAGTGAAAGAACTGACATTGATTGAACACAGACCAAAGCATGCTATTTTTCACTTTCTTTCATTTTAAAAATGTTATTCAATTTTTTAAAATACAAAATGACTAATGTGGTAATGTTTTACATAATTGCACATGTATAACCCACATCTCATTGCTTATTGCCTCAGGGAGATGGACAAGAGAGGAAGGGAAGGAGGCATAAAATTTAGAACTCAAAAATATAAATAAAATTTTTAAATTATTTTTAAAAAAAAAAGAATCTTATCATTTTAAATGGAATCCCCAATGGTGCCTAGTTTACATGAGGATTCCATGGATAAGTGATAACAGTATTTCTTCCCTGCTTATTTCTACAATTTCTTTTTTTGTCCAATTTCCATAACTGGCCTTTCTTAGCACCATGTTAAATAATAGTAGTAAAAGTGGAAATCCTTGCTTGACTTCTGATTGTATTGGAAATGTCTCAAGTATAATCACATTTAATCTTATGCCAGTTCTTGGTTTTAGATAAATGCTATTTATGTAAGGATAGGTCTGTTTATTTCTTTTTTCATATTTTCGCTAGAAATATGTGTTGAATTAAGAAAAGCTTTTGTACATCTATTTTTATAATCAGATGATTTTTGTTATCAATATAATTTATTATCCTTACTTTTGCTTTTTTACTAATATTTAACCAACCTTGAAATCCTGGTATAAATTCTGGTGGTTAGGCAAAATGTACACTATTTTTTTGTAGTGTTGCTATAACTAAATTTTTTTTTTCATTAATAGTTATTGCTGATATTAGTCTGTCTTTTCTTTCCCTGATTTGTCTTTCCCAGGATTAGTTACAAAGAACATATTGTTTCATAGAAAAAAATTTATAATTCTCATTACTCTGAGTTTTGCAAACAGTACTGATATAAGAATTCTGTTTTGATATCAGGATCATTTGAATTAAATTATAAATCCCACTGATCATGTGTTTCCCTTTTGGAATTCAATTTACTTTTCAGAGACTTTGGTTAAATTTCCTATTAAATTTCCTATTTCTTCTATTTATCTGCACTACTTTTATTTTTTGAAATGTTCATAATTTCATTTAAATTATATTTTAATTTCCACATAGCTGGTTAAAATATTTTAAATTCTATTTCTTTATATCTTCCTCATTTGTTGTGAATTCTTTTTGTTGCTGATGCTGATTGGTTTTACAGTTTCTTTTTCTAAATCAAATTAGCTAATGCCTTATATATTTTATTGTTTTCCCTCAAGACTCCAGTTCCTGGTTTTATTTTTTAATTTAATGATTTTTTCAATTTTTTTTTTTTGGTGGGGCAATGGGGGTTAAGTGACTTGCCCAGGGACACACAGCTAGTAAGTGTCAAGTGTCTGAGGCCGGATTTGAACTTTGGTACTCCTGAATCCAGGGCTGGTGCTTTATCCACTGTGCCACCTAGCTGCCCCTGATTTTTTCAATTTTTAAAAACCTTTTCTTTGGTGTACATATTTTGGTTTTATCTGTTAGTTTAGTTTAATTTAGTTTTGTTTGCCTTGTTGGTTTTCTAGATTTTTTTTAACTTGAATGTCCAATTTTAATCTTTTTCTCTTTTTGATTAAGTATTTAAAACATATACATTTTCCCCTAAGGACTACTTTCACTGAATCCTAGAATTTTTGATATATTAGCTCATTGTTCCTAAAATTTATTCTTTCATTTACCAGTTTATTTGGAATAAATTATTTTGCCTAGAAATTTTGTCTTAGCTGTGTGACCTTGGGCAAGTCAACTTAACCCTCATTGCCCTGCAAAAACCCCCAAACCACAAAAAACCCCCAAATAATTTGTCTTTTCTTCAATTTCCCTTATTTAAATTCAATTTTATTGCATTGTGTTAAGTAAAGTATCCCCCCCCCACACACACATTCTGCTTTTCTTTTTTTGTCTCAGATGGCAATTTTTTTGGTAAAAATTTGATTCACTTCTGAGAAATATGTATACTTACTCCTTTTACCCTTCAGCAATCAATCCTGAGATCTATCATTTCTAATTTTCTAAAATTTTATTCAGTTCCCTAAGTTTTCTTTTAAAATTAGATTGTGTATTTATGAAAGGAATAGATTGAGAGTCCTGGCCATTATAATTCCACCAACTGTAACATTCATACCTTTTTCTTTTAGATTTTTAGATGCTATCCCATTTGATTCACTTATGACATTAATTTATTGTCTGTGGTGATTTTTATCTATTGTCTATGGCAACTTGACTTGCTTGTCAGAGTCATTTTGGCTTTCCTTCTGTTCTGTGAAGTAGCAAAAATGTTTCAATGACTCTTATTTTTCTTTTTGTTGATACGTGTTGGAAGTCAGTTCTTGACTTTCTTACTAGTAAATCTACCTTCCCCCCCAACCACCCCTATAGGAAAAAGTTTGCCTAAAGGAAAACTGCTTGTTGGCATCTTCATCTCTGAAGTTATTACTTTCCTCACTGCATTGGAGCCATGAAAATTATACACAACTTCCTTTTTGTTTCCTTTTTATATTTGTATTACATACCTTGTGTTCTCAACTATTTTATTCTTCTCCTTACTTCTTTTTCCTTCTCCTCTTTAAGCCTTTCTCTGGCAGTTCAAGTCTTTTACCTTCTCCTGCTTGTCAATCTTTTCCATCTGCTCCTTGCTTTTTTCTCCTTCATGTCATTCTGTTCTGCTCATTCTCCTCCTTAATCTTGAGCCAATGTCCTCTCTCAATTCTAGTTCCAAATTCAGTCTTTAGCTTCCTCACAAACCCCAAACCCTAAGCATTACCATCACAAATCCTTTTCATTCTTCAGTAACTATTTTATTAAATATAACCTTTGCCTATAGAGGTTGGAAGCAGATTGTCACATAACCAAATAAGTGGATCGAACAGGCTTTAATCATAAGCAAGTGATAATACACATGTAATTTACATTTGGTTTTGGAATGCTTTTTATCATAGTGTTTTTCTTTTATAAATGTTTGTAGACTAACTTTTTAAAATTAGTGGTGTGATTTCATATGGTTTGGAAGCTGCCTCTCCTAATGAAAATCAGCACCTTTTCTATAACTTATAGTTTTAAAGAGTTGTCTGAGCACACTTAGAAGTTAAATGACTTATCCAGGGCCAAACAGCTTAAACCCAGGTTTCCCTGAATTGTAGGCTCACACATTATCCATTACTCATTGTTTCTGTATATAAAATGTTAAAATTCATTTTACATTTCTTCAACTTCCACAAGTTAGATGATAGAGTTAAAAAAACCAAACACTAGGAGGGAACTGGTTATCTAGCTTGTGATTAAGATTTTACCTCTGGTAACTCACAAATGGATGAAATAGGAACCAGTCATAGGACATTGGAGTCCTCATTTGATATCAAGTGTTCTGGCTGAAGGATTTTGTAGTGCTATTGTAAGATTCTTTGAGCACATCTTCAAGCTGTTCATCTGAATTGTAGGATTGCATAATGGTTCTATAGTGTTTTAATTGTATAAATAGAGTTATAAATGTTTTTAGAAAAAAAGCTGGTAAAACAAAAGAATAAATGGTTTCTATAAAAATGTTTTAGTGGGGCAGCTAAATGGTGCAGTGGATAGAGCACCGGCCCTGGAGTCAGGAGTACCTGAGTTCAAATCCGGCCTTAGACAAGTCACTTAACCCCAATTGCCTCACTAAAAAAAAAAAAAAAGAAAAGAAAAAAAATGTTTTAGTGAAGTGTCTTTGGCTGAATGCATGCATCAATTAATTCCTAATTTTTTGTTGATTTTATTGCAGGTGTGGGGTACAAAAATTGCCCAATTTTAAATAGACACTTTAAAACAGACTTGTTCTGACTTAAGATTTTCTACTTCTCATTTTTCAGTTTGTTTTGCATATTTTACACTCTGAGGGAAAGGCCTACTTCCCTAATTACATACCCCTTTTGTGTTGGTGACAGGTTCCAGGACTAGTTGTTATTTGCTAGCTATGCTTTTACTTCTTTTTAAAACTCCTTCCTTACCCCCTTTCTTCTTTTGCTTTTTATGCCCGGAATTCTGATCTCAAAAATTATATCTGAATTCTTAAAAAAAATAAATCAAATCTCTGAGTACTATGTACCTATCTATAAGGATATATACCAGAAGGAGTGTTAAAAAATTATTCTAAGGGTAGTTTTTTCTTATTTGCATGCTTACAGATGTGTATCTAATATTTGTGTTTTGGTAGTAGTACATTGAACATTTGCAAGTTTTAAAATAAAGTCTAATGAAGTAGGATCCTATCTCATTTCCTAAAAGCAAGGTTTCAAAACATTTTACTGTTCTGTAGTTGCCTTGTACATCAGACATACTTTAATTTCTTATTTCAAGCATTGCATTTCCAGAATATTTGGAAGATATAATTATGAGATCAAAAGAGACAATTTTTTGTTTGTTTGTTTGTTTATGGGATTTTATTTTTTGCAGGCAATGGGGGTTAAGTGACTTGCCCAGGGTCACACAGCTAGTAAGTGTCAAGTGTCTGAGGCCGGATATGAACTCAGGTACTCCTGAATCCAGGGCCGGTGCTTTAACCACTGCACCATCTAGCTGCCCCGCAAAGAGACAACTTTTTTTTTTTTTTTTAGTGAGGCAATTGGGGTTAAGTGACTTGCCTAGGGTCACACAGCTAGTAAGTGTTAAGTGTCTGAGGCCGGATATGAACTCAGGTACTCCTGACTCCAGGGCCGGTGCTCTATCCACTGCGCCATCTAGCTGCCCCAAGAGACAACTTTTAACCTTGTGCAATATCTTGTTTTCAAATTTTCCCATGATAGTTTAATTACTGACAACAGTAATTAATCTTTGAGACATAAAAGAATTAATCATATGAACAATTATTATTAAAGAATGTAGTATTAGGGAGCACTCAACTCATAGGGATAGTCTTCCAGCAGATGACTATCCCAGGAACAATGAAATATGTAGCTTCCACCCTCTGAAACTCTGTTTTATGAACCCTTACAAATGGGGTTTTCTTCAACAATCAACCAGAAGAAACAATACGTTTGGGGCAGCTAGATGGTGCAGTGGATAGAGCACTGGCCCTGGAGTGAGGAGTACCTGAGTTCAAATCCGGCCTCAGACACTTGACACTTACGAGCTGTGTGACCCCAGGCAAGTCAGTTAACCTCCATTTCCCTGCAAAAAAAAAAAAAAAAAGAAATATGGTAATCATAGCCCTTTACATATATTTATTTATTTTCTTGCCCCTAGGTTGTAGTAAGTTTGTAGGATCTAATACTGTTAACAGTTCTGCTACTTTGCATGATATTTTATGTATAAAAGCCTATCAGAGTTCTGTACCTAGATAATTAGTCATTTTGGGAAAAATTTAAACATGTTTTATTGAGTTTTTTTATATGACCTATATCTCCTTCAACTTTCCTCCACCATCTTCTGTGAGATCCATCCCTTAAAAGAAAGTTGAAAGCAAGATGAAAAAAAAGTCCTACAAAATTAAACAGAATAGCAAGAGTCTGACATATCCACTTCTACAAAGTATAATGAAAAAGTGTCTTCTCATCATTTCATTGGGGCTATGCATAATCGCTATAACTTTGTAAAACTGAGTTTTGATTTTTTTGTTATTCTTTTTATGTACATTACTCATTGTGCATAAATTTTTTCTCATTCTTACTTCATTTTGTATCAGTTGATCTTCTGGCGATTCCAATGTCTGTCTTTCTTTTTTTTTTTTTGCAGGGCAATGAGGGTTAAGTGACTTGCCTTGGGTCACACAGCTAGTTAAATGTCAAGTGTCTGAGGCCAGATTTGAACTCAGGTCATCCTGACTCCAGGGCCGGTGCTTTATCCACTGCACCACCTAGCTGTACCCTCCAATGTCTTTCAGTGATTCTTTGTAGCTGTCCTATTCACTATTTCTTACGGTGAATGATGTTCTGTTACAGTCATGTACCACAACTTTTCTAGCTATTCCTAAATTGAATAGTGTCTACTTTGTTTCTAATTCTTTTCTAAAACACAAAAAATGTAGCTCTTTTGTTATATATGGGGCATTTTTCTTTTTCAGTGACCTCTCAGACTAGTGAACCTAGGTCTAGACTGAAGGATATGGGTATTTTAGTGTTGAAAGGTAAACTCTTCATTTGGACTTTTCACTTTGTTTAATGAGGCAAAACTCAGGACAAAGAGAATTAAAAAGGGTTTATTATAAGGATATCAGGTTTGCAACATGCTGATGGGACTAATCACTATAGATCTGTAATGGATTCCAGGTGGAGCCAGCTCTGATATAGGTTTTATAAGTAATATTTTTTTTTGGTGAGGCAATTGTTGTTAAGTGACTTACCTAGGGTCACACAGCTAGTAAGTGTTGTGTCTGAGACCAGATTTGAACTCAGGTCCTATAAGTAATTTTAAGACAATTCAGGTAGGTCCACCTCAGAGGTTGCATTTCAGTTCTTCCTCAAGGCAGCAAGAACATGACAATTTGCAGGTAGGGGTATGTGACAAAGAGCAGGTAATACAACAAGCTGCAGACTTAATACAAAAAGCTGCAGACTTGTCTCCTGCCTCAACAGAGCCTCCCCAACACTGGTTGATAAGTAGGGATGGAAATGATGGGTCAACATAATTTTCAACATTAGTTACATTTTTGTGAAATTCCAAATTGCTTTACAGAATGGTTCTATCTATTCATAGATCCAACAATAATGTGCCAGTATTTACACAGCCTCACCAACACTGCTTATTCTTATCTTTTGTCAACTTTGACAACTTGCTGGGTATAAGCCAAATTGCTCAGAAAGATGATTCTAATTCTAACTTCTTTATGGTAGTGGTTCTCAAATATTTTGGTCTCAGGACCTTTTCATTCTCTTAAAAAATGATTGAGAAGCCCCGTCCCCAGGAGCTTTTGTTTCTATGGGTTATATCTATCAATATTTATTAATATTATACATTAATATATTATGAAAATAATTTTGACCTTTGGAGATGCCCGGGAAGCATCTCAAGGATCCCTAGTGGTCCCTGGAGCACACTTTTGTAAAGGTCTAAAATTCTAGCTATACTGTCTAAAATATCTAATGAGTGGTCACCAATAAATTATAAGCTTTAGCAAGAGTTAGACGTTTAAGCATTTATTAAGGAGAATAAGAATTTTGTAATGAGAGAGAGAAAGGCCTAGATTCCTCTATCTATTTAAGGGAGAGCACATTTGTAGCTCCCTTCTCCACCAGAGTCCTCAGGAAAGAGAGAGAAGTCAGCGTGCCAGTCCCCCCCCCCCCCCCAGCAAATGTCACTTCCTGACGCCAAAGAAAAGACGCATGTTGGAGCTTTCCTATAGTAAATCTCCAGCAGGTGGCATCATTCCAATCATTACACTTTGAACACAAAATACTCTAGCATGCTCCATTTCATAAGAAAATACTGTTCATTCTGTATGATTACTTTTCAGTCCAGCTGTCTATAGGAGTTACAGATGGGTAATTCAAAAGTCACTACCCTTGGGAGTCACTGGAGCATAAAGTGCTGCAGGTGTTGATAGATTCATCCACCCACTTTAATTAAGCTTTTTACTTACTTGACAATTCTTAACAATTGCTGCAGATTGCTTTCCCCCTCACACAGGTATCACCACTCTCTCAATACAAAATTAAGTTGGTGGTGGCAGCAGCAAAAATAGTTTTAGGGAAAAGTATTGGTAGCTATTTTCTTTCACCTAAGCATAAACTGAGTGGCTAAGATCAAAGAAATTCTGTGGTCAAACAGCCAGTCACTACACAACAACCTCAATTTAGAGCAAACAGTTTTAGAAATTTCCTTTTTAGTTCAATTCTAGTTAAGTATTTCCTTTATGTTGGAGTAGGGACTTAATTTGAGGAGCAAATTCAATTCAGTATTATTCAATAAACATTTATTAAGTGTCTGGCACTTTGCTAAACCCTGGGCATACAAATAAGAAAAAGAGACAGTCCCTGCCCTCAAGGAGCTTACAGTTGAATGAGGGAAAACAACACATAAAAGGAAGTTGAAAGATGTGGGGTGAGGTGGGGTGTTTGGTGGAGTTGAAGCCAAGCAGAATAACTTATGGGTAATAGTTACCTGGAAGTTTGTGAGCCTTTTCTAAAAGAAGTCTTTGGGAGGGGTTTAGTGACCTGCAAATGTGTATATGAGTGTATATGTGTTTATACAGCCATATATTGATTTCTTTTTATTGTTCAGTCATTTTCAGTCATTTCTGACTCTTCATGACCCCATTTGGGTTGTGTGTGTGTGTGTGCGCGCGCTGTTTGTTTGGGTTTTGGGGGGGGGGTGCGGCAAAGATGTTGTGGTTTGCCATTTCCTTCTCCAGTTCATTTTTCAGATGAGGAAACTGAAGAAAGCAGGGTTAAGTGACTTGTTCAGGGTCACACATGTAGTAAGTGTCTGAGTCCAGATTTGAACTCAGGAAGATGAGTCTTCCTGACTCTTTGTCCAACAATCTATCCTCTGTGCCACCTAATTAACCCAAATTGATATCTATAGTTATTTGCATTTTTATTTGACTGAATCTGAGATTTCATTGTTCTAAGGGAGCTCCAAGAGAAACATCTGGGACATCTCTGCAACTTAAAGTGTTAGAGAATTGCCTCTGCAATTTGTCCAGTGCCATCCAGATGTGTGTCAGAGGATGAACTTGAACCCAGGTCACACTGACTTGTAGCTCAGCTCTCTATCCACTGTGCACTGCCCTTTCTGTCTCCCTCAACATGTTATTAATATACAGAAATATACAGAAAATTAATATTTAGTGATTTTGGTCATTTCATTGTATATTCTTTTATTATTGTTTTAGTTAACTTTTTTCAGTGAATTTTGTTGTTTAGTCATTCAGCTATATCCAACTCTTCATGACCCTGTGGACCATACAGTTAGTTCTTGGGGTCTTCTTGGCAAGTGGTTTGCCCTTTCTTTCTCTAGTGGTTTAAGGCAAACTGAGATTCAGTGATTTGCTCAAGGTCACACATTTAGTGTCTGAAGCTAGATTTGAATGAAGGTTTTCTTGATTCCAGGCCCAGTGCTTTATCCTCTCTATCCAATTAACTACAAAAATAATAGTTTTGTTTCTCCATAGGTATGCTTACTATTGAAATTAATTTTTCTTGTTTTATTGTAAAGGCTTCTAATTTATCTCCATTGTAGGTAATCCTGACTCTAAGTTTTAGATAGGGCTTTTTTTTTTTTTACCATATTAAGAAAAAGTCCATTTATTTCTATGCCTTCTTATGGATTTTCAATAAACATGTTTATTGTATTTTGTAAAAATGAATATTGTACATCTATTATATAATCATGTTATTTTTTTTTTCTTATTAACATGGCCTCTTATTTTTATAGCTTTCCTAATTCTGAATGAACCTTTCATGCCTGGAACAAACCCTACCTTGCCAAAATGTACAGATGTTTTAATATTGCTATAGCGTCTTTGCTATATTTCATTTAAAAGTTTTGCATCAATATTCTTCGGAAATATTGGTCTGTAATTTTCTTCATCTGATTTGTTTCTCCCTGGTTTAGGAATCGAGATAATATTTGTTCATAGAAAGGATTTTCCTCAAATTTCTGAATTGTATATGTAATATTGGAATCAACTGTTCTTTGAAAATGTTTGATAGAATTCCCTTCTGGTTCTGGTTTTATTTTTTTCCTTCTGGGAATTAAATTATTGCTTGTTCAATTTCTATTTCTGAAATTGGGTTATTTAAATTCCCCATTGCTTCTTCTTTTTAATTTGAAATTTCCTATTTTTATAAATATTCATTAATTTGATTTGTCACTTTTATTTAGTGGGTTCTCTTGATATCTAACTTGGAAAAAATGTTTGGAAAATAATCCTTTATTTCTTCTTTATTTGTGAATAAACAAGTATTTATTAAGTAGTTACTATGTGCTAGGCTAAATTCTGGGAATCTTAAAGGGATGTAAAAACACATATGTTGTGATTTATCCTTTATGTGTCTCTTTACAAATCAGACTAGCTGATTTTTTCTTCTTTTTTGATCCCCCTCCAAAGTTTGTGGTTTGGCCAACTCTGTGTTAGTTTTTTTCTTTCAATTTTATTAATCTCTTTCCACTGCACTACATCAATCCCTTACGAATTTATTCTAGATAATTATTGTTTTTTATAGGTTTAAGATTCCATAAATTTTTCTAAATAATTACTCTCTCAACCTAAGATGATATATTTCACAATTACTAATGTAGTGGAACAAACACCAGACTTTAAAGTGCTGGCTTCTGGGTTTGATTCCCATCTCTGCCACTGGTTGTCTTGGACCAGGCTATTAATCTCACATATTTTTGGTTTCTTTATATGAAAAATGGGGATACTTGCCCCATCTATTTAACAAAAATAAAAGAACTTCTCTGGCCTGACTGTAATAATATATAACACCAAACCTGACGATGTCAAAACCAAGAAGGAAGTAACACTATTCTGAGAATTAATTCTAAAACTTTGATGCTTCCTAACTTTGTGACCCTAGGCAAATCACAAATTCTTTGAACATTAGGTTCCTCTTCTATAGATGATGAGTTTGGACAGGATGACTTCTAACATCCCATCTAGCTATAAATCAGTTTTCCTATGACTTTAAGAGTTCTCCCCCTACAAGTTGTTAGGAGGCAATTTTTTTCACCCATTGTTATTAATCCTTTGCTTCCATCATCTTGTCTATTGCATCCCAAAGTTGACAGTCTTTATGCTTTCTTTTCTCTACTAGGTACAGGAGTGTTGCTTTTGGCCTAATAAGTGGCCATGGCAACCAGCATGGTCGATAGTGCCAACCACTTACCCTTTTTCTTTGGCAACATCACCCGTGAAGAAGCAGAAGATTATCTTGTTCAGGGGGGAATGAGTGATGGACTCTATCTGCTTCGCCAGAGTCGTAACTATCTGGGTGGCTTTGCATTATCTGTGGCATTTGGAAGGAAGGCTCATCATTACACTATTGAGAGGGAGCTGAATGGGACATATGCCATTGCTGGAGGGAGGACCCACACCAGCCCTGCTGAACTGTGCATTTATCATTCTCAAGAGTCTGATGGCCTGGTCTGCCTTCTGAAGAAACCTTTTAATCGGCCACCTGGAGTAGAACCAAAGACTGGTCCATTTGAAGATTTGAAGGAAAACCTCATCAGAGAATATGTAAAACAGACATGGAACTTGCAGGTGAGCTATTTACTGTTCCCAGTGGAAAGAAATTTTGTTTCTATTAAAAATTTTTTTTGTAATCTATTTTATTTTCTATTTATATGTAAGGGTAGTTTTCAACATTCATTTTCATAAGATTTAGAGTTCCAAATTTTTCTCCCTCCCTCCCTCCCTTTCCTCCCCTTTCCACAGGATCACAATAGGGTTATACATGTACAATCCACAAGTGCTCTTTTTATCAGTTCTTTCTATAGGGGTGCATAGTAAGCTTCCTCATTAGTTCCTTGGGATTGTCTTGGATCATTGCACTGCTGAGAGTAGTTAAGTCATTCACAATTGCTCCTTGAACAATACTGCTGTCACTATGCACAGTGTCCTCTCAGCTCTGCTCACTTCACTATACATCTGTGTTCATTAGTCTTTCAAGGTTTTTCGGGGATCATCCTGTTTGTCATTTCCTGTAGCACAAGTCCATTCCACTAAAATCATATAACACAGCTTTTTCCATAATTACTCAATTGATGGACATTCCTTCGATTCTCAATTCTTAGCCTCCACCAAGAGTTACTATAAATAATTTTTTGTACAATTTCTCCCCCTTTTCTCTTTTTCATGATTACTATTGTTAACTGTTTCCCTTCCATCCTATTCCCTTCCCCATGATATTTATTCTATTATCCATCTTCTTTCATCCTATCTCTCTTCAAAAGGGATTTGCTTCTGTCTGTCCCCTCCCCCACTCTGCCCTTCCTTCTTTGGCCCCTCTCTCTTTATCCCCTTCCCCTCCTATTTTCCTGCAGTGTTATAGAGATTACTCCACCCAATTGAGTGAGTCCATTATTCCCCCCTGGAGCCAATTCTAATGAGATTGAGGTCTTTGAGACAATTTTGAGGAGTGTTAGGCTCATTTACTGCCCAGATTAAATAGATTACTCCACCCAGTTGGGTGTGTCTGTTAGTCCCTCCTTGAGGCAGCTCTGTTGAGATCTTTGAGCCTTTTCTGATGAGTGTAAAATTCATTTACTGCCCTGATCCTCTCCCATCTCTTCCCCCACTCCATAAGCCTTTTCCTGTTACTTTCATGTAGGATTTCACTTCTGCCCTTCCCCCTCCCCCAGTGTATTCCTTTCACCCCTCAATTTAACCCAAAAGATGTTATCATCTAGTTAAGTGACACAGTGGACAAATAATTACCCCTGGACCCAGGGGGATCCCAGCCAAAACTTGGCCTCAGACACAAGACAGTTGCCCACTGTACGACCCCAGGTATGTCCCCCAACTCCAATTTTTTTTTTTATGGTTTTCTAGGGTCTTGTATTTGAAAGTCAAATTTGCCATTCAGTTCAGGTCTTTTCATCACAAATATCTGAAAGTCTTTTTCATTAAAATCCCATTTTTTCCTCTGAAAGATTATGCTGAGTTTTGCTGGGTAGGTGATTCTTGGTTGTAATCCCATTTCCTTTGCCCTTTGGAAATATTCCATGCCTTCTGGTCCTTTAATGTAGAAGCTGCTAGATCTTGTGCTATCCTGACTGGGGCTCCACAGTACTTGAATTCTTTCTTTTTGGCAGCTTGCAATATTTTCTCCTTGACCTGAGAGCTCTGGAATTTGGCTATAATATTCCTAGGAGTTTTTGTTTTGGAATCTCTTTCTGGAGGTTGGATTCTTTCAATTTTTATTTTAGCTTCTTCTTCTAGAATTTCAGGGCAATTTTCC
The DNA here is from genome assembly GCF_019393635.1 of Dromiciops gliroides. Classification (NCBI taxonomy): domain Eukaryota; kingdom Metazoa; phylum Chordata; class Mammalia; order Microbiotheria; family Microbiotheriidae; genus Dromiciops; species Dromiciops gliroides. The sequence continues at coordinate 570,758,841 of NC_057861.1, read as the reverse complement.
CTGAGAATATTTTGGAAGGTGGTGTCTAAGTTCTTTCCTTGATCATGGTTTTCAGGTAGACCAATAATTTTCAAATTATCTCTCCTGGATCTATTTTCCAGGTCGGCAGTTTTTCCCAGAAGATATTTCACATTGCCCTCTATTTTTTTATTCATTTGGATTTGCTTTATTGTGTCTTGGTTTCTCATAAAGTCACTGGCTTCCATTTCTTCAATTCTAATTCTTAGGCAATTATTTTCATCAGAGAGCTTTTGTACCTCCTTTTCTATTTGACTTTTCAAGCTTTTGACTTTTTTCTCCTTTCTTTCCTGCATCACTCTCATTTCTCTTTCCATTTTTTCCTCTACCTCTCTAATTTTATCTTCAAAGTCCTTTTTGAGCACCTCTATGGCCTGAGACCAATTCGTATTTTTCTTGGAAGCTTTAGATAGAGGGGCTCAGATGTTGACATCTTCCTCTGAGGGTGCCCCTTGGTCTTCCTTGTTACTGAAGAAATTTTCTATGGTCCTCACCTTTCTCTGTCTGCTCATCTTGCCTTTCTTTTACTAGACTTTTAGCTCCTTAAAGTGGGGCACTGTTTCCAGGCTGCAGTATCCCAAGCTTAAGAAGACCCAGGTGGTATGATTTAAGGAGAATCAGGTTCTTCCCTTGCCCGGCCTGTTTCCTGGTCCTAGATGACCCCAGACCAACTTGCCAATCAACTAGCTTTGTGTGTTGTGGTTGTTAGCTCCGACAAGCCTGTGCCCCTCCCCCACCTGGGCAACTTCTACTCGAGCCTACCACCTGGTTCTCAGTAGGGGTGTAGAATCCAAGTTCCACCTTAGCACCAGCATAGACCCCTGTAGTCTTTCCCCTGCCCAGGGCTCAGCCCACTCACCTGACTGAGCTTAGTTCCAGATGACACTGGTGCTTCAGCTGATTCAGAGGCTCTGGGGGTCTCCTTCTCTGGTGAGGACTTCCTGAGACTGGATCTATGTCTGGGTGACTGTGGGGTTGGGCCCAACTCCTGTATCAGCACAGCAGCTCCCTCCTTCTGACCTTCCAAGCAGTTCTTGGTTAGATGATTTCAGCACATTTTTCTGTGAGTTTTGCTGCTCTGGGCATTTTCCTATGACTTTATTTGGATGTTTTTTAACCTTTTCTAAGGTTACCCCAGTGTCAGGAAATTAGCTCACAAAGCCTTGTTCCCACCAGAGGATCTGAACTCTGACCTCCTCTATTTAAATTTTAATAAATTTCATGAGTCCTTTCACCATACCCCTTCACCATATACATAGCAATTTAAATATCTATTGACTTGACTTCAGCAAGATACAAGTTATATATATATTTTTTTAAGCAAGGCAGGTGGGGTTAAGTGACTTGCTCAGGGTCACACAGCTAGTAAGTGTTAAGTGTCTGAGGCTGGATTTGAACTCAGGTACTCCTGACTCCAGGGCTGGTGCTCTATCCACTGCGCCATCTAGCTGCCCCACAAGTTATATGTTTTAAAGGGTAAGTTTCCCTTTTTTTTTTTTTTTTTTGCCATCACATTAAATTTTTTTTTTAATTTTTTTTTTGTTTTTTTTTATTTTTGCAGGGCAATGAGGGTTAAGTGACTTGCCCAGGGTCACACAGCTAGTTAGGTGTCATGTGTCTGAGGCTGGATTTGAACTCCGGTACTCCTGAATCCAAGGCCAGTGCTTTATCCACTACGCCACCTAGCTGCCCCCCACATTAAATTTTAAGAGACAGACATTTAGAATTTTTTTTCTTTGTGTGGCATGTCATTTTTATACTTTACCCCCAATTTATTCTATTCAAAGAGCACCTTCTGTGTATAAGACACTGTGGTGGTTACTGGGAGAGATGCAAAATTTAGATAAGATATGGCCCCTGCCTTCATGGAGGGGATATACATATATTTAACTGTAGTATAAAATGGCTCATCATTGATTTAAATAATATACTTTTGCAATTTTGTTGTATTTTTATGTAATAATGTGTCATAGTATCTGTGTTTATATTTTATCCTTCATATTAAACTATAAATGCTATCAATCAATAAGCACTTATTTTTTGTTTTGTTTTGTTTTGCGGGGCAATGGGGGTTAAGTGACTTGCCCAGGGTCACACAGCTAGTAAGTGTCAAGTGTCTGAGGCTGGATTTGAACTCAGGTACTCCTGAATCCAGGGTCAGTGCTTTATCCACTGCGCCACCTAGCTGCCCCCAATAAGCACTTATTAAGTACCTTCTAATGTGGCAGACACTGTGCTAAGCTGAATATACAAATATAAAGACAGTCCATGTCCCCTAGGAGCTTACATTCTACTGGAGGAAGACAATGCATAAAAGGGAAGGAGTAGAGTTAAGGGAGGGAGAGTAGCTAACATCCTGGCAAAATTAAAAAAAAAAATCTTTCCTGTTTCATTTATCAAGGTTATACAACCTTAAAGTCATCAACTCCTTATCCTATTGATTACTAAGACTTTCCAATTCTGATTCTACATTTTTCAAATCCATTCTTTTGTCTCTATTCATATAACTATCAATCTAGTTCCTTATTACCTCTCATCTGTACTATTACATACCATCCTACTTGATCACTTTACCTCCAATCTCTCCCTTCTTTAATCCATCTTTCACCCAAAAAGCTAATACAAAACCAAAATCCATTAGTGACTCTAAGATAAAATACAAACTTCTCTGCATTTAAAGCTCTTCATAATCTGGCTCCAGCCTAGCTTACAAAATTTATTACAAATTACTGCCCATTCACACACTGTTCATTGAAACTAATCTACTTCCTTAGTCTTCATAAATAACATTCTATCTCTGAACTCCTATGTCCATTTTTGGAAAGCACTCCCTCTTTACCTCAACTTTATAAAACCCATATCTTTTTTTTTAATAAAGTATTTTATTTATTCATTTTTTTCCCGTTACATGTAAAGCTAGTTCTCAACTTTTGTTTATACAAGCTTTCCAATTTCAGATTTTTCTCCCTCCCTCCCCTCCCGTTATATATATATATATATAATAACATTAAACATATTTCTGCATTAGTCATGTTATAAGAGAAAAATCAGAGCAATGAGGAAAAACCTCAAAATAGAAATACAACAGCACCAAAAACAAAAGAAATGATATGGTTCATTCAGCATCTATACTTCACAGTTCTTTTTTTTTTCCCCCTGGATTTGGAGATCCTCCTCCATCATAAGTCCCCTGGAACCCTTCTGTACCATTGCATTGGTGAGAAGAATATAGTCCATCACAGTAGGTCAACACACAATGTTGATGATACTGTGTACAATGTTCTTCTGGTTCTGCTCATCTCACTCATCATCAGTCCATTCAAGACCCTCCAGGTTTCTCTGAACTCCTGTTCATCGTTTCTTACAGCACAATAGTATTCCATTACATTCATATACCACAACTTGTCCAGCCATTCCCCAGTTGATGGGCATCCCCATAACTTCCAATTCCTTGCCACAACATAAAGAGCAGCTATAAATATCTCTGTACATGTGGGTCCTTCTCCCCTTTCCATGATCTCTTTGGGAAAAAGACCCAAAAGTGGTATTGCTGGGTCAAAGGGTATGCACAGCTTCACAGCCCTTTGGGCTTAATTCCAAATTGCTCTCCAGAATGGATAAAACCCCTATCTTTTAAAGTTCTATTAAAATTCTACCCCCCTACATAAGGCCTTAGCTGACTTCCCCAACTCATCCACTCCATTACTAGTGACTTATGTACAGAGACACCTTATTTTGCTTCCTCTGAAGCTGCAAGGGTAAGTACAGTTGCTAAGTGGTCAAACATTTCAAGAGGCACCACTCTGATCAGATCGAATTTAGCCAGGATGTGGCCAAAGAACCCACTTCCTGAGCAGTGCAGCTTTATGTTGTTCAACTCTATCCTCTAGGTTACCACTGCATATGAAAGTTGAGATTTTGACATTCCGACCCTAAACACTTACTTTTAGTAGGTCACAGATCAAAGAAAAGAACAACAAAGACTTGGAAAAGAAAAATATTCATGCATTTAAGGGTTTTGGGATGACTGGATTTGCCATCTCAAAGAGGCTAGACTCTCATAGGACTATGGATGGAATACTATGAAAAGGAAAGTTGTATTAAAAAGAATTGTTCATCACATGACTCTTGTTCAGGCTTAGTGCTCAGGGCAATTTTCCTTAAAAAATCCTAAATTCAGAGTCTTGGGTTAAATTCTTAGCTGTCTTTTTATTCTCAGGCTTCTATCAGAACACATTTATTGACCATCTAATGACATGTTAATTTATACAAAACAACTTAAAAAGGACTTGAACTCTAGCCTCTTGAAACTTCACATCTATGGCTGTTTATCTTACTATATATGGGGTGGGATTATATTCTGAGCTCTTCAGACACTTCTCTGAACCTTTTCTATTCCCATTAAAATGAAGGATTATTTTAGTATCAAATATAAGATTCTAATGGAAAAAAGAAAATCCCCTTCTGGAAATAACTTGTATTTCCTTTTATATGCATTATGAGCTTTCTTTTTTCTTTTTTTCTCTTTTCTTTTTGGTGGGGCAATGAGGGTTAAGTGACTTGCCCAGGATCACACAGCTAGTAAGTTTCAAGTGTCTGAGGCTGAATTTGAACTCAGGTCCTTATGAATCCAGGGCTGGTGCTTTGTCCACTGCACCAACTATGTATTTATTTTTAAAGTTCTTAAAAAACTTTTTTTGAGTTCCAGATTTTCTCCTCCTTCTCATCACTCCCTTACCCACTGAGAAAACAAACAATATATCAATTATACATGTGAAATCAGGCAAGTTATTTCTATATTAACCATATTGGGGAAAAAAGCCAAAAAAGTAAGAAAATTATACTTTGACACACTCTGAGTATATTAGTTCTCTACGCTCCTATTACAGTGCACAATAATCTCCCAGTTCTTCTCACTTCACTTTGCTATAGTTCATATAGGTCTTCTGAAGCGTTCTTTGTCGTTACAATTACATGCCACAACTTGTTCAATCGTTTCTCAATTGGTGAGCATCCCCTCAATTTCCAATTCTTTGCCACCACAAAAAGAGCTATTATGAATATTTGTACAGGTCCTTTTTTCTCTTTGGGGTACAGACCTAATAGTAGTATTGCTGGATCAAAGGGTATGCATAGTTTTATATCCCTTACTGCATAGATCCAGACTATTCTCCAGAATGGTTGAACCAGGTCATTACTCCACCAAAATTTCATTAATGTACCTATTCTCCCTCATTCCCTCAACATTTGTCATTTCTGATAAGTGTGAGGTAGCCAAAGTTATTTTAATTTGCCTTTTTGGAATCAATAGAGATTTAGAGCATTTTTTTTATATGACTACAGATAGCTTTGATTTCTTCTTTCTGAAAACTACCTATTCATACCCTTTGTTCTTGTCAACTGGCAAATGGCTTTTATTTTTAAAAATTTGACACCATTCTATACTCAGTATATATTTGTGAAATGAGGTCTTTATCAGAGAAACTTTCTTACTCATATATTCTTTTTTTTTTTTTTGAGATCATTGCAACACAATTGACATGAAAACTTCTTCTAATTGCCCTAATAATGATAAAGTTCTTAGGAATTAAATGCATCATTTACCCATAAAGGAATGTAGACAGTTTAACTCCATTGGGCCCATCAATGATCATTCTTTCATGTTTACTTTTTTATGCTTCTGCTTGAATGTCAAATTTTCTATTTCATTCTGGTTTATTCATTTTTTCTCCTGAAGAATTTTTTTTTTTTGTTTTGCTAAGTAGGTGATTCTTGGTTGTAATTCTTGGTTGCCCTCCTCAATATCATTTGCTCCTTTGACATGGAAACTTCTAAAACTTGTGTGATCCTGACTGTGGCTAGATGATATTTGAATTGTATCTCTTTGGATCCTTGAAGTACCTTGACCTGTGCGAGCTCTGGAATTTGGCTATAATATGCTTTAGTTTTTTCATTTTGGGATCTCTTTTAGTAGGAGATCAGTAGATTCTTTCAATTTCTATTTTGTCTTCTGGATATAAGATACTGGGGCAGTTTTCTTTGATAATTTTTTGAAAGATGATATTTTGTTTTTTGATCCTTGGTTTTCAGTTAGTCCAAGAATTGTTAAATTATCTCTCCTCTATCTGTTTTCCAGGTCAGGTTTTTTTCCCCCAAGGAGATATTTCACATTTTCTTCTTTTTTTTTTGATCACTTTGATTTTGTTTCTTAATGTCTCATGGAGTAATTAGCTTCCACTTGCCCAATTTTAATTTTTAAGGAATGATGTTTAAATTTTTTTCATTTTTAATAATAAAATCATTTTATTATTTTCCAGTTACATGTAAAAAATAGTTCTCAACATTTGTTTTCATAAGATTTTTAGTTCCAAATTTTTCTCCCATCCTCCCTTGCCCCTCGTCCCTCCCACAGACATAAAGCAATCTGATATAGGCTCTATATGTACAATCACATTCAACACATTTATGCATTAGTCATGTTGTGAAAGAAGAATCAGAACAAAAGGGAAAAACCTCAAAAAAAGAGAAAAAACAACAAAAAAGTAGAAACAGTAAGGTTCAAACTGTATCCACAGTTCTTTTTTCTGTATGTGGAGAACATTAGGAATGATGTTCTTTAGTGAGTTCTTGCACTTCTTTTTCATTTGATTAATTCTGCTTTTTAAATAGTTCTTTTCTTCAGTGAATTTCTGTGTCTCTTTTACCATTATTAGGCCAATTTGTTTTTTAATGTAAAATTTTTTTTTTTTTTTAGTGAGGCAATTGGGGTTAAATGACTTGCCCAGGGTCACACAGCTAGTAAGTGTTAAGTGTCTGAGGCCGGATTTGAACTCAGGTACTCCTGACTCCAAGGCCAGTGCTCTATCCACTGCGCCATCTAGCCACCCCCTTATTTTTTCTTCAGTATACTTTGTGCCTCCTTCACCAAGCTGTTAATTCTCTTTTCATAAATTTCTTGCAGCACTCTCATTTCTTTTCCCATTTTTCCTCTACCACTCATCTCTTTCTTTAACTCTTCCAGTAATTTTTGTTGATCTTGGTTCCAATGAGCATTTTTTCTTTGAGGCTTTCCTTGTAGTGGTTTTTGCATAGTTTGTTTTTTATGTTTATGACTTGGTTTTCCCTACCACCGTAGTAGGGGTTTTGTTTTGTTTTGTTTGGTTTTGCAGGGCAATGAGGGTTAAGTGACTTGCCCAGAGTCACACAGCTAGTAAGTGTCCAGTGTCTGAGGCTGGATTTGAACTCAGGTCCTACTGAATCCAGGGCTGGTGCTTTAGCCACTGAGCCACCTAGCTGCCCCTACATAGTAGGTTTTTTTTTTTGTTTTGTTTTGTTTTGGTGAGGCAATTGGGGATAAGTGACTTGCCCAGGGTCTGAGGCCAGATTTGAACTCAGGTCCTCCTGAATCCAGAGCCAGCACTCTATCCACTGTGCCACCTAACTGTCCCCATAGCAGTTTTTTTTAATAGTCAAAATCTTTTGTTGCTGTTTGCTGATTTCCCTAGATTATTTCTTCACTTTAAACTTTATGCTAGAGTAGGGTTTGCTCACTTGTTGGTTGGGAGGCACTGTGCTAAGCTTCAGACTTTTCCATTCTTCTGTTTTAGGGGTAGGTCCGATGGTCAGCAATTTTTTGTTGCTTCTAAGGTTATATTTTTTTGTGAGTGGCATGGTCACTGCTCTCCTGGTTTGTAGTATTAGTCTTTATTGAGGCAGGGGCCTTGCAGCTACAAGAATTAGTATTCCCCTTGGCCCTGAAACTGTGACCAGGGCCCATGCTACCTTGTGACTGATCACAAGTGCTCTTCTCCATCCTGGAATTGTGTCCCAGAACTGCTTATCAGCAATAGACTTGCCAATCAGTGCTGGCCACATCCAATGCCAGCAATGGGTCCCCTGTAATCTTTTTCTGACCAGTTATCCTGATGCCCTTACTGCTTCTAGGGTGAGAGCTCTCAAAGCTACTGTGTTCCTGCTGCTTTATGGGATGTCTCCAAGGTCAACCACTAGTGCTCCTGCCATGCTCCAGACTTGCACCCACCAATGTGTCAGAAACCTCTTCTGCTGTCCTTCTAAGTTGTCTTAAGCTAGAAAAGTATGCCATTCTGATCTTTTTTTTTTTTTTGCCTCTGTCTCTCCAAAATTTTATTTGAGGCATGATTTTAAAGTTGTTTGGGTGGTAATGTTGGGGGAATTCAGCTGAGTTGTCTCTTACCCACCATCTTCACTAATTGCCTAATGGTTCCACTAACAGTTACTGTCTTAAACAAACCATTAATGTCTCTTGGCTCCTTACTCAATATTTCTTTTAAATATAGAAATGAAGAAAAATGCTTCTTGTTTTGCTTACAATCAGTTATAATAGATTTCAAAATAACAGTTGAGGTTAATTTATAAACAGAAGGAAATTACCTCAATCAATTAGAGTTTGGCTTATTCATTTTCTTCATTTGAAACTACTGTGGAAAGCTGAAAATATGGTGTCTTTTTAATGGGGTCTGGCCCTAAGTTATAGACTCCCTCCTACCAAAGCTGCCTGTTTCTGTCTGAAATATACCTTTCACCACTCTTCCATTGTCCTACAAAAAGTAGCAAATGATCTCTCAGCTCAGTTAATACTGTGTGGAGAAAGCTAGATGGAAATGCAGCATGGATAACTGCTCTTGGCTTGAATGAAAAAGAATGAAATCAGCTGAGGCCAGTCCTTTCTCTCCAAAGTCTACTCAGGGCAGGGACCCAAAGTACAAAACTTTGTATCCCCTATTACAAGGAAACTGAGACAGCTTTGTAGCCCATCCTGGAGTTTACCGTAAAAGGAAGAGAACCCATAGGAAAATACAAAGAATAATCAAACCGCCAAAAGGTGTTAAAATCAGACATTTCAAGGAAAAAACCCCAAAACCTAAGTTGATAAATCAACATAAATCATGCTAAAAGCAAAAAGAAAGATGAACAAATCCTCAAAGATATTGTTTCTTTTTTATTATGAACTTGACAAACATTAACAGATGTGAGCATACAAAGAACTGAAAGAACTTCAATTGAAACTATGAATCGATAGTTTATACAACTTAAAAAAAAAAAACCCAGAACAACAAAACTCTCCTAAACATAATAAGGCAAAGAAAAATGGGCTAATGCCTGATGAAATACAGAATCCCATAGACTCCCAAGATAGTATGGAACAATAAGAAAATCAAGAATAGATTTAAAGAGAAATTTGTAAAACTAAAAGTTAGGTTTGAGTATAGGTCAGAATTTTTATCTTTCAACTCAGAATTATATAAAACTCAATATATTAGAAAAAAATTGATCCTTCATAGAATATCTCTTTAAAGAAGAAAAAGAGAAATTAGGAGTTTTCTAAAACAAGTTCTGAAGGAAAGGGAAATGAAGAAGTTAAGAAAAGACATTTTAAGAGAACACAAGAAGGGGTAGGTAATATAAAAACAAAATATATCAATTAAAATCAATTAAATCTGTTTTAATTAAAAAGAAGTTTTGAAGCTAGGCATACACCCCTGAAAAAATCAAAAGATAAAAAAGATTTCATAATATAATAAAGTATTTATAGCCACACCAATGTGGTTGTCTAATGATTGGAGAACAGTTGAACAACATACGTTGTAACAATTGAAATTAAAATAACACTTTAAAATAATTAAAGTAGGGCTGGACTTTTTGTAATGGTAATGAAGAAGAGATGAAGAAAAACATACTTCTTTCAAGTGAAGAGGTGGGGAATTTTGATACTGGATGTTGTGTAAGACTCATTGGACTGGGTACAGGAATCATATATAGAAATATTGTTTTTGTTGTTCAATTATTTCAGTAGTGACTGACTCTTCATGACCCCATTTGGGTTTTCTTGGCAAAGATACTGGAGTGATTTGCCATTTCCTTCCCCAGAATTTAACACAATGTCTAACAAAAAAATGCTTAATAAAAGTTTTGGCAGCTAGGTGGCTTAGCAGATAAAGTGTTGGGTGTGGAGTCAAGAAGACCTGGGTAAGTTACTTAACCTGTTTGCCTTAATTTGGCTTCTCACTGGAGAAGGATATGGCAAACCACTCTATTGTCTTTTGACAAGAAAACCTCATGGACAGTATGGTCCATAGGGTCCCAAAGAGTTAGTCACAACTGAAGACTGAATAACAACACTTTTGAAGGGCAGTTAGGTGGCTTAGTGGATAGAGCACTGGGTCTAGAGTCAGGAAGACCTGTGTTAAAATCTGGCTCCAGACACTAGTTACATGACCCTGGGCAAGTCACTTAACCCTGTTTGCCTCAGTTTCCTCATATGTAAAATGAGCTGTAGATGGAAATGGCAAACCACTCCAGTGTCTTTGCCAAGAAAACCCCCAGTGTGGTCTTTTTCTTTTTTGCATTCACATAATCTTTATAGTTTACAAAATCTTCCTCACAATATATCTGTAATAGAGGTAATGTAGGTATGGTTAACCTCATTTTAGAGTTGAAGAAACACAGGGAAGCCAAATGTCTTATAGGGGTAATTACAATGGAGACAAGTTTTGAATTCAGCTTTCCTAAGACCAATATTCTTTCCACTACACCATTTGAAAGGGATATTAGGTCATGTGGTCTGGTCTTCCGGCAATTCAGGAACTCTTTCTATAGCCTTCCTAATAGCTAGGTTGCTAGCCTCTATTTTAACCCTTCTAGTGATGTAGAACTCAGTTTTAAAATTTATTTATTCAAGGAGTCTTCAGTAAGTTTATACTCTGTGTAGAATACTGTGCAAAGTTCTGAGGGTGATTTAAAAAATAAGATATTCCCTCTAAGTTTAAACATGACCTATTTCTACCAGGAAATTATAATTAAATCAGGGAGATAAGATACATATGCAGGAACCAGTTAAATTCTACTGTACATCTTGTTCTGTGTGAGTGTTGCAGACAGTAAAAATATTAGAAATTCAAATGGCAAGTCAGATAGCAAGTATATGTTAGAGGCCGGACTTTTATCTCTATCTTATCAACTCTATGTCTAGCTTTCTATACAATGCTTCCCTCCATTCTAACTCTTGGAATATATGATATATTAAATATATGACATTATATCTTCATCGTCAAATATATTCAATTCAATTAAACACCTACTATTTGCAAGGCACTGTATTGGGACCTGATCACACAAAGAGAAAGAGGTTTGTTTGGGTTTTTTTTAGTCTCTTTTTAGCAACTTCCATTCTGCTTGGAACAAAAAATGTAAGCAGATATATAAATGCTAGATAATTTGAGGAAAGAGAGAAAACAGTAAAGACAGGGTCTATCAGTAAACACTTCAGGCACTGTGGTCTTGAAGAGTCAACACAGCTGAAACAACTGAACAACAGTAAATAATTATTGGTTGCAAAGTTCAGTCTCATACTTTCCATTTTTGAAAACTTTGAAGTGAAAAAGAGGCTTTTTTATTTAGTAAAATTACATTTATGTACAATTATTTCTCTTTTATTTTCACTTCTTTATTTAGTGGGTGACATTCTTTATTCATCCTGGATCCATTTGTTTATAGTGTGGGTGGATTATGTGGTCACTTCCTTGAACACATAATTCATGGGATGGGATAGTGGGACCCTAAAAATATCATATAAGTACCTGCAAATGGAAACTTTTAGAAATCCATGTCATGGTGCCTTGCTCCTATCACTGGTGAACCAGGGATGCATGGTGATAGTGACATTAAAATATATTATAAGACATTGGTGTTTTTCTTGACATGATCATAAGAATTTGCTGTTAAATTTCCTTTTGTGTTCCCTTTATTTCTTGCATTCACTAAAACCTGGCTACCTCTTGATGACAGTTTCCTTAGTTTTCCTTTCCAGTGCAGGTTACACTTTCACTCATACCCCTGAACCCCTGCTCATGGTTGTGGAGTTGGATTACTCCTTGTTCTCAATGGCCACTTCCAGGCTCACACTCACACTTTTACTCAATAAACTGTTCTCCTTTGAGGTTCATTCGATCCATATTTATCCAGTCAAAATTTTGGTAGTTATTTTCTATAGACCTCTAAAATACTTGTCTTACTTCCTCACTGAGTTCACTGACTGGCTCAAAGTCTTTCTTTCTTCTCATACTCCTGCACTCATACTAGGGGATTTCATCATAGTTACTGATACTCCTTCAAACACTTCAAACCTCCCAATTACTCAATTTACTAATTTCCCAGGACTATTTCCCACACCATAGATAAACACAGACATAGTTTTACTCTTGATCTTGCCATCACCCACAAATATCCCACATTCATATCCATTAACTCAGAATTTCCTTTATCTGATCATAATGAGTTATCAAACTCTATTTCTCCCTTTGCTTTTCAATACCTAACTGATCCTCACAACCACCTTCTATTTCTCTTTCCCTCAGTCTTTTTCGAGTCATTACATTTGCACCATCCATATTCTCTTCTCTGCCCCATCAACTCTACACTCTTGTCTTCTTCTTTTTAAAGTTAATTAATTTATTTTACTTAATTTTTTTTCAATCACCAAAAATCTGTTTTCCCTCTTATCCCATTCTTTTACCCCAATTGAGAACAAAAAATGCCATATAGATATGTGTATATATCATATGCACACACACACACACACATTATTTGAATCTCACTCTCATCTCCACTGGTCAAGGGAAGAAAGAATATATATACACATACAGAAATACAGACATACATTTGTATGTGTGTGTGTTGTGTTATGTTTAAAATAATTACAAGAGACAACAGTTCTGGGTAAGCACATTATCGATTTATTAATAATCTATCAGTAAGGGATTGACAAAATGGCTCCCTAACTTCTCATGGTCCAAAGAGAGATACTATGGGTAATTTTCTAGGTTTTTATTCCTTTTTGATAAGAGGCTGGTCATTATATATATCAATAAAATCTAATTGGTTCACATAATTAAAGGTGGATTACATCAGGTCAAAAGGACTGAATGCCTCCTTGATTCTGGACAACATCTCTCTATATTGTAATCAATTCAAAGAACTTGGACCCCATCCAAACTGTGTTAGCATGCTGGCTATTATCTGAGTATGGTCCTGAGGGGGACAGTGAATCTGGCTGACAGCAGGTAATGAAAAGGGGAATGTGAATTTCCCCATATACTAGTCAGTAATTATTTTCTCACATATGTATTAACATACTGCAGATATATAATGAGTGATGCCCCCCCCCCCACTCACACCCATGTATCATAAGTGTGTCATTGTGTTGCTCAAAGGGAGGCAGAAAAGACAACTCCAGCCTCTCCTCCTTCCATCTTTTTTTGCCCAAGGTCACACAGCTAGTAAGTGTCAAGTGTCAGAGACCAGATTTGAACTCAGGTCCTCCTGAATCCAGGGCTGGTGTTTTATCCACTGCACCATCTAGCTGCCCCTCTTCCTTCCATCTTTCTTCAAGGGAGACTTTAAGTCTTGACAGGAGAGGAAACAGAAGGTTGGGGCTGAAGCATGGCCACTGTTTTCCTTACACAGAGGGGATATTGGCATAGAGCTATATTTATTTGCTCCCTTAAATATTATTAGTCTAGAATCATAGTTTCGGGTTCATGCTAAGCTTCTGATTGCTGTTCATTAATGGAGAAAGGGCCTACCAGTTTCAAAATGAATACATGTAGAAGGAAGCAAAGAAATCCATTTATCCAAATCAATAGCAAAACAGAAATCAAAGTATACATAGACAAATAAACACCAGATAATGCAGAGTGAAGGAATTTTTTCATTGACAGTGATATAAATCAACTCAACCAAAAGAGAAAGACCTAGATTTCATTAAAGGGGAAGTTTCCCTGAAGTCTCTAATATTACTAGCTGGGATAGTCAAAGCTGGAAGCCAATGGTATCCAAAACCTAAAGAAACAAAAGTCTCACAGAAAGTCCAAAGAGGGCCAAGTGCTCGTCTGACACTACTGTGCTGCTCATGAAGACATAGGGCATCAATTACCACCAATAAAGGGAGAGTCCCATTTCATTGACCTTTGGCTCTTGAGTCACTCATACACATACATTGATATTCATTATATAACAGATGTACATAGATAGACAACATTCTGTACTTTAAACCCTTCACTTCTTTATCAGGAAGTAGGAAGTGTATTTGTCAATAGCCCTTTGGAACGGTGGTTGGTCATTACACTGATTAGATTTCCTAATTCTTTCAAATTTGTTTGTCTTTACCATATTGTGGTCATTGTATAAGTTTTTCCCTGGCTTTATTAACTTCACTCTGTATCTCAGGTTTCTTCCATCATTTCTTACAGCTCAATAGTATTCCATTAGAATTTAGTCATTCTTCAGTTGATGGGTACTCCCTGAGATTTCTATTCCTTGCCACTTCAAAAATAACTATAGATATTTTTGTACATCTTTAATTAGAATTTGTTTTACTGAGGATTAATTCATTTGATAATCAATCTTCATCCTAATTCCCTCTTTTACCTTCTGTCTTTTCCTTTCTATTTAATTATTGAGTTAAGTCTGTGTGTGTGTGTGTGTGTATGTGTATTCTCTTCTCTCCTTTTACTAGTTCAGAAGAGAGTAAGGTTCTAGTCTCAGCCACTTCTCTAGCTCTTCCTCTTTGTATAGGTGTCTATTTGAATATCTTGATTATACAAGATAACTTTTTAAAGCTTCCTTTCCATTCCTCCCTGACACAGCATATTCCTCTTCCTATGTCTTTCTAGTCTTAAGACCATCATTATGTAACAGAACTCCCAGGACTTGTTTAATTAGACTCACTCTATGACTTTGTGATGATAAGGTTAAGATGCTTAGTACACATGCTTAGCACCAGTGCTTAACATTGTTTAAAAATGTTTGCTGATTAATCAGTCAGCAAAATAATTGACACATATCATGTTCCAGCATTGGAATGTAAGCAATTTATCATCATTTAATCCTCTATCACTGTTCATATTTACTTTTTATATTCTTTTGACTCCTGTATTTGAACTTTAATTTTTTAATACAACTCCAGTCTTTCATCAGGAGCACTTGGAAGTACTCTATTTCATTAAATGTAAATTTCTGACCCTTCAGGATTTAATTCAATTTTGGTAGATAAATTATTCTTTTTTTAAAGATAAATTATTCATAATTGCAAGTCTATATTTTTTGCCTTCTGGGATATTTATTCCAAGATCTCTGCTCCTTATAATGATGGCTGCTCACTCATGTGTAAATCATGTGTAATCTCAATCAATGTGTAATCCTGAGTTAAGCTCCTTAGTACTTGATATTTTTTTTGGTTCCTTGCAGTATTTTTTCTTTAACCTGAAAACTCTAAAATTTGTTTTTAATGTTCTTGGAAGTTTCCATTTTGGGGTTTCTTATAGAAGGTGACTGGTGGATCTTTTTTTTCTTCTATTTTTCCTTTGCCCTTTGGTTCTAAAAGATCTGAGCACTTTTATTTTTAAGATTTTCTGAAATAGGATGTTGAAGCTCTTTTTTGGTCATGGAATTTAATGATTTGAATATAACTCCTATATGTGGATATGAAAATTGCTACATACTCATTTTTATTGAAAATTACTGCACAGAAGTTACAAAACCAGTGCCAAAATCCTTTAAGTAGAAATCTAAAGAAACTGGTATAGAATTGCTTCTACAGGTGACAAGTTTCACTTGAAAAAACAAAATTGACATCACTTAATTGAATTCCACATTCACACAAGTATAATTCAAAACAAATATCACTAAAGTAAATTTAACCATAGTGGCTTCTCACATTTATATATCCAAGATTTCCTGAAATTCTATAAATTGCATTGTATAACAGCTTCTCAGCACTCTCAGATCACTTTGGAAATTGAATGAACTTGATAAATACATATCCCTTCACTCTTCATCTGTGAAGTAGTTTCCTAGCTTAAATACCTACATCTGTTATTTTAGGGATGAATGATTTTAGTGACAGATTCTAAAGGATTCTGTTCGTCTCAGTGAAAAATGAAAAGAAAGTTTATCCTTTTTTAAAAAAAGGTATTATATGAATATTTGATGAACACGTTTTGGAATTTTAGTGCTTTCCATTGATTGATATCATTATTGAGTTCTTTGCTATGAGAATTTTACTATATGTTGGGAGTGGAACTGCATGATTGTCTATGGTGCAGAAGGTGCCATTACTGGAATTAAATATTTTATGCTGAAATTAGTTCAATGCTATAAATGTTTGATAGCAAATATTCATGCTCCACTCTAATAGCAAGTGAAATCAAAGTATGATGTGACAATTGTTCAAAGACTGCTTAATTTCACAAACTTTTCCTTAAATAAATGCATTTTTTTAAAAAAATAAATGAATTGTTTGAAACTGTGGAGGGTCATTGTGTTGATCAGCATTCTTAAGTCTTTCAAAGTTGATGATCCTTACAATATTGCTGTTATTTTGTAGATTCTTCTTCTAGCCCTGCTCACTTCACTTGGCCTTCATTTAAACAAGTCTTCCCAGATTTTTCTGAAGCCCCAGTTTTCATCATTTCTTATAGCACAATTGGACTCCATTATATTTGTGTAATTCATATATTCATATTGCTCAGATGCCCAATTGATGGATATTGCTTCAGTTTCCAATTCTTTGTCACTATAAAGAATAAATATTTTTTGTGTATATGGGTCCTTTCCCTCTTTGATCTCTTGGGAGAAGAGTGGTATCACTGGGTCAAAGGGTATGCACAGTTTAAAAATCTTTTGATCATAGTTCCAAATTGTTGTCTAGAATGTTTGGATTAATTCCCAGATCCATCAATGGTGCATGTGTATCTTTTTTTCCACTTCCCTTCTAGCATTTATCATTTTCTTTCTTTGTCATATTAGCCAATCTAATGGGTGTGAAGTATTATCTCAGAGTTGTTTCAATTCACATGTCTCTAATTATTAGTTACTTAAAGCATTTTGTCATAAAACTATTAATAGCTTTGATTTCTTCCTCTGAAAACATTTTATTCATATACTTTGATGGGAATGGTGCTTATTCTTGTAAATTTGACTTAGTTCCCTATATTTGAAAAATGAGAGCTTTATCAGAGAAACTGGCTACAAAGATTTTTTTTAATTTGCCTATTTTTCTTATGATATTAGTTGTATTCAATTTATTTTTGTAAAGACTTTAAAATTTAATGTAATAAAAATTATCCATTTTTTTCTTTGTTGAACCTTTCTATCTTGGGCATTATATGACAGGTAATTTCTCCCTTACTTCAGTAATTTGTTTATGATAGTACCCTTTATGTCTAAATAATGCATCTGTTTTGATTTTATCTTGGTATGTCCTGTGAAAATGTTTGTGTCTAGTTTCTACTAGACCACTTACAATTTTCCCTGCATTTAAAAAAAATGGTCAATTCTTGCCCCAGTAGCTTGGAATTTTGAGTTTATCAAATACTACATTACTTTATTCATTTGTGTATTGTATTCCTAATTTTCTTCACTGATCAATTTCTCTATTTCTTACCAGATACCAAATACTTTTTTTTTTTGCAGGGCAATGAGGGTTAAGTGACTTGCCCAGAGTCACATAGCTAGTAAGGGTCAAGTGTTTGAGGCTAGATTTGAATTCAGGTCCTCCTGAATTCAGGGCTCTATCCATTGTGCCACCTAGCTGCCCCCTCCAAATAGTTAAAAAATTTTTTTTTTTTTTGGTAAGGAAATTGGGGTTAAGTGACTTTCCCAGAGTCACACAGCTAGTAAATGTTAAGTGTCTGAGGCTGGATTTGAACTCAGGTCCTCCTGACTCCAGGGCCGGTGCTCTCTCTACTGCACCACCTAGCTGCCCCAGAAGCTTGCCTTCTTTTTTTTTTTTTCTCTTTTCTTTTTTTTTTTTGATGAGGCACTTGGGGCTAAGTAACTTGCCCAGGGTCACACAGCTAGTAAATGTTAAGTGTCTGAGGCTGGATTTGAACTTAGGTCCTCCTGAATCCAGGGCTAGTCCTCTATCCACTGTGCCACCTAGCTACCCCAGAAGCTTACATTCTCTTTTTTCTTTTCTTTTCTTTTCTTTTTTTTTGATGAGGCACTTGGGGTTAAGTGACTTGCCCAGGGTCACACAGCTAGGAGTAATTGTCAGGTGTCTGAAGCCAGATTTGAACTCAGGTCTTCCTGAATCCAGGGCCAGTGCTTTATCCACTGTGCCACCTAGCTGTCCTAACACCAAATTATTTTGATGATTTCAGCTTTATAGTATACTTTGAGATCTGGTGGTACTGGTAGGTAACCTTCCTTTGATTAAAAAAAAACCAACAACAAACTTTTGGCTTTTTGTTCTTCCAAATGAATTGCTATTTTTCAAGTTGTATAAAGTAATCATTTGGAAATTTGAGTAGTATGCCATTGAATAAGTAAATTAATTTGGATAATGTTATCATTTGGCTCAGCCTACCCATGAGCAATTAATATTTCTCTGGCTATTTAGATATTTTTGTTTGTGTGACATGTTTCATAATTATGTTCATAGAGTTCCTATGTGTTGTGGCAGGTAATCTCTCCAGTATTTTATACTATCTGCAGTTGTATGAAATGGAATTTTTCTTTCTATATCTTCCTCATGGCTTTTGTTGGCAATGTATACAAATTCTGATGATTTGTGTTGGTTTATTTTATATTTTGCTGCTTTGTTGAAGTTGTTTATTGTTTCAAATTGTTTTTCAACCTAAAGAGTTTACTCTCTAAGTAAACCATTAGATTTGCAAGAAGGTGAAAGTGTTATTTCCTCATTGCCTATGCTTATTCCTTCAATTTCTTTCTTTCTTTCTTTTTTTTAACTGCTACAGCTAGTATTTCTAGTTATGGCAATAAAAAAGAAATTAAAACCATCAAAAAATTAAAATGAAAACCATACAGATATGACCTAAATAACATCCTTTATGAGTAAGAAGTGGAAATGATGAATAGATTCAAGGGATTAAATCTGGTAGATAGAGTGCCTGAAAAAGTATAGACAGAGGTTTGGAAGAGGTACCAACAAAAAATCATTTCCAAGAAAAAGAAGAGAAAAAACCCTTCTTTGATGAGGTTTTACAAATAGCCGAGGAAAGAAGAAAAGTAGAAGATACAGGAGTAAGGGAAAGATATACTTAACTGAATGCAAAATTTCAGAAAATAGCAAGGAAAAATAGGAAGATTTTCTTAAATGGGCAATGAAAACAAATAAAACAAAACAACAACAAAGTCAAGAAATCTCTTCAAGAAAATAATAAATACAAAGGAATGTTTTATGCCAAAATGTCCATAATAAAAGACAAAAATGGCAGGGAGTTAACAGAAGTAGAAGAGATTAAGAAGAGGTGGCAAGAGTACACAGAACTATGTAAGAAAGATCTTAAAATAATCACAATGTTGTGGTGACTGATCTAAAGCTGCACATAGTAGAGAATGAAGTAAAGAGGGTCTGAGAAAGCATTGGTAAAAATAAGGGTAGTGGAGATGATGGGATTCAAGCTGAAGTATTTAAAATATTAAAAGATGATTCTATGGGGGAGTGGGGCAGAGCCAAGATGGTGGAGAGAAGACAGGAAGTTGCCTGAGTTCTCCCCAGTTTTCCTTGTAAACAACTTTAAATCAAACCTTTAAACACATTCTGGAGCTACAGAACTTACAAAAAGATGGAATGAAACAATCTTCCATCTTAAGATAACTTAGGAGAACTTAGAAGACCTTAGAAAGGTCTGTTTTGTACAGTGAATAAAGCACTGGCCCTGGATTCAGGAGGACCTAAGTTCAAATATGGCCTCAGACACTTGACATTTACTAGCTGTGTGATCCTGGTCAAGTCACTTAACCCTCATTGCCCTGCATAAAAAAAAAATAAAAGGTCTGTTTCACTTGAGTAAAAGTGTAGTGCAGATGGTATCCCAGTAAGCCAGTGGGACTTAAGAATCACAGCACAGATCAGCAACTGAGTTTCCTTGTTCCTAGCTCAGCAGGCTAGTGGCACAGCAAGCCAACTGTGAGGTTCACAAACCCAAAGCAAAAGGCAAACTGCTTGCCAGGGAAACCTCACATACAACAGGCATGACTTACACCCAGCCACCCCAGTGCAACAAGAAAGCCTGAGGCCCTGGAGCAGAAAGCCATTGATTAAGCCCCTGGTCCCCAGCACAAGAATTTTGGGGCAGTTCCCCTGTGCCCTGGGAGTAAAGCACAACTTTAAATTCATGAAAAAGGTCAAAATGAGTAAGAAGCAGAGAAGAACCCTGATGATAGAAAGCTACTATGGTGACGGGGAAGCGCAAAACACAAACTTAGAAGAGGACAACACTGTCAAAATGCCTGCATGTGAAATCCCAAAGGGGAAGATGATTTGGTCTCAAGATCAAAAAGCCTCCTTGGAAGAGCTCAAAAAAGATTTAAAAGCGAAAATAAGAGAAGTAGAAGAAAAATTGGGAAAAGAAATGAGAGTTGTACAGGAACAAGTCAACACCTTGTAAATGGAAGGACAAAAATTGAAGAAAATAATTCCTTAAAAAAATACCATTGGTCAAATGGAAAAAAAAAAATTCCAGTGAAGAATACAATTTCTTAAAAAGTAGAATTGGCCAAATGGAAAAGGAGGTACAAAAGCTAATTGAAGAAAATAATTCCTTAAAAATTAGAATTGGGCAGGTAGAAGCTAATGACTCTAAGAGTCATCAGGAATCAGTCAAATAGAATCAAAAGAATGAAAAAAAAGAGAAGAAAATGTAAAAAATATCTCATTGGAAAAACAACTGACCTGCAAAATAGACTGAAGAGAGATAATTTAAGAATTACTGGACTACATGAAAGTCATGATCAAAAACAGAGCCTGGACAGCATATTTCAGGAAATTATCTTTTTTTTTTTTTTAAAGTGAGGCAATTGAGGTTAAGTGACTTGCCCAGGGTCACACAGCTAGTTAAGTATTAAGTGTCTGAGGCCGGATTTGAACTCAGGTACTCCTGACTCCAGGGCCGGTGCTCTATCCACTGCGTCATCTAGCTGCCCCTCAGGAAATTATGAAAGAGAACTGCCGTGATATTGTATATCCAGACAGTAAAATAGTAATTAAAAGATTCCACTGATCACTTCCTGAAAGAGATCCCCAAAAGAAAACTCCAAGGAATATTATAACCAAATTCCAGAATTATCAGGTGAAGGATAAAATACTGCAAGCACCCAAAAAAGAAACAATTTAAATATAATGGAACCACAGTCAGGATTACACAGGACCTGGCAGCTTCAACATTAAAAATGGGAGGGCTGTGAATATGATATTCCAAAAGGCAAATGAGCTTGGATTGCAACCAAGAATCAACTACCCTGCAAAATTGAGCATAGGGGAAAAGATGGACATTCAATGAAATAGGGAACTTTCAAACTTTCTTGATGAAAAAAACTAGAGTTGAACAGAAAATTCAGTCTTCAAACACAAGACTCAAGATAAGCATAAAAAGGTAAACAGAAAAAAAACCCCATGTTATTTAATAAAGTTAAATTGTTTACATCTATACATGGGAAGATGATGCTTGTTACTCTTGAACTGTATCTCTATTAGGTTAGATAGAGGCAGTATACATAGACAGAGGGTGTGAGTGTAATATGACTTTGATGTAATCGTATAAAATATTAAGGGGTAAAAAATGATTTTACTGGGAGAAGGGGAAAGGGGAGGCAGAATGGGGTAAATTACATCATATGAAGAGGTGAAAAAATCCCATTACAGTAAAGGGAAAGAAGGGGGGGGGTCAGCATTATTTGAACTTTACTTTCATCAGATTTGGCTCAAAGAGGGAATAACATACACAATCATTTGAATAAAGAGATTTATCTTATCCTATAGGGAGGCAGAAGGGGGAAAGGAAAACAAAAACAGGGGCACTGACAGAAAGCAGGAAGGGAAAGAGGAAAGAAAAGGGAGGAAGAGCTGATAAAAGGGAGGGGAAATTAAGGGAGTCAGTGGTCAGAAGCAAAATATTGGCAATGAGGTGAATAGGAAAATGGAAATGGATAGCAGAGTGGATTAAAAAAAGAATCCTACAATATGTTGTTTACAAGAAACACATTTGAAGCAGAGAGATACAGAGTAAAAGGCTGAAACAGAATATATTATGCTTCAGCTGAAGTGAAAAAAGGGGTAACAATCCTTATTTCAGACAAAGCACAAGAAAAACAGATCTAATTAAAATAGTTAAGGAAGGAAATTACACCTTACTAAAAGGTACCATAGACATTGAAGTCATATCAATACTAAACATATATCAACTGTGATGTTTAAAATCTAACTGAAACTTTAGCACCAGTCTTTGGTCATTAAGCATTTATTAAAGTATATTGAAGTTAGCAGAGAGAGAGAGAGAGAGAGAGAGAGAGAGAGAGAGAGAGAGAGAGAGGAAAAGCTGCTTTCACCTAACTATCTAAGAGAGAGAATGAGTCTGCCACCTCCAGCCAGTTCCTAAACCAAAAGGAAGATCCTTAGCAGCTTCTCCCAGAAGCCCCCTGTGAAACAGGAAGCATGGCCATACACAGCTCCGAACTAATTGGCTGGTAGCATTGATAGACAAGACCCACAGGCAGTAGACAAAACTTCTGGACACCAATCCAACCCTCAAAACCCCAGAAAGGTCACCTCATGCTTTCTCCTCAGGGCAGAGCTGCCCTGGTTCTCACAATGTCTTTCTGAGCAGGGTGGTGGCACTCTGATTCTCACAGAACCAAGTGGTAGAGCATTCAAATTATTAGAGAAGTTAAGTGAGTTACAAGGAGAAATAGACAGCAAAACTATACTAGTGGTGGACCTCAACCTTCTCCTGTGAGAACTAGACAAATCATTCCCCAATTGAGAACTGGTCAAAGGATAGTTTTGGTCAATAGGCAGTTTTCAGATGAAGAAATTAAAGCTTTCTAAAGCCATATGGAAAAATGTTTTCAATCACTATTAATTAGAGATATGCAAATTAAAACTACTCTGAGGTACCACCTCACACCTATCAGAGTGGCTAACATGACCAAAAAGGGCAGCTAGGTGGCACAGTGGATAAAGCACCGGCCCTGAATTCAAGAGGACCTGAGTTCAAATCCAGCCTCAGCCATTTGACACTTACTAGCTGTGTGATACCCTGCAAAAAAAAAAAAAAAGAAAAGAAAAAAGAAAAAGAAAGAAATGGTAAATGTTGGAGAAATGTAGGAAAACTGGAACACTAATGCATTGCTGTTGGAGTTGTGAACTGATCCAATCATTCTGGAGAGCAATTTGGAACTATGGCCCAAAGGCTATAAAACCATGACTCAGCAATACCACTATTAGGTCTGTATCTCAAAGAGATCATAAAAAAGGGAAAAGGACCATCATTGTACAAAATAAAAATTTAGAGCTGCTCTTTTTGTGGTGGCAGAGAATTAGAAGTTGAGGGGATGGTTATCATTTGGGGAATGGCTGAACAAATTGTGGTATTTGAATTTAAGGAATACTATTGTGCACTAATGATAAGCAGGAGGTTTTCAGAAAAACTTGGAAAGATTTACATGAACTGATGCTGAGTGAAGTGAGCAGAACCAAGAGAAAATTGTACACAGTAACAGCAACATTGTGCAATGAGTAACTGTGATAGACTTAGCTCTTCTCAACAATACAATGATCCAAGACAATTCCAAAGAATTCATGAGGGAAAATGCTCCCCACATCCAGAGAAAGAACTATAGAGTCTGAATGTATATCAAAGCATACAATTTTCATTTTTTTGTTTCTTCTTTCTTGTTTTTTTTTCCCTTCTGATTTTTCTCTCACAACATGACTAATGTGGAAGTGTGTTTAACATGATGTAAAAAAAAAATAAGCAAGAAAAGAAAAAAAAAATGATGCTGGTAAACTACTACACTCAATATGCCAGCAAATTTGGAAGACTCAGTAGGGGCCATTGGATTGGAAAAGAGTTTACATCACAGAACTAAAGAAGGGGCAATGCCAAGGAATGCTTGAATTATTGAAGAATAACACTCATTTTACACAGCAGCAAAGTTATGTTTTTAAGATTCTTCAAGCCAGGATTCAGCAATATGTGAACCACAAATTGCCAGAAGAGCAGGCAGGGGTTTCAAAGAGGCAGAGGAACCAGAGACTCAATTGCCAACATTAGTAGGGTTATGGAGGAAGCAAGGGAGTTCCAAAAAATTATCTGCTTCTGTTTCATTGAGCACTCTGAAGCCTTTGACTGTGTGGAATGCAACAAAATGTGCCAAGTTCTCAAAAAGATGGGAGTACCAGATCATTTTACTTGTTTCCTGAGGAACCTCTATATATAGGTCCAAGAAACAAGTTAGAATTGAATATGAAACAACTGATTGTCATATGACTGGATTGTCACTTTACTTATTTGACAAGGTATCTCATTTGAGGCATCATTTGCATGCAGGATCTGCATCATGTAATGCAGAGTATATCATGCAAAATGCCTAGCCTGAAAGAATTAAAAGCCAGAATTAAGGTTCCTCTGAGAACTATCAACAACCCACGTGTGTAGATGATACCACTGTGATGGCAGAAAGTGAGTAAGAATTAATAATAGTCTTGATGAGGGTGAAAGAAGAATGTCAAAGTTGGCTTGAAGCTTAACATAAAAAAAATGGTAACTGGTCCCATTACTTCCTGGCAAGTAGAGGGAGAAGAAATGGAAGTATTGTCAGGTTTTATATTCTTGGGCTCAAAGATCATGTAAACGGTGACTGCAACTATGAAATTAAAAGACACTTGCTCTTTGGAAAGAAAGCTATGGCAAATCTGGCCAGCATTGTAAAAAGCAGAGACATTACTATGGTAACAAAAGTCTATAATGTCAAAGCTATAGTTTTTCCAGTAGCAATGTATGAATGTGAGTTAGATTCTAAGAAAAGCTGTGTTCTACAGAATTGACACTCTCAAATTGTGGTGTTGGAGAAGACTTGAGAAACTGTTGGGCAGAGAGGAGGTCAAATCAGTTAATTCAGACTATTCATTGAAAGGTCAAATGTTGAAGCTGAAAGTTAAATACATAATGTGAAGACAGAATTCATTGAAAAAGACCCTGATATTTGGAAAGGTTGAAGGCAAAAGGAAAAGGGAATGACCAAGGATAAGAGGGATAGTGTCATGGAAGCAACAAACATGAGCTTGGACAGACCGGAGAATAAAAGGAACTGGCATGGGTCCCCAGGAGTTTGACACGACTGAGCAACAACAATAAAAAGCATTTCTAGAACAATATAGACATTCTTCATCACTTACCTTATTAGAAAAACTAGCTTACACTCAACATGGATAATGCTTACTCTTAGTTTTAGATACTACTTATCATTTTAAGGAAAATTCCATTTTCCCTGTGGTTTTTGAAAAACAGGAATGGGTGTTTTATTTTGACAAAACTTTTTCTTCATCTGTGGAAATAATTGCAGTTTTTTTTGTTTTGTTATTGATATGGTCACTTATGCTTGTTTAATTTTTTTCTATTTTCCATTTAATGGCTGAGTTCATCCCTTCACATTCTCTGATTGTATTTCCCTCCATCCTGTTCTTTTCTATTCTTTTTTTTTTTTTACCTTATTCTTTCCTCAAACGTCTCTTTGAGTCTTGGCTTCTGATTATTTCTTTCCTTGCATCTCTTCTCTTTCTTTTCCTCCTCTTTCTCTTAACCCTTTCCTCTCTACCCTGTGGGGTAAGAAGAATTTCTGTACTCAACTGTGTATGTTTATTCTTTCCTTCTTGAACCAGTTCAGATTAGAGTAAGGTTCAAATGTTTTCCAGTGCCCCCTTTCACCTCCATTGTAGAAACCCTTCCTTTAATATCCCATTTATTTATGTATGTATGTATGTATTTATTTTTGCAGGGCAATTGGGGTTAAGTGACTTGCCCAGGGTCACACAGCTAGTAAGTGTTAAGTGTCTGAGACCAGATTTGAACTCAGGTCCTCCTGAATCCAGGGCCAGTGCTCTATCCACTGCGCCACCTAGCTGCCCCATCCCATTTATTTATATGAGGTAATTTTTTGTCCTGTTGGATAATCCTTAGTTTTGCTGAATAGCTTATTCTTACCTGTAATCTTAGATCCTTTACCTTCCAGAATATCATATTGAAAGACCTCCATTCACTGTTGTGGTGGCTGCTAAAACTTGTGTTTGGTGTTAAGTGACTTGCCCAGGGTCACACAGCTAATTAAGTGTCAAGTGTCTGAGGTCGGATTTGAACTCAGGTCCTTCTGAATCCAGGACCTGTGCTCTATCCACTGTGCCACCTAGCTGCTCCATTCCTATTACTTTTTTTGTTTCGTTTTGTTTTATTTTGTTTTTAGTGAGGCAATTGGGGTTAAGTGACCTGCCCAGGGTCACACAGCTGGTAAGTGTTAAGTGTCTGAGGCCGGATTTGAACTCAGGTACTCCTGACTCCAGGGCTGGTGCTCTTTCCCATTCCTATTACTTCTACTGTTTTTTCCTTGACCTAGAACTTCTGGATTTTTGCTATAATATTCCTTGATGTTTTCATTTGGGGGTTTCTTTTAGGAAATGAGCAGTGGATTTTTACTATTTTTACTTTGCCCTCTGGCTCTAAGAGTTCTGAATAATTTTCCTTTATAATTTCTTGAAGTATGATATCTAAGCTGCAAGAATTTTAAAATGACCTCTCCTCTATTTTCCATGTCAGTAGTTTGTTTGTTGTGTTTTTTTTGGAGATATTTCACATTTTCTTCTATTTTTTCAGTCTTTAGACTTTATTTCTTGATATCTCATGAAGTCATTAGTTTCTATATAATCGATTCTAATTTTTAAGGAATTATTTTCTTCAGTAATGTTTCCCCCAAGCTGTTGATTCTTTTCCTAACTCTCTTGCATAGCTCTAATTTCTTTCCCCATTTCCCCTTCTACTGCTCTTATTGTTTTATAGTATTTTTTTGCACCTTTAAAAAATCCTTTAATGCTACTAAGAATTATTGTTCGCCTTTTGTCTAATCTGCATTTTTCTTTGAGGCTTTGCTTGTAGATGTTTTCAAGTCATTGTCTTCTGAGTTTCTGTCTTCAGCTTTTATCGGTTTCTTTTATTTGCTCATTCTTTCAGCGTATTTCTTGGCTTAGGAATTTGTAATAGTGTTAGGCTTTGCTCACTTCTGGAGAGTGGTGTTTTGCCTGAGCTTTTGTGTTTTATGTCTTACTGCTGTTTTCACAGCTCAATTTGGGAGCCTGCAAAATGTTCCATGCTTCTAAGTTGGTATGATTTGGGAAGAGATTTTTTTAGACCTCCTAGTCTGAACTTTATGATTTCTTGAGCCATGTTTAAATATGTTAGATTCCATGTGTTTGAGTTTCATTAAACTGTAGCTGGATTCAATTACATTCAGCTTGATTCAGCTTGATGAAAAGATCTGCAGGTTCAGTGTGACTGAAGTGCAACACCCCTTTATCCTTGCTTTCCTGCCTTGGTTAATTCACTGTAAGCTCCTTGAAGGGCTAAAGGTTAAAACTGAGTCCCTGCTCTGCTCTTGGGCTCACACCTGCACAGATAAGTTTTGGAACTTGTTCCTTACTCTGTACATAGATGGGGCCTCTCTCATTCATAACCAAAACTACTCCTTTCCATGCTGGAACTGTGACCTATAACTGGGCAATGTTTCCAGAGAATTTTCCTCTGCCTAAAAATGGTTCAGATCCCCTGGGATCTCTTTCTGCCCTGTTGATTATAGCCTTGCTGTTTAGTTTCAGGCCTGTTACTATCCCTTGTCCCTAGAATACTGCTCACCACTGCTGCTGACTCTGAGCTTTTGGTCAGTGTCTGCCTCAATGTCTGCAGACCTCTCTGAGTGTCTTCTAAAGCTGTCCTAGGCTAGGAAAAAAAACCCAAAAAACTCACTGTGAGTTTTTCTTTTTTCTTTTTCTTTTTTTTTGTCATCAGAATTTAGCTGTGTGTGTTTTCTACATTGTTGTAGAGGTGACGTGTTGGGTGAGCTGGGCAAAAACAGTGACTTTTGCTCTATCATCTTAACTTCATCTCATAATGTAAAGGGGCATCTACATGGTGCAGAGGACCTAAGTTCAAATCTCACCTCAGACTAGCTGTGTGACCCTGGGCAAATAACTTATCCCCAATTGCCTCAATTATCCAGGGCCACCTCCAGTTGTCCTGATATATATCTTGCTACTGGACGCAGATGGCTTTGGAGGAGAGAGTGAGGCTGGTGACTTTGCACAGCCCTCCCTCACCGAAATGTCACTATTCTCCTCAGGAATGAAGGAAAAAGAAACCTAGTGTAATAACTCTTATGGTTTTTTCTCATTTTGTTTTCCAGGTCAGTTGTTTTTGCTATGAGATACCTTATACTTTGTTCTATTTTTTTTTCCAGATTTATGATGGTTTTAAAATTTCTTGTTGTCACATGAAATTTTTTGTTGTTGTTGTTTCTTTGGTTTATATCTGATCCATTCTAATTTTCAAAGGAATTCATCGCTTGGACAAATTTTTGTACTTCTTATGCCAGGCTGTTAATTCCCTTTCCAATTCTTCTCATGTATTTTCTATTTTCCATTTTCCCCATCTAGCACTCTCATTGATAAAAATACTTTCAAAATTCTCTTTTTAAGTTATTGTTTCATGTCCTCCAGGATTTCTAGTTGAATTTGTGCCCAATCTGTTTGGGCTTTATGTATAAATGTTTGGTATTTGTTTTTCTTCTAGGTTTGTGTCTTAAATATTCCAATCACTATAATAGCTTTTCTTTTCTTTTCTTTTCTTTTCTTTTCTTTTCTTTTCTTTTCTTTTCTTTTCTTTTCTTTTCTTTTCTTTTCTTTTCTTTTCTCTTCTCTTCTCTTCTCTTCTCTTCTCTTCTCTTCTCTTCTCTTCTCTTCTCTTCTCTTCTCTTCTCTTCTTTTCTTTTTTTCAGGGTAATGAGGGTTAAGTGACCTGCCCAGAGTCACACTGCTAGTACGTGTCAAGTATCTGAGGCCAGACTTGAACTCAGGTCCTCCTGAATCCAGGGCCAGCACTTTATCCACTGTACCACCTAGCTGCCCCCTATAATAGCTTTTCATGGTGGAATTATTTCTTTTAATTTTCTTATTTTTCCAGCCAACTTCCTGACTTAAGACTTGATGTTAGGACTAAGATTATGGGCACTTCCAGAGGCAAGGTCTATTGTTGATTCTGTTTCTGCTTTCTTGAGGGTACTACTGGTTGTGTTGTTTGAGAATATCAGGAGACAACTCTGGCTGGGGCTTGGGAGATTTAGTGTTTCCAAAGTAGACTGATATAAGGAAACATCTGATTACTATACTTTCTCCCTACCTTGGGTCTGAGTTTCGCAAGTACCTGACCCAGGTTTGGGTCTGTGCAAGAGTAACTTCCACTGGGCTCAGCTAGTATCAGACAGCTCAAAGTTCAGCTGGTTCAGTGACGGAATTGTAGGCTTCTTTTATTCCCCTAAATTTTTGTGCTCTGGTTATTCCTCTGAAGAATTCAGACTGGAATAGAAACTGGAAATGAAACTCCACTCTGCTTTTGGGATTTGAGCCTCACTTTTGTGGCTTCTTCCTTACCTTGAACAAAAACCACCACTGGGCACAGTTATGTTCATAGTAAATCCTAGATCTGAGTTCCACAACTGAATAATGGGAGACAAAACTGCATTTGACAACTCTTCACATTTGTGGTGCCCTAATGAATCTGGAACCTCCTTTTTTCCCTTTCACAGCTTCACTTTGGTTTGGAGTATTCCATACATGGATAGACCCTGTCTATACTGTTTGTAGGGCCCTTTGTCAGTCTCCCTTTTTTTTTATAGGCTAGAAAAATGACCTGTGACTTTTTCTTGTATTTCTACACCAGGATTCAGTCTGGTGAATTTTTTAGATCTATTTAGGGGAGTTTTATGGGGTGGAGAGCTGGCTGTACTGCTTCCTGGTATCCCATCATCTTTATATCACATTTGAAAGAGTAACCCTATTTATCTAAGGTAAATCTTTTTACATGAACAAGTGATCCCATTCCCTTTTCTATGTTAGATTTCCCCCTCTATCATCTCTACTTTTCCATCAATCTTCAATCACTTCCTGTCTCCTGGTTACTTTCCTACTGTCTATAAGCATGCCCGTCTCATTTTCAAAAAAGTCTTCACTTGGTCTTTCATTTCATATCTTGCCTCTCTTTTATAGATTAACTCCTTGAGAAGGCCATGTACAATCAATGCCTGCTTTTCCTTTCCTTTCATTCTCTTTTTAACTCCCTGTAGTCTGACTTTTGACCTTATTCAACCAAACTGCTCTTTCCAAATTTACTAATCATTTCTTAAATGCCAGACCTAATGGCTTTTTCTTCTTTCTCATACTTCTGAAACTTTCTGTAGCCTTTGACAGATACTCCCTCCCTTGGGATAAACTCTCCCCTTTAGTTTTTTGTGATTCTGCTCTCTCATTGATTCTACTATTCTTGTCTCACTTCTTTGGATATTTATCTATGTCATGTAAGTTAACTGACAATATTCCCCATGGCTTTGTCCTTAGCCCTGTTTTCTTTTCCCTCTACATTGTTTCACATAGTGATCTCATCCACTCCTCTAGTTTCATTTATGAGTTCCAAATTCCAAACCCCCTTCCCTCCTCCCCCCCGTCCTGAGTCAGTAACTAATCAGATATTATAAGTTATACATGTGCAATTATTTAAAACATTACCATATTCATCATTTTGTACAAAAAACTCAAATAAAATAAAAAAAGAATAGAAATAGAAATAAAAGAAAAGTGAAAAATACCATGTTTCATTCTTTGTTTAATTAATATCAGTTCTTTCTTTGGAGGTGGACAGTATACTTCCTCATTAGTGCTTTGGGATTGCTTTGGATCATTTTATTGCTGAGAATAGTTAAGTCATTCACAGTTCTTCATCAAACAATATTGCTGTCACTGTGCACAGAGTTTTCCTCACTTCACTATACATCAGTTCATACAAGTCTTTCCAGGCCTTTCTGTAATCATTCTTCTTGTCAATTCTTATAGAAAAATACCACTCCATCACCATCATATACCACAGCTTGTGTAGACATTCCCCAATTGATAGACATTCCTTTGACTTCCAATTCTTAGCCAATACAAAAAAATTGCTATATTCTTGGAGCCAAATACACAGAAGCAAAAATGAAATAATGCTTGCGATGAAGGAGCTGCCATTCTATTGAAGGAACAGAATACAAACTAACATTGTTTAAGAAAACCAAAGAGTTATTATTATTAACAATAATATTAATATTAACAAATGGAGGGTAATGGGAGATGGTGGGTTGAAGGATGGCTTACCTGAGTTGAATATGGAAAAAAAATGATTGTGAGAGATGGCAATGAATAGTACATTGGGAGAATTGGTTATGTGAATGCAGAGAGGCAGGGCCTAGAATATTGAGTTTGGAGAATAGGCAGGGGTACATTTTTTCCTGAAATCTGGAATTCTTAAAATCTGATGATATGAATCTTTTCTGATAATGAGACATTTAAAAAAAAATTATCCTAGGATAATGAAAGGCAATCTATCTTATCATGCTCCTCTCTCCCTACAGGGTCAAGCTCTTGAACAAGCTATTATTAGTCAAAAACCACAATTGGAGAAGTTGATTGCTACTACTGCTCATGAGAAGATGCCATGGTTCCATGGGAAGATCTCTCGACTTGAGTCTGAACAGATTGTTTTAATTGGGTCAAAAACAAATGGAAAATTTTTGTGAGTATTTTTCGTCAGAAACATTGATGACCATTAGCAGTTCATTTTTTTTTCTGTCTATATAAATAGGATTCTACACTAGGATGAGATTAATTGGATAACACTATATGATGAATTGTAAGCTTAAAGGAATCTTGAAATATAATCTTCTAATTTTCCTGTTTTGAGGATATATGAAAAACTCAAGTTTGTTTTTCTCAACGTGGTATTAAAATGAAATTTCTCTGATAATAGTTAAAGAAAATATTGTTCTGTTTTATTCCATGCTTTTGGTGTTAAATATAGGTGGGTTAACATTCTGTACATATACATATAAACATACACAATATATATTCACAATTCTTTTCTTAAATGATTTTAGGATTTTGAATACATGGCAGCATGAAGCAACAAGAAGTGAAGGCCAAAATAAACATTTGAATTATTTTTCAATGCTTTTATTTGATTTTATATTTATTTATTATTTATTGTATTTTTTTCCAGTTACACATAAAGATAGTTTTAAACATTTGTTTTTATATGATTTTGAGTTCCAAATTTTTCTCTCACCTTCACTTCCCTCCCCAAGACAAGAAAGCAGTAAGGTATATATGTACAATCACATTAAACATATTTCCAAAATAATCATGTTGTGAAAGAAGAATCAGAACAAAAGGGAAAAACCTCAAAAAAGAAAAAAAAAAGCCCCCAAAGTAGAAATAGTATCATTCAATCTGCATTCAGATTCCACAGTTCTTTTTTTCTGGATATGGAGAGCATTTTTCATCATGAATCTTTGGGAATTATCTTGGATTATTGTATTGCTGAGAAGAGCTAAGTCTATCACAGTTAATCATTGCACAATGTTGCTGTTACTGTGTAAAATGTTCTCCTGGTTCTGTTCACTTCACTAAGAATCAGTCCACTTAAGTCTTTCCAGGTTTTTCTGAAAATTGTCTGCTCATTATTTCTTATAACACAATAGTATTCCATTACATTCATATACTACATGTGATGTTTAAAATCTAAATTGTGGTCGCCAAAAATTAAAAGGCTTCAGTATCAGTCTTTGGGCATTAAACATTTATTAGAACATACAGATATTTACAAAGAGTTCAGAAGGTTATGAAAAAGAAGTCCTACCTAGCCTAGAGTTCCAGCTTGGTTGGGTTGTTCCTGAAGTCCTCCTCCATAAGCCTGCTTTAATCAGGAACTCCTCAAGGAGCCTGTTTTAATCAGCATTCCCCAGCAAGCTGTTTGTGGAAGCTTTTTTATAGATCTGGAACAGAGGCGGTCCTTACACACTGCTTCAAGGTGATTGGTTGGCGTCATCCAAATCCATTGTCTTTGAAGGTGTTCTCAAGTTGAGTTCACAGTTTAGTTTCTGAGAACAATACCTTCTTAAGGGATAGCCAGGTGTGATTACAATCCAATTAACTTGAAGTAGGCTTAATCAGCAGTCAATTACTCTCACTTGATTCAATCAGTCTTGATTAATCTCCAGGTGGGTCTTTGAGTATCTGCTAAATCCCATTATTTCATCACATCTCCCCCCTTTGTTTCTTTTAGGAACAGGTGTTCCTAGATGAAACATACAACTTGTTCAACCATTCCCCAAATGATGGGCATCCCTTCAATTTCCAATTCTTTGCCACCACAAAAAGAGCAGCTATAAATATTTTTGTACATGTGGGTCTTTTTCCTTTTTTATGATCTCTTTGGGATGCAGACCTAGTAGCAGTATTACTGGGTCAAAGAGTATGCACAGTCCCATAGCCCTTTGGGCATAGTTCCAAATTGCTCTCCAGAAAGGTTGGATTAGTTCACAACTCCACCAACAATGCATTAGTGTTCTAATTTTTCCACAGCTTCTCCAACATTTATTATTTCCTTTTTTTGTCACATTAGCCAATCTGATAGGTGTGAAGCGGTAACTCAGAGTTGTTTTCAATTGCATTTCTCTAATTGATAGTGATTTAGGGCATTTTAAAAAATATGGCAATAGATAGCTTTGATATCTTCATCTGAAAACTGCCTATTCATATCCTTTAATCATTTTTCAATTAAGGAATGACTTGTATTCTTATAAATTTGATTTACTTCTCTATATATTTTAGATGTGAGGCCTTTATCAGAAACACTGACTGTAAAAAATGATTTCCTAGCTTTATGCTTTTCTTTTAATCTTGGCTGCTTCTGTTTGTATAAAAACATTTTAATATAATGTAATCAAAATGATCCATTTTGCATTTCATAATATTCTCTATCCCTTGGTTGATCATAAATTTTTCTCCCCTTCATAGATTTGAGAGGTAAACTATTCCTTCCTTTCTTAATTTGCTTATGGTGTCACCCTTTATGTCTAAATCATGTACCCATTTTCACTTTACTTCAGTATACTGTGTAAGATGTTCATCTCTGCCTAGTTTCTGCCATACTATCTTCCAGTTTTCCCAGCAATTTTTTTTTCAGATAGTGAACTGGAGTCTTTAAATTTATGAAACAGTAGATTACTATAGTCATTGCCTATTGTGTCTCCTATCCCTAACCTGTTATATTAATCCAACACTCTATTTCTTTCTTTTTTTGTGTGAGGCAGTGAGGGTTAAGTAAATTGCCTGGAGTCACACAGCTAATAAGTGTCAAGTGT
Source organism: Dromiciops gliroides (assembly GCF_019393635.1). Taxonomy (NCBI): domain Eukaryota; kingdom Metazoa; phylum Chordata; class Mammalia; order Microbiotheria; family Microbiotheriidae; genus Dromiciops; species Dromiciops gliroides. The sequence goes on along the minus strand of NC_057861.1, from coordinate 570,724,494 downwards.
CTGAGGCCAGATATGAACTCAGGTCCTCCCGAATTCAGGGCCGGTGCTTTATCCACTGCACCACCTAGCTAGCCACACCACTCTATTTCTTAGCCAGTACCAAAAAGTTTTGATAACTGCTGCTTTACAGTATAGCTTTAGATCTGATAGATATAGACCACCTTCCTGTGCATTTTTTTCATTAGTTCCCTTGATATTCCCTTTTGTTCTTCCAGATGATTTTTTAAATTATAAAAGCATTTTATTATTTTCCAGTTACACCTAGAGATAATTTTCAACATTTGTTTTTATAAGATTTCTAGTTTCGATTTTTTTCTCCTTCCCTCCCCTCCCTAAACTTTCCCCAAGAGAGCAAGTAATCTCATATAGATTATATATGTATAATCACATTGAACATGTTTCTGCATTAGTCATGCTGTGAAAGAACAATCAGAGCAAAAAGGAAAAACATCAAAAAAGAAAAACAACAGCACCAAAAACAAAAGAAATAGTATGGTTCAATCTGCATCTAGATTCCACAGTTCTTTTTTTTTCTTCTGGATTTGGAGAGCATTTCCCATCATGAGCACTTTCGAACTATCTTGGACCATTGTATTGCTGAGAAGAATCAAGTCTATCACAGTTGATCAACACACAATCTTGTTGATACTGTGTACAATGTCCTCCTGGTTCTACTTATCTCATTCAGCATCACTTCATTCAAGTCCTTCCAGGTTTCTCTGAAATGTATCTGCTCATCATTTCTTACAGTACAATAGGATTCCATTACATTCATATACCACAACTTGTTCATCCATTCTCCAATTGATGGGCATTCCCTCAATTTCCATTTTTTTGCCACCACAAAAAGAGCTGCTATAAATATTTTTGTAAATGTGGGTCCTTTCCCCTCTTCTATGATCTCTTTGGGAAAAAAGACCTAATAGTGGTATTCCTGCATCAAAGGGTATGCACAGCTTTATAGCCCTTTGGGCATAATTCCAAATTGCTCTCCAGAATGGTTGGATCAGTTCACAGCTCCACCAACAATGCATCAGTGTTCCAATTTTTCCACAGCTTCTCCAACATTTATAATTTTCTGTTTTTGTCATTTTAACCAATCTGATAGGTGTCAGGTGCTACCTCAGAGTTGTTTTAATTTGCATCTCTCTAATCAATAATGATTTAGAGCATTTTTTCATATGGCAATAGATAGCTTTGATTTCTTCTTCAGAAAACTGCCTGTCTATATCCCTTGACCATTTCTCAATTGGGGAATGACTTGGATTCTTATAAATTTGATTTTGTTCCCTATATATTGTAGAAATGAGGTCTTTGTTAGAAATAGTGGCCATAAAAATTGTTTCCCATCTTTCTTCAATCCCTTCTAATTTTGGATGCATTGCTTCTGTTTGTACAAAACCTTTTTAATTTAATGTAATCAAAATCATCCATTTTGTATTTCATAATATTCTCTATCTCTTGTTTGGTCATAAACTGTTCTCCTTTCCAAAGATCTGAGAGGTAAACTATTCTTTCTTCTCCTAATTTACCTATAGTATCACTTTTTATGTCTAAATCATGTACCCAATTTGACCTTATTTTAGTATAAGGTTTAAAATGTTGGTCTATGCCTAGTTTCTGCCATACTTTCTTCCAGTTTCCCCAGCAGTTTTTTGTCAAATATTGAGTTCCTATCCCAGAAGCTGGAGTCTTTGGGTTTATCAAACAGTACATTACTAAAGTCAATTACTCCTGTGTCTCCTGTGCCTAAGCTATTCCATTGATCCACCACTCTATTTCGTAGCCAGTACCAAATAGGTGTTTTGTTTTGTTTTGTTTTTGCAGGGCAATGAGGGTTAAGTGACTTGCTCAGGGTCACACAGCTAGTAAGTGTCCAGTGTCTGGGGTCATATTTTAACTCAGGGCCTGAATCCAGGGCCACCTAGCTGCCCCCTGTACCAAATGGTTTTGATGACTACTGCTTTATAGTATAACATCAGATTTGGTACAGGTAGCTTAGCTTCCTGTGCATTTTTTTTTCATTAGTTCCCTTGATATTCTTGATCATTTGTTCTTCCAGATGAATTTTGTTATTTTTTTAAACTCCATCAAATAATTTTTAGGTAGTCTGATTGGTATGGCACTGAATAAGTAAATTAATTTAGGTAGAATTGTCATTTTTATTATATTAGCTTGGCCTATCCATGAGCAATTGATTTTATTTGTGAAAAAGTGTTTTGTAATTGTGTTCAAAGAGTTCCTGGGTTTGTCTTGGCAAGTAGACTTCCAAGTATTATACATTGTCTACCATTACTTTAACTGGAATTTCTCTTTGTGAGATTTAAAATTGGATATTAGATCATAAATCTCCCCTACTTAACCTTTCCCTTAATTTATCTCCCAGACTAGTAAATGGAAGAAGCTTTTGGTTTTCTAGATAGACCTTTTATTGTTATGGTAGTCACAAGGTGATGTTGATTAGAAGGATAGGAAAGTAGAAACACAATACAAATTGTCTTAAGTCTAAGCTTAGTCTATATTCCTTATAAAAACTCACCAAAACCGAAGGCCACCTTTGGAGAGAGAGAGAGAGAGAGAGAGAGAGAGACTGTCTGTGCAGCGCAGTCAGGAGACCAGCAGAGCAGGAAAAAGCCCCACTTCCGTTCTCTCCTTGTCTTTTAAGCTCGCACCCCGGAAGTCGAGTGCGTAGCAGGCAATCTGACGTGCGCAGCAGGTGGACTGGTGTGCGTAGCTCATGCTGTTGGTCTCCTCCCCAAAAGGGTGGTCCTTAAAAAAAACTGGCTTCTTTCAGTTATCCTAACCGACTGTTAAAAAACTTTCATATTTTTTTACCACATCTTTCTATCTCTTGCTTCTGAGTTTTCTTGGTCACGTAGAGAAATGCTGCTGACTTATGTGGGTTTATTTTATATCCTACAACTTTGCTAAAGTTGTTAATTGTCTCAAGTAGTTTTTAGTTGATTCTTTAGGATTCTCTAAGTTTACCATCATATCATCTGCAAAGATTGATAGTTTTGTTTCCTCCTTGCCTATTCTAATTTCTTTAATTCCTTTTTCTTCTCTTATTGCCAAAGCTACCATTTCTAGTAAAATATTAAATAAGAGGTGATAATGGATGGATGTTTCACCCCTTATCTTATTGGGGCTACTTCTAACTCATCCTCTTTACATATAATGCTTGCTTTAGATAAATACTGCTTATTATTTTAAGGAAAGCTCTATTTATTCCTTTTCTCTCTAGTGTTTTTAATAGGAATGGGTGTTGTATTTTGTCAAAAGTTTTTTCTGCATCTATTAAGATAATCATATGATTTTGGGTGGTTTTGTATATTGATTGTTTTCATGATGTTGAACTAGCCTTACATTCCTGCTGTAAATCCCACCTGGTCATAGTGTATTATCCTTGTGATCACTTGCTGTAATCTTCTTGCTAATATTTTATTTAATATTTTTGCATCGATATTCATTAGGAAAATTGGTCTGCGAATTTTTTTGGGGGGTGGGGGAGGCAATTGGGGTTAAGTGACTTGCCCAGGGTCACACAGCTAGTAAGTGTCAATTGTCTAAGGCTGGATTTGTACTCAGATCCTCCTGACTCCAGGGCCACCTCACTGCCCTGAGTAATTTTCCTTTTCTGTTCTAGCACATCCTGGTTTAGGTATCAACACCATATTTGTGTCATAAAAGGAATGGGTGAGCATTCCTTCAGCCATTTTCCCAAATAATTTCTGTAGTACTGGAATTAATTGTTCTTTAAATGTTTGGTGGAATTCACTTGTAAAGCCATCTGATCCTAGACATTTTTTAGAGAGATTATTGATGGCTTGTTCAATTGTTTTTTTTTTCCCAAATAGGCTCAAGGATTTTATTTCCTCTTCAGTTAACCTAATATTTTTGTAAATATTCATCAATTTCTTTTAGACAGTCAAATTTATTGGCATGTAGTTAGGCAAAATAGCTCTTAATTATTGCTTTTATTTCTACTTCATTGGTGATGAATTCACCCCTTTCATTTTTTTTTTTTCACATTGAAGGGTTTGCAGAAATTTTCACACATTTGATTCATGTCCTCCACTGGTGTAAGCCATTCTCTCTGGCCCACACAACGGGGCCAAGGAAACAATGGAATGGAGAGAGCATCAGATTAAAACAAAACCAAACCCCAAACCAAACCCCAAACTGCCTCCAAACCATGATAACCAGGCTGGTTTTGGTCACATAGAAAAATAAAAACACTTCCTAGATTCACTCCACCCAAAGGTCTCTGGTAACAAGCGCTGCTGCCATCACCCCTTAAAAGCAGGAGGAAAACGAGGTGAGGGCTGGACTCGGCTTCACCCCTTGGGATACCCCAGGGGACCCGTAGGGGCTGGGGAAGCTGAGGGCTCACAGCTACTTCTCCCCCTCAAAGCCAGGAGGGCTCAGAGGCTGTGAAGGGGAAGAGGGCTTGGCTTAATCACCGACAGGGATAGAAGTTTAGGGGACACTAGTGAACCCGATGGGCCCAGGCCTCCCTCTGAGGATGTGAAATCACCAGGTTATTGCTGTAATTGTGGAGACAAACCAAACTCCAGGCCACCAGAAGGGGCCCCAAAGCCTGGAAAGGCACCGCATGGGGTCACCTGGCTGCTTCAGCCAAGAGAAAACACCTTGTGGGGAATGGGGGCTCACAGACACCCTCGTCCCCCCCAACCCCCTGGCTCTCGTTAGGCGGTGCTGCCCCAGTCCTCACGACCAGCGCAGGGAATGTGCTGCGTCGGCGGAGCGAGGGAATGACCTGGAGAGTCCGGGCCCCAGCGACTGGCAGCCCTCACTCAAGGAGCTCCACGTAATTGGCAGGAAACATGCCGAAGTGACCATCTTGACCGTAACCTCGCCACCAGCCCTCATCGATCACTTCAATGCGGGTGATGAGGTTTTCGGGGTCAAAGGAGATCTCTGTGTCATCGGCAGCCTGGTAGTCATACAGGGTCCTGGCACATAGCCCCTTCTGGCCCAGCTCAGGCCCCAGCTTGTAGTGGTCAGTGAACTCATAGGCAGCCTCTTCCTCTACCTGTGGAGGCTCCTCATACAGATCATCTTGCTCTGGGGGCTTCTCATACAAGTTTTCTTTTTCCACCGGCCCAGGAAAATGAGGGGCAGCCCCAGGGCCCTGCTGCATGTGGAAATTTGTTGCAGGCCCTGGGGAAGCTGGGGCGGCTTCTCTGGTAATAGAGACTTCTGGCTGAGTGTGCTGCCTCTGCAGGAAGGGGCTCTGAAGCTTGCATGGCTGAAGGGCCATGATGGAGGTGGTGGACATGGCTCTCTCCTTCTGCTTAAAAATATCCCGTGGGTTTGTTGGCCGAGGAGATGCTGCCTCCTGTTGCTCTTTTGAAATCTTTTCTTGCTCCTGCTCATACTTCCTCTGGGCATCAATCCTGTGGGCGTGCTCCTGGTAGTGGTGCTCCCGGTTGGCTGCCTCCTGCAGATCCTGCTCCCTGCGCTCCTGCTCCAATCGCTGACGCTCCTCATCAGCCAGTCGCTTCTCCTCCAGCCGCCAATTCTCCTCGTCTTTCTCTGCTTTGGCCCAGAAGCTGTCTTTACCAACCCTTTTGATCTCCAATACTGCGTTGGTTTTTTGGTACACAGAGCCCACTGGCGCCTGGGGGCCTGAGTCTTGGAAACTGGCTAGTCTCCTTGTGGAAGTTATAGCTTGCCCCTGTTGCTTTGGCAACCTTCTGTATGATGGATTCCGGCTCAACGTCCTCCTCGGCCAGAGCATTGATGGTCACGTGAGCTGACGTGGTTGGTGCAGGCCCCCTTCCGCACATCGTTCACGCCTTCACCTGTCCAATTGACAAGGACAAATCTGGGTAGGCCAGAGTTTGAGTCCTTCACCCTGCAGAAAGCGTACATCACCTTCCCACCGTTTAGCTGCTCCACCATCTCTTCCAGGCCACCTTCTCCAGTGCCAGCCACACAGATGTCATTGCTGTTGCCTTCATAAGTAATCAAGGCCCAGTCTGTGGGGGACTTCTAGGCGACCACTTGCCGGTAGGCCTTCTGTAGCGCTGGCCCGTCCAGACTCAGGTTCATGGCCATGTCGCCTCAGCCTCCATGCCCTCCACCCCAACCCTTCCTCGGCTCCGACGCTGCCACCGATGGGGCAGCCGCCACCGATGGGGCAGCCACTACCTCCGCCACTTCCTGGACGGGCCCGACCCCTCCCCCCTTTCATTTTTGATACTGGTAATTTGGTTTTCTTCTTTCATTTTTTAAAACAAATTAACCAAAGGTTTATCTATTTTGTGGATTTTAAAAGAAAACCAGCCCTTAGTTTTTTTGATCCATTCTATAGTTTTCTTATGTTCAATTTCATTAATTTCTCCTTTTATTTTTAGGATTTCTAATTTAGTATTTAATTGGGGATTTTTAATTTGTTCTTTTTCTTTCTTTTCTTTTTTTTTTTTTTTTAGTGAGGCAATTGGGGTTAAGTGACTTGCCGAGGGTCACACAGCTAGTTAAGTGTTAAGTGTCTGAGTCCAGATTTGAACTCAGGTACTCCTGACTCCAGGGCCGGTGCTCTATCCACTGCAGCCACCTAGCTGCCCCTTTAATTTGTTCTTTTTCTAAGCTTTTTTGGTTGCATCCCCAATTCATTGATCTTGTCTTTCTCTGTTTTATTCATGTAAGCATTTAGAGATATAAAATTTCCCCTAAGAACTGCTTTGACTGCATCCCATAGGTTTTCATATATTGTCTCATCATTGTCATTCTCTTGGATGAAATTATTGATTGTTTCTAAGATTTGTTGTTTGATCCACTCATTCTTTAAGATGAGATTATTTAGTTTCCAATTAATTTTCAGTCTACCTTTCCATGGCTCTTTATTCCACATAATTTTCATTTCATCATGATCTGAGAAAAATGCATTTACTATTTCTGCCTTTCTACATTTGATGATGAGATTTTTGTTCTGTAATTCACAATCAGTTTCTCAGTATGTGGCAAGAGCTGTTAAAAAAAAAAGGTATATTCCTTTCTATCCCCATTCAGTTTTCTCCAGACATCTATCATATCTAACTTTTCTAACATTCTATTCACCTCTTTAACTTTTTTCTTATTTATTTTGTGGTTAGATTTATCTAATTCTGAGAGGGGAAGCTTCATATCCCCTACTAGTATAGTTTTGCTGTCTATTTCTTCTTGTAGCTCAACTTCTCCTCTAAGAATTTGGATGCTATACCACTTGGCGCATATATGTTTAGTATTGATATTACTTCATTATCTATGGTACCCTTTAGCAAGATGTTATTTCCTTCCTTATCTTTTTAAATTAGATCAATTTTTGCTTTTGCTTTTGCTGTAAGGTAAAGATTGCTACCCCTGCTTTTTTTACTTCAGCTGAAGCATAATAGATTCTGCTCCAAACTTTTACCTTAACTCTGTGTGTATCTCTCTGCTTCAAATGTGTTTCTTATAAACAACATATTGTAGGACTCTGTTTTTCAACCCATCCTTCTATTTGCTTCTCTTTTATGGGAAAGTTCAACCCATTTACATTTACAGTTAAGATTACTATTTATTTCCCTCCATCCTCTTTTCCCTTTTGTTTGTACTGTTTTTTGTTCTTCTTTCACCCTATTCCTCCTCACCAGTGTTTCTCTTCTGACCACTGCCTACCTCAATCTGCCCTCCTTTTTATCAGCTGCCCTTCCTTTTCTTTCCCCTTTCTTCCCCTGCTTCTGCCTCCCCTTCTATTAGTACCATCCTTTTTCCCTTACCCTTTTACTTCCTTAAAGAATAAGCTACATTTCTTTATACAAATGGGTATATATGTTATTCCCTCCCTAAACCAAATCTGAAGAGAGTAAGGTTGAAACACTTCAATGTTGAACCAGCCCTGCATTCCTGGTGTGATGTTTAAAATCTAAATTGTGGTCACCTTAAATTAGAAGCTTCAGCACCAGTCTTTGGGCATTAAACATTTATTAAAGCATACAGGTATTCACAAGGAGTTCAGAAAGTTAAGAAAAAGCCTATCTAGCCTAGAGTTCCAGCCACAGCCTGCTTTAATCAGGAACTCTCCAGCAAGCTGATTGTGGAAGCTTTTTATAGGTCTGGAACAGAGGCTATCCTTACACACTGCTTCAAACTGATTGGTTGTCGTCATCCAAATCCATTGGTTTTGAAGGTGTTCTCAAGTTGAGTTCACAATCTAGCTTCTGAGAACAATACCTTCTTAAGGGCTAGCCAGGTGTGATTACAATCCAGTTAACTTGAAGTAGGCTAATCAGCAGTCAATCACTCTCACTTGATTCAATCAATCTTTGAGTATCTGCTAAATCCCATTATTTTATCACACTGGTATAAATCCCACCTGGCCATAGTGTATTATCCTGTTGATCACTTGCTGTAGTCTCCTTGCTAATATCTTATTTAAGATTTTTGCATCAATATTCATTAGGGAAATTGGTCTATAATTTTCTTTCTCTGTTTTTTGCTCTGCCTGGTTTTGGTATCACCACCATATTTGTGTCATAAAACGAATTTGGTAGAACTCCTTCACATATTTTTCCAAATAATTTGTATATTATTGGAATTAATTGTTCTTTAAATGTTTGGTAGAATTCACCTGTAAATCCATCTGGCCCTGGGGATTTTATCTTATGGAGCTCATTAATGGCTTGTTCAATGTCTTTTTCTAATATGGACTTATTTAAGAATTTTATTTCCTCTTTAGTTTACCTCGGCAGTTTGTATTTTTGTAAATATTTATCCATTTAATTTACATTGTCAAATTTATTGGCATAGAGTTGGGCAAAATAGTTCCTAATTATTGCTTTAATTTCCACTTCATTGGTGGTAGAATCACCCCTTTCGTTTTTGATTCTGGTAATTTGTTTTTCTTCTTTCTTTTTTTAAAAATCAAATTAACCAGTGGTTTATCTACTTTATTAGTTTTTGTTCATAAAACCAGCTCTTAGTTTTATTGATTAATTCTATAGTTTTCTTGCTTTCAATTTTATTAATTTCTACTTAAATTTTCAGGATTTCTAATTTAGTGTTTAATTGGGGATTTCTAATATGTTTTTTTTTCTAGCTTTTTAAGTTGCATGCCCAATTCATTGATCTCATGTAAGCAGTTAGAGCTATAAAATTTCCCCTAAGCACTGCTTTGGCTGTATCCCATAAATTTTGGTATGTTGTCTGATTATTGTCATTCTCTTGGATAAAATTATTGATTGTTTCTATGATTTCTTGTTTGTCCCACTCATTCTTTAGAATGAAATTATTTAGTTTCCAGTTGATTTTCAATCCACCTTTCCATGGCTCTTTATTACACGTAATTTTTATTGCATCATGATCTGGGAAGGGTGCACTTGCTATTTCTTCCTTTCTACATTTGACTGATGTTTTTGTGCCCTAATATATGGTCAGTTTTTGAAAATGTGCTATGTACTGCTGAGAAAAAGGTATATTCCTTTCTATCCCCATTCAGTTTTTTCCAGACATCTATCATGTCTAACATTTCTAGTATTCTATTCAACTCTTTCACTTCTTTCTTATTTATTTTGTAGCTAAATTTGTCTAATTCTGAGAGGGGAAGATTCAGATTCCCCACTAGTATAGTATTACTGTCTATTTCCTCTTGTAACTCATGTAAATTCTCCTCTAAGAATTTGGATGCTATACCACTTGGCACATACATGTTTAATACTGATATTACTTCATTATCTATAGTACCTATATATATATATATATCTTGCTATAGTATATAGTAAGATGTAGTTTCCTTCCTTATCTCTTTTAATTAGATCTATTTTTGCCTTTGCTTTGTCTGAGATAAGGATTGCTACCCCTACTTTTTTGACTTTAGCTGAAGCATAATATATTTTGCTCCAGCCTTTTACCTTTACTCTGTGTGTATCTATCTCTCTGCTTCAAATGTGTTTCTTGTAAACAGCATATTGTAGGATTCTTGTTTGTAATCCACTCTGCAATTCACTTCTGTTTTTTGGCAGAGTTCATCCCATTCACATTCACAGTTATTATTACTAGCTGTCTATTCCCCTCCATCCTATTTATCCCCTTTGTACTTTCTGTGCTTCTTTCACCCTATTCCTCCTCACCAATGTCTTGCTTCTTACCCCTACCTCCCCCAAACTGTCCTCCCTTTTTATCACCCCCTCCCTTTTATTTACCCTTTTTCCCCTTGCTTTTGCCCTCCCTTCTATCAGTCCCCCCCCCCCTTTCCCCTTACCCTGTTACTTCCCTAAAGACTAAGCTAAGTTTATTTATCCAAATGAACATATGTTATTCCCTCTTTGAATCAAATCTAGTGAGCAGGGTTGAAACAATGTTCACCCCTCCCTTCTTTCCCTCTATTGTAATACATTTTTTTCACCTCTTCATATGATGTAATTCACCTCATTCCACCTCCCCTTTCTTTTTCTCCCCATAAATTCCCTTTTTAAGCCCTTAATTTTCTTGATATCATCACATCAAAGACAGTTTATATTTATACCCTCTGTGTATAATCCTTCTGTCTGCCCAAATACATATACCCTTCTCAAGAGTTATAAGTATTATCTTCCTGTGTAGGGATGTAAACAGTTTAACCTTATTGAGTAACTTTTTTCCCCCTGTTTACCTTTTTAAACTTCTCATGAGTCTTGTATGTTAAGATCTAATTTTCTATTCAGATCTGGTCTTTTCATCAGGAAACCTTGGAAGTCCCCAATGTCATTGAATGTCCATCATTTTCCCTGAAAGAGAATGATCAATTTTTCTGGCTAATAGATTCTTGGCTGCAATCCAAGCTCCTTTGCCTCCTGGAATATCATATTCCAAGCCTTGTGATCCTTTAATGTTGAAGTTGCCACATCCTGAGCAATCCTGACTGTGGCTCCATGACACTTAAATTGCTTCTTTCTGGCTGGTTGGAGCACTTTCTCCTTCACCTGATATTTCTGATATTTGGCTACAGCATTCCTTGGAGTTTTCTTTTTGGGGTCTCTTTAAGGAGGTGATTGGTGGATTCTTTCAATGACGACTTTATCCTCTGATTCTATATTATCAGGGCAGTTCTCCTTAATAATCTGGAATATGGTGTCTAGACTCTTTTACTGATCATGGCTTTCAGGCCATGTTTTCCACGTCAGTTGTCTTTCCAATGAGGTATTTCCCATTTTCTTCTATTTTTTCATTCTTTTGTTTCTGCTTGACTGATTCCTGGTATCTCATTGATTCATTACCTTCCAACTGTCCAATTTTAATTTTTAAGGCATTGTTTTCTTCAATGAGATTATGCACCTTTTTTTCCACTTGGCCAAATGAATTTTTTAAGGCATTGTTTTCTTTAGTCAATCTTTGTGCTTCTTTTTCTAAACTGCTGATTCTTTGTGCTTCCTTTTCCAAGCTGCTGATTCTTTTTTCATAATTTTCTTGTGTTGCTTTAATTTCTCTCCCCATTTCTATCAATTGATTTAAAAAATCCTTTTTGAGCTCTTCCAAGGAGCCTTTTTGTTCTTGAGACCAATTCATCTTCCCTCTTGAGGCTTCACATGTAGGCAATTTGAGAGTATTGTCCTCATCTGAGTTTGTGTTTGCCTCTTCCCTGTTGATACAGAAGCTCTCAATGGTGAGAGCTCTTTTTTGTTTCTTACTCATACTACAGTTTTTTTTTTTTTTAAAGTTGAGGTCTGCTCTGGGGGCACCAGGGTCCCTGTTTCAAGCTTCTTGTGCTGGGGTACAGGGGCTGTGTCACTGGCTTTCTACACTGAGGTCTCTATGGCTTGTGCATTTCTCTCTGTTCTGGCCTTGCTGGCTGTGCACTGGGATTGCTAGGCCATGTCGTGCCTGTCCTATGGGTGTCTGTCCAGCTGGCAGCCTGGCCTCCCACCTGGTGCAAATGAGTTTCGCCCCAGTCCTGCTGTGTCACCAGCTTGTTGGGCCAGGATCCAGGGGCCTCAGTTGCTCAGCTGTGGCCCACAGCTTCCTGCTGAGTTGCCCCAACCCCCTCGGTTCTGCACTGCCGCTGTGCACTGTGCCTCCCTTTTGCCCGAGTGAGACCGACCTCTCCTGAAGTCTTCTAAATTATCTCTGGTTGGAAGATTGTGTCTCTCTGTCTCTGCAGGTTCTGTAGCTTCAGAATCCATCTAGAGTCTTGATTTAATGTTCTTTTTGAGGGAACAGAAGGAGAGCTTAACTGATTTGCTGGCTACTCTCCACCATCTTGGCTCTGCCCCCCTGTGACTTATTTTCAATCTCTCCCTTCCTACTTTCTCATTCCCTACTGCCTAAAAACATGTCCATATTTCCTGCATACTGAAAAGGAAAAAAAACCCCACCTCACTTGATCCTTCCATCCCATCTGATTACTTCTGTCGTTTGTAGTTAAACTAGTCAAAAAAGTCACCTATAATAGGTGCCTCCACTTTCCTCTCATTCTCTTTTTTCCCCCCCTTTTTTGTTTTCTTTTGTTTTGTTTTGCAGGATAATGAGGGTCTGAGGCTGAATTTGAATTCAGGTTCTCCTGAATCCAAGGCCAGTTCTCTATTCACTGTGCCACCTAGCTGCCCCTGATTCTCTTCTTAATCTTTTACAATAAGCTTCTAATCTTAATCGTTTCACCCAAACTATTCCCTCCAAAGTTAGTAATGGTTTCTTTGTTACCAAATCCAATGACCTTTTCTAAATTCTTGTTCACTTTGATGCCTCTGTAGTCCTTGATACTGCTGATCACCCTCATCTTTGATATTCTATTCTCTTTAGGTTCTCTTCTTACTCATCTGACCACTCCTTCTCCTTCTCCTTTACTAGATCCTCATCCAAAGTATTTCCTCTTACCATAGGTGTCATATAGTTCTGTCCTGGGCCCTCTTCTTTTTTGCCTTTATGCTGTTCATTTGGTGATTTCCTTAGCTCTCATGGGTTTAATTGCCTACCATCTCTATGCTGATGATTCTCAAATCTGTCTTTTGACTTCCAATCTCACATTTTCAATTGACTTTCAGATATCTCAATCTGGAAATCCCATTTGGATATCTTAAACTCAACATGCCCAAACAGAACTCATTATCTTTCTCTAAATTCACCTCTTCTTCTAACTTCCCTATTACTGTTGAAAGCAATACCTTATTCTGAGATCTTCAGGCTTGCAACTATAGTCAATCATGACTCCTCACTATCTTTAATTCCCACCCCCATATTTAATCACTTGCCAAGATCTACTGATTTCACCTTTGTAACGTCTTTCCAATAGTCCCCCTTCTCTCTTCTGACACTATCACCATTCTGGTGCAGGCCTTCATCACCTCACACTCAGGCTATTGCAAGTAAACTGCTAGTGGGTTTAACTGCTCTAAGTCTCTCCTCACTGCAATCCATCCTTCATTGAGCCACTAGTGACTTTTTAAAGTTCAGGTCTGACCATGTCATCTCCTCCCACCTATTGCCTTTTGAAACTCAAGTGATTCCCTGTCACCTCCAGGATCAAATACATAATCCTCTGTTTGGTATTCAAAGTCCTTCATAGCCTAAACCCTTTCCCAATTTCTTATATCTTTATCCCATCATTTACTCTATGATCCAGCGACACTGGAATCCTTGCTGTTGAATATTTTTCCTCCTAAACTCTGCCTACTGACTTGCCTGGCTTCCTTTAAGTTCACTTAAAATCCCATCTTTTACAAGAAGTCTTTCCCAATCACTCTTGATTCTAATACTATCTCTCTGTTAAATGTTTACTATTTTTCCTGTATATAGATTGTTTGTACATATTTGTTTGCATGTTATCTCCCCTATTAAATTGCAAACTCCTGGAAGGCTAGGGCCGTTTTTTACCTATTTTGTATTCTCAGCACTTAGTACAGTTCTTGGCACATAGTGGGTGCTTAATTAATGTTTCTTGATTGATTTCTCATTAGTCTTTCTTTCCTTCAGTTGGGTCCTTGACTGTGTCCACAAGGAGGGGCCACATTCCTTGACTTCAAATGAGGACATATTTAAATGATATTATCTCTTGCTTTCCTCTTCCCTTGTCATTATTTTAAAAGGGTAAGGGCTTGATAGGAGGCTATAAAATGGATGACCTTAAATCTCAAATTTCTGTATTTCTTTTTAGATTCTATTTTTGCCAGTCTGCTCAACAGCTGAGATCATACTATTTGCATCTGTCACAAAGGAGAAGTAGATCAGAGTTTCTCTAAAATTAGAGAGGAAAACAGCTTCATGCAGCATATGTCTTAGCTATGCTATCCACTGAATTCACTGAAAGTTAACCATATTGTGTTTTCCTTTAGGATTTTTGAAGATGTTTGGTATATACATGGATAAATTATATTTGAATCTAATTTTTAATTGTTTATTCCTCCCCCTCCAATGAAAAGTCCCTCATTATTATTAATTACACTGGTTCTACTATAACCTAAATGACTGTTCTACTTCCTTATCATGTGCTTTTCTTTTTCCTGTTCCTCATTTTGCACTGGGGCATTTATTTTTACTTTGTGGTTTAAGTTCTGTTTTAGAGTGAGTGGCAGGCATCTGTGTGCCTTTGATAACATTACTAGATTTGGTGTTAAAGGATTCACTGTGTGTGTGTGTGTTTGTGTATACTCACTGATAATTCACTCCTACATTTATCACTCTTTCAAAATAGGGATTTTCATCTTGCTTTTGTGTTGAACAAAAAAGCAATTTAAATACTCTGAAACAAGATTTTAGTGTTTTTGTTGAATAATTATGAAAAATGAACTCAATACTATATTCTTAGTACATTTAACACTACAAATACAAGTTTGATAGTCTAACTTTTAAAAATATCAACATTTTGAGGACTGTGAGAAAAATGTCAGTATGTCATACCTACACCCAACCAGAAAAGCTCTAGAACTGCCTCAGAAGAAAGCATGATAAAGAAAATGAAAGAAACTACAAACTCTTCCATTCAGTCCAGGATTGCACACAAAGACAGAAACAGGGCTGTACCTCAGACAGAGATCAGCTATTTGGGGTGGAAGCTAAATTAACAAACACCCCAGTCTCATAGCAGGGGTTGGGGTCAGACTAATGCCCACAAAAACAGATGTGACCCACAGATCTTATCCTCGTCTTCAGGAAAAGACTGAATTTCTGGTGGCCTACATTTAACCCAACAGTCAAACAGCCTGTGACTTATTCAGAATCCTGGAAGCTTGGGCTTGAAGCAAAGCAACAGATAGAATTCCTGCAGAAGATAGACACTAGTCTTAATCACCAAATTCAGGATTAAGCGTAACCTACCTACATCATTCAGGGATAGAGTTTTACATAAGCACAATTTCTCTAAGTAGAAACTACTATAGTCCCTGGAACAGTATAGTTAAAATCGCGTTCATTAAAATTGGTTAAGGCCTCTACCCAAACATTAAAAAATGACCCTAAGCAAGTCACCAAACTTCCATGTGCCCCATTTTCCTCAAACATAAAAAAGAGGGGATTTAACCTGATGACCTTTTAGGTCCTATCCATCTTTAGATCCTTTGATTCTATGAACTTTACCTTTAACATATAGGAATATCTAGGCTATCTTCTTTTCTTTATAAAAATAGCCAAATAGATATATAATCTCATTGATTCAGGACTTCCTTTCAGAGATGTAGATTGTAACCCAGCCATGCCAGCCTATACATGTCTTTCCATAAATTCATGGGGTGTCAATCCAACATGTTAAAGCCTTCTTCACTTTCCCCTACATCAAGAGGGCACCAGTATAGTACTCCTTATGTCTGTGTCATCCTTCCCTCTCCCCATGTGAGCAGCCCAGTTTTTATTTCTGTATTTCTTCAGAATTCCTTGTTGGTTATATGTTCCAGTCTGCTCATACCCACTGTGAATCTTTCCATTACCCTTGGTGTGACTTATATTTAGTTCCTTTAAAGCAGTGCTATTCCACCTTGCTGTGACCCTCATATATGTAACCCTCATAAATAACCATATATGTAACCCTCATAAAATGTTTGTCTTCTAAATACAGACATTTGTTGTTATGGGAAGTTTGGGATCAGTAAAAGTGCTTTGAAATTTCCTGATAGTGGAACTGTAAGAGATTTAACTCATACCTCCTCAGTTCTACCAGTATCCTGGTCCACAAAAGATAGGATTTAAAAAAATCAGAAACCTTGAGTGATTCCCTAATTGCTAAAGATTGCAAAGCATATGCCATATATTATTATTTTTCCCACTTTTAAAGAAGAGGAAACAAGTTTGGAGATTTAAATGATTTTTAGCATTGTCACACAACTAGTAAGTAGTGGATATAAGATTCAAACCTAAGTCTCAACTAAACTCAAAGTTCAGAGCTCTTTTTATTATACCATATTACTTTTTCAACATCATCTTTATCTTCATCCAAATAATCATACTCCAAACCCATTGCTATCTTACTGTGATCTACCTTTCAACTTTTATTTTATGCTAGGGGTTGGCAGGCAAAGCTTAAACTTTACTCTCATCAAAATTGGCTCAAAGAGGGAATAACACATACACTCAGTTGGATATAGAGATCTATCTTACCTTATACAGAAGTTAAAAAGGGATGGGTATAACAGAGGGGGGGAGACTGATAAAAGCGATAGAAGGCAGTGATCAGAAATAAAACACTTGTGAAGAAGGAAAGGGGGGGGGTAAAAGAGAGGGGGATAAATAATTGAAAAATAACATGCAGGGAAATACACAGTTATCATAACTATAAATGTGAATGGGATGAATTAAACCATTAAATGGAAGTGAATAGGAGAATGGATTAAAAACAATAATGTTACAATATTTTCTTTACAAGAAATACATTTCATGCATAGAGATACACACACAGGGTAAAGGTAAGGGGCTGGAACAGAATCAATTATGCTTCAGCTGAAGCAAAGAAAGCAGGGGCAACAATCATGATTTCAGACAAAGCAAAAGCAAAAGCAAAAATAGATCTACTAAAAAGGGATAAAGAAGGAAACCATATCTTGCTGAAAGGCTTTATGGACAATGAAGTCATAGCAATTCTTAACATATGTTCACCAAATTGTACATATAGCGTCTAAGTTTTTGAAGAAGTTGAATGAGATATAGGAAGAAATAGTCAATAAAACTATACTAGTGGAGGACCTTAACCTTCTCCTCTCAGAACTAAATTAATCTAGGGGCAGCTAGGTGGCGCAGTGGATAAAGCACCGGCCCTGGAGTCAGGAGGACCTGAGTTCAAATCTGGCCTCAGACACTTAACACTTACTAGCTGTGTGACCCTGGGCAAGTCACTTAACCCCAATTGCCTCACCAAAAAAAAAAAGAACTAAATTAATCTAAGCAAAACATAAATAAGAAATTAAGGAAGTGAATAAAATTCTGGAAAAGTTAGATATGATAGATCTCTGGAGAAAACTAAATAGGAATAGGAATATACCTTTTCTCAGCATGGCACCTACACAAAAACCTTACAACCAGATACAGAAAAGCAGAAATAGTAAACACATTGTTTTCAGATCACAATGCAATAAAAGTTACATTCAATAATGGAAAATGAAAAGAGATAGAAAATTGGTGAAAGAACAAATCATAGAAACAATTGATAATTTCATTAAATAAAATTATAATTAATGAGACAATATATCAAAATTTATGGGATGCAGCCAAAGTGGTACTTAGGAGAAAATTTATATCTCTAATTGCTTACATAATAAAATGAAGAAAAAAACAGATTAATGAATTTGACATGTAGCTAAAAAAATCAGAAAATGAACAAATTAAAATTCTCCATTTAAATATCAAATTCAACTGGGAAAACTGGAAGATAATATGGCAGAAACTAGGCATAGACCAACATCTTACACCTTATACTAAAATAAGGTCAAAATGGGTGCATGATTTAGGCATAAAAGCTGATACCATAGGTAAATCAGGAGAAGAACGAATTGTTTACCTCTCAGATCTTTGGAAAGGAGAACAGTTTATGACCAAACAAGAGATAGAGAGTATTATGAAATGCAAAATGGATGATTTTGATTACATTAAATTAAAAAGGTTTTGTACAAACAGAAGCAATGCATCCACAATTAGAAGGGAGGCAGAAAGCTGGGAAATAATTTTTATAGCCAGTATTTCAGATAAAGGCCTCATTTCTAATATATAGAGAACTAAATCTAATTTATAAGAAACCAAGTCATTCCCCAATTGAGAAATTGTTAAAGGATATGAACAGGCAGTTTTCTGATGAAGAAATCAAAGCTATCTATTGCCAAATAAAAAAATTCTCTAAATCACTATTGATTAGAGAAATCCAAATTAAAACAACTCTAACGTACCAACTGACACCTATCAGATGTGACAAAAAAGGAAAATAATGAATGTTGGAGAATCTGTGGAAAAATTGGAACACTAATGTATTGTTGGTGGAGCTGTGAACTGATCCAACCATTATGGAGAGCAATTTGGAATTATGCCCAAAGTGCTATAAAGCTGTGCATAACCTTTGACCCAGCAATACCATTAGTAGGCATTTTTCCTAAAGAGATCATAGAAGAGGGAAAAGGACCTACATATACAAAAATATTTATAGCAGCTCTTTTTGTGGTGTGTAAGGGGCTAAAATTCTAGGTAGTCTGTCTAAAATATCTAATGTGTAGTCGTCAATAAATTATAAGCTTTTGCAAGAGTTAGACTTTTAAGCATTTATTAAAGAGAATAAGAATTTGGTGAAGAGAGAGAGAAAGGCCTAGATTCATCTATTAAAGGGAGAGAGCATTCCTAGCTCCACTCTCAACCAGAGTCCTGACAAAAGAGAGCAAGAGAGCCAGCCTTGCCCCCTCTTCCTCTTACAAGCAAATGTCACTTCCTGACACCAAAGAGCCAGATGTCTTGCCCTCAGATGTCTTCTCCTCATGGCAGAGCATTCTGCAGTAAGTCTCCAGCAGGTGGCATCATTCCAATCATTACAGTTGGCAAAGGATTGGAAATTGAGGGGGAATGCCCATCAATTGGGGAATGGCTAAACAAGTTGTGGTATATGAATGTAATGGAATACTAATGTGCTGTTAGAAATGATGAGCAGGAGGATTTCAGAGAAACCTGGAAGGGCTTACATGAATTGATGCTGAGTGAGATGAGTAGAACCAGGAGAACATTGTGTACAGTATCAACAACATTATGTGTTGATCAACTGTGATAGACTTTTTCTTTTTTGAGGTTTTTCCTCTTTGCTCTGATTCTTCTTTCATAGCATGACTAATGCAGAATTATGTTTAATGTCATTGTACATATATAACCTATATCAGATTACTTGCTGTCTTGAGAGCAGGGAGGGAGAAAAAATTTGAAACTAGAAATCTTATAAAAACATGTTAAACTCTCTACATGTAACTGGAAAATAATAAAATACTTTTATGGAAAAAATTAAATAAATCATATCAGATAAAAATAAATTGATAAATATCAAATTCAAAATCCTGAAAATCAAAGGAGGGATTAATAAAATTGAAAGAAAGAAAGCCATTGAACTAATAAATAAAACTAGAAGCTGGTTTTATGGGGAACAAATCAACAATAAAATTGGTAAACTATTGGTTAATTTGATTAATAACAGGAAAGAAGAAAAACCAAATTACTAGTATTAAAAATGAAAGGATTGAATTCAGCACCAATGAAGAGGAAATTAAGACAAGTGTTAGGAGCTATTTTGCCTAATTATCTGCCAATAAGTTTGACAGTCTACATGAAATGAAGGAATATCTACAAAAATATAAATCAACCAGGTTAATAGAAGAAATAAAATACTGTAGAAATATTTTGAAATGACTAGCCTAATTTGAGGGGCTAAACTGACTGGAGGACTAATCTGGGGACTGACGACTAACTGTGCTAACTGTGTTTAATTTAATATGGGCTGTTTATAAAGTTCCACCACACTGCTCCACTCCCAAAATTGATAAGCAAAGGATTAAGAAGCCTCTTAACCAAATAATCAAAGCAGAGTTTATTTATGAGATACTATTTAAAATTATGAATACAGGGAAATAAAATGTACAACCTGACTGCATTGAAGTGCATCTCGTTCCACTCTTTCCCACCTGCTGTGGGGGACTTTTTTAATACAATAAGGGCATTAGCAGCCTCTCGACTCAGGGTATGTACTTTCCCTGCTCAGCTACTTTCTTCTAACTCCTCTTAATCTTCACTTTCTCCAATCTATACCCTGTGCTGACCGCTTCTGTGCTCTCTGCTGCCTCCTTTTCAATCTGTCTTCTGCCGCCTTTGCTCCTAGTCCTGCATTGCTGTTGGTCTTGTCCCTGTCTCCTTGTCCAAACCTCTTCTCAGCCTCTCTCATCCGTCCTTGTCCAACTGAACCCCCTTGCTGTCTAACTCCCAGGTCTATATATACCTTTCTTATCTCCACTCAAATCTCGGGGCTTTTTGCGCCCCCACAGACCAAGCTAATCCACCAGCCAGGGCTGCAGCTGGTGGGGGGGGGGCGCTCTAGCTTCACGTCCCTCAGCCCAGGCTATGCCTGAGCCCAGCATCTCTCAGATACCTCTGCTCAGGGCGGAGGGAGCTGGGGGCTTATTACCCCCAGCTGTCTGACCCGGTGTCTTGCACAGCTCACAGGGCTTTTTGACTCAGCTGAAGCTGAGGAGGAGGGGCACCAGCACCTCCCACACAGAAGAGACCCTGAGGGCCTAAGGCTTTCTAATCTCAGCCTAAAGGTAGGGTCCCCAAATCAAAATAAATTTCCACAATACTTAACCCAATCTTAGAGAATAAACCATGAATGGACTTTCTAAGAAAAAAATCTCCAGTACTAGATGGATTTGCAAGTAAATTCTTCCAAACATTTAAGGAACAATTTTAAAAGATAATAATATGAGGGAAAACTACTTTGAAAGGCCTCAAACTGTCCAAAGTAGTCAAAAGACTGATGGTAAAGTATATTTCCCATATTTGGCAGAAGAATAGTTGACTAGAGATCCAGAGTGAGTGATTTGTGTATTCTCAGACATGGCTAATGTATTGTATTACTTACATATGTTATAAGAGAGATTCATAATTAAAAGATATGTAGGGAAATGAACATCAATAAATCATTTACAGAAATAAAGCATGTATAGAAGAATAATTCACGTGGGAAAAAGTAATTGGGTAAATAAAATTTATGGCACATATTATGATATATAGTTGGATATTAGCAAGACATATATCTTAGTAAGACACGTCAGATGGACAATAAACTAGATGCAAAATTGAATAGTGCGGCAGATTGCCGTTAAGAAATTACATATTTCTTTCTGTAGTCCCAAGCTGTTTCTTGTGCAAGGGGCTAAAATTCTAGCTACTCTGTCTAAAATATCTAATGAGTGGTCACCAATAAATTATAACCTTTAGCAAGAGTTAGGCTTTTAAGCATTTATTAAGTAGAATACGAATTTGGTGAAAAGAAAGAGAAAGGCCTAGATTCATTTGTCTATTAAAGGAAGAGTGCATTTCTAGCTCCCTTCTCCATCCGAGTCCTGAGGAAAGAGAGCCAGAGCACCAGCCTCGCCCTCTCTTCCTCCCACAAGCAAACGTCACTTCCTGACGCCAAAGAAAAGCTGTATGGCCTTGCCCTCAGAAGCCTTCTCCTCATGGTGGAGCTCTCCTACAGTAAGTCTCCAGCAGATGGCGTCATTCCAATCATTACACTTGAGATGTTCCTTTTTTTTTTTTTTACATTGATATTCTCTCAAGTAATGCTCTATTGTTGTGAGTGAAAGAATAAAAAAATGAAAATGAAAATTGAGGTGGAAACAAATGGCATAAGCAGTCAGTAGCATATGTAAATAATGACTTTTACACAAGTGAGGAAAAATATATTACCGAGGAGGTAAGTCAACCATCTACTGAAAGAAAAAAATAGCAGGCAGATATAGTCCAAGTGGTGTACTGTTGCCTGAGAAATACTTGAGCAGGGGTCCTATGAGGCTGAGGTGAGGAATCAAAACATTCTAAGTATGGGAGCCTGCCAGCATTCACACTGGATTAAACAATCCATTAAATAAAATAGAGTAACAGATCAGATTTAAAAATAAAACCCTTATAAGAAAAACACTTTAAAAGAGAAATAGAAAAAGAAACTGAAGGGATATAAAAAAAATTCCTATGTATCAAGTGAATCTAAAAAATCAAGAGTTGCCTTCATACTATCTGAAAAAAAAATGAAAACAAACATTCAAAAAATTAAAAGTACAAGGAAACTCCGTTTTGCTGAAAGGAACCATAGGGAACAAACCAATATCAGTAAATCATGAAGGAAACATCTGAGTTACACACAAATAAAAAATGCAGACTTAATAATGAGTATGTCAAATAATAACAAATCCTAAATAATGAGCAGGGCAAAGTAGGCCAAAATCATAGAAACAATTAATAACTATGTAAAAGAAAATGATGATGAAAAAACAGAAAAATTTCTGGGATGTAGCTGAAACAGTCTTCAAGGGGGGATTATAACTTTAGAAACATACATTAACAAAGTAGAAAAAGAATTAATAAATTAAATATGTTTAAATATTTAAAAAGCCAATAAGTAGGGGCAGCTAGGTGGCTGCAGTGGATAGAGCACCGGCCCTGGAGTCAGGAGTACCTGAGTTCAAATCCGGCCTCAGACACTTAACACTTACTAGCTGTGTGACCCTGGGCAAGTCACTTAACCCCAATTGCCTCACTAAAAAAAAAAAAGCCAATAAGTAATCCTAAAATAAGAACAAAAGATATTAAAACTTAGAGGGAAGGGGGCAGCTAGGTGGCACATTGGATAAAGTACCAGCCCTGGATTCAGGAGGACCTGATTTCAAATCTGGCTCCAGAAGCTTGGCACTTACTAGATGTGTGACCCTGGGCAAGTCACTTAACCCTCATTGCCCTGCCCCCCCAAATAGAGGGAAAATAGGTAAATTGGAAACCAAAAAATGCCATAAAAATGATATAATTAAAGGCTGATTCTTAGAAAAGACTAATAAAATGAATAATGAGGTCAGATAGGTGGTGCAGTGGATAAAGCACCAGCCCTGGATTCAGGTGAATCTGAATTCAAATCTGGCTTCAGACACTTGACACTTACTACCTGTGTGACCCTGGGCAAGTCACTTAACCACATTGCCCTGCAAAATAAATAAATAAATAAATAAATAAATGAATGAATGAATGAATAAATAAATAAATAAATGAATAAATGAATAAACAAATAAACAAACAACTAAATAAGTAAGTAAATAAGTAAATAAATAAATAAATAAATAAAATAATGAATAAAGTCCTTAGCTGATCTGATTAAAGAGAATAGCACATCAAATCTATAAAATAGCAAATATGCAAGTTCATCTTCAGTGATGAACCTAGAAAATAGATAATACAATATTATCTCCCTTCTTTTCACAAAGAGGGGGGAGATGATTAGGATAGAATGATGTCTACATTGTTAGATATTGTCTATTTTTTGATGAATGACTTTTCTGTGTTACAATAAAGGGTCCGGTCTGAGGGGGATGGGGACTGTTTCCAGAAATTACTATGTTGCCTATAAAAAGGGAATCAATAAACAGTTTTTTTGTTTTACAAGGAAAAGAATGAAAACAATAGCACTTTTCAGGGTCTGCTCATGGCTGGCAGGTTTCTCACTCTTAGTAAGGCCATTACTGCCTATGAACCATCAGTCTTTTGAGGATTAGTAGATAAAAGGCCTGTGAGTTTCTTTGTATTAGTTTCTGCTCATGCTGAAAATCCAAGATCATTGTGAGTGACTTTGTTGGTGATAATATTTTCTTATTCTCAGACCTTCAAAATATTAAACACTGAATTTTTATCAGCTCTTATGGATAATTATGAACATGGGAGCACAAAGGCAGAATGCAGTTTTCCAAGATTAGGATTTTTAAAAAATGAAACCTTTAAAGAAAATTATAAATAGCCCCAAATGATCTACTTCTTCTGTATACTCTCTTTTTTTCCCCTTAGTCATAGTCAACTATATTTCTTTTCTTCTGAGTCCTTAAGGATTTACTATTACTTGTAGCTTTCATAAATAAAAGGGAAGGCTTTTCTTGGCAAGATGGAAGAGTGAAAAATTCCAGAAATATGTAATAGGCATTTGAAAACTAACTGAAAGTGACTGAAAGGGAAAACTAAAGCATCAAGGTCAATGGAAATTTGGCTTGGGAATAGAAGTCAGAATTGGGTTGTTGAGTGATTAAATATATCCCACTCTCAATGACCCCACAGACCATAGCACACCAGACCCTTCTATTCACCACTATCTCCCAAAGTCTGTCTGTGTTTATGTTCATTGCGTCCATGATATTCTCTAACCATCTCATCCTCTGTCATCCCCCTCTCCTTTTGCCTTCAGTCTTTCCCAACACCAGGTTCTTCTCCAATGAGTCCTGTCTTTTCATTATATAGACAAGATATTTAAGCTTTACCTTAATATTTAACCTTCCAATGAATAGTCTGAATTAATTTAAGTATTGACTGATTTGACTTTGCTGTCTGTCTAAAGACTCTCAAAATCTTTTCCAGAACCACAATTTGAAAGCATTGCTGTGGCACTCAGCTTTTCTTATTTTGCAATTCTCTCAGCCATACATTGCTACTGAAAAAAAACACACATAACTTGACCTTTGTCAGCAAGGTAATGGTGCTTTTTAGTATGCAATCCAGATTTGCCATAGCTTTTCTTCCAGGGGCAAACATCTTTTAATTAATTACATGGTTGTTGTCACCATCTACAGTGATTTTTTTGAGCCCAAGAACATAAAATCTGACAATACTTCCATTTCTTTTCCTTCTATTTGCCAGGAAGTGATGAAGTTAGTTGCTGTGATCTTGGTTTTTGGTATTTTATTTTTTTTAAGCTTCTAGTCAACTTTTACACTCTGCTTTTCACCTTGATCAAGAAGCTTCACTTTCTGTTATCAGAGTGGTATCACCTGCATATCTAAAATTGATATGTTTCTTGGCAAACTTAATTTTGGCTTTTGATTCACACAATCTGACACTTCATATGATATACTCTGCATATAAGTTAAATAAATAAAGTAACAATTGTTGTTGTACTCCTTTTTCAATCTTAATCAAATGTTTGGTTCTAATTGTTGTTTCTTGGCCTATATACAGGTTACTCAGGAGACAAGTAAGATGATCTGGTACTCCAGTCTTTTTGAGAATTTGCCATATTTTGTTGTGATCCACACAGTCAAAGGCTTTAGTGTAGTAAATGAAGAAGAAGTAGAGGTTTTGGTTTTTGGAACTCCTTTACTTTCTCTGTAATCCAAAGAATATTGGCAATTTGTTCTCTAGTTTCTCTGCCTCTTTGAAAACCAGCCTGCTCTTCTGGAAATTCTTGTTTCACTTATTGCTAAAGCCTAGCTTACAGAATCTTAAGCATAGCCTTACTGTTGTGTGAAATGACCACGATTGTGTGGTAATTTGAACATTCTTTGGCATTGCCCTTCTTTAGGGTTGGGATGTAAACTGAGGTTTTCAATCCAGTAGACAATGTTGAGTTTTCCAAATTTTCTGGCATGTTGACATATATTTTGACAGAATCATCTTTTTGGATTTCAAATAGCTTATCTAGAATTCTATTACCACCTTATTGCTAGCAATACTTCCTAAGTTCTACTTGACTTAAGTCTTCAGGTTGTCTGGGTCTAAATCACCACACCATCATTGTTATCAATGGTATTAAGATCTTTCTAAGTCACCTAAAAATTAAAAAGGGGATAGAGGTGATCATTTCATCTTTGCCTATTAAACCAGCCTGTTTTCTTCTTTTTTCCTTTTTTTAAAGAAAATATCAGCCTGACACTTAACTGCTTTCTGACACAAATGCTTCAATAGAGTGACAAGATACTTGACAACATTTAACTGTTTCTGTGTCATACTTCCATCTTAAATTAGCATCATTAGAAAGATTTGAGTTGACTGAAATACTTAAAATAATTACTTTACAGTATTGAAATCTCATAGTTAATTAAAATATTGTAGAAAGTTCTTAAATTATATATACTTAGGGAAGTAGGTTTTTTTTTTCATTTTCTGAATGTTTTCTTTTGTGTAGAATGAGGGAATAAAACTAGATTATTTCAAAGTCCTTATCATGACCTATCTTCTTTGGTTCCATGGTTTTTATATTTTGTGAAATTTAAGGCTTTGGATGGATGGAAAAAATTAGGGTGGTTATAGGGAATGATCAGAGACTTTGGAGTTAGAAGGTTACACTTTTTACTTGTGTGACTTTGGATAAAACACCTAACCTCTTTGGGCCTTATATATCTATGATCCTATGAGAGCACTGGGACAGTGGACATGAACTGGAATTTGATAGATGTGAATTCCAAATGTTTATCATTCATTCATTCATTCTGAGAACCTGAACAAAGAAAATTACAGTGACTGTGAGCATGTATGATTTTTTTGTTTATTTGTTTTTCTTAGAATACGGGCAAGAGACAACAATGGATCATATGCCCTCTGTTTACTCCATGAAGGAAAAGTTCTACATTATCGCATTGATAAAGATAAAACAGGAAAACTCTCTATCCCTGATGGAAAAAAGTTTGACACCCTTTGGCAGGTATGAAGGACCATGGTTACCCCATTAACTAACACAATCTTCATTTAATCTCTTGGTCAGAAAATAAGAGTGATAACTAAACCTTGTAGTTTGTTATATTGTCTGATGTGCTACTTATATGTCATGTCACTTGAACTAATTTATATGCTTTCTATATCAGTTTCTTCATTCATAAAGAAGAAATAATAGATTATAAACTCCAAAAAAGTATCACTTTTTAATTGATTCTGACTGGTTTTCAGACAAAAAGAAGAGTGTGTGTTTGTATATGTATACCTCCAAAATTACTATGATTTTCACTGCCTGAAATGCTAGGCAAATTAGATTTCACTCTTCCCCCAGGATTCCTTTAAGGGAACTCAAGGATTTCTAGACTTTCTTTAAATGGGTCCAGACCCACACATGGCATTCACTTAACTGTAGGAAGTGATCCCTTGCACCCCAGTTCCATTTAGCTACTAACAGTTGGATTCACTTTTATAAAGAAATAGAAAATGAGAGTGATACTTGTAAATCTTGTAGCCTATTTTGTTGTCAAATAAATAATCACAAATATACAAACTTACTCCCCAATGTGTAGAAGGCTTAATATGTATTATGTAGGAGGTAGGTTATAAAAGACTTTAAATGTGAAATAACATTTTGTATTTGATCCTGGAGGCAATCAGAAGCCACTGGATTGAGTGGAGAGGGTGGTGATATTACCAGATATGCATTTGAAGAAAGTCACTTTAGTGGCTGAATGAAGAATGGACTAGAATGGGGTGAGACTTGAGGCAGGCAGACATACTAATACCTGGGTGCACTGTATAGAGTGCTGGGCCTGAAGTCAGAAAGACTCATATTCCTGAGTTCAAATCTGGCCTCAGACCCTACTTGGATGTGTGACCCTGGACAAGTCACTTAGCCCTTTTTGCCTTAGTTCCTCATTTGTAAAATGATCTGGAGAAGGAAATGGCAAACTACCACACCCTAAAATGGACTCACAAAAAGTCAGATATGACTGAAGCAACTGAACAACAACAATAACAAATACCAATATAAGATTAGTACTAGCATTCAAAACCCAGTCCTTCATCTCCAAATCTAAATATTCTTTAATTGGTGCTTTTTCAGAATTACTTGGAACTAATTTTATGACCTTAGTCAGTTAACTTTACCTTCTGTACCTGAGTTTCTTTATCTGTAAAATTAAGAGATTAATCTGGATGATCTCTGAGGCCCATTCTACCCTGAGGATCTTGATAGAGACTGAAGCTGTGAGTTCATTGGTGAGAGCAGAAATGAGGAGGGATAAACAGGCCTCATTTATAGTTCTTCTTGAAAAGGAGGATTATTTAGAATGGAGAAGAGTGTGTATGTGTCTGCTAGGGATAATTGAGAGAGGGAAGCAGTACATAGACTTATATTTGGAAGGAAGGGGGAAAAGAAAGGGAATAAGCATTTATTAAACACTTAACCCTGTCCTAAGTGCTCTAAAAACATTATTTTATTAATTAAATTATAATATTTTTAAATGATAAAACATATAAATTAAATAAATGTTATTATCTTGTTAATTAAATATAAGACAGAATAATACTAAAATAGAGACATGGCATTTATAGCTAAAATAAACCATTCTGGGAAGAAACAGTGGATAAAAACTGAATTGTTGAATTGGATGCATATTTGTGGAAACTGCTGCCATCTATAGCTTGAAAATAACTTCACACAAAGAGACAACAAATGTTTGATGCATCTGAAATTCCACTCTTGATTTTGGTCCTTTTATAAAACTTTTCAAGAATGATGAAAATAAATTTTGGGTTATTTCTTTGGAGTGAAAGTTTTCCTTTAAAAAAAATGTTTCATTGGTGTGTGTGTGTGTGTGTTCACACCCAGCTTTTGATTTTCATTCTGTAACCAAGATAAAAACAGATAATTTTCTTCATGTCATGTCTATCCATATTTCTAAATATGGGGGAAATATCTCCAGGAAATAATTTCCAAAATAAGTTCCAGACAATCTGACTATAAGGTATTCTTACTATTTTCATTTTTATTATCATCATATTTTCCTGCTGTCAGTAGTAAGACATTTATATAATGCTTTAAGTATTACAAAGTGCTTTCCTCACACTAGCCCCATGAGAGATGGTACAAGTAAACTCTCAGAATAGCAACATATATGCATCTGGGGAAACTGAGTTTTTATATAGGATTCTGTTTATTCACTAGTCTACCTGAAGAATAAATAGTTTAATAAGTTTTAGTGAGAACTTATACTTCAATATTTTGGTTTAATGAGTTGCTATAGCCAAACACACACATGTGCTATCTATTTATCATCTATCTATCTATCTATCTATCTATCTATCTATCTATCTATCTATCTATCTATCTATCTATCTATCTAATGACAAGCTTATGAATTTATTATCTTTTTGTGGGGCAGTGGGGATTAAGTGACTTTCCCAGGGTCACACAGCTAGTAAGTGATTGAGGTCAGTTTTGAACACAGGTCCTCCTGAATCCAGGGCCGGTGCTTCATCCATTGTGCCACCTTAGCTTCCCCCCAAACTTAAGAATTTAGGTTATGCTGGCTCCTAGGTGACACTTATACAGTGTTTTACCAAACCAATACTCAATTTTCCTAATTTAACAGATGATAGAGCTTGCATTTGACTGGCATCACCTTTAAAAATCAGTTCAATTCCACAGCATCATGAGTGACTGCTGTAGAATTTTAATGGATGAACTATGAGTTAAACATTGTTATTTCAAAAGGATGTTTCCTATCTGATGAAATTCAGTAGTAACTAGCATTTTAATGATAATGGTCATAATCCCAAAAAGAGTTCTTCGATGAGCTTTTTTTTTTTTTTTAGTGAGGCAATTGGGGTTAAGTGACTTGCCCAGGATCACACAGTTAGTAAGTGTTAAGTGTCTGAGGCCAGATTTGAACTTAGGTACTCCTGACTCCAGGGCTGGTGCTCCATCCACTGCGACATCTAGCTGCCCCTCTTTGATGAGCTTTAAAAAGGACTTTAAAAATCAACTAAGAGAGGTTGAGGCAAAATTAGGAAAGAAAATAAGAGAAATTCCTGTCAATCAAGAAAATTATGAAAAGAAAGTCAACCAATTGGAAAAAGAGATCCAAAAATTATGGAAGAAAATAATTCCTTAATTAGAATTGGGTAAGAAGAAGTTAATGATATCATAAAACATCAAGAAATAATAAAAGCAAAAGAATAAAAAAAATGGAAAGTGAATGTGAAACATCTCATTAGAAAAACAATCTGATTTCAGATCAAGGAGAGAAAATATAAGAATTTTTGGACCACCTGAAAGTTTTGATAAAAAAAAATGTCGCTATTATACTTCAAAAAAAATTATTAAGGGGGGGCAGCTAGGTGGCGCAGTGGATAGAGCACTGGCCCTGGAGTCAGGAGGACCTGAGTTCAAATCCAGCCTCAGACACTTAACACTTACTAGCTATGTGACCCTGGGCAAGTCACTTAACCCCAATTGCCTCACTTAAAAAAAAAAAATATTAGGGCAAATTGCCCTGAAGTTTTAGAATGAGATGGTAAAATAGAAGTTGAAAAAAATCAACTGATCACCAGCTGAAATGGATCCCAAAATGAAAACTCAGGAATATGTTAGCTAAGTTTCAAATTTCCCAGGTTAATGAAAAAATACAAGCAACTAAGGGAAAAAAACACAATTTAAATACTTTATAGCCATAGTCAGGAGAAAAAAAATTTTTTTTTCCTTGTGGGGCAATGAGGGTTAAGTGACTTGCCCAGAGTTGCACAGCTAGTATGAGTCAAGTGTCCAAGGCTGGATTTGAACTCAGTTCCTCCTGAAACCAGGGCCGGTGCTCTATCCACTGTGCCACCTAGCCGACCCTGAGAATAAACTTTTTTGTAGCTTCCACATTAAAAGACTAAAGAGCATGAAACATTATATTCTTTCTTGAAAAAAATCTAAGCATTTTATTATAGTTTTCAACATTTGTTTTTATAATATTTTTATAAGATTTCTAGTTTCAAATTTTTCTCTCTCCCTCCCCCTCTCCTAGAAAGCAAGCAATCTAATATAGGTTATATATGTACTATCACATTAAACATATTTCTGCATTAATCATGCTGTGAAAGAAGAATCAGAGCAAAAGGGAAAAACCTCAAAAAAGGAAAAGAAAAAAATAGTAGAAATAGTATGGTTCAATCTGCATCTAGATTACACAGTTCTTTTTTTCTGGATTTGGAGAGCATTTTCCATCATAAGTCCTTTGGACCAATCTTAGACCATTGTATTGCTGAGAAGAGTCAAGTCTATCACAGTTGATCAACACACAATGATTTTGATACTGTGTTCAATGTTCTCCTGGTTCTTCTCAGTTCATGTAAGTCTTTCCAGGTTTCTCTGAAATCTGCCTGCTCATAGTTTCTTCATATTGATTTTTTTAAAAACTTTGTGTTCTAAATTTTCTTCCTCCCTCCCTCCTCAACCCTCCCTATGGAATCATGCAATTCAGTATAAAACATACATGTGCAGTTATGTCAGACATCATCACATTAGTCAAGTTGTGAAAGAAATTAGAATAACTTTAGAAAGAGGAACTAACACATACTATTTATACTTCAATCTGTATTCAAATACCATCAATTCTTCCTCTGTTGATGGTTTGCAGTTTTCATAATTCCTTGTAATAGCATCCTGCTCATCATTTCTTTCATAGTTACTATTGTTAATTTCAATACCCTTCATCCTAATCCCTCCCCTCCTCTATTTTCTATCTGCTTTCACCCTATCCCTCCTCAAAAGTGCTTTGCTTTTTACTCCCCCCTCCCCCAATCTGCCCTCCCTTCCTTCACCTCCCCCCCACTTTTCCCCTTCTCCCACTTCCCTTAGGACAAAATATATTACTATACCCATTTGAGTGTGCATGCCATTCCCTCTTTGAGCCAATTCTGATGAAAGTAACACTCACTCACTCCCCCACTTCCTCCCCAACTTCCCCTCCTCTCTATAAGCTTTTTCTTGTTTCTTTTATGTGAGTTACTTGAGACCCTTCCACCTCTCACTTTCCCTTTCTTCCAGTGCCCTCCTTTTTCCCCTTAACTTTATTTTAAAGATGTCGTCATTGGTCAGCTAGGTGACACAGTGGACAAAGTACCAGCCTTGGACCCAGGAAACTTCAAGCCCAAATCCAGCCCTAGACATAAGCCACCCCACCATGCCTGCCCCACAAAAAACAAGGATAAATACTTTACAGATGTCATCCCTTCATATTCAATTCACACCTGTGTCCTCTGTCTAAGTATATTCCTTTCAGCTACCCTAATACTGAGGAAGGTTTTATGAGTAGGAAGTATTATCTTCTTATGTAAGAATGTAAGCAGTTTATCCTTTTAATGTCCCTCATGATTTCTTTTTCCTGTTTACCTTTTTCTGCTTCTCTAAGGGTCTTGTATTTGAAAATCAAATTTTCTATTCAGTTCAAGTCTTTTTATCACAAATGCCTGAAAGTGGGGCAGCTAGGTGGTGCAGTGGATAGAGCACTGGCCCTGGATTCAGGACTACCTGAGTTCAAATCCGGCCTTAGACACTTAACACTTATACTAGCTGTGTGACCCTGGGCAAGTCACTTAACCCCAATTGCCTCACCAAAAAAAAAAAAACCCCAAAACCAAAAACAAATGCCTGAAAGTCCTCTTTTTCATTGAAGTCCTAGTTTTTCCTCTGAAAGATTATACTCAGTTTTGCTGGGTAGGTGATTCTTGGCTGTAGTCCCAGTTCCTTTGTCCTCTGGAATATCATATTCTATGCCTTCCAGTCCTTTAATGTAGGTGCTGCTAGATCTTGTGTTATCCTAACTGTGGCTCCACGGTATTTGAATTCTTCCTTTTTGGCACCTTGTAATATTTTCTCCTTGACCAGGGATCTCTGGAATTTAGCTATAATATTCTTGCAAGTTTTCCTTTTGGGATCTCTTTCAGGAGGTGATTGGTGGATTCTTTCAATTTCTATTTTACCTTCTGCTTCTAGAATTTCAGGGCAATTTTCCCTGATAATTTCTTGGAAGATGATGTCTAAGATCTTTCCTTGTTCATGGTTTTCAGGTAATCCAATGATTTTCAAATTATCTCTCCTGGATCTATTTTCCAGGTCAGCTGTTTTTCCAAGGAGATATTTCATATTGCCCTCTATTTTGTTATTCAGTTGGATTTGCTTTATTGTGTCTTGGTTTCTCATAAAGTCACTAGCTTCCATTTGTTCAATCCTAATTCTTAGGCAATTATTTTCTTCAGAGAGCTTTGGTATCTCCTTTTCCATTCGGCTTTTCAAGTAGTTGATTTTTTTCTCATGCCTCTCCTGCATTGCTCTCATTTCTCTTTCCATTCTTTCCTCCACCTCTCTAAATCTTCCCCCTATCTCTCTTTCTCTTCAAAGTCCTTTTTGAGCACTTCCATGGCCTGAGACCAATTTATTATTTTTTTTTTGGAAGCTTTGGATGCAAGAGCTTTAACTTTGTTATTATCTTCTTCTGAGGGTGTATTCTAGTCTACCTTGTCCCCAAAGAAGTTTTTGATGGTCTGCTGTTTTCTCTTCTTATCATTATGACCACCTATTTCTTGGCTTTAAGTCCTTTTTTTTGTTTGTTTGTTTTTGTGGGGTAATGGGGGTTAAGTGACTTGCCCAGGGTCACACAGCTAGTAAGTGTCAAGTGTCTGAGGCCGGATTTGAACTCAGGTACTACTGAATCCAGGGCCGGTGCTTTATCCATTGCGCCACCTAGCTGCTTCCAGGACACACTGTTCTGAGCTACAACTTGGCTTGATTGGGCCAAGCTACACTTGGGTGATTGGGCTTGTTCTCAAACTTCTTGGCTGGTGAGTAACCAGAGCTCCCTTACTCTTTGACCCATAAACAGAAGTCTGATTAAAATCTGATTCTCTATGTCTGGAAGCTTGGCATGCCTGTGCCCCTCCCCCACTGGGTGGCTGTCCCTTGAGTTTGCTTGCTGGTTCAGAATGTAGGCACCCTGCGCCAGTTCCAGCAGAGATTGCAGCTATTCTTCCCAACTGCTCTACCTCCTCACCAGTCCATGAACAGAGCTTCAGAAGAAGCAGCTGAAGATTCCAAGGCTCTGGAGGTGCTGCCTGCTTGAGACTGGTCCTGCTCCATGCGTTGCACTCCTCTAAACCTGAATAGCAGGTGATCCTAGTCACCTAATTAAGCTGTCTTTGACTGGAAAGGAGTTTCACTCTGTTTTTATGTGGATTATGCTATTCCAAGAGCTGTTTTATGGCACTATTATTGGAGGTATATGGATGGTGTGTCGGGAGCTGGGAGAGTCACAGCCTTTCCTCTACCATCTTGGCTCTGCCCCCAACATTCTGAAGAGCAAAAAAAATAAAGTAAAAGAGTTTACAACCAAGAATAATATAACAAGCAAATCTCAATGTAATCCTGAATGAAAAAAAATGGATATTTAATGAACTAAAGAATTTTCAGGTAATTGTGAAGACAAGACCAAAACTGTGTAATAGAAAACTGACTTAAAAGAGAAGGCTAGAAAGGAAAACATTAAAGAACAATTACAAGAGATGTAAAAAGGTCAAACCATTTACTTCTTATATGGGGAAATGGTATCTGTAAGTCTTTTTTGTTTTTTGATGATCAGAGCAATTTATTTTATTTTATTTTTTTCTGTCTATTATGATTACTTAATTTTTTTCCATAAAAGTATTTTATTGTTTCCCAGGTACATGTAGATATAGTTTGCAACATTTGTTTTTATAAGATTTCTAGTTTCAATTTTTTCTCCCACCTTCCTCAAGACAGCTAGCAATCCGATACAGGTTATATATGTACAATAACATTAAGCATATTTCTGCATTAGTCATGCTGTGCAAGATGAATCAGAGCAAAAAGGAAAAACCTCAACAAAGAAAAACAAAAAAATAGGGATAATATGGTTCAATCTGCATCTAGATTCCGTAGTTCTTTTTTTTTTCTGGATTTGGAGAACATTTTCCATCATGAGTCCTTTGGAACTATCTTGGACTAACTATCTTATATTGCTGAGAAGAGTCAAGTCTATCACAGTTGATCAACACACAATGTTGTTGATACTGTGTACAATGTTCTCCTGGTTCTGCTCATCTCACTTCAGCATCAGTTCATATAAATCCTTCCAGGTTTCTCTGACATCTGCCTGCTCAGTATTTCTTACAGCACAATAGTATTCCATTACATTCATATACCACAACTTGTTCAGTCATCCCCCAATTGATGGGCATCCCCTCAATTACCAATTCCATGTCCCCACATAAAGAGCAGCTATAAATATTGTTGGACATGCGGGTCCTTTTCCCTTTTTTATGATCTCTGCAAAAAAGACTTGATAGTGGTGTTGCTTGGTCAAAGGATATGCACAGCTTTATAGGCCTTTGGACATAGTTCCAAATTGCCTTCCAGAATGGTTGGATCAGTTCACAGCTCCACCAACAATACATTAGTGTTCCAATTTTTCCACAGATTTTCCAACATTCATTATTTTCCTTTTTTGTCATATTAGCCAATCTGATAGGTGTCAGGTGGTACCTCAGAGTTGTTCTAATTTGGATTTCTCTAATCAATAGTGATTTAGAGCATTTTTTATTTGGCAATAGATAGCTTTGATTTCTTCATCAGAAAACTGCCTGTTCATATCCTTTAACCATTTCTCAATTGGGGAATGACTTGGTTTCTTATAAATTATATTTAGTTCCCTATATATTTTAGAAATGAGGCCTTTATCAGAAATACTGTCTATAAAAATTGTTTCCCAGCTTTCTGTATCCCTTCTAATTTTGGATGCATTGCTTCTGTTTGTACAAAACCTTTTTAATTTAATGTAATCAAAATAATCCATTTTGCATTTCATAATATTCTCTATCTCTTGTTTGGTCCTAAACTGTTCTCCTTTCCATAAATCTGAGAGGTAAACCATTCCTTCCTCTCCTAATCTACCTGTGGTATCACCTTTTATTTGTAAATCATGTACCCATTTTGACCTTATTTTAGTATAAGGTGTAAGATTTTGGTCTATGCCTAGTTTCTGCCATACCATCCTCCACCTCCAGTTTTCCCAGCAGTTTCTGTCAAATATTGAGTTCCTATCCTAGAAGCTGGAGTCCTTTGGTTTGTCAACAGTAAAATACTAAAGTCATTTACTATTGTGTCTCCTGTGCCTAACCTATTCCATTGATCCACCACTCTATTTCCTTAGCCAGTATCAAATAATTTTGATGACTGCTGCTTTATAGTAAAGCTTTAGATTTGGTACAGTTAGCCCACCTTCCTGTGCATTTAAAAAAAAAATTTGGTGAGGCAATTGGGGTTAAGTGACTTGCCCAGGGTCACACAGCTAGTAAATGTTAAGTATGTGAGGCCAGATTTGAATTCAGGTACTCCTGAATTCAGGGCCAATGCTTTATCCACTGTGTCATATAGCTGCCCCATTTTTTTCATTAGTTCCCTTGATATTCTTGACCTTTTGTTTTTCCAGGAGAATTTTGTTATCATTTTTTTTAACTCTGGAAAATAATTTTTAGATAGTCTGATTGGTACGGCACTTTAATAAGTAAATTAATTTAGATAGAATTGTTGTTTTTATTATAGCTCAGCCTACCCATGAACAAATGATATTTTTCCAATTATTTAAACCTGATTTGATTTCTTTGTAAAGTGTTTTGTAATTGAGTTCCTAGGTTTGTTTTTGCAAGTAGACTCCCAAGTATTTTATATTGTCTACTATTGCTTTAAATGGAATTTCTCATTCTATCTCTCACTGCTGGACTTTGTTGGTCATGTATAGAAATGCTGAAGATTTATGTGGATTTATTTTATATCCTGAAACATTGCTAAAGTTAATTGTTTCAAGCAATTTTTTAGTTGATTCTTTAGGATTCTCTAAGTATACCATCTATCATCTGCAAAGAGTGATAGTTTTGTTTCCTCCTTGCCTATTCTAATTCCTTCAATTACTTTTTCTTCTTTTATTGCTAAAGCTAACATTTCTAGTGCAATATTAAATAACAGGGGTGATAGTGGACATCTCTGCTTCACTCCTGATCTTATTGGGAATGTCTCTAACATCCCCATTTCATATAATGCTTGCTGATGGTTTTAGGTAGATAGTGCTTATTTTTTTTAAGGAAAGCTCCACCTATTCCTATGCTCTCTAGTGTTTTTATTAGGAATGGGTGCTGTATTTTTCAAAAATTTTTCTGCATTTTTGAAATAGATAATCGTATGATTTTAGTTAGTTTTTTTATTGATGTGTTTGATTATGTTGATAGTTTTCCTCATGTTGAACCAGCCCTGCATTCCTGGTATAAATCCCACCTGGTCATAGAGCTTTGTCCTGGTGATCACTTGCTATAATCTCCTTTGTAGTATCTTATTTAAGATTTTTGCATCAATATTCATTAGGGAAATTTGTCTAGAATTTTCCTTCTCTGTTTTGGCTCTACCTGGTTTTGCTGTCAACACCATATTTGTGTCATAAAAAGAATTTGGTAGAACTCCTGGTTAATCAGTCATGATGATAATAGACAACTTGTAGGGCAGAAAAACCTCATCATCAAATGTAGAAAGGCAGAAATAGTAAATTCATCATTCTCAGATCATGATGCAATAAAAATTACATGTAATAAAGAGCCATGGAAAGGTAGACTGAAAATTAATGGGAAACTAAATAATCTCATCCTGAAAAAAAAGCTACACAAAGAACAAATTAAAAATCCCCAAATAATTACTAAATTATTGGGGAAAATTGACAGTATCAGAATTAATTGTTCTTTAAATGTTTGGTGGAATTCACTTGTAAACTCATCTGGCCCTGGAGATTTTTTCTTAGGGAGTTCATTAATGGCCTGTTCAATTTATTTTTCTAATGTGGACTTATTTAAGGATTCTACTTCCTCTTCTGGTAACCTTGGAAAATTGTGTTTTTGTAAATATCTACCCATTTTGTTTAGATTGTCAAATTTATTGGCATAGAGTTGGGCAAAATAGTTCCTAATTATTGCTTTAATTTCCACTACATTGGTGGTAAAATCCCCCCTTTCATTTTTGATAATGATAATTTGGTTGTCTTCTTTCTTTTTTTTAAATCGAATTAATCAAAGGTTTATCTGTTTTATTGGTTTTTTTCCATAAAACTAGCTCTTAGATTTATTGATTAATTGTATAGTTTTCCTGCTTTCAATTTTATTAACTTCTCCTTTGATTTGCAGGGTTTCCAATTTAGTAATTATTTGGGGATTTTTAATTTGTTCTTTGTGTAGCTTTTTTTAGTTGCATGCCCAATTCATTGGTCTCTCTCTTTTTTATTCATGTAAGAATTTAGAGCTATACAATTTCCCCTAAGCACTGCTTTGGCTGCATCCCTGTAGGTTTTGGTATGTTGTCTCATTATTTTCATTCTCTTGGATAAAGTTATTGATTGTTTCTGATTTGTTGTTTGACCCACTCATTCTTCAGGATGAGATTATTTAGTTTCCCATTAATTTTCAGTCTACCTTTCCATGGCTCTTTATTACATGTAATTTTTATTGCATCATGATCTGAGAATGATGAATTTACTATTTCTGCCTTTCTACATTTGATGATGAGGTTTTTCTGCCCTACAAGTTGTCTATTATCATCATGACTGATTAACACAGTTCCAGAAATACCAACTATACCAATAATAAGAAAAAGAGAAATTGAAGGAATACAAAGAGGAAATAAAATTATTACTTTCTGTAAGACAGCTCAATGATTTAGAAAACCATCATGAATCAAACAAAAAGTTAATTGAAAGAATAGATCTCCAAGTTGGAGAATAAGAAATAAATCCACACAGGTCATTATCATTCCTATAAATATATATGCCAACAAAGCCAGTTTTGAGTTAAAACCAAAATTTCATCCAAAATTATTATCGAAGTTATGCAATGTTTGGGTATCTCTACTAAGATTCAACTAGGATTTATATGAATTCATCTCTCATTGAAAAAATAAAGACATATCTAAATAATTTGAAGAAGCATTAAGTGTTCATGGATATATTGACTAAATAAGACAAAAAAATAGATCTAAAGAAAATAAGAACAAAGTATCAAGAATCTCATGAGTAATAATTGAAATAAGTAGGAAGAAAGGAAGTGTCTATCAGATTTGAAACTCTGCCACAAATAATTATTTTAAATTATTTAGTAGCCATTAAAAATAGAGAAGTTGAATGATGGCACAGATTAGCCATTATGACACAGAGAAACTTGGAAACAAGGTAGGTTAATGTTCAGTAAACCCGAAGATCCAAATTGATGGGGTAAGGATCCAATATTTGACAAACTCGGGGAAAAATGGAAAAATCATTTGGTAGAAATTGGGTTTGGACTAATATATCACACTGTGATGTATAAGGGAATAATTTGTTACTACAGAAGCAATAGAAGGCATTACAGAAAGAAGAATGTGCAATTTTGCTTATATAAATTGAAAACTTTTTACACAAATTTAATGCAGATAGGAAACAGGTAAATTGGAAAAAATCTTTGCAATAAGTCTCTGTTATAAAGGTCTCTTTCCAAAATATATAAAGAACTGATTCAAACTTCTAACAACAAAAAACTAAAAAAACAGATAAATGACCTAGAGAACTCTAGAGTCGCAATTAAATTAATTAAAATAATTAATAACCAGAAAAGTTGCAAGACATAAGGTAAATCCACTTATATCCTAAGCATTCCCAGATATAAATAAGAAAAACTAGAAATTAAAATGCCATTAAAAATAACTAAAGGAGCAGCTAGGTGGCACAGTGGGTGGATAAAGCACTGGTTCTGGATTCAGGAGGGCCTGAGTTCAAATCCAGTCTCAGACACTTGACACTCACTAGCTGTGTGACCCTGGGCAAGTCACTTAAAACTCATTGCCCTGCAAAAAAAAATAAAAAAATAACTACAGAACCTATAAAGTACTTGGGATGATATCTTTCCAGTTCAACCAGAAGTCCCTATAATGAGTTTTATATTAATTTAACTATAAAATATAATTTTCAGAAACAATGACAGATCTATATAAGTAGAGAAACACTCATTGCTCAGGGGTGAGTTGAGCCAATATAAATTTGCAATATTTCCTAAATCATGTAAGTACATTCAGACTACTAAAAGAATGTTTTGTTGAATTTGGTGGGGGTGGGGAGAGCATATCAAGTCATAAAAGGTCAAGGAACTCAAAGGAAATAATAGAAAAAAAGTGGGAAGGTGGGGAAGTCTATTGGGTATCACATTTCAAACTACTACAAAGCAGTAATCATTAAAGTGATTTGGTATTGGTTTTGAAAAAGAGTATCAGTGGAATGGATTAGGTTCACAAATATACCAAAGCCAACAAACAAAATTGCATAGCGTTTAATAAACTCAAATCCCACAGTTACTATGGGAAGGATTCACTTTTTTAAAGAGCAGATGTCCATCCATTGGAGAAGAGTAAATAAAGTGTGATACACAAGATGATTGTGCAATGACCCCAAAAGAAAAGATATGACAGTTCACTTCCCTGCTAGAATATGTTGGGAAATACAGATAAATTAAAAAATTTTTAAATGATAAACACTTTTAAAGGGATGAATGAACAGGGTTTTTTTTTTTAAGCTTTGTATTCAGCTGCCTTATTTTTTGTTTGTTTGTTTTTGTGGGGCAATGAGGGTTAAGTGACTTGCCCAGGGTCACACAGCTAGTAAGTGTCAAGTGTCTGAGACCAGATTTGAATTCAGATCTTCCTGAATCCAGGGCTGGTGCTTTATTCACTGTGCCACCTAGCTGCCCCTAACTGCTTTATTTTTGTATGCTACATTATTTCACTATGTAAAGAATGAATTGTGATTTGGGGTTTCTATGACCACATCTTTGCTTCATTATGGTAAGACTAGTAATGGGGGAAAATGGGGTATGGGTTTTGGGAAGAGTTGGGGTTCTTAGGAATTCCTCTTTAAAGAATTACACCCTCTTGCACACAAAAGTAGTTAGAATAAGATAGTAGTTTATTTAGGAACAAGGGAAGGGAAGGAGGGTGGGAAGGGAAACCATGACAGAAATCCTTAGACTTCTCATGGGGAGATAGGCACAAAGCACATGGGTCAGAGGTACCAATTTCCTTGAACAGGAGACTGGAAGGTACTTTTATAGAGGACTGTTGGGGATGGACCATCTGCCTGTGAAAAGTTCCTTTAGTGGGGATGCCCCACGGGTGGTAGCTGGGGGAATTGGGTGAGGAGTGGAGGACCATCCCCCACTGGTAGTGACTAGAGGAATTCTGTGAGGGGTGGCTGTCTCTTCAGGACACAAAGGCCACAGTCACACCCAGAGACCTGAATGAAGGGTGGGAATCTGAAACTAACTCAGTCAGATTTGGTTCTGCTTATCTCTCTAGGCATTATCTGTCCTCTGGTTTAGTTTCTCAAGGAGAAGATTCCTTGATGTGCCCCAGAGAAATTTTGAGGTGCTCTGCACTCCATGACAGATTGAAAAGATGTAATCTTGAAAAGCCAGGTGGCTTTAGTGTCAGGAAGTGATGTTTGCTTGTGGAACTTGTCAATCAAAGTTGCCAGCCAATTAGCTTGGGGTTGTGTGTGCGTGTGTGGCTCTGTTTTCCAGTTTTGTGGGAGGCTTCAGAAGGATGCCCAGGAGGAGGGCACATCTTTTCACTCTGACCATAATGAAGCAATGATGTGGTCAAAGAAACCCCAAATCACAATTCATTCCTTACAACTATATGCATTAATGGTGTGTAATAAATAATGAATCTGATGTAGGTCGATATTATTTCTTATGTAAAAATCTCCTGAGTTTCAGTATCATGTTTTGTATATTGTAGGCACTCAAATGTTATTGATTAACTGTCTATGTTTAACACTCTAACATATGATTTCTAAGGTCTCTTATAGTTATGAAATTATAAACTTATCTATACAATATTCCAAAGGGAAATCCCTACTTATTTTGTTGGAGAGCAAAATCTGAATGAGGTAATATTCCCTTTTGAAGAGAAAGGAGAGAGATGGTGAGACTAAGGTAAACCTTGATATAAGGTTCATCTAGATTATTAATATAGTAAATTTTCCTGGAAGGATTTAAGTAAGTGGGTATTTGTGGGAATTGCAATAGTAACATAATCTAAAACAGCCTGACTTTGAGGCATATGGTGAGAGTTTTGATCCTGATTCATAAGGAAGTGAGAGACCAATGAAAAAATGTAAAGCTCAAAAAAAGGGAAGTGGACTTAGTAAAAGCAATATGTAAAAGGTACAGCATTAGTATTTATAGTTGAAGAAAGTACAAAATGGTTGCAATAGCTCACAGTGGAAATGAAGAAAGATGTCATTTTCTTACAGGCACCTAATTCAAAATGAAAACACTAATTGGGACCCCATTGGAATCTTTATTCTGTTTCTCTTTTTTACTCACTCATCCTCTTTTTTTTTTGTCTTCATTTACAGCTGGTTGAGCATTATTCCTATAAACCAGATGGACTCTTAAGGGTTCTTACTGTTCCATGTCGGAAAATTGGCTCAGAAAATGGTAACTTATTAATATAATGGGTTTTCTGTATTGTTTGGATAAACTAGCAAACAAAAACATAATCTCTGAAAAACTAGAATTTGATGGGATCTTGCTTATCTTTAGTACTTTAAGAAAGTATTTAAAAACAAAGGAAACTGACTTCATGCACTTTACATTTTAAAACTGAAACTTGGTACATACATGGAAAAAAATATAGCTGAATGTAAGAAGATATACCATCTGGAGAAAAATTGTTTTAACAGATGGGGCGTGTGGTTAGCAGATAATGTGTATTACACAACCACTATTTGAAATTCAGGAACCAGTCCCTCCACCCCCCCCTCTTTTTTTTAGGAGTAATTGTCCTCCATATCTTCATAGGTAACATAGATTTTGGGATGTCGCGACCACCTCTTCCAACCTCTCATCCTAAGGTAAGTGTGGTTTTTAGGATCAGTGAAGGTTAAGCATTTACACATATCAGCAAATGTTGAAATTTCAGAATAAATTACTTTATTAATAGGGATTCCCATGGAGTATCATATCAAACAAAAGACTCTTTTTAGTCTTAAAATAAACTTGTTCATTATTTTGAACAAGATTTATGTGTCATATATTTCTTCAGCTGTGGTATTAGTGGCTGAGTATGTTGGTTAATGTACATTTTTAAAGTATTTATAGTTAGTAAATATCAAGACTAAATTTAAGACATTAAATTTAGAAATTCTTAATTTAGGGGTCAGGTAGTAAATTTAAATTAACTTTTTCTTCTGTATAAGATAAACTAAAATTAATTAGCATCTTTAATGACATTGTTGAACACATTAATAAAATTCTTATTGGGGAATTCAGTCAGGATAATCTTCCTTTATGGAAGTAGAATTAGAATGGTCAGTGTCTCTGGACCTTTCTGACTTGATTGTTTTGCCCCAAAGATTTAGGTAGAAAATTCTCTAGACTAATTGTTGACAAAGTGCATGAAATACCCAATTTTAAGTCAACTTGGTAGTTTAACAGCAGGGCATCCCAAATCTGAAGGATTCAGAGCATTATGTGAGTTTCCTGACTCTGCCTCTGGAATTGTGGAGAGAAATCCTATTTTGCTAGAGATAAAAGTCACTAAGTTGTTTATTTTTTTTAACAGGATGTGGAAAGGGGACAAAGGTTTTCCCTACCTTATTAATTTTGTGCTCTTAGTTTAAAGGTAGAGAATTGTACCATTTTATATGCCCTGGTTTGGGTTGCTATGCTAGGTTGTCATAGACCTATGGAACATAACTCTCAAGATTTAGGATAGGAAATTCAATTTAGTTTCCTTCCTTCCTTCCTTCCTTCCTTCCTTCCTTCCTTCCTTCCTTCCTTCCTTCCTTCC
Organism: Dromiciops gliroides; assembly: GCF_019393635.1. Lineage (NCBI taxonomy): Eukaryota > Metazoa > Chordata > Mammalia > Microbiotheria > Microbiotheriidae > Dromiciops > Dromiciops gliroides. The sequence goes on along the minus strand of NC_057861.1, from coordinate 570,680,915 downwards.
TTCCTTCCTTCCTTCCTTCCTTCCTTCCTTCCTTCCTTCCTTCCTTCCTTCCTTCCTGCCATCCTTCCTTCCTTCCTTCCTTTCCTCTTCCTCCTCCTCTTTCCCTAGGTTTTCCCTACCTTTTCGTGCTTTGCAGTATTAGCTAGTCATGTTGACTTTCCAAAGAAATTCCTCTAGGTTTGGGTGTCTGCCTCCTTTATATGATATATTTTTACTGCCTCTTCTTCCTTTATGGAAGCTACTTTTAGTTGGATTCTATACTTCATTCTGGATTCTGACTACTTTGAAGTTAACTACAGTTTCTAAGACAAGCTCTATCTAGAGAGAGGCATAAAAGCTATTCCCGCTAGCCTCTGCCATCAGAGATCATGAATATAGAAATACAGAGGAGAAAAGTTAGAAGTTCTTTGTAAATCAAGTCCATTGTTATTAATGTTATAAATTCTTTCTCTTTTAGAATTCTTTCAGCAGAAACCCATAGCTATTTTCTTTACTATTCTTTGTTTCTGAATACTATGAATTTGATGGGAGCTCAGTATTTAAATCACTTCCCATTTGTATCAGTCTCTGTTACTGAAAGCCCCACTAATCTTCACAATTAGATGAATTTAGTTTCTCCCCATTGTATTGATGTTTCTCTAAAATGCATGATTTATTAATTCTGTGTACCACATAGATTGTTTCTAATGTAATAGATATTATATATCTCTAGGTAAACATTTTCAAGAAATCAGGTCCGAAGCTTTTTTTGATGAAAAAAATTTTTAAATGGTATGGTCATTAAATGTTGCATGGTGAACCTTATTAGCAAAATAAAATTATTTCTAAAAAAAAGTTAAAAAGAGCATCTGTCATAGGAGATATCCATTGTTTTTTGAAAAATTTAATGTTCCTCTTTGACATTATGGTTTCTAGAGTTCGTCAGTGGGTGGATTTATCTCAAGAATCAAATCATACTCCTTTCCAAAGGCTGGCAACAAAAAGGTGCCTAATGCATACTGTGTTTGCTGGTTTCTGAATAAGTGGTAGGATGTACCCACACTTAACACCATGCCCTTTCCCTTTTGGTCTGCACCTGTTAAATGTGTAATTGTCTACTAACATTCTGAATGTAGAGATCCTAATGCAGTATGCTTTTCAATTTTCATTCTTTGTTGTCACTGATATCATTCATTATAATCTGATTCAGATGTAGCCTTTGTTTTATTACAGCAAATTCCTTGACTGTCTTTATCCTAAGTGTATGATGTGCTTTTCATGTCTGTCTTTGATTTATTTCATGCCTTTAATTTATAGATTTTTTTTTTAGTCTTGTAATTATTCAAATGCAAATTAGAGCACAGAGTTTCCTGTCAGAAAACAGATGATGCTTTTGGGGCAATGTTTCACTATTAATTGAGCAAATAAAATGTTTTGTTAATGGTAATAGATATGTAGTTTTTGTTTTACTAAAAGGAAACACTATATTTTGTGACAGCATATAGTGTCACCTTGCAGATCTTGTCATTATTTCACCATGGCTATGAATTTTAAAACATTTTCACATATACATTAGGAAAGGTAGAGATTGTGAGATAGAAAAAATGTCACTCAAGAAGCAGTAATTTTAATATTTGATCTTTTCCTTTTTTGCTATATGATTGATTCCTGAGGTGAATAATATAGAATCCCAGTTACTGTTTTCTTATAATAAATTTTCCCTCCAATGACTTATGTCTAGTGACAAGTCATTCTTTATGGTTTCTACTCTTATTCTAAATGTGATTTTTAAATAACACATTTTCATAACATTTATTAAGTTTCCAATCCTTTTTGCATAAATTTGAGCCTAAAACTAACTCAGTAAAGCATAGTTTGCTTCTTGAAATAAAGATATGTACTCAGAGAGCAAGATTAAGGAAGATATGTGACTTATGCTCTTCCAAGCATATATAAGAAATGTATTTTTTTTTTAAGGATACTCATCCTCCTACTGACAATAAAAGAGAAATGAACTCCACAGTATAGTTTTAAGTGATGTCATTGAATTTGGGGGCCATTGGGGCTATGACCTGCACACTAACTTATTCATACTCTGTATATTCAGTCTGTTCATTAAGGCTAACTTTCCAGTTAAAGTGGATTACAAAAAAACACACAACTGCACCTTCCCCCGCCCCTTGCAATTTATCTGCATGGATTTTTCATTAGGAAAAATGACGGAAACAGTCATGATATAGTCCAGTCAAACTCTTCTTTTCTTTTCTTTCTTTTTTTTTTTTTTTTTGTTGTTGAGGCAATTGGGGTTAAGTGATTTGCCCTGGGTCACACAGCTAATAAGTGTCAAGTGTCTGAGGTCATATTTGAACTCAGGTCCTCTTGAATCCAGGGTCGGTACTCTATCTACTGCGCCATCTAGCTGCCCCATCCAGTTAACTCTTGATTGGATTATTCAGAAAGATGCAATCATAACATATTGCAAATTTTTCTTTTATTATTTTATTGTTCTGCAGTACTAGAGGGATAAAGAGTTGGTAGTTATCTTAGAAATTTGGTTATCTTTAGCCAACCAATCAAGATGTTTCAGCATACATACACACACATCACAAATAATATCTTTTGTGATAGAGCTCTCCTTTGCCCCTAGTTGATTAGTACTGTTACATACTTAGAAAAACAGGCTTAATAAGAACTGAATGTATAGTATCCTTTATCAAGACATGAATTATCCATGATAAACTTTTAAAATGATAGTAATGCTATGAATGCACTGAGCTAGATGGCTCAGTGGATAATGTGCTGGATTTGAAGTAAAAAAGACCCTAGTTCAAGTCAGGCCTCAGAAACTTATTAGCTATGTGACCCTTAACTTCTCTTTGCCTCAGTATCCTCATCTGTAAAATGATCTGTAGAAAGAAAAAGCAAACTACTCAAATATCTTGCTAAGAAAACTCCAAATTGGGTCACAAAGAATCAGACACAACTGAACAACAGTGCTCTAAAAATAAAATGATTCAAAATTTTTTTCTGAATCAGTTTTTTCCATAATTAACCTCAAATAAATGATAAAAGAAACTCCATGAATGTACACCTTCAAAATAGATTATATTATTTTATGAGGTATAAACTATTAACCACAGTATTTACTTGTCCAAAAAAGGAAAGTGACATATAAAATCTAAACCTAGACTGTTGAAAGAATGCAAATGACTTATTTGATTAGTATTCCAAGATGCTAAGAGAAATATTAATTCCAACTTAAATGAGTAGGACAAGTTTTATTATCTATTAGATAGTAAAGGAAGTTTTCAAATGTCAATAGTTAATGAAGGAGGAGAATTATAAATGGGTGCCATGAATATTCTAATTTATTATTTAATTTTTAATTGGGGTGACCATTCTAGGTTTTTAGGAATAAATGTAGATAATTAATAACTTTCTTGGGGGGGGCCGGTAGGTGGCTCAGTGAATAAAATACTGGCCCTGGATTCAGGAGGACCTGAGTTCAAATCTGACCTCAAACACTTGACACTTACTAGCTGTGTGACCCTGGGCAAGTCACTTAACCCTCATTGCCCTGCAAAAACAAACAAACAAAAAAACCCAAACTTTCTTTTAAGAGGCACATGTGAAAATTTATGTATCATATCCACAGATGAAATTTTGTTTAAAAATTATGTATATTCAGCTGGATCTTTTTAGTAGAAGACTTATTTCCCATAAACAGGTTATTTTACCTGTGGGAAGTGAAAATTTTTCAGACAACTTAGAACAACACATTTAATAGTCTGAATTGACTTTAGTCACTGAATTAGCAGTGTATTGTACTTGTATTTTTATTACTATGACACACATGCATTTTTAAAATGTGTTAGAGGATAGAAGTGTAAGGTGCTAAAATTCTAGCTAGTCTGTCTAAAATCTCTAATGAGTGGTTCCCAATAAATTAGAAGTTTTAGCAAGAGTTGAGACTTTTAAGCATTTATTAAGGAGAATAAGAAGAAGAGAGAGAGAAAGGCCTAGATTAATCTATCTATCTTGGGGAGCTACAGTTCTCCTGCTCCACTCTCCACGAGAGTCCTGGCGAAAAAGAAGTATTGCAGATGCTAGGTCTGTAAATTTCTCTTCCAATTCAAAAATGTTAGGGATTTCTACTAGAAATATTATGAGCTTAGTAATATTACAAGTACTATAAGTTTCTAGACGTATAGTCAAGTGGCAAAATACACACATGTACATATGCACCTATATTTATATATATGTATATGTATATGTGTATGTGTGTATGTATGTAGTTTCCAGAAGCATTTACATTTATTATTAGACACCAAGATACAGTACTGAGAAATAGAAGTACATGTTCTCCAATAGTAAGCAGGGCTGCTTTTGCCCCTAAACACTGACATACTTAAAAGACAATAGTAATCAAGATAAACCAGATAATGGCAGTGGAACCTTTTGTGACTTTATTTCTAATTCTGTTTTCTGTGATCAGCCCACTCAATCAAGCATATATCAGTGTAATATTTATATATATATATTCAAAAATGGCTAGTGATAGTAGAATATTAAGTGTTGTCTTTTTTTCTCTTTCTTCATTTTTCAAACCTCCAAAAATCTGACATCATTTCTTCTGAAGCTGTTGATTGGCCACTTTCAAGAGAAAATACATGCAGAATATTAGTACTTAACCCAGACTAGAAAATGTTTTCTGTGGCTTAAATGTATTATTAATCATATGTTTGCTTTTTGCAGAAAAAAAGCACCCATGCAAAACAGTTAAAAATTATAAAATTATGATGGGAGGGGAGGTAGAATCTTAAAAATCTAAGACAAAATTCTCTCAATTTCTTGCTTAGAGATATTGTCAAAAGGGAAATTAAATAGTTGACAGGGTGATTATGATTTGTAACCTATAAGTTTAGTTGTGTTTCTTTCAAAGAATGAAACACATGTTGAGAAAAAGTCATTTGTCTTTTTGAAATATAATATCTAGTTTCAGAAAAAGATGCTCAATTGTTTTTAATACTCATTGCAAAGGCACTATTTTGTACTCATATGAAATTGCAATGTCTCTTTCTTTGATTCTTCTATTCTATTGTTCATGAATTACACAGTTAATGGATTAAGAACTATAGCAAATATATTGACTTTTGGTAATGTGTATATGCCTCCTTAATGTTATGCCAATTAAAAAGGAAAGGTTTATCTAAGTGTAATTAGAAAAAAGATTCTTGTCTCATCCTTTGCATTTGTTCATAACACATTTCAATTAGCAATATTTGCCCCAGGTTCACGTAGTGGCTAATGTCTCTACTCCCAAATACCAGGGAAGCTGAGGGTGGTGCACTGCTTGACCTTGAGACTTTTGAGCTTCAGTAGGGCTAAAGCCTATAAGGTATTCACAATTAAGTTCACTACCAATTTTGTGAGCCCCTAGGAATCCAAGGAGAGATCTGGGTCAGAAACACAGCAGGTCAAAACTTTCATGCTGATAAATAGTGAAATTAGACCCATCAGTGGTTGCTCTACTTCCAGGATAAGCAAGATCCCCATAATAAATAAATATAATAATATATGATATAAATATAATAAAGACCAACAGATAAAGTCTCAGAAAAGTTGTTCACTCTCATTGATAAATTTAAATTCAAGATAACCTCTTGCATATTTTATTAGACTTGAAATTGTTTCTATTTAAAGTGGTAAATAACCATGTTAAGCTTTCTCCTTAGTAGTGTTATAAAATTGTTTGAAAAATAATTATTGGAGGGGGCATCTAGGTGGTACAGTGGATAAAGCATTGGCCCTGGATCCAGGAAGGACCTGAGTTCAAATCCAGTCTCAGACATTTGACACTTACTAGCTGTGTGTCCCTGGGCAAGTCACTTAACCCCCATTGACCCACAAAAAAAAAGAAAGAAAGAAAGAAAAGAAAAATTATTATTGGTATTGTGATTCTAACATCCTGGAAAAGCTGTTTTCCAGCACATATGCTTGCCTTATATTTCATTTTGTTCATGTAGTAGACTACCTACCTTCAATCCCAGTCTTATGCACAAGATAACTCTTTTGCCATATCATAACTTGTCCATATATGCTTATTAGAGAAACCATGAGGGAAACATAGGCCAGAATTTTTAAGACTGAAATATAGTTTTCAAAGCATTGAATTCTGTTGCAGGTACTTTATTCAAAAGAATAATTAATTACTTGTTATTTGAACATGACTCTCTTTCCCTTATTATTCTCATTTCTCATTTTGCTTGCCTTTAGTTATCCCATATAATAAATATGTAGGTGGCAAAATGGCATTTTTAAAAATTGTAGAATAGGATACCCAAATAATTGATCTCAACCAGTCTATCATGAGGCTACACCTCTTGAACAAACCACCCATTATGAGTCCCTTTAAAATACTAGCTTGAAAACTCAGTGAGCTCTGGAGGACAGGGTCATGCCTGCTGGCATTCCATCATAGAAAGCAGAATAATGTTTGAAAAACCAGAGGCTATTTGGAAATTTTTCATTTTCTTAGTAGTAGAAATTCTTTCTCATTCAGACTCAGCTAGTGGAGAAGAAGAGTAGCTCCATACAACACAAAGGTTGAAATTTGTGCCTTAGACAGATGTGTATTCTTCTATTAGTGAATAGTCTTATAGTCTTGACTTTAAAAAGTATAAAGGCTTTTATGTTAATACTTCTCATGTCCAGAAGGAAAGAAGAAGGGGGGGGGGTAGTGAGAGAGACAGAGACAGAGAGACAGAAACAGAGAGACAGAGAACTTTTTTAAAGTTCCAGGCAAAAACTCACCACTTGGAGAAGAGGACTATGGGGATAGAGGCATATTCAGAATTAAAAGGCAGCTGGAGAGGAAGTGTAAAAAGTCTTCAGAGTCAGGAGTGTAGCAAGGAGACAAGTGATTTTGGTAGATTGGGCACTCCCTAAATGAGAGTCTCAGAGTATAATCTCCTTAAGAGAAGGGGCTATCTTTTGTATGCCTCATGCTTGACACAGTTCTTGACACACAGTAGGGCTTACTGATCAGTGGAGAAAGTTACAGGGGCAGAGCAATCTAAAAAATAAGGAGAAGAGGTGGAAAAAACCGGAGAGTTAAGGGTGGGGCAGAAGCATATTAGAAAACAATTATTGCAAAAAGATTTTTTTAAAACAGCATTTTTTGTTGTTACAGTTTATCTTTCATTGTTATCTACAGTATTGCTGATGTCTTTGGAAATTTTTAAAACATTAAGTTTTTCCTTTTCCATTGGAGTTAAATGGAAAACCCCATTGTAATAATCCAAGTCTTCACCCAAAAAAACTTCCCCCACATCTCACTAGAAAAAGAAGGTGGCATAACAGTAGCATTTTGAGAGATAACCAAAGATAACTTGCCAAGTGGCAGAATTATTCCCAAAAGATTTTATTAGATAGTACTGTTTCTGACAATATGGCATCGGTGACAACTTAGTCTGGCTCATATTAATTAAATTATTACATATAAAGGAATGGGACTGGTGCCTTTGGCTTAAAAAATATTTTCCTACCATGTATCTTAATAAATTTAATTTAATTTATTGAATCTTAGTTCATTTAATTTAATTTTTTTTTTTTTTAGTGAGGCAATTGGGGTTAAGTGACTTGCCCAGGGTCACACAGCTAGTAAGTGTTAAGTGTCTGAGGCCGGATTTGAACTCAGGTCCTCCTGACTCCACAGCTGGTGCTCTATCCACTGCGCCACCTAGCTGCCCCCCATTTAATTTAATTTTAAAAGTGTGTAACAAAATCAGCTACAGTCTAAATTGGCTACTTTGAATTAAGTCATCCTTTCTACCTTTAATATAATGGGAAGTCAAAAAGCTTCAGTGGAAATTCTCATTCACTTATTTTAACTTTTAGATGGGCATAATAAATAATCTTTCAGACATGGTAGAATTAAGGTAAGAAAGAACTTGCCAGTCATACAAGTTTTGGGACCTTCATCTTTGTGTAGCCATTATTGTTGGGAGGGAGGAAAGGAGGGAAGGAGGGAGGCAGGCAGGGAAGAAGGAAGGAAGGAAGGAAGGAAGGAAGGAAGGAAGGAAGGAAGGAAGGAAGGAAGGAAGGAAGGAAGGAAGGAAGGAAGGAAGGAAGGAAGGACTAAGTGCTTACTATGTGCTAGGCACCATGCTTAATGCTTTATAAATATCATCTCACTTGATCCTCACAACAATCCTGGAAGGTAGGTGACATTGTTTCCCCTATTTTAGAGTTGAGGAAACTGAGGCAAACAGAGGTTAAATAACCTGCCCAGGGTTACATAGCTACAGACCCAGATCTGTATCCATTGTGCAACCCATTCTTTTCCATTCCTCTCAGAATCCCACTATCCCATATCTTGCCAATCTACATTATGTTTGTGGCAGAATGGAAGACAGCAATGGGTATGGAGTTAGAAAACCTGGTTTCAATTCCTCATTCTTTCTCTTACTACTTGTGTGACCATATGCAAGGCACTTTATCCGTCTCAGGGTCTCAGTTTCCTTCACCTTTAAAATGAAAGAATTGAAGTAAATAAACCTTGTTAATTGTACTAAACTTTAACATCCTTTCCTATTCTAAATCTTTGATCCTAATGTGTCCTAGGAAGATCAAAGATAGGAGATAGTTTTAATTTTTTTTTATTATTGTTGTTGTTTAACCTAAGTCCAAAGGAGAAAAAAAGTCCTTAGGAATTTTCAGTATCTGAAGTAAAATCTAGGATTCTAGTAAGTTTTTTAAGTTCAATGTCCCCCAAAAGTCCTGTAGGAATCCTTGAAATTGTATCAGAAGCAAGGCTTTAAAATATTTACAGTAATTTCATGTTTCTATAATTTTTGCTTTAAAAAAATGTGCCCAAGCAATAGCCTGGAGATAAAATTTTAGTTAACTTCTGTTTGTCTGTCTGTCTATAATTCTTGTCTATGTCTTTCTTGCATAAATTATGCTTTAAGTAAAGAAGCAACAGATTAAATGTTTATTCCTGAGTTTATATTAAAATGTTTCATTTTGTACCTCAGTCACATCCTTCCAATGTTAACCGGGCTGACAGTTCAGTGGAACTTAATCCTTATGTGCTACAGAGAACAAATTGTACCGCTTTGGGAGCTGAACTAGGTAGGTAAAATCATATCTTCAAATCAGGTTCATTTAACCCATTATTTTCTATCATTTCTGTACCTTCATTGTTATCTCTTCTTTCTCTTTATACTCTCTTAGTACTCTCATTAATTTGGATGTCTCAAATCTTTATATTATACCCTAATCTGTGACTTAATTATTAGTTCCACATCACTGATTGCCTGCCTCCAATTTTTTTGTTTTTTTGTTTGTTTGGTTTTGGTTTTTTTCAGGGCAATGAGGGTTAAGTGACTTGCCCAGGGTCACACAGCTAGTATCAAGTATCTGGGGCTGGATTTGAATTCAGGTCTTACTGAATCCAGGGCTGGTGCTTTATCCACTGCACCACCTAGCTGCCCCCTTATCCTAGTTACTCTTGGATCTATCTCTATCCCATCCATCAGTTCTTATTTACTCCATCTTCACAACATATCCCACATCTAGCACCTTTCTATCCAAAAATTGCTACTATTAAATCAGCCTCATAACTCCTAACCTGGACTATTAGAATATCCTCTTAAGTGGTATCCTTCCTCTAGTTCCTCTCCTTTTGAATCTAGCTTCTACATTGCTGCCAAACTATTCTTCAAAAGATGAAAGTCTTAATTAATCAGATACTCCTTATCTACACTAAACCATGTTGCCTCTCAGATCAAACTAACATGTAAAGCCTTCTGCAATATGGTTCTTATCTAGCTTCCCAGATTTATTTCATATTATTCCCCTTAATTCACTCTAGATTCCAACAAAACAGGCTTATTAACATTTTCCAAAGTTCCATCTGCACACATTTCCACAGGTATGTTCCATGCCTGCAATTCTTAGAATATTTTGCTTTCATTAAGCCTTGTCATTGGTCAACTCCTTTCAAAGCTCTTCTAGATGGAAAGGATAGCTAACATAATGGTTGACAATGCCAGGATAACAAAAATAAATAAATCTTGGCATGCTAAAGCTGTTGGCTTGAATCTAAATTCAAGAATAAATTAAACAGAAGATAAATTTCAGTAGGTATAAATGTAAAGTGTTACACTTAGATTCTTAAAAATGAGTTCCACAAGTACAAGGTGGGAGAGGCATGGTAGAATATCAATTTGTCTAAAAGCATCTGGAGGATTTTAGTTGACTGCTGTAAGGGGCTAATATTCTAGCTAGTCTGTCTAAAATATCTAATGAGTGGTCTCCAATAAATTATAAGCTTTAACAAGAGTTTAGGGGCAGCTAGGTGGCGCAGAGGACAAAGCACTGGCCCTGGATTCAGGAGGTCCTGCATTCAAATCTGGCCTCAGACACTTGACACTTACTAGCTGTGTGACCCTGGGCAAGTCACTTAACCCTCATTGCCCTGCAAAAAACCAAAAACAAACAAAAAACCAAAGAAAAAAACCCCAAGAGTTTAGACTTTTAAGCATTTATTAAGGAGAATAAGAATTTGGTGGAGAGAAAGAGGCCTAGATGCCTACATCTATCTATCTCAGGGAGTGCACATTTTATCTCCGCTCTCAACAAGAGCCCTCATGAAAGAGAGTGAGCCACATCTCCTTCATCTCATAAGCCTCCTGTGAAACTGGTTAACGGATGTTAACTACTCGCACACATGTCTCTAAGCTAATTGGCTGGTAGTCTTGATTGACAGTACCCACGAGCAAATGTCACTTCCTGACACCAAGGAAAGCCACATGACTTGCCCTCAGACATCTTCTCCTCATGGCGGAGCTTTCCTATAGTAACTCTCCAGCAAGAGGCATCATTCCAGTTGTTACAATCCCCCCTTTGTTTCTTCAAGGAACACATAGTGTTTCTTTGACAAAAAAGTAAAAAACAACAGAATATAATACCCTATGCTAACAAACAATATGTCAATAACAATACAGAAAAGGGAGAAAAGGGAAATTTTGTCCTCATGAACTGGCGCTTTGATACTGCCTGCAGAGGGATGGCCTCTGCAGAGAATACATGTTACAAATGGTGTATATAATAACAGAACGGAAAAAGAAAAACAACAAAATGAAAGCATTCATTTAAAGTCTTTGAGATCTTGTCTTCTTGGAGTGGTGAGATATCATCAGGAAAACTAAACTCTGGTCTGGAGTCTAGTTGTCTCTGGACTCACTTCTTTAGCTATTGAACTGCTGGATTTTCCCTAATTCTTAGCATAGCATTGTCAATGTTCAAATTAAACAGTGAGAGTTCTTCAAAATATAACTCATACTCAAACTTTATGTATATATATAATATTATATTCCCCCCCTTTTGGAGGATTTATACCCATATAATGCAGAGATGAGGCAGTTATACAATCTATAACACTTCTTACCACCATGTGTCTGGATCAAGGCCAAATTTAGTAATGTGTCCATGATGACACCTGAAAATATTATGGACAGGTTACCACATCTCATACCGAGACATCCAATAATTGTGCTAGGCCCTGTGTGGATGGATTCTGACCAGGCCATCAGACTGAGTGAAAAAAGAAGAAAAAACAAAAAAACAAGTTAAGTTAAACCAGGTGCATGTGTTGGAGCTTCCAATTATAAAATAAGTAGCATAACATGTCTACTCAGTTGCATTTGCAAAGGGAAACTCATCCCCTGGCTGGGGCTAATGAAAATGTGTTTTATTGATTTGCAGATGTGCAGAGGGAAGCCTTACCAATGGACACTGCAGTCTATGAAAGTCCCTATGCGGATCCAGAAGAAATCAGACCCAAAGAGGTGCGTCTGGACAGAACATTGCTAACTTTGGAAGAAGGCGAGCTTGGCTCTGGTAACTTTGGAACTGTTAAAAGGGGCCGCTATAGAATGAAAAAGTAAGTTGTTATTTTAATTCATATTCTGAAATATATTTGCTGTGGTTATAATATTTATTAATTAAATATACCTGCATATAGGGGTATGTATATGTATGTATGTGCATGTGTGTATATGTATGTATGTATGTAATTTTCACCTAACCCTTAAACATCCCCATTTGATATTATACTTTGGGATGAATTTCTGGTATTATTAACATATAATGTAATTATATACAGTGTACGGTGATTTTATTTTAGCAGGTTTTGTGAAATGGATCTCTTCAGAAAGTAGCTGAGTTAATATGTATCATGTTTGACTTAGTTGACTTAGACTGGATGAGACTAAGACTTAGTTGAATATAGCTAGGAATAAAAGTCCTGAAAGTCCTTATCACTTTGCAGTGTTTAAGCCTCTGTGGTTAGTGAAACTCGTGGAAGAAAATTGAAAGTATTTGAGATTTAGATTACATAATTTTTATTCAAATAAAATTGACTTCTGTAGGAGTATGTGACTTTAAAACTCAAAGATACAAATGGGCAAATATAGCAGAACTTCAGCCTTTCCCTCCCCACAATGGTCCTCTTTTTTTGGTTTAATGGTTCAAGACTGATTTGAAACTATCTCCTTTCCTTTGTATATTCCTGAATCTAAAATGAAAGACCTTGTCCCTTAGGCCATGATCACTTTACTTAACTTTCAGATTTTTCCAAAGGCAAGATATAAAAGAACCAAAAGCTGCTATGATACAGTACAGTAAAAATAATATAATAGTAAATTACTTGTTCATTAGATTTCCAGAATCATTGTGCTTTTGAGCCAAAGTCTACAACATTTTCAATTATGAAAATGGAAATAGGAACACTGCTTTCTTTTCTATATCTATCAGAGCTGAGAGCCAGATTAGTTATACCAAGTATGCTGCATATGTCTTAAAAGTGTTTTCTTATGAATTATTGTATTGCATCATATTTAAAAGAAAAAAAAATTACTTCCCAGTATATTTATTTTGCTATTTTTCACTGTAGATATATAGAACTCCAGATATGTTATAAGTTAAATCATTATTTGTGGATTACTACAAGTTAGGGAAAATGTGTTCTCAGTCCCAAAAAGCCTTTTTAAAATTGAACTATTGGAATCTAAACATTTCACAGGTTGGAAAATTACTTTGGTTCTTCCTAACATTAAGATTTTCTGATTGTGTTTTAGCATGTATTATGTATCTGGAAAGTTAAAATAATCTCATATTTCTTTAAGAAATATTCTTTAATTCTAACTTTATCCTGGACATTTGGCCTCTCCCTTGCTTCCCTCAGATAGTTTGAAGTAGTGAACTTTTCTTTTTCCCTTTTGGGGGAGGTTTGAAGTGGAAAGAGAAATAGCAGAGAAAAATTTTGAGGAAGAAACCAATTAATCATTTATTTCAAAGGATAGCTTATTTTCATTCAATAATGGAAGGATAGTTTTATATAATTATTTATATAAGGATAATATATTTAATATAATTATAAAATTATTTGCAATTAGGATAATGTATAAAAGTGTGTATATATATATATAGTATGTATGTATGTATGTATGTGTGTATGTATGTATGTATGTGTATGTGTGTTTGAATTTGTTTTGCAGAGGTGAAAAGTTAGTGGCTGTAAAGATACTCAAAAATGAGACCAATGACCCTGCAGTTAAAGATGAGTTACTAAGAGAAGCAAATGTCATGCAACAGCTAGACAATCCTTATATTGTCCGAATGATTGGGATATGTGAAGCTGAATCCTGGATGTTAGTCATGGAGATGGCTGAACTTGGTCCACTCAATAAATATCTGCAGAAAAACAGGTATGTTTACCCTAACTACTCAGTATTCTGGAGATTCCCATAGTAAAAATATCAGTGCTATGTTTCCTTTAGGGCAGAGGTGACAAGCATATAGACTATATTGAAGCTTCCCAAACTTCCAAGTGTCACCCAAACCAGATTAAAATGTGACTGGGAAATATTTAACAAAATAAATAAAAACAAATCAGAACATAGAAAATGTTAATAAGGTTCTATGTGACCCACAGGGATTCTTATGTGTGGCTTAATGGCCTCATTTCTATTTGAGTTTTATACCACTGCTCTACAAGATTCATTAACAGCATATCGCAAACATTACTAAAATACTTACCACTGTTCCTTTCCCCTTCATACAGGGACCTACAAAAATGTCAAAGATAAGGCATAAGGGGATAGTTTCAGTAATTGTCTCTGAAGGCTCACATTCTTTCTTGCTACACTCAACAAAGTTCCAGTTCTATGCTATCTAGGAGGTCTCAAAGAGTGAAGACTTGATTTAATGATTTTTGTCTTCAGTCTCATTTTACACTGGCCTAGTGAAGCCAGTCATTTATGTTTTGACAAGGTATGCTTACTCTTTGGGACAAATATTTAGGTGAAGCATTTCGCAAAGTATTACAAAATGTTCTGATCCTGACATTAAACTGGCACCCATGCCTATAATTTTTCACCGTTAAATCCTTCCCAAAGTTTTGTATATTGTACTTACTGTTAACTGATCTTAATATTAAAACAAAACAAAACAATTGATATGTACTAGCTTTCATGAGATGGAAATTTCACTATGAAGTATCTATATAGTTCTTTCCCCTATGTCAACACAACTACACAATTGTAAACAGTTTGAAGGAAGAATGATAACATGGAGTGATGAATACCTATACGAAGCCAATGCCATTTAGCAAAGTGTAAAAGAATCAGCAAACATATGAAAATTATTTAATTTATTTTTGAAATAAAAATTATAAAGGCCAGCAAAAGGAAATAATGGAAAATTTAGAATAAAAAGATGCCCCAACCCCCAGAATAGTTTTGATTATCTCATCAAATTGGAAAAACAAAAGAATATGTTTATATGTTTTGTATCTCTCCCACCCACCCTCCAGGACACTATATATCTGTATCTAACCAGAGTTGTATCTCCTAAAATGTAAACCCAATTGGCATTACTATAGTCCTTCACTTTCTTGAATACCCAAAGGTGACTAGGTGGGAGAATAATTAAAAAAACAGCTATCCATTATGTCCACACCATCATCCAAAGAATATGTCTTTCCTATGCTCTTTTCTCACAGCATAAATCTGGCAGATATGTTAAATCAATAGCTTGGTTTGTTTTCTCTGAATTTGTTAAAACCTTTTTTCAAGATTTCCTAAAATGGTGGGATTAATGGTGGGATTAAAACAGATGTGATTAATGATTTGTGGTATATAAAGTGCCAAGATTTTCTATTGCTACTCTTACTCCTTGAATTCCAAGGACAAATCTTGGAAGATTTCTGAGGACAAAGCCAAGATGGCAGAGGAGAGAAAGCATTTAACTGAGCTCTCCCAACATTCCCCTTCAAAGAACTTTAAAACAATGTTCTAATTGAATTCTGGGGAAGAAAAAGAAAAGAAATTGAATTCTGGTGTGGTAGATCAAACAAAAGATCAGAGTGAGAAATTCTTCCAGCCCAAGCAGCATAGGAGATTTCTTAGAAAAAGAGATTTGTGACATAGGGGAGGAGGTTGGTCATTTTTTTTTTTTGTGGGGCAATGGGGGTTAAGTGACTTGCCCAGGGTCACACAGCCAGTAAGTGTCAAGTGTCTGAGGCTGGATTTGAACTCAAGAACTCCTGAATCCAGGGCCAGTGCTTTAACCACTAAGCCACCTAGCTGCCCCGAGGTTGGTCATTTATAAAACACTAATGGTGGGACTAGGTAGTGGTGATAGAAGCAGCAACAACTTTAGGAGCTCTCAAGGCAGAGATGGTAAGAGAATTGTCAACTGGTCAGAAAGAGATTATAGGATCCCCTATGCTAGCACTGGACACAGGACTTGATGCTGTTTGGCAGCTCCATTGCCTATACTCACTTCTGGGTCATAGTTCATAGTGAAGAAGATACTTTATGTCAAGACAGAATTGGGGCAGCTAGGTGGCTCAATGGATAAAGCACTGGCTTTGGATTCAGGAGTACCTGAGTTCAAATCAAGCCTCAGACACCTGACACTAGCTGTGTGGCCTTGGGCAAGTCACTTAACCCTCATTGCCTCACAAAAATAAAAAAATAAAGAGAGAATGGAAGCCCTGAGGGGCAATATCACTTAAGGTCTCAAGGGATCAGGGACCCTGAGGAGTCATGTTGTTTCTAATTCTAAGAATGAAGGGTCCCTGAAAGAGCAGTATTGATTGCAATTCCAAGGGATCAGAAACCCTTGTGGGGTAAGAGACAGAGTGAAGACCAAAAGAGCAGTGCCCACACTTCTCTTCAGATCACACCACTTTGGAAGCACCAAAAACTTCGAAACCCTCAAAACTAGCTCTGAAAACAGCACTTTGGAAAAGGATGAAGCTTGAGACAGTTGTAGTCACACACACACACACACACACACACACACACACACACACACACACACCAGAAACAGAGCATAACAATAACATAAAGTTCCAATCAATAAATAGGGTGGGAAAATGTACAAATGACAAAAAGAGCCTGATTATAAAAGAATTACTCTGGTGCTAGAGCAGATCAAGAAACTCAGAAGAGGACAATGAAGTCAAAACAGGTACAAGCAAAGCCTCAAAAATGTGAATTGGATACAAACCCAAAAATACTTGGAGAGCTCAAAAATGATTTTCAAAATCAAAGAGGAGGGGCAGCTAGATGTTGCAGTGGATAGAGCACCAGCCCTGGATTCGGGAGGACCTGAGTTCAAATATGGCCTCAGACACTTGACACTTATTAGTTGTGTGACCCTGGGCAAATCACTTAACGCCACTTGTCTCACCAAAAAAACAAAGAGGAGTGGTAGAGGAAAGATTGGGTAAAAAAATTTAAAGTAAAAGAAGAAATTAAAAGACAATTATTTCTTCATTCTTCATTTTAGAAGATGATGATGTCTTGACTTGTGCATGAATAGGATTTAAGTGAAGCATATTTGCACAAAGTCATCAGCCTCACTTTCTCTTCTAGTCATTGAAGTCCAGGGGCAAGAAAAAATTCAAGATAACTGGTGATGGTCCAGGACCCACTGGATGACTGGTGTCTTCAATGTCTGACCAAGCTCTAAGAGTCCCACAACAACTACTTCAGTCACCTTCATAGCCATTGGAAAAAAATGTTCCCATCTGCCCATTTCTCCAGGGAAAGTCTTCACATGCTTGGAGTAGACATCATATTGGGTGTTCATAGAGCACTGGCACCTCTATTGTAAAGATTGGCCAACTCTTTACCCAACTTTCACCCCTGTTCTCCAAGGAGCTGTAGCATGTGCAGTGGCCATACTCCAGTAAAGCCATCTTGTAAGGTAGTTTAACCAAGGCTGAGGACAACCAACAGGCCTCAAACTGACTGATTGGTGTCAGGAAAAAAAGATAATTAAGAGCTCGGTAAAAGAGGTACAAAAATATTGAAGAAAATAACACCTTAAAAAGAGAATAGGCCAAAGGGGAAAAGTGGTACATATATTCTCTTATGAAAATAACTCCTTTAAAAGCAGAATTGACCAAATGAAAAAAGAGGTACAAAATCTCACTGAGGAAAATCAATCCTTAAAAATTAGAATTGGGCAAGTGGAAGCTAATGACTCCATGAAACATCAAGAAACAATAAAACAAGTCCAAAAAATGAAAAAAGAAAATTTGAAATATCTATAGAAAAAAGCAACTAACTTAGAAAATACATAAAAAAGACATCATTTAAGAATTAATGGGTTCGTGATAATGAATAAGATGATCAGAACCAGGAGAACATTGTATACAGTATGATCAATCTTATGTGTTGATCAACTGTGAATGACTTGATTCTTCTCAGCAATACAACAGTATAAGATAATTCCAAAGGACTCATGGTGGAAAAGGCTCTCCAAATCCAGAAAAAAAAGAACTGTGGAATATGGATGCAGATTGAACCATACAATTTCTTTTGGTTTTGGTGCTGTTGTTTTTCTTTTCTGAAGTTTTTCTTTTTTGCTCTGATTCTTTCACAGCATGACTAATGCAGAAATATGTTTAATGTTTTTGTACATATATAACCTATATCAGATTACTTGATGTCTTGGGGACAGGGGGAGGGAGGGAGAAAAATTTGAAACTAGAAATCTTATAAAAACAAATGTTGAAAACGATCTCTACATGTAACTGGAAAATAATTAAATACTTTTATTTAAAAAAATTAATGAGTTCAGAGGTGGAGCCAAGATGGCAAAGAGAAGCCAGGAAGTTGCCTGAGCTCTCCCAAGTTTCCCTCAAAAACAACATTAAATCAAGCCTCTAAACAGATTCTGAAACTACAAAACAGACAAAAAGACAGGGAGACACAATCTCCCAACTTGAGATAATTTAGATGACTTCAGGAAAGGTCAGTCTCACTCGGCGCAGCACAGTACAGCATGGAGGGGGTCTGGGCAAGTCAGCAGGAAGCTCTTGGCCACAGCAGAGCAACTGAGACCCCGAGATCATGGGTCAGGAAGTTGGTGGCACAGCGGGCCAGTTGTGACATTCACAAGCACCAGCTGAGAGGGCAGGATGACAGCTGGAAGGTCACCCACAGGACAGGTGCGACTGGGACTGATCATCCCAGCACCTGGAGCAAGCACAGAGTGGGGAAAGGGGTGAGAGGCCTCAGAGTAGAAAGCCAGTGACACAGGCCCTATCCCCCAGCACAAGAAGTTTGAAACAGTGACTCTTGTGCCCTAGGAGCAGACCTCAAATAAAAAAAAATAAGCTGCAATATGAGTAAGAAACAGAAGAGGTTTGAGAGCTTCTGTGTCAACAGGGAAGAGCTAAACACAAACTCAGATGACGACAATACTCTCAAATTGCCTACATGTGAAGCCTCAAAGAGGAAGATGAATTGGTCTCAAGATCAAAAATCCATCTTGGAAGAGCTCAAAAAAGATTTCAAAAATCAAGTGAGAGAGGTAGAAGAAAAAATGGGGAGAGAAATGAAAGCAACACAAGAAAATTATGAAAAAAAAATCAGCAGCTTGGAAAAGGAAGCACAAAGATTGACTAAAGAAAACAATTCCTTAAAAAAATTCATTTGGCCAAATGGAAAAGGAGGTGCATAATCTCACTCAAGAAAACTGCCTTAAAAATTCATGGAATCTAATGACTCCATGAAACATCAGGAATCAGTTAAAAAGAATGAAAAAATAGAAAAAAATATGAAATACCTCATTGGAAAGACAACTAACCTGGAAAATAGATCCAGGAGAGACAATTTGAGAATTATTGGATTGCCTGAAAGCAATGATCAGAAAAAGAGTCTAGAAACCATATTCCAAGAAATTATCAAGGAGAACTGCCCTGATATTATAGAAGCAAAGGATAAAATCATCATTGAAAGAATCCACCAATCACCTCCTGAAAGAGATCCCAAAAGGAAAACTCCAAGGAATATTGTAGCCAAATCCCAGAATTATCAGATGAAGGAGAAAATACTCCAACCAGCAAGAAAGAAGCAATTTACATATCATGGAGCCACAGTCAGGATTACACAGGACCTGGCAGCTTCAACATTAAAGGATTGCAAGGCTTGGAATATGATATTCCAGAAAGCAAAGGAGCTTCGATTGTAACCAACAATGAACTACCCAGCAAAACTGAGCATTCTCTTTCAGGTGAAAAGATGCACAATGAATGAAATAGGGAACTTTCAAGGTTTCCTGATGAAAAGACAAAAATGGAATAGAAGATTTGATCTTAACATACAAAACTCAAGAGAAGTTTAAAAAGGTAAACAGCTGGGAAAAAGTTGTTCAATAAGGTTATACTGTTTACATCCCTACATGGGAAAACAATACATATAACTCTTGAGAACTCTATTTCTATTTGGGCAGACAAAAGGATAATACACAGAGGGTATAAGTTTAAATTGTCTTTGATGTGATGATATAAGGGGTGAAAAAAAGGAGTTTATGGGGAGAAGAGGAAAGGGGAGCTGGAATGGAGTTAATTACATTGAATTAATTACATTAATTGAAGGGGTGCAAAAAACCTTTTACAGTACAGGGAAAGAAGTGAGGGGTGAGCATTATTTCAACCTTACTCTTATCGTATTTGGTTCAAAGAGGGAATAACATATACATTCATTTGGATAAAGAAATTTAGCTTATTCTTTAAGGAAATAAAAGGGTAAGGGGAAAGGGGGGGCACTGATAGAAGGGAGGGCAGAAGTAGGGAAGAAAAGGATAAAGAAAAGGGAGGAGGGCTGATAAAAGGGAAGGCAGTTTGGTAGAGGCAGGGGTTAGAAGCAAAACATTGGTGAGGGGGAATAGGGTGAAAGAAAGGGGGAAAAGTACAATGAAAACAAGCAAACAAATAAAATAGAATGGAGGGAAATAGTAATAACTGTGAATGTGAATGGAATGAACTCTTCCATAAAAACAGAAACAAATAGCAGAGTGGATTAAAAAACAAGAATCCTACAATATGCTATTTACAAAAAACACATTTAAAGCAGAGAGATACATACACAGTAAAGGTAAAAGGTTGGAGTAGAATATATTATGCTTTAGGTGAAGTTAAAAAAATCAGGGGTAGCAATCCTTATCTCACACAAAGCAAAGGCAAAAATAGATTGAATTACAAGAGATAAGGAAGGAAACTACATCTTGCTAAAAAGTATGAAAAATAATGAAATAATATCAGTGCTAATGTGCCAAGTGATATAGCATCCAAATTCTTAGAGGAGAAGTTAAATGAGTAACAAAAGGAAATAGACAGCAAAACTCTACTAGTGGGGGATCTGAATTTTCCCCTTGCAGAATTAGATAAGCCTAGTCACAAAATAAGTAAGAAAGAAGTTAAAGAGGTGAACAGAATGTTAGAAAACTTGTAGATGTCTGGAGAAAATTGAATGGGGATAAAAAGGAATATACCTTTTTCTCAGTGGTACATGGCACATATTCAAAAATTGACCATGTATTAGGGCACAAATCCCTTATAGTCAAAAGGAGAATGGCAGAAATAGTAAATAAATCCTTCTTAGATCATGATGCAATGAAAATGACAAGTAATAAAGAGCCATGGAAAGGTAGACTGAAAATTAATTGGAAACTAAGTAATCTCATCCTAAAGAATGAGTGGGTCAAACAAGAAGTCATAGAAACAATCAATAACTTCATCCAAGAGGATAACAATAATGGGACAACATACCAAAACCTACAGGGATGCAGCCAAAGCAGTGCTTAGGGGAAATTTTATAGTTCTAAATGCTTACATGAATAAAAAAGAGAAAGAGATATCAATGAATTGGAAATCCTGTAAATCAAAGGAGAAATTAATAAAATTGAAGGCAGGAAAACTATAGAATTAATTAATAAAACTAATAACTGATAGATAAACCTTTGGTTAATTTAATTAAAAAAAAAAGAAAAAGAAAACCAAATTATCAGTATCAAAAATGAAAGGGGTGATTCTACCACCAATGAAGTGGAAATTAAAGCAATAATTAGGAACTATTTTGCCCAACTGTATGCCAATAAATTTGACAATCTAAATGAAATGGATGAATATTTACAAAAATACATACTGCCCAGGTTAACTGAAGAGGAAATAGAATCCTTAAATAAGCCCATATTAGAAAAAGAAATTGAACAAGCCCCTAAGAAAAAAATCTCCTGGGCCAGATGGGTTTACAAGTGAATTCTACCAAACATTTAAAGAACAATCAATTCCAATATTGTACAAATTGTTTGGAAAAATAAATGAAGAAGGAGTTCTACCAAATTCGTTTTATGACACAGATATGGTGTTGATAGAAAAACCAGGCAGAGCCAAAATAGAGAAAGAAAATTATAGACAAATTTCCTTAATGAATATTTTGTTTTGTTTTGTTTTTGTTTTTGTTTTTGTTTTTTGTCGGGGCAATGAGGGATAAGTGACTTGCCCAGGGTCACACAGCTAGTAAGTGTCAAGTGTATGAGGCCAGATTTGAACTCAGGTCCTCTTGAATCCAGGGCCGGTGCTTTATCCACTGTGGCACTTAGCTGCCCTCTCCTTAATGAATATTGATGCAAAAATCTTAAATAAGATATTAGCAAGGAGATTATAGCAAGTGATCACCAGTACAAAAATAATATGACCAGGTAGGAGTTATACCAAGAATGCAGGGCTGGTTCAACATTAGGAAAACTATCAACATAATCAACCATATCTATAAGAAAACTAGCCGAATTAATGATTATCTCAATAGATGCAGAAAAAGCTTTTGTCAAAATACAGCACCCATTCCTAATAAAAACACTAGAGAGCATAGGAATAGGTGGAGCTTTCCTTAAAATAATAAGTATCTACCTAAAACCATCAGCAAGCATTATATGTAATGGAGATAAGTTAGAAGCCTTCCCAATAAGATCACGGGTGAAAGAAGGATGTCCATTATCACCTCTCTTATTTAATATTATACTAGAAATGGTAGCTTTAGCAATAAGAGAAGAAAAAGGAATTATAGGAATTAGAATGGGCAAGGAGAAAACAAAACTATCACTCTTTGCAGATGATATGATTGTATACTTAGAGAATCCTAGAAAATCAACTAAAAATTGTTTGACACAACTTTAGCAAAGTAGCAAGATATAAAATAAATCCACACAATTCATCAGCATTTCTATTACATGACCAACAAAGTCCAGCAGCAAGAGATAGAAAGAGAAATTCCATTTAAGGTAATGGTAGACAATATAAAATACTCGGGAGTCTACTTGCCAAGACAAACCCAGGATCTACTCTATGAACACAACTACCAAACACTCTTCACACAAACCAAATCAGATCTAAATAATTGGAAAAATATCAACTGCTCATGGGTAGGATGAGCTAATATAATAAAAATGACAATTCTACCTAAATTAATTTCCTTATTCGGTGCCATATCAGACTGCCTAAAAATTATTTTATAGTTAGAAAAAAATAATAACAAAATTCATCTGGAAAAACAAAAGGTCAAGAATATCAAGGGAACCAATGAAAAAAAATGCACAGGAAGGTGGGCTAGCTGTGCCAAATCTGAAGCTTTACTATAAAGCAGCAATTATCAAAACTATTTGGTACTGGCTAAGAAACAGAGTGGTGGATCAATGGAATAGGTTAGGCACAGGAGACACAGTATTAAATGACTTTAGTAATCTACTGTTGATAAACCAAAGGACTCCAGCTTCTAGGATATGTGTAATTTAAGATTCTGAATGTGGATTCTTATCTGTTCCCCCAGTTTTGGGGGAAACTGACTAAAATCACTGATAAAATGAGTTTAGGTTTTTAAGGGTTTATTGGAAAATAGAAAGAAAAAGTTTGAGAACAGAATTCCAACAGCCTGGCATTCCTATCTTTCCTCAAATTTCCTGTGAAGTCCTCTGCCACCACCACCATCAAGTCAGGAACCCAAAAGCTGAGAGCTCTCCGTGCAGGCTCCCTTTCCTCCTTCCTGTCTCCTCCGAGAAAATAGGAGGCTCCTCAAGTTGATTGGCTGGTAGCCTTGATAGACAGCACCCATGAGCAAACGTCATTTCCTGATGCCAAGGAAAAGCCACAATGCCTCTGAGGCATTTTCCTCATGGCGGAGCTTTTGCACAGCAAGTCTCCAGTAGATGGCATCATTCCCATCATTACAGTCCCCCCTTTTGTTTCATTTGAAAAACGAATGCATTTGCTCAATGAAACAACCAAAAATAATATCCTATGCTAGCTAACAATATGTAAATAACAATATAGAAAAGGAAGAGAGGAAAGTTTTGTCCAGAAGGGCAGTTTTTTTGTCCTCATGAACCGACGCTTTGACATTAGTCTTGCAAAGGGAGGGCCTCTGCAGAGGGTACATGTTACAGATGATGTAACACAGAAAGGAGATAGTAAAAACTAACAAAACAAAACAGTTCATATAGAGTCTCTGATTTCTCTTGTCTTCTTGAAGTGGTAAGATGTCATCAGGAGGAAGCTGGATTCTGGTCTGGAAAACTGGATTCTGGACTCTGGTCTGGAAAGCTGGATTCTCTTTAACTGATTGAATTGCTGGATTTTTACTAAACCTTAGCATAGCATTGTCAATGATCAAATTAATAAATTCCATTACATTCCCTCCTTTATATCCTTAGACTTCTAATAGAGGGTTGAGGTAGTTATGCAATCTGTAACACTTTTTACCCCCATGTGTCTGGATCAAAGCCAAATTTAGTATGTGTTCATGACACCTGAAAAATGTTATGGAAAGGTTATCATACCATATCTCATGGTTCCGAGACAGCCAGTGATTATGCTAGGTCACAGGTGAGTTCAACTGAGTGAGATAAAAAGAAAAATAAGTTCAGTTAAGTTAGGTTAAATTAGGAGGGAGAGAGGATGAATACTGGACTGTGCCTAGTAATTGTGCTCTACATAGTCACCATCATAAGCAAACCATGGACTTAGGTATACCTGTCTCTCCTTTTGTTGCACATATATTCTCTCCAGGGCCTGCATCAGAATTCACAGCAAGTTAGTCTCTGAAATAAGTTTCCATACTTCTGAAATCTCATATTAATTTCACCAAAGACAGTATGATGGTAAAAATGCGTGCTATGCTGCATAACTGAGAATATATTAGTGATATATACAATAATTCCAAACCATACCCAGAGTATAATGACATATAAATAATAAATGAATGTAAATAGCTGATTATATTAGACAATATTACATAATCTTCTTTTAGCAAGTAAACCACATCATCTTATACATGAATTCTCTAGTATAACAGTAGCAGATACTTAAAGTGGTGATCAATTTATCAAAAAGAAACAAGACTTCAATTAGCAAGATTCAATATTCAATGTTTTCAGTGAGGTATCAATAACCCTTTCTGGTCTTTTTTTAGTAGAACACCATAAAAAAGAAAAGAGAAGAAAAAATAAAAACTCATTAGAACTCATGGTTCTCTCAAAAAGAAAGAGTTAAAAAAAAAAAAAAGAATTCTGGTAGCTTCTGAGGAAGGCCTCACCCACAGCATATACTTAAAATGTCTTTGAAAAGTCACTTAGTTTACAAAATTGAGTTTTAAGGAAAATCAAAAGAAACAAAAGTCAAAAAACAAAGCAAAACCAAAAATAAAAAGCAAAAGATTCGCTAAGCACCCTTTTGTGTTCTTAAAGAACTTAAAGGTGTGGTGAATTCCAGGTCTTTTCAGTGCCTTTCAAAAGTCAAAACAAAGAAAACAAAAAGGATTAAAAAAAAATAGGTATATGGTAGGGAAAAGGTGGGGGAAATTGAGGTGGGCCAGAAAACCAGGCCATGTGCTTCAGTGGTTTGCCTGTAGAAGGAAATGCTTGTTAAATTTTAAGGTATTTAAGCTGCTAGAATTTGGGGCATGCCACATTGTTTTAACTGGTTCCCCAATTCTCTGTGTGCCAAACTGGCAGGGGTTTCTGAATTGTCATTGATCTTTCTAATGCTGTCTTTATGGTAGAAAATGTGGAGTTCTCTAGCATCAGTTTTGTCTGTGCCACTGATTTTCAATAAGGGCTGATTTAACTGATGAACTACCACATTCAGCTGATGCTGTCTAGCAAACACTACAATTGTATCATTTCCTCCCCACTTTCCAAATTTCTTTAATTCGTCGACATATTTTTCAAAAGGGGAGTCATTTATTCTAAAAGACTCAAACTCTTGTCTATGGTTAATCATATAAGAAGCAGCTTCTTGTCTGTGTCTGAGATGATTCCTACAGTGACCTTCTAGCTGGTCCGCTAAGGCCCTAAAAAGGCAATTTCCATCTCCCAATACTTTATGAAGACTGAGTCCCAAAGCATTTAACTGATCAGTGGGACTATCAAATGGGAGCTGCCTATTTCCTCTGGGCTCTCTTTGCCCTTTAACAGTTCCTATCGTTAGGGTTTTTAGCTCTTTAGCGTCTACCTCAGGTCTATCTGAAATCTCTTCACCTATGAATGGTGCAGGCTTTACATGAGAGCGATGAATCCATGAGTCTTTTTCACCAATTTTAATGCCAGTAGGAGTTATCAATAATACCTGAAAAGGTCCTTCCCAGGCAGGTTGGGTTCCACTGATTCTCTGAAAATTCTTTACATATATTTTATCTCCTGGGTTGAGGCTGTGCAATGAAAAGTCTAATGGGCCTGCCTGGACCACAGCTCCTGCCTCATGGAGTTCATGTAGCCTGGTCTGTAATTCCTATATATAGGAGGCAACAGAAGTATCACCTCCCACCAGTGATGGGGAAACTGGGGAAAAAGTTTTAGCTTGGATAGGAGGGTGACCAAAAAGCATTTCATAAGGAGATATATGAAGTTCTCCTCTTGGTCTACTGCGTAGATAGAATAATGCCAATGGTAGAACATCAGGCCATTTCAAATGGGTTTCAGTACATAATTTGCCAATCATACTCTTAAGCTCTTTATTGATACGTTCAACTTGGCCTGAACTTTGTGGATGGTAGGGTGTGTGGAATTTTGGAGTTACTCCCAAGAAAGAGTAGATTTGGGATAAAATCAAATCAGTGAAATGTGTGCCTTTGTCAGATTCAATGCGGGCTGGTGGGCCAAAACGAGGTACTATCTCTTTAAGAAGAATTTTGGCAACAAAGGCAGCTGTGGCTCAGGGGCTGGGAAATGCCTCCACCCACCAAGTGAGTTGATCAATTATAACAAGGCAAAATTTATAATGTCCTGCTTTTGGCATAGTAATATAATCAATTTGTAAGTGCTCAAAAGGTGTATATGCTAGAGGATGCCCTCCATAAGCTTTGGCTTTAAAAGCATACTGATTATAAGATTGACATGTGGAGCAGCCCGAGCAGATTTGAGATGCTGTGTTAGTCACACCTGGTGCTATCCAGGTTCTCTTAATAGAGTCTACAATGCCTTGTGTACCAAAATGACCTTTTCTGTGAACAGAGAGGCATACCTGGTGGTAGAATTTCCAGGGAAGAAGTGGCTTACCTTCCAGAGACACCCAGACGCCATTGATCTGTTTTGCCTTAAATTTCTTTTTCCACTTTTCTACTTCAGAATCATCATAGGTTAGATTGGAAGGAATATCCTCAGAAGGTGAAAGGTTAAATACATGTTCAGGACCTTCTAATGCAGCAAGCTTGGCTGCAGAATCAGCTCGTGCATTCCCCTTTGAAACAGGATCACTATTCCCTGTGTGGGCAGTGCAATGTACAATGACTAGGGAAGAAGGCAGTTTCAGGGAATCTAAGAGGTCCTTAATAAGGTCCCCATTGACAATAGCCTTGCCCGAAGATGTTAGGAAGCCTCATTGTAGCCAAATCATACCAATAAAGTGGCATATGCCAAAGCCATATTTCAAGTCAGTAAAAGTGGTGGCACTCTTACCTTTGGCTATATTACAGGCCTGTGTAAGAGCCACAAGTTCAGCAGCCTGTGCACTAAAATGGGAAGGAAGAGAAGCTGCCCAGAGGGTGTCATAATAAAAAACTACAGCAGCTCCAGTGAAACGGGTCCCCTCCCTCATAAATGAGGAACCATCTGTATAGAGGACAAGATCAGGGTTTTCTAAAGGAGTATCGAAAAGATTATCATGGGGTTTCTCAGGCATATCAACTAAGGAAGCACAGTCATGCAATGGCTCCCCCGATAATGGTAGATTAGGGCGTAGCGTTGCTGGGTTGAGAACTGTGCAGCATTTTAGAGTGATATTCTCATTACCTAACAGGGTTATTTCATACTTAGCCAGCCTTTGATCTGAAAAGGCTTGTGTCCTGTGTCGTAGTAAGAGAGCCCCTACTTTGTGAGGGCATTGCACTGTTAGAGGGTTACCTAGGACCAAATCAGAGGCTTTTTCTACCAAAAGAGCTGTGGCTGCCACTGCCCTAAGGCAAGGTGGTGCTCCAGCCACTACAGGGTCCAGCTGGGCATTGGTTAGGCCCCAGTGATTGAGTCAGAACTCCAGAAGCCACCCCCCTTTGTTCATGCACAAAGAGAGTGAAAGGCTTACTATAATCTGGTAGTCCTAGGGCAGGTGCTGATAACAAGGCCCGTTTTAATTCTTTTATGGCTGAGAGATGCTAGGGATCCAACTGTAAAATGTCTGGGATAGAACTTTTTGTTAGAGCTATGAGAGGTTTAGTAATTTCACCAAAAGAGGGTATCCATTGTCTACAGTACCCAGCTGCTCCCAGAATGGCTCTTAATTGCTTCTTAGTAGAGGGGGCAGAAAGTTGTTGAATGGCCTGGACTCGCTTAGAAGAGACAGAGCGAGTTCCAGCAGCCAGAATAAATCCTAAATATTCTACCTGGGGCAAACACCATTGTACCTTTGTCTTGGAAACCTTGTGTCCTCTCTTGTGCAGCTCCAGCAGTAAGTGACGGCTATCTTCCTGACAAATTTCAGCATTAGGAGAGGCCAAAAGTAAGTCATCAACATATTGTACTAGTGTGGAGCCTTTAAAGGTAATGGAGGCCAGATCCTGCTGTAAAATTTGGGAAAATAATGTGGGACTGTCTACAAATCCCTGTGGGAGTCTAGTCCAGGTCCACTGTCTATTTTTCCAGGTAAAAGCAAATAAATATTGGAAGTCCTCATGTACTGGTATGGAGAAAAAGGCAGAGCAGAGGTCTACCACTGTGAAGCATGTAGATTCACAGGGAATGGAAGAAATTATGGTAGAAGGGGAAGCCACTATAGCATGTCTAGGGATAACATAATTATTAATTGCTCTAAGATCTTGCACAAAACGATAAACAGGTTTACCATCTGGCCCAGGCTTGGGCTTTTTAACTGGTAAAATGGGAGTATTGCATGGAGAGTTATGACATGGAATAATAATACCCTGGCTTTTCAAAGCCTCAATTATAGGGGTGATCCCTTCTATGGCTTCATTAGACAATGGATATTGTGGAATGGATGGTGCTGGGTCACCTTTGGTCTTAATGATAACAGGTATAGCAGATTTAAGGAGGCCTACGTCAGTAGAGTTCCTCCTTAGGAATATCAGAAGGGATTTCAAATGTGTTCTCCACTGTTCCATGACTGTCTGAAATCAAAATTGGCAGTAAGTGGACCGTGTCCTCTGGCACCTCCAGGGAAATGCTACCATCTGGAGAACAAGATATGGTTGCTCTGAGTTTACAAAGGAGGTCACGGCCTAATAGGTTTGCAGGAGAGTCAGGCATAAGTAAGAATGAATGTTCTACTGTTAATGGACCCAGATTCACCTTGTGAGGGGTTAATTTCGCAACGGACTGGGCTTTTCCTGAAACACCACTACATTTAGAGATCCAATAGGTGTACATTCAGGGTCAGGTTTTCGCACTAGGACTGATCTTGAGGCTCCTGTATCTAATAAGCAATCATAATAAGTATTTCCAACCCTAAGGGTTATGTGGGGTTCATTATTTTGGGGAGGTGAATGTACTGGCACAAGAGGGCTAAAAAGTTCAGGGTCTGGGAACATAAAATCTTCTGTCCTTTCTCCCCCCATACACCATCAATCTTCTATATCTCTCTGTTCTGCACCCCTTTGCCTGTAACTGTTTTCATTCTGCCCACCTGTGTCTCTCTGAAAAGGTCTGTTTTGTCTTCGTCCTGCACCCCCATGAAAAGATCTATATCTGTTTTGGTTCTGCCCATCTGTATTCCTCTGATAGGAATTATATCTATTTTTGTTCATGTCTCATTTCAAAATTCTACAGAATTGTATAAAATGTCCTTGTTTATGGCAGTACTGACAAAATTTAGGGGTTTGATATTGATTCTGGGGTTCGTAATGATTCTGGGGTTGGCAGTGATTCTGGGGTTGGTAGTGGTTCTCAACTGCCCAGCTTCACTGCTTTGTTATTTCCTGTACTGGAGCTAAAATGCCTTGTCTGTTCTTTTCCTCCCTCTCATTTCCTTCGTAAATATATCTTGCTATTTCTTTAAGTCTGTCAGGACTCAACTTATTCCAATCTGGGCACTGCCTTTTAAAGTATTTTCGAATTTCTGGTAAGGACTGGTATACAAAGTAAGAGCAGATAATATGGGAATCTCTAGGATTCAATGGGTCTAGCCCAGAATGTTGCTTAGCATGCTTACACAACCCATCATAGAATCTATTAGGTCTCTCATCAGGACTCTGAACTGTATCTATAAATTTTTCCCAATTATCAGTCCTTCTAGCACAGGATTCCATTGCCTTCAGCAATGTATCTCTTGCCTCTTTTAACAGATCAAAATGCCTAGGGTCGTTGGGGTTCCATTCAGGGTCTTCAATAGGCCACCCAATGTCACCCTTTCCTGTGGCTTTCCCCTGCGGATAATATTGCTTCCATTAGCTCATTAACATCATTCCAAGTGGGCTGATATCCTCTGAAGATTGTCCTAAAATGGCCAATAACCCCTGTGGGGTCCTCATCAAATTTAGGAATTTCTCGTTTCCATATACCTAAATCTTTGGGGCTGAATGGTATATATCTTCTAAGACTTACTACAACATCATCCTTATCATGGGAGGGGATCTCGTGAAGGGGGAGGATCTTTATTCTTTCTGTTTCCTCTAAACATTAATTTTCTCTTTGTTTTCTTTTTTGTTTCCTTTGTTGATGTGTCAGCCTGAGAGGCAGATTTACATTCACATTCAGGCCCAAAGCCATCCTCCTTTTCTCCCTTTTCAGTCAATTCCTCACTTGCTACATTCCAGAGGTTCCAATAAGTTGCATCTTTGGGGGACTCAAAATGAAGGATCATTTGTAGAGTTTTCAGTGTTAAGTGACCAAAAGATCCATTCTATAACCATTTGTTTCCCAATAAGCTAGAATATTTCTTATGCCACATAAAACGCAGTTTGATAAGCCTTGCTTTTGTCATGTCTGGCTGAATTGGTAGTTTGTAAGTGTCCCAAGATGCAATTATTTTCCCAAGGGGGGAGTCATGAATGATATAAAATGTATTATCTTCCACCCCCTTTTTGTAATTCAAAAATTTCCACACTATGACACAAAGAAAAGTAAAAATTAAAATTAAAATAGGAATAGAACATTCGAATTCATAAGAACCAAACTTAAACAGAAGGTCAATCCTGGTGAAAAGCCAGGGGAAAAGGCTTAGTCCTCTTTGGTTCCGCAATTCCCGGTCCATTTTGTAAAAGGGAGCAAGGCTTGAAAATAGGAGGCTAAGAGTACTTAAGGGTTAAAATATATACTCAACCTAGGTACTTAGCTGTTAAGGAGAAACCCAATTTAAAGAGACAGGCACATGTGCAAATAAGGAAGGAAAAGAGAAAAAAAAATTCTTACCAAACTTGATCAGAAGATCAAGGATCTGCTTTATCCCTTCGTGGTCGCCAAACTGTGTAATTTAAGATTCTAAATGTGGATTCTTATCTGTTCCCCCAGTTTTGGGGGAAACTGACTAAAATCACTGATAAAATGAGTTTAGGTTTTTAAGGGTTTATTGGAAAATAGAAAGAAAAAGTTTGAGAACAGAATTCCAACAGCCTGGCATTCCTATCTTTCCTCAAATTTCCTGTGAAGTCCTCTGCCGCCACCACCACCATCAAGTCAGGAACCCAAAAGCCGAGAGCTCTCCGTGCAGGCTCCCTTTCCTCCTTCCTGTCTCCTCCCAGAAAATAGGAGGCTCCTCAAGTTGATTGGCTGGTAGCCTTGATAGACAGCACCCATGAGCAAATGTCATTTCCTGATGCCAAGGAAAAGCCACAATGCCTCTGAGGCATTTTCCTCATGGTGGAGCTTTCCCACAGCAAGTCTCCAGTAGGTGGCATCATTCCAATCATTACAGATAGGAACTCAGTATTTGACAGAAACTGCTGGGGAAACTGGAAGAGAGTATGGCAGAAGCTAGGCATGGACCAACATCTTATACCTTATACTAAAATACGGCCCAAATGGGTACATGATTTAGATATAAAAGGTATTACCATAGGTAAATTAGGAGACAAAGGAATAGTTTACCTTTCAGATCTTTGGAAAGGAGAACAGTTTATGACCAAACAAGAGATAGAGAATATTATAAAATGCAAAATGGATGATTTTGATTACATTAAATGAAAAAAGTTTTTGTAGAAACAGAAGCAATGCATCCAAAATTAGAAGCAAGACAGAAAGCTGGGAAACAATTTTTTTGGCCAGTACTTCTGATCAAGGCCTCATTTCTACAATATATAGGGAAATAAAACAAATTTATAAGAATCCAAGTCATTCCGCAATTGAGAAATGGTCAAGGGATATGAATAGGTAGTTTTTTGATGAAAAAATCAAATCTATCTATTACCATATTATAAAATGCTCTAAATCACTATTGATTAGAGAGATGCAAATTAAAACAACTTTGAGGTACCACCTGACACCTATCAGATTGGTTAAAATGACAAAAAAGGAAAATAATAAATGTTGGAGAAGCTGTGGAAAAATTGGAACACTAATGCATTGTTGGTGGTGTTGTGACCTGATCCAACCATTCTGGAGAGCAATTTGGAACTATACCCAGAGTATAATGCTGTGCATATCCTTTGACCCAGGGATACCACTATTAGGTCTTTTCCCCAAAGACATCATAAAAAAGGGGAAAGGACCCACATGTACAAAAATATTTATAGCTGTACTTTTTGTGGTGGCAAGGAATTGGAAATTGAGGGGATTTTCATCAATTGGGGAATGGCTGAACAAATTAGGGTGTAAACATGTAATGGAATACTATTGTGCTGTAAGAAATGATGAGCAGGAGAATTTCAGAGAAACCTGGAAGGATTTATATGAACTGATGCTGAGTAAGATGAGCAGAACCAGGAAAACCTTGTACACAGTATCAATAACATTGTGTGTTGATCAACTGTGATAGACTTAACTTCTCATCCTTAATTGAAATTCACAAGACTATTATAGCCAATTTCCAGAGGTCCCACAGATCAAATAGAAAATACTTTAAGCAGCCAGAAAGAAACCATTCATATACCATGCAGCCACAGTCATGATGACAGAAGATTTAATACCTACTATATTAAACAAATGAAGGGCTTAGAGTATGAAATCCTGGAAGACAAAAAAAATTGGGATTACAACCATGAATAATCTACCCAGAGAAACAGTATAATTGTTCCATGGCGAAAATGAATATTTAATTAAATAAAGGCCTTTCAAGCACTCCTAATGAAAAACCAAAGCTAAATAGAAATAAGTGTCTGAGGCTAGACACTTTCTCCACTCTGTCATGTAACTGCCACATTAAACAGTTTAAGATGATGCATGCATCTTGTAAGACCTTTATCATTATTAGGGCTGTTAAAAGGATTCTAGATAGAAGGAGAGTATGGGAGTTAATCATATTGAGATGATGTTAAAAACAAAATAGGTGAGAAAGATGGATGCCCTGGGGGAAGGGACAAGGAATAAAATGAATGGAGAAAATTATCTCATGTTACAGAGACATGGAAGGAAGAGGTTTTTTTTTTTTTTTTTTTTTTTTGGTGAGGCAGTTGGTGTTAAGTGACTTGCCCAGGGTCACACAGCTAGTAAGTGTTAAGTGTCAGAGGCTGGATTTGAACTCAGGTACTCCTGAATCCAGGGCCGGTGCCTTATCCACTGCGCCATCTAGCTGCCCCAGGAAGAGCTTTTAAAATGAAGGGGGCATGGTGGTATGGGAGGGTAATGCTTGAACCTCACTGATATCTAAATAGGTTGAAAGAGGGAGTGTGTGTATGTATATGTATATACATATACATTATATATGTGTGTATGTGTTAATATAAATATATGAATACATACATATATACATGCGTGTGTTTTCTGTGTGTGCACAGATACAACATATGTGTAACTGGTTATAAAAATCTATCTTGTACAATAGGGAACTAGGAGGGGAAGGGGATAAAAGAAAAGGAAGATAAAAAGGAGGGTAGATAAAAGGAGGCAATGGACAGAAGCAAAATAGACTTCAGAGGAGGGATAAGATAAAAAAAGATATTGAGAAGGATAAACAGAAGAAAATGGAAGTGCAGTTTAGAGGCAGCTAGATGGTTCAGTATGGATACAGTACTGGGTCTGGAGTCAGGAAGACCTGAATTACAGGAGGGAATATTAAAATTGTAATATTGGCACAAATCAACTTTCCCTTCTGAAACAAGGTAAATCTTTAAAAGAAGTTAAGGATATAAATAGCATCCTAGAAATTAGATGTGATAAAACTCTAGAGAAAACTGAATGGGAATGAAAAGGAATATACATTACCTGAGCTGTACATGGTACCTTCACAAAACTGACCATGTATTAGGGCCTAAAAACTACATACCAAATACTGAAAAGCACAAATATTAAATGTACCCTTTTCAAATCTTCATCCAGTATAATTATGCTTAATAAAGGGCTATGGAAGCATAATCCTAAATAATGAGTGAGTCATAGAACAAATCATAGAAACAATCAATAATTTCATTTAATGAAAGTGACAATAATGAGTCAACATTGCAAAATTTGCAGGAGGCAGGGAAAGCAGTACTGAAAGGAATATATCTTTACATGTGTACATCAATAAAAGACAGAAAGAGCTGATCAATGAAGTAAGTATGCAACTTAAAACCTAGGGAAAAGATCTGATTTTAAATCCCCAATTAAACACCAAAATGGAAATCTTGAAAATCAGAGGAGAGATGAAATTAAATAATAAGTGAAAATAAATTTTAAAAAATGATTGAACTAATAAATAAAATAAATAAAAATAGGAGCTGGTTTTATAGGAAGAAACAAAATAAGCCATTGGTTAATTTAATTTTTTGGTGAAAAAGAAGAAAACCAAATCATTTGTAACAACAATGAAAATGGTGAATTAACTACCAGGGAAAATGAAATTAAAACAATAATTGTTATTTTGCCCAATTCTATGCCAATAAAACTGATGATCTAAGTGAAATGAATGAGTATTTTCAAAAATGTAAGATGCCCAGATTAACAGAAGAGGAAATAGAATAGCTAAATTACAATATCTTTCAAAAAGAAATTGAAGAAGCGATCATTAAGCTCACTAACAAAATATCCTCAGGATCAGATGGATTCACCAAATTTTAGGGAATGATTAATCCTAATATTACATAAAGCATTTATAAAAATAGGTAGCATCCTACCAAATTCTTTTTATGACAGAAATATGGTTTTGATATCTAAACTAGGTAAAGCAAGAAAGAAAACTATAGACCAATGTCCTTAATGAATATTGATGCCCAAAAATAATAATAAAACAATATCCAGGAGATTATAGCAATATTTCCCAAAGATCATACACTATGAGCTGGTGTGCTTTATACAAGGAATACAGGGCTGTTTAAATGTTAGGAAAACTATCAGCATAATCAACCATATCAATAACAAAAAAAGTCACAGAAATCAAATGATTATATCAATTGATGCAAGAAAAACCCTTTTACAATACTCTTTTCTATTAACAACACTAAAAAACATAGGAATCCATAGAACTTTGCTTAAATTGATTATTAGTATCTATATAAATCCAAAAGCCAATATTTTCTGTAATGGGGATAAACTTGAAGCCTTCCTAATATGATCAGGATTGAAGCATAGTTGTACACTATCATTCCTATTATTTAATATTGTATTAGAAATGTTAGCTACAGCAATAAGAGAAGAAAAAGAAATTGAAGGAATAAAAATAGGAAATAGGACATAAAAATATTCTTTTTGGTTGATATGATTGATGGAAGGAAACCCTAGAAAATCAATTAAAAATGAGTTGAAACAATTTACAACTTCAGTAAAATTATAGGATATAAAATAAGCCCATATATATCATCAGTATTTCTATATACTACCAATAAAACCTAGTAAGAAGAGATAAGAAGAGAAATTACATTCCAAGTAACAGCAGACAATGTAAAATACTTTGGAGTCTACCTGCCAAGACAAATTTAGGGATTATATGAACACAATTATAAAACATTTTTCACACAAAGGCAGATCTAAACAATTGGATAAATATTGCTTATTCATGAGTAGATTGAGCTACTATAATAAAGATGACAATTCTATCTAAATTAATTTGCTTATTCAGTGCCATATCAATTATTTTATAGAGGTTGAAAAAAATACTAATCTATGACCATAAATACTAAATCTAAATCACACTTTAGGGGTAAAAACTCAGCATTTGACAAAAATTTCTGAGAAAACTGCAAAACAGTTTGGTAGAAACTAGGCATGGACCAATATCACACACCAAGATTTATATGTACATAACAAGGCCAAAATGAATAAATGATTTAGACATTAAATATGCTATCATAAGTGGATTAGGGGGAGAATGGGAAAATGTACCTGCTAGACTAATAGGTATGGGAAGTTTGTGATGAAACAAGAGGCAGAGGAAGTATATGTACAAACAAAATTAGTGCAGCCAAAATTAGGAGGGAAATAGGAGACTGGGGAAAATTTTTACAACAAATTTCTCTAAGGAAAGCCTCAATTTTTTCCTTTTTTTAAATCATAAAAGTATTTTATTATTTCCAGTTATATATAAAGATAGTTTTCAACTTTTGTTTTCATAAGATTTTTACTTCCAAATTTTTTCCCTCCCTCTTTTCTCTCCCCCCTCCCCAAGACAGAAAGCAATCTGATATAGCTTATATATGGTAATAAAGAACTGGAAATTGAGGGATGCCCATCAATTGGGGAATGACTGAACAAGCTGTGATATATTATTATGATGAAATACTATTATATTATAAGAAATGATGTGCACTTCACTCATGCAAAAATGAAGTGAGCAGAACCAGAAGAACATTTTCCACAGTAACAGCAATAGCATAAAGATGAACAACTGTGAGAAACTTAGACATTCTGATCAAGACAATAATTCAACAAAATTCCAAAGATAGCAAGAAAAATGCTATCTATCACCAGAGAGAGAGTGCAGATTGAACCATGCTTTTTTTAAACTTTATTTTT
This sequence comes from Dromiciops gliroides, assembly GCF_019393635.1. Lineage (NCBI taxonomy): Eukaryota > Metazoa > Chordata > Mammalia > Microbiotheria > Microbiotheriidae > Dromiciops > Dromiciops gliroides. The sequence continues at coordinate 570,644,051 of NC_057861.1, read as the reverse complement.
ATTGTTTTATTTTCTTAGTGTTTTCATTTCAGGGCTAATACTGAAATATGTCTTTCATGACTTCATAGATATTATCAATATCAAATTGCTCTCTTTCTCAAGGAGAGGAGTTGTGTGGTAAAGAGGAAGACCGTTTAGAGCTCAGAATTATAAAACATATTGTTAAAACTTTTCCATGTAATTGGGGAATATTTAATAAAATAAATAAAATTATTTTTAAAACAAAAAATAAAGACAAGTATTAATTTATATGAAGGAAGTTTTTGCTTCAAGTATTTATTTTTCTGTTGTCATAACAATGAAATATTGACCTACTAAGGAACAGTTAATGATTTTCAGGCATGTCAAGGATAAGAATATCATAGAACTAGTTCATCAAGTTTCCATGGGGATGAAATATTTGGAGGAGAACAATTTTGTGCACAGGGATTTGGCTGCAAGAAATGTGTTACTAGTTACCCAACATTATGCCAAAATCAGTGATTTTGGACTTTCAAAAGCACTTAACGCTGATGAAAACTATTACAAGGTAAGTATTACAAAGTAAGTCCATGTCAGTAGTAACTAGTGGTTAAAAAATTGGAATTCAGATTGTTCTGCAATGCTTTTTTTAACAGTAGAATTTTAAAAACTGTTTAAAACCAGTTATATGTTAAAAAAGTTCTTTGTTTTTATTATTTTTGTCTTCTATAATCATGAAAGACCTTTTGCAAATTATCAGACCATGGGACTTATTAATACTTTTCTCTGACCTTTAACATAATGCTATTGTCATGAAAGAGAAAACAAAAACAAAACATTTTCTTCTTTTTTTATGGGTGTCCCATCCAATTGCTAGTCATGTGAGTGAGACATTACAGTGTTTATTCTTTCAAAATATGTAATTATAAATTATTTTAAAAAGAGAAACTACTTATATAGATCTAATTTGGTGGAAAGAGTATTTACTAAATAGTTATCTTACTTAAGGGGTTTTTTATGATTTTATGATTTCATAGTTTAAATGGAACAAAAACAAGTTGAGGAAAATTTTTTATAATTTATTTCAAAATTCATTCATTCATTCATTTATTTTAAATTTTTTATTTTATTTTATTTTAAAATTTGAACTTAAGTAAAATGATCATTTTTGTGTTCATAGAGCATAACAAACACTAGATTGTACATGAAACTATAGAACTTTTATGTACTACTTGCTTATCTTTTAAAATATGAAATAAATTTAACATGCCAATCAGAAAGCCCTCATTTCTTTTTGACCTTCCTTCAACTCACTTCTATGTGTTTTTAAAAAGATGCTTCAATGACCTTTTTTCTTTCATTTTTTTCTTTGTTATCCTATCCTTACCCTTCCTCTGTCTATCCCCAAACTGGAAAAAGGAAAAGAAAAAAATTCCTTTAATGAAATATGTGTAATCAAGCAAAACATATTCCCACATTGACCATATCTGAAAATGTATGTCATATTCTGTATCTTGAGTCCATCACCTTTTGGTCAATTAATGAGATCCTTCATCTTTGGCACTATGGATTTATCAGAGTTCTTAATCTTTCAAAGCTGTTTTTATTTATCATGTTGCTATTATTATATGAATTGCAGTCCATATTATTGTCTCTTCACTCTGCATCAATTCATAGAATTGTTATTGTTTCTCTGAAATTGTCTTTTTTGTCATTTCTTAAAGCACTATATTTCCCCCAGAGTCCATCCAACAGTTGTCATTTTCACTTTTTACCATTTATAATAATCTGATGGCTATTGGGAAAAATCTCAGAGTTGCTTTAATTTACATTTCTCTAATACATAAGTCCCTGATGATCTACAAAATCCTTTCAGGGGCATCCATGAGGTCAAAATTGTTTTCATTATAATGCTAAACCATTATTTGCTCACTAAAACACTGCCCACTATTCCATCTACATATCTGTATGAAGCTAAATTTTCTTAATATCCTTTAACAAAAACAACACATCACAAAAGATTAAATAAAGAAGTAGATATGAAAATCTAGCTACCTTCTATTAAGCCACATATTAAAGAAGTAAGCAAAATTATGTAAACCAGTGACACTTTTCTTGCTATTTTGTTTTTATCATAAGAAATATATAATATATGTTAATATGTGATAAGTATTATTATTTTAAATGAATTAGTAAACAAATATTTTAGAATGAATCAATTTTAATATCTAATACAAAAATATCAATACATATAATTTAGCTTTTTTTAATTCTTTCTAATATTTAAGATTTTTTAAAGGTCCTGAGATTTTAAAAAATGCTCAAAACCTGTTCATCTAATTATTAGTGATTTAGGGCATTTTTATATGATTGTTGAAAATATTGATGAAAAGTACCCATTCATATCACATCGAGCATTTTGGTTTCTTATATGTCTTAGAAATGATAGTTTTATCAGAAAAACATACTATAAATATTTTTTTCCAACTTACAGTTTCTCTTCTAATTTCATCTACATAAGTTTTGTTCCTGCAAAATCTTTTAAAAAAACTTTTATATAATCCAAATTCTTCTTTAACTTCTGTTAATTACTCCATCCCTTATTCGCTCATGAATTCTTCTAATATCTTAAAGGTCATTTTTCTGATTTGTTTATGACAAATTATTATGAAAGGAGATAACATTTTTTACCTCAGAGACCTAAATTAGTTTATTTTTAAAAATTCTAAAAATGTGGGGGCAGCTAGGTGGCTCAGTTGTTAGAGCACTAGCCCTGGAGTCAGGAGGACCTGAGTTCAAGTCCAGCCTCAGACACTTGACACTTACTAACTGTGTGACCCTGGGCAAGTCACTTAACCCCCATTGCCTCACCAAAAAAAAAAAATTCTAAAGTGTGGATGCTTTGAAATCTTATATTTGAACAAGCCACATCTTTGTCTTAATTTGAGTAAAAGTTTGAAATAGCTGAGCCTCTAATATCAGTGATTACTACATGATTGATCAGATTCATTTTTTTTTTGAAGAAGGCATATTAACTACTCGTAAACTAAAGGAATGGCCAAGAAGGACCATCATAACATATAGACTGTTTCTATTCATGGGAATATGGGGTCAAAGGATTTAAATATGGAAAGGATGTTGAAGTTCTGCTTTGGAATATTCATTTTACAGGAGAAAACTGAGGTGCAGAGGTTTGCTCAAGGTAATACAAACAGTAAATGGCAAAGCTTCAATTTAAACCAAGGTTCTCTGACTTCCAGTGTCACTGTTGTTGTTTTTTGTGTGCATGCTTTCTCATACTTCCTGTATTACAAATTGGAAGTTTCTAAAGAGATTTTCTATGATGTAAAGACTGGAGCATTAAACTGAAAAGAGTTTTGCCCCTGAGGAAGAATCAAATTATTCAGTGAACCTACGAATCACATGAAATACAGTTGCAGAAAACACTGGGTTTCTGGAAAGACTTACATGAGCTGATGGAAAGTGAAATACAAAATAACAGCAATATTATAAGATGATCTGCTGTGAATGACTTAGTTACTTTTAGCAATACGATGATCCAAGACAACTCTGAAGGACTTAAGAAAAATACAATCCATCTACAGAGAAAGAACTGATGATATCTGAATACAGATAGAAGCATAATTTTTTTGTTAGTGCCTTTATCTGAAGTTTTGTTTTTGTCTGTTTTCTTTCACAACCTGCTAATGTGGAAATGTTTTGCATGACTACATATCTATAACTTATATTGAATTGCTTTAGTTCTTAAGGGGAGGTGGGGAGGGAGAAAGAGAATTTGGAACACAAAGTTTTTATAAATTGATGTTAAAATTTGTTTTTATACGTAATTTGGGAGAATAAAATTTTAAATAAACAAACAAAAAAATTTAAAAAGATTTTTAAAAAGAAGACAATAGGTTTCTCCCCTTTACTTAAAATAATTTTGTCAGGGGTTCTCTTGCTACTCATTGCTCTTTTCGTATAATATCTATAATCATTTGTTCTTAGGCACAAACTCATGGAAAGTGGCCGGTCAAGTGGTATGCTCCAGAATGCATCAATTACTATAAATTCTCTAGCAAGAGTGATGTTTGGAGCTTTGGAGTGCTAATGTGGGAAGCATTTTCCTATGGGCAGAAGCCTTATCGAGTGAGTTATTGTTAATTGGTTGGTATATGTCATCATTCAGACAGGTTAATAAAACATAAATCAAGTGAAAAATAAGGCTTATAGTTTCATACTATATTCAAAAGGACACAAATTTATTTTTCCTTATCTCTGCATGAGAAAATCATCTTCAGTCCTTTTTGATTAGGACCAAATTTATTGAAATTTTCCATTTGACTTTATGAAATATGAATCTTTCCACACTATAAGACTAGAATAATAACATCAATATATTTTTCTCTGTGCTTGAGTCTGGGGCTTTAAGTGATGGCTAGTAAAAATTGGATTATTCACTTGCTTTATTTTTTATCTGATTCAGAACCAGAAATAACTAATTTGAGGAGTTGTCTTTTAAAATCGAATTTCTAGCAAGTTGTTCTTTCCTTTACAATTATATCTATTATTATAGGAAATTCACCACTAGCATGTGTTGGGTTTTTTTTTTTTCTAATGCCTCACCATGGAATGGAGATAATTTTGAGTTGTTCTCAAAGATTATGCTATCAGCATCTGATTACTGTTATCAAGGTAGATGTAGAGAGCTTTATCACTAGAATGATGGTCATTAAATGATTCAATTTTTGGCTAAGGTAGCTTAAGAAGATGTGTACAAAGGCATGGGATGCTTTCAGTTTGTAATGTTGGGGGGATGGAATGAAATTATGGATCTTTTGAAGCATTGAAAGACTATTTTAATTGGAATTAATCCTCTGCAATACCTTGGGTTCTATTATGTAATCTAGGTTTTCTTCCTTTATCTGTAGCTTATTCAAGTGATACTGGAAACATGATTTTATCTTCATCTTAGAAATGGAAATACTACTTAGCAATAATGTAATAATGCAAAAGACTACAAATAACATGTTATTTAATTGTTTTTCTTTCACTCTAATGCCTGAGAATTTCCAAAGTATAAGTTATATAATTAGGAAAAAACATTCACCCTTTCCTTCTTTGATATTTACTCTAACCAGATTTATCATCTAAGCCAGATTCTGATTATTTACCAATGAACCTCAATATTTCAACACTCCCTTAAATACCCTAACTACTTCATTCCTCAATCTGCTGAATTCTCCTGACATTCCTCCATTCTGCCTCAGAAACACACAGTCATGGTCACACCCTCCAATTCCCTGGTAAAGAACATTGAAATTCTTTTGTTAGTATCTATTATCATTTTATCTCTATGTTTTTTTCCTCTCAAACCTATTCATTGTTCTCACCATCCAATCTCTTTCTCCCTCAGAATTGGCTACACTCTCATTGCTTTCCAATCTTGACCCCTTGGTGAGCCAGTTTAATTATACACTGGTTTTTACTCTCAAAACCCTTTACTCCTCTGTCCTTTTGTCCCTGACAAAACTCACAACTTTACAAAGTTTAACACTAGATTGTACCCAACTTCTGCCTTTATTCCTACTCAAATACCGCTGAATTGGAAGAGGTCATACAAATATGCTAACGGTGTCCACTAAATTCTTATTAACTAATCTCAACAGGGCTTTCATTTTGAAAGTTGAGCTCTTTTACTCTTCCCTAATTGATTCTCAATCCCTGTGCCCACTCTGGAGTGTTTCATACATAATCATCTTTCTTCAAACTTTTTACAATTCTCTCTCAGCTATGGCCCTCATATAATATACTTTACTAAAGAATTCAAGACTATTCACCAAGAGTTCCCTCTTCTCCCTTCTTCTTTATATCACTACTCCTTGAACATCACTCATACCATTTTCTCCTTTGTGGTTAAAAAAAGAAATCTCTTTTCTTCAATAAAGCCCATCCCTTTACATATACCCTTTATCTAATCCCTTCCCTTCTTTGACAGCAATATTGCCTCCCTTGCCCCCAATCATGTCTATGCTCTATAATTTTCATTCTCTCTCTACAACAGGTTCCTTCCCTGCTGTCTACAGGTACTACAGGCTTCTTTGCTACTGCCTCCAATTCACTCATGTCTCCCTCATCTTTAAAAAAACCCCTTTCTATGCCCTACTATTCCTAATAATTATCATTCTATTTCTATTCCCTTTCAGCCAAACTCCTTAAAAACGCATTCCAGGGGGCAGCTAGATGATGCAGTGGTTAAAGCACCGGCCCTGGATTCAGGAGTACCTGAGTTCAAATCTGGCCTCAGACACTTGACACTTACTAGCTCTGTGACCCTGGGCAAGTCACTTAAACCCCATTGCCTGCAAAAACAAACAAAAAAAAAAAACAAACCGCATTCCACATTCTGAGTCTTCTTTTATTCTCCACTCACTCTCTTTAATCCACTGCAGTTTTGCCATTTAACAACTTCTTCATTCAACTGAAACTGCTCTCTTCAATGACAAATACATTGGCCTTTTCTCAAACATTATCCTTCTTTATCTTTCCAAAGTCTTTGACAAATGTTAACCACACTTGCCTCCTCTTTTCTCTGTTTTTTCACATCAGTTTGAGCATCTGATTATCCTCATAGCTGTCTGACTGCTTCTTCTGTTTCCTTGATTGATTCTTCATCCATGTCACACCCCTAACTTTGGCTTTTCTTCAGGTTCTCTCCTGGACTTTATTCAGTCTTTTCTTTATCTGTCCCACTTGGGCATCTCATTAGTACACGTGGGTTCAATTACTATGCCTACACAGACCTATTATCTTCCAAGTTTCAGTCCCATGTCACAAAGTGCCTAATAAACATTTTGATTTTAATGTCTGACAAACATCTTAAACTCAACAGGTCCAAAATAGAACATAGTGTCCCTATCTAAAAGCCCATTCACTGTTTCTAGTGATTTTGGTTACCAGCATTGTTATCCTTAACTCCTCACCCCAAATATATAATCAGTCATTAATCTTGTTCTTATCTTCACATCTCACCCATAGGTCCCTCCCTCTCCTTTCACACAGTCAGTTTTAAGCCTTTATGGCCTCTTATCTGCACTATTGACTCTTTTTTGTGTGGGGCAATGAAGGTTAAGTGACTTGCCCAGGGTCACATAGCTAGTAAGTGTCAAGTGTCTGAGGCCAGATTTGAATTCAGGTCCTCCTGAATCCAGGGCTGGTGCTTTTTCCACTGTGCCACCTAGCTGCCCCCATACACTATTGACTCTCATTTGTTATTCCCATCTCTATCCTCTACAGAGCAAAGTCATTTCCCTAAAATGCCAATCACCTCTACTTAAAAAAAAATCTCCATTACCTCTACGACAGCATATAAACTCCTGTGTTAGTATTTAAATCTCTCCAAAACCAGCCCCCTTCTTACCTTTCAGTCTTATTTTACATCATGTCTCTACAACAATTTTGTAATCCAATATACCTACCAACTTAACTATTCTGCACACATTACTTCTTATCTGCATGAATTTGCACTAGATGTACCACATCTGTGGAACGTACTCCCTCCTTAATTTTACCTCTCAGAATACCAGGTTTCTTTCAAGATTCAGCTCATATACCATCTTCTACAAAAAGCCTTTTCTAACAAACCCTAATACCAATAGTAATGTTTTCTCCTCCCCAAACTATCTTGAGTTTATTTTCTATATTTTATATAAATTAGATGCTCTCTCTTAATCAAAAGGCAGGTACTGTTTCACTTTTGCTTTTGTATCACTATTGCTTAACAGTATCTGACATATAACAGGTGATTAATAAATGCTTGTAAACTGGTTTATGGATTGATTGATTCAGGGTATTACTTCTGCAATGGATTCTGAGATAATATGCCCAATTAACTTCCCCTCATGATTATGGCCATAATCTTCACATAAATATATAGATCATGTTGCTTTAAGATCCTTAGATCAAAGAAATTGATAGAAACATACTTGAGTACTTTTAATGTGAGTTGTAGTAGAAATGGTTGCAACACATATCTATTTTAATTACCTCAAATACCTTTCATATTTTTTAGGGAATGAAAGGAAGTGAAGTTTCAGCAATGTTAGAAAAAGGAGAGAGGATGGAGTGTCCTACAGGCTGTCCAAGTGAAATTTATGATCTGATGAAACTATGTTGGACATATGAGTGAGTACAAAATGTTTCCCTACTTATATCAAATTGCTTTATTTACTAGGTAAATCCCTGGTTTTCATATATGACATGTATATGTGTATATATATATATGTATATATATACATGTGTGTATGTGTATATGTATGTATGGAGGCCTATGTATGGTCCACATGGGTTGTCTAAATGCTGCTCACCAGTAGGTGACATGGATAGATATCTTAGGAACTGTCCAACCACTCTCCAAGAGACAGCTTTGAAGAGAGAAGAAGAATCATAACTGAGCTGAGCTGAGCTCATCTCTTCACCTATTTCTAAGACAAGTGCCAGACTAGAATACCTGCTCCACTCAACAATTGCTGGTTTAAGAATACAAGTCTGAGGAGGGGAAAAGCTACTTCCCTTGTCACTAATCTTAGCTTAAATTAATCAGTTTAGCCTTTTCCCATCAGTTGCTGGTTAAACAAGAGCAAATATCCAGTAAATGAAACAGAAATTGGAGATATTCAACAGGTAATAATATACCAGACAGCATATAAGATTGAATGAACTCTTTAGATGAGAGTGTGATAAAATTTCTGTTCAATACAGAGGGAACCTCTGATCTCAATCAAGGTCCATTTTTACTCTGAAGTCTTTAGTTGGAAACCATGAATGTGTTAAAGAATGTGTGTCTAACTCTCTGTGTCTCTCTTTCTGTGTATCTCTGTGTGAATGTCTTTCTCTGTATCTCTTCTCCTCTTTCTTTTCCTTGGAGTTGCCTTTTCCTGAAAAAAGTCTCTCTTTCTGAAAAGCCCTCTTACTAACTCTACCTGAGGTCTTCAGTGTCATGCTAAATTTCTATTTGGTTATAGATATATTTCATCTATCTACATATACTTTTGGCTATAGAATTCCATATAAACATAGATATGTATACACACACACACACACACACACACAGATGTAGAGGCACTATGGAGTAATAGAGCATTTATTTGCTGGTACAGTAGATAGATCATTGGACCTGGAGTTAGGAAGTTCTGAGTACTGAGTTCAAATCTGGCCTGTGCAACTGCAGGCAGCCAACTTAATCTCTACTTTGCCTTAGTTTCCTCAACTCTTAAATAGGGATAATAATAGAACTTATCTTGAAGGATTGAGAGATTCAAATGAGCTAATATTTATTTAAAAAAAACAACAACACTTAGCACAGTGCCTGGAAAATAGTAGGTGCAGCATGAGTGCTTATTCCTTTTTCTCCACTTTCCCATCTTCTAGATAGCCTCAAAGCCAGGAAAACTTGGGTTCAGGTCCTATCTTTGACATATTCACTATATGACTCTAGACAATTCAATTAACCTTAGTACCCTAGGCAACTCTCTAAAACTGTAATTTGCAGAGAAGTTGACTTTCTACATTGGTAGCAGGAATTTCCTCCCTAGGAGTTTCCTGTACCATTGAAATCAAAGATCCAGGCCCAATTCTCCATACATGCACTCAATGTTTCTACAACATATTCCAGGATTAGTACTCCAAATTGTTTACTCACCCTCATAGGTCATGTAGCTTCTTCCCTCAAGATTCTAGGTATATAACCTTGAGGGTGTAAGGTTGTCTTTCTAATACTAGTGAACACCCAACAGTATATTCTGTCCTCTGCCTACCCATTCCCTCAATATTATCAAACTGATATCAATTAGCTAGACTTAATTATCTTTTAGAAATGGATACTTGCTAAGGTGGTAAAATAAGAGCAGTAGATTTTTTTTTTAAATCCCATTCTGATTTGGATCATCCTTTACCACACATACATAGAGAGGCCAAAGGAAAGTAGGTTCAGCCTAGAGAGCACATATAGCAATAGTGCAGCTCATAGCTCCTGGTTTCTGATAGTCTTTCTTCCCTTCACAGAAAGTTTATGAATTTTCCTTTAACATTACATTCATTTCTCTTGAACTCCTTGTAGGATCCTAAAGCTAATTTTCTTCAGTGTGTCTAGGTAGTTCTTCATGGCTGTCAGCCATTGCTCTTCTGGGGACAATGCAAAGGCACCTATGAGAAATCTAAAATTTACTGACATTTCTAAATTAAGATGGGGAGGAGTCAAAGGTCCTCTCTCCTCTCTCCACTTTCCACCAAGTGATTCTGTCTTAGGGTCTTAGCTAAAATTGCTTTATACAGGTTGGCCCAATACTGATATGTGATGATTAAAAATATGAGACATAGTTTCTGTGTAATTTACTAATTTTTTTTAATAGGCAGGTAGCTTATTAATAAAAGGATGGTCAATGACCATCTCTCTCAGAGCAAAGACCCCATGGTGGTGGTACACAGGGTTTTTATACTCTTGAAACAGTAGGTGGACAATGGGAGCCATGAATTAACCCTTGCAGAGAAAGATTATCTCCAGCCTTGGGCAATAAATTCAAAGAATGTCCTCTTCAATAGAGGGTTGTCTAGGATAACCTCCCCCTTGGACTGAGAAGCCTTTGGTTATCCAGATAAATGGATCTGTCTCCACCTAAGACTCTTTGTAAGGTTGGGATTGACCCTAATGAAGTGATTTTATGGAATCTTACTTTCAAGGAGAAATGGACCTTGGAGTGGGGATGGGGGTGGAAAAAGAACTAAGAAGGAAGAGAACACTGCCTTCCTCTGCCCCAAGATTTCTCACAGATATACCAGATTTTAAACTAGCTAACTTTTTCTTTTTGGTGGGGCAATGAGAGTTAAATGACTTGCCCAGGGTCACACAGCTAGTTTTTTGTTTTTGTTTTGTTTTGTGCAGCAATGGGGGTTAAGTGACTTGCCCAGGCTCACACAGCTAGTAAGTGTCAAGTGTCTGAGGCTGGATTTGAACTCAGGTACTCCTGAATACAGGGCCAGTGCCTTATCCACTGCCACCTAGCTGACCCGGTCACACAGCTAGTAAGTGTCAAGTGTCTGAGGCTGGATTTGAACTCAGGTTCTCCTGAATCCAGGGATGGTGCTTTATTCACTGTGCCACCTAGCTGCCCCTAAACTTGCTAGCTTTTAAAAAAAATAAGAGCTTCATAGAGCTTTCCAATGCAAAAAACATTAAGGTATCATCTTTTTTTTTTTAATTGTATTTTATTTTTTCCAATTATACAAAAAGACAGTTTTTAACATTCATTTTTATAAAATTTTAAGTTGAAATGTTTTTATCCCCTCTTCCTAAAACATTAAGCAATTTGATATAGGTTATATATGTGCACTCATGTAAAACATATTTCCATATTAGTCATATTATGAAAGAAGAAACAGACTAAAAAGGAAAAAAAAAAACAAAAAATGAAGAAAGTGAAAATATTGAGAGTCCATCAATTATTTCTCTGGAGGTGAATACCATTTTCCATCATAAATCCTTTGGAATTTTCTGGGATCACTGTATTGTTGAAAAGAGCTAGGTCATTCAGAGTAGATCATCACAAAATGTTGCTGTTACTATCATGTTCTCTTGGTTCTGCCCACTTCACTTTGAATCAGTTCACATAAGTCTTTCCAGGTTTTTCTGAAATCTGCCTGCTTATCATTTCTTAAAGCACAATATTATTCCATTATTTTCATATGCCACAGCTTGTTCAACCATTCCCCACTTGATGGGTATCCCTCAATTTCCAATTCTTTGCCACCACAAAAAAAAAAAAACTGCTATAGATAATTTTGTGCATGTAGGTCCTTTTGCCTTTTTTAATGATCTCTTTGGGATACAACCTAATAGTGGTATTACTGGATTAAAGAGTATGCACAGTTTGATTGCCCTTTGGGCATAGTTCCAAATTATTCTCTACAATGGTGGGATTAATTCACAACTCCATTAGTGCATTAGTCCCTATTTTCCCACATTCTCTCCAACTTTTATCATTTTTCTCTTCTGTCATATTAACCAATATGATATTACTTCAGAGTTGTTTTAATTTTCATTTCTTTAATGGTGATTTAGAACATTTTTTTTTCATATGACTATAGGTAGCTTTGATTTCTTCATCTAAAAACTGCCTGTTCATATACTTTGATCACTTATCAGTTGGGGTATGGCTTGTCTTATAAATTTGACTCAGTTCTCTATATATGTGAGTGATATATATATATATATATATCAGAAACATTTGCTGTAAATATTGTTTCCAAGCTTTCTCTTCTGATCTTTGTTGCATTAGTTTTATTTGTGCAAAAAACAATTAAATTTAATATAATCAAAATTATCCATTTTACATTTTGTAATGCTCTCTATATCTTCTTTGATCATGAATTCTTCCCTTCTCCATAGATCTGACATGTAAACTATTCCTTACTGTCATATGCTTATGATCTCATCCTTTATATCTAAATCATGTAGCCATTTTGACTTTATATATATATACAGTGTAAGATGCTGGTCTATACCTAGTTTCTGCCATATTGTTTTTCAGTTTTCCTACAAGTTTTTATCAAATAGTGAGTCTTTATCCCAGAAGCTGGGGTCTTTGGGTTTATCAAACACTAGATAACTATAGTCATTTACTACTGTGTATTATGTACTTAATCCGTGCCATTGATCCACCATTCTATTTCTTAGCCACGATCAGATAGTTTTGATGGTTGCCACTTTATATTATAGTTTGAGATGTCGTATGGCTAGGCCACTTTCCTTTGCATTTTTTCCCATTAATTCCCTTGATATTCTTTTCTTTTTGTTCTTCCAGATGAATTTTGTTTGGGTTTTTTTCTATCTATATAAAATAATTTTTGGTAGTTTGATTGGTATGGCACTGTATAAGTAAATTAATTTAGACTGAAATGTCATTTTTATTATATTTGGTTCAACCATCCATGAGCAATTAATATTTTTACAGTTGTTTAAATCTGACTTTGTGTGAAAAGTTTTTTGTAATTGTATTCATATATTTCCTGAATTTGTCTTGACAGATAGAATTCCAAATATTTTAAATTATCTACAGTTATTTTCAAGTGGAGTTTCTTTTTTCTATCTCCCTGCTGGACTTTGTTTATATTGTGCCAATTTGATAAAGTTGTTAATTTTTTAAGTAGTTTTTTAATTGAGGCCGGATTTGAACTCAGGTCCTCCTGACTCCAGGGCTGGTGCTCTATCTACTGCGCCACCTAGCTGCCCCAATTTTAATTCTTATAGAAGACTTTCCACCACTTAAATGACTTAAGTGTTACTGGTCTACCTGGAACTTTATAATTCAAGAAGTCTGATACAGGCAGCATTAAATGAGAGAATACAATTAAAACAGAAAAAACCCCAGTATAACAGTTTACTAAGCAAGAGAAATGAAGTTTGTACATTTGAACTCTTTTTGTTGTTGTACTTACTGCAAATCATGAATTTTACAAAGTTGGGATAGTGTATTTCAAGAAATAATTAATAAAAACTACCTAAATCAATTAGAATGGGGGGGGGGCGGAAATTGAAGATTAAATGGTCAAAGGATTTGAACAGGCAGTTTTCAGACAAAGAAATCAAAGCTATCAATGATCATATAAAAAAAGGCTCTAGATCATTGTTGATCAGAGAATGCAAATTAAAACAACTCAGAGGTATCACCTTACACCTATCGGAGTGGAAAATATAACAAAAACAGAAAATATTGGTTGTTGGAGGGGATGTGGGAAAGCTGGGACACTAATTAACTGTTGGTAGAGTTGTGAAAAGATCCAATCATTCTGGAAAGCAATTTGGAATGATGTCCAAAGGGCTATAGAACTGTGCATACCCTTTGTTCTAGTAATACCATTACTAGGTTTATATCTCAAAGACATCCCAATGAAGAGAAAAAGACCTATTTGTACAAAAATATTTATAGCGGCTTTTTTTTTTTGGTGACTTAGAATTGAAAATCAAAGGCATGCCCATCAATTGGGGAATGGTTAAACAAATTGTGGTATATAATGGTGATGGAAAATTATTATGCAATAAGAAATAACAAGCAGAATGAATTTAGAAAAGCTTGGAAAGACATGTATGAAATGATGTGAATGTGGGAAGTGAGCAGAACTAAAAGAACACTGTACACAGAGACAGTAATATTGTTTGATGAAGAACTGTGAATGTCTTGCCTATTCTCAACAATTCAATGATCCAAGGCAATCCCGAAGTACTATTTTTTTATTTTAGACTTTTATTTTCCAAATTACATGTAAAAGCAAATTTTGACATCAACTGTTTTTTAAAACTTTGTTTTCCAACCTCTCTTCCTCCCTCCCCTCCCACCCCACCCTAAGAACTCAATTCAACATAAATTCTACATGAGTAGTCATGGGAGAAAATTCTACCTTATCTAAGTTGTGAGAGAAAACAGATAAAAACAAAACTTCAGATAAAGGAATTGTCAGAAAAAAAAATGTGTTTCAGTCTGTTTTCTGATACCATCAGTTCTTTCTCTGTAGATGGACTTCAATTTTCCTAAGTTCTTCCCCCACCCCAAGGACTCAAACAATTCAACATAAATTATACATGAGCGGTCATGGCAAACAACTCTACCTTATATAAGTTGTGAGAGAAAACAGATAAAAAGAAAACTTCAGATTAAGGAATTGTCAGAAAAAAATGTGTTTCAGTCTGTTTTCAGATACCATCAGTTCATTCTCTGTAGATGTACTGCAATTTTCCTAGGTTCTTCAGAGTTATATTGGATCATTGCCTTGCTGAAAATAACCACATGCTTCCCAGCAGATCATCTTACACTAATGCTATTATTTTCTATAGAGTACATTTCTCTCTGCTTCAGTTCATGTCAGTCTTTCCGGGTCTTTCTGATAGCATCCTGTTCATCAAAATTTTTATATAGTACCTTGAACTTGAAAGAGAATTTTCTCCACAATAGCCCAGCAGAGTAAGTTCCATACATTTTGACATTGTAGTCAATCATCATAACTATTTCCCTCCATTCCCTTCCAATGATATTTATTCTATTGTCTATCTTATTTTGCCCTAATCGTCCTCATAAGTGTTTTGCTACTGACTGCCCCCTCCCCTGCTCTACCCTCCCTTCATTCACCCTTCCCTCCTTATCCTCTTCCCTTCCTACTTTCCTGTAGGGTTAAATAGATTACTCTTCCCTATTGGATGTGTGTTATTCCCTCCTTGGGCCCACTCTGATGAGGTTATGGCCTTTGAGCTAATTCTGTTTTCTAAATTTTTCTTCCTCCCTCCCTCCTCAACTCTCCCTATGAAATGAAGCAATTCAATATATGTCATACATGTGGTGTTATGGTGAACATCTTCACCTTCCTCTAAAGTGTTTTGCTTTCTATAGCTCCCTCCCCCAAACTTCCCTTCTCTCCTTCCCCTCTTCTCCCCGCCCCCCAATCACCTTCTCCTCCCACTTTTCCTCAGGGCAAAAATATATTACTATACTCGCTTGAATATGTATGTTATTCCCTCTTTGAGCCAATTCTGATGATAGTGAAGTTCACTTACTCCCCCTCTTCCCCTCCCCTCCATAGGCTTTTTTCTTGTATCCTTCCTGTGAGCTACCTCCTCCCATTCCACCTCTCCCCTCCCCCTTCCCCCAGTCTCTTCCTTCTACCCCTCACCCCTATTATAAAGATATCATCATGGGTTAGCTAGGTAGCACAGTGGACAAAGCATGAGCCCTGGGTCCAAGAGGCCCAGAGCCCAAATCTGGCCCCAGACACCAGACAACCCACCTTATTTGCTCCACAAAGAACAAGGATACACAAAAAATAAATGCTTTACAAATACCATCCTTTCATATTCATTTCAGACCTGTGTCCTCTGTGTATTCCTTGCTGAAAAAGTTCTTATGAGTTGAAAGTATTATTTTCTCATGTATGACTGTAAACAGTTTAACCTTTTAATGTTCCTCATGATTTCTTTTTCCTGTTTATCTTTTTATGATTCTCCAGGGTCTTGTGTTTGAAAGTCTATTCAGCTCAGGTCTTTTCATCACAAATGCCTGAAAGTGTTCTTTTTCATTGAAATCCCATTTTTTCCTTTGAAACATTATGCATAGTTTTGCTGGATATGTGATTTTTTTTTTGGCTGTAGTCCCATTTCCTTTGCCCTCTGGTCCTTTAATGTAGATGCTGCTAGATCTTGCTTTATCCTTATTGGGGCTGCACAGTATTTGAATTTCTTTTTTCTAGCTGCTTGCAATATTTTCTCCTTGACCTGGGAGTTCTGGAATTTGGCTATAATATTCCTGGAGGTTTTCTTTTGGGATCTCTTTCAGAGGTGATCAGTGGATTCTTTCAATTTCTATTTTAGCTTCTGCTTCTAGAATATCAGGGCAATATTCCCTCACAATCTCTTGGAGGATGGTGTCTATGCTCTTGTTTTGATCATGGTTTTCAGGTAGTCCAATGATTTTCAAATGATCTCTCCTGAATTTATTTTCTAGGTCAGCTGTTTTTCCAAGGAGATATTTCATATTGCCCTCTATTTTTTCATTCAATTGGATTTGCTTTACTATGTCTTGGTTTCTCATAAGGTCACTAGCTTCCATTTGTTCAGTCCTAATTCTTAGGCAATTGTTTTCATCAGACAGTTTTTTTGTTTTGTTTTGTTTTTTGCGGGGCAATGGGGGTTAAACGACTTCCCCAGGGTCACACAGCTAGTAAGTGTTAAGTGTCTGAGGCCAGATTTGAACTCAGGTACTCCTGAATCCAGGGCCGGTGCTTTAACCACTGCGCCATATAGCTGCCCCATCAGACAGTTTTTTAATCTCCTTTTCCATTTGGCTTTTCAAACTGTTGACTTTTTTCTCATGACTCTCCCACATTGCTCTCATTTCTTTTTCCATTTTCTCTCTAAATGTTCCTTCAATCTCTCCTACTTTCTCTTCAATGTCCCTTTTGAGAACTTTCATGGCCTGAGATCAGTTCATATTTTTCTTGGAAGCTTTGGATGTAGGAGCCCTGTGGTTGATTTCCTCATTTGAGGCTACATCTTAATTTTCCTTGTTCCTGAAAAAGCTTTCTATAGTTCTGAACTTTCTTTGCTTGCTCATCTTTGATTTTAAACTCTCCACTGGGGGTGTGGAGGGAGTTACTTCTTGACTCCACTCCTGTTCCCAGCTTCAGAGGGTCCCAGGTGTTTTGGTTTAAGGGAGGGCAGGTTTTACTCTCACCTGGCCTGTTCTCTGGTCTGGAGATAACCTTAAGCCTACTTACTAAACAACCAATGAGCAAAGCTTTCTGTGGTGTGGTTCTTAGCTTTGATGAACCTGCACCCCTCCCCTCCCTGAGCCTCCCATCACTCAGGATTTCTTCCTGGTTACCTGCTGGGGTGGAACAGCCAAATTCTTCCCCCCATCCTGCTGGTAACCCTGAAGATCCCCCTGTCCAGCCAATCAGCCTTCTCACCTGACCGCATACTCAGTTCTAGAAGACACTGGTGCCATAGCTGATTCAGAGGCTCTGTGGTAAATTCCTCCAACAGTCTGTCTGTCAGCACGACCGCAGGGTTAGACTTGGTCTCATGGTCCAGCATGGCCCCCTGAAATCTGTCTATAATTTCAGCCCGTATTTTTGTGTTTTTCTGCTCCAGGGATTCTTTTATTGCTGTTTTTTGGGTAATTGTATCAGGAGCTCTGTGCATTTAATGTCTTTTCTCTGCCATCTTGGCTCCACCCCAATCCCAAAGTACTATTGATGAAACATACTATCCACCTCCAGGGAAGGAACTGATGTTTATTGAACAGACTGAAGCATGCTATTTTTCACATCCTTACATTTGTTTATGGTCTAATTTGCTTGTAAAAAGTGACAAATGTGGTGATGTTTTCCATGATCATACATATATAACTCATATCAGATTGTTTTCCACCTTGGGGAGGGGGAAAGGGAAGGAGGGGAGGAGCTAGGTGGTACAGTGGATAAAGCACCAGCCTTGGATTCAGGAAGACCTGAGTTCAAATCCAGTCTCAGACACTTGACACTTACTAGCTGTGTGACCCTGGGCAAGTCATTTAACCCCCATTGCCCTGCAAAAAAAAAAAAGAAGATTAAAAGAATGCCTGTTTCATTTCTGGAAAAAATACCCCAAAAGTTGATGTACCAGACATGTCATAGCTAAATTCCAGAGTTCACACATCAAAGAAAAAAAATACTGCCACCATTCAGAAAAAAGCAGTTCAAATACCAAAGGACCAAAGTCAAAAATCACACAAGACCTGGCAACTTATAATATTAAAAAGTTATAAGTAATCATCAAAGAAAAAAAAGATCTAACCTTTTGGACATATAAACAATTATATAAAAAGAAAGGTCTGAATCATTGAAAATTTAGTGAAAAAGCCCCTAAAGACCACCTAGAGAAAAATTCCAAAATAAAAAGATAAATACTTTCCTCAAAGGAAACACAATGTTCTCTCTCTCTCTTTTTTTTTTTTGTTTGGGTGAGGCAATTTGGGTTAAGTGACTTGCCCAAGGTCACACAGCTATTAAGTGTCAAGGGTCTGAGTTCAGATTTGAACTCAGGTCCTCCTGAATCCAAGGACAGTGCTCTATCCACTGCACCACCTAGGTGCCCCCATAATATTCTCTTAACAAATATTATAATGCAAAGGTAAATAATCCAATGCTTGATAAAATGCAAAGCCCTGGTAACGCCCAAGAATAAAATAATAACAAGACATTCAAGAATGGTTCCTAAATTAAATCCATAAAAAGAAACCCATAAAAAATGAGCAAATACAGATAATGTAAAACAAGATAGCAAACAAAAAAGATAGCACTATTTTTTTCATTTTTTGATGACATACAAGATTAAGCTTATAGTCTAGAGATTTTTATGAAAGTAGTTGGATTTGAATGCCTTTTTATCTGCATATGTCTGTGTGCTTGGTAGTTATTCCAGCTATTTCATATCATTGATATATATTTATATTTATATATATAATATATATATATATATATAATCAGTAGCTATTTAGTGAACACCAAGCACAGGCCCATCACCATACTAGGTGCTGTTTAGAATACAAAGATATACAGCCACTGTCCTAGAAGGATTTGCATTATAATTGGAAATGCATACTTCAGTATCTCCATAAGCAATGATCTCATTTGTGTGAGTCCTTCTAACAGTATAGTTTGAAACTCTTAGTATATAATCTTCCTAGACATGATGTTTGCAAATATTTTTACTATATTTCTCCTCAATTAGCTGCATGAGTTTTCAAGCAATAGATGTGATCTGTTAGTAGGTCCACTTACATCTTTGCAAGCTTGGGTAGGAACTGGCAGAGCATAAATTCTGATTGCAAAGCCTCCAAGAACCCAGGGTCATCTCAAACCCTAACATTTGCTTATTTATTTATTATTTAAGGATTTGTTGTTTTATATTTGTTTAGGCACTTCCACCAATACCTTTCCTAACCTCTCTATATCTTGGTAAATGGGCTTTGGAGTTGCTGTGGCTAAAGAAATCTGCTAATCTGTGGTTGACCCAGTGATGAGCTTCCCTGCCTATAGCTAAGAAGGGAATAAACATATATTAAGTGCCTACTACATGTCAAACACTGTGCTATGCAAAGAAATATTAGTTCACTTAAATTTTTTTAATTTTTAATTTGTAGAATAAAACAAGCATTCTCATGACACAATCATTTCCATAACATAGTACAATAAAAAAGATGATTTCACATGAAACTGCAAATCTACTAAGCACAACTTGTTTTACAATATTCCTTTCAAATATACAACAAAATTTTCATAATTATTTTTTTTATATGTATATATAAATGAATATGTATGTAAAATTATTCTATACATACTTCTATTATCAGTTCTCTGGGTGCAGATAATATCTTTCTTCATGTCCTTTATAATTAATTTGGGTATTTATAATAGTCAAAACAACAATATTGCTGTTATTGTATACAATGTTATCTTGGTTCTGCTATTTTCACTCTTTTTTATTTAATGTCTTTCCATGTTTTCTAAGATCATTGAGCTCATCTTTTCTTATAGCACAGAAGTATTCCATCACAATCATATACCATAACTTATTTGGCCATTTCCCAATTGATGGATATCCCTGTGATTTCCAGTTCTTTGCCACCACAAAGAAAGCTGCTATAAACATTTTAGAACATTTAGGTTCTTTTCCTCTTTCCCTAATTATCGTTGAAAATAGATCAAGTGGTGATATTGCAGGGTCAAAAGGTATAGCTTAATAACCCTTTGGGCATAATTCCAGATTGCTTTCCAAAATGGTTGGATCAGTTCACAGTTCCACTGAAAATGAATTAGTGTCCCATTTTTTCCACATTCTCTCCAATAGTTGTCACATTCCCCTTCAATCATTTTAGGCAATAGGATAGGTATAAAATGACATTTCACAGTTGTTTTAATTTGCATTCCTCGAATCAATAATGATTTAGAGCATTTTTTCATATGACTCTAAATTGTTTTGATTTCTTCTTAGGAAAACTGCCTGTTCATATCTTTTGATCATTTATCAAAATGGATACATGACATAGATATAAAGAGAGATTTTACAATAAAATTATGAGAACATGGAACATTATTTATCAGACTTATGGTGGACAATTTATGAATAAATAAGAGAAAGAAAGCATATGGTATAATATGGATAATTTTTGGTATAATATGGATAATTTAAAAGATTTGGCACAAATAAAAAAATACATCCAAAATCGGAATGAAAGCAGAAAATTGGGGAAATATTTTTATAGATAGTTTATCGGATAAAACTTTCATATCTAAATATATATAAAGATCTTTTTCAAATCTAAAAGAATAGGATTCATTCCCCAGTCAATAAGTCTAATTAGTAATGCTCCATGATCTTATAATTTTGTTGTAAAATCTCTATATCTAGGTCATGTATCCATTTTGGCCCAGTTTCTGCCATACTGTTTTCCAGTTTTCCCAGGAATTTTTACCAAATGATGAATTGTTATCCAAAAATATTCATTCTTTTTACTTGTCAAATACAAGGTTGTTTATTTGCTGCCATAAATCATATGTCTACTCTATTCCATGTATTTCCTTTCTATTTCTTAGCCAGTACCAGATAGTTTTGATAATTGCTGCCTAATAATCTATTTTAAGATCTGGTACTGCTAAACTGCCTTCCTTCACTTTTTTTCCATTATTTCCTTTAATATTCTCTCACTTAATCCTCACAAAAACCCTGTCAGGTAGGTATTATTATTTCCACTTTATGATTGTGAAATCTGAGGCAAACAGAGGTGAGTGACTTGCCTAAGGTCACACAGTGAGTAAGTATCTGAGGCCAGATTTGAACTCAAGTTTTATTGATTTCTGGCCAAGAGTTTTATCCAATCTACTGCCTAGTAGTTCCTCAGCAGACAGACATCATCAGATCCCTCTTCAAAGCACTAAAATAATATTTTATTTTTTATTTTTTATTCATATTTTCATCAAGATTACCTGTGACATATGCATAAAAAGTAGGTCATTAATTACTTATGGCATCTTAGTCACTTTTTAAAATGGATCTGTGATTTCTTTCTTGTGGGTATTCCTTGTAATGATGCATATCACAATGCATTTGTAACCCCACATTTTGTGAAATTTTTGCCTATGCCCTCTCAAATTCTTCATTGGCTATCTTAATGTCTTGACATTGCATGGATACTATTGAAACATGCTGGCTATATCAAACCAACTATTTCAAGCTCATGCAATTTTTACTGCATAATTTTACTGCATAATTTTTTGATTGATTGTTGATATGTATCCACTTTTTGTTTCTCCACTATCTTTTGGTTTGACCCTCAAAATTCATTCTTCAGAGATTTGTAGTGTCCCATGATTTGTACCCATACAACATCAGTGGGAAAAGATTATGGATTAAAATAAGGCCTTTCTCTCTCAGCAGAAAAATTAGGTTTTCCACTAAATAGTCTTATTTTTCTAAAGATAATGTCCTTTTTGTGTGGCCTTACATGGATAGCAAGGTAAAATTATGGTGAAAACAAAGCAGTCACCGCCTTTAAGCAGTTTACAGTCTACTAGGGTAAGAGATATCTTATTACACAAATATATAACTATAGAAAGTAATAGGCTTAGTATACATTTGAAGTATTATGTTCACCTTTGAGCCAAACACATAGTAGGAAAGACATTGAAAATCTAGATGACATATTTTTAAAAACCACTTCTTTTTGGAAATCATTACACTAAATTAAGAAATTATAAACATGAGAAAGAGGAAAAAATGTGTTCAGATCCAGGAAAAACTTTAGTTTCAGTTTAAAATAGAAATAAGTAATAATAATTTAGAAAATAAGATTAATTACTATAAAGTTTCATGTGGCAAAAGTTGTATTAATGAGTCTTAAGTTTATGTGTTTTGGGGTTTTTATTCTTCAACTTTTTTTTTAAAGGGTAATGGGTACTTTGGAAAAACCAATTTGGTGTGGGGGCTACACCAAAGACTTGGTGGCAACACTACACCAGCTCTCTGTGTGGTATAGTAGACTTTAGTCTCAAATAAGATGGGGGATGGAGGGGAATCCCTGATATCTCAAAGGGGTTCAAGAAGAAATGATTGTGTAGCAACACACAAGATGGGGTTCCAACATGAAATATAGTATTCCTGCACTGAAGATGGCCCACCAGATATTTCTTTTAATGTAGGAAAGGTCCTATTTCTCATACATTAAGGGTATTTTAGTTGTCTTCTTCACAAGGATTCAAGCATAATAACTAGATGCATAGGATGACAAGCGAAGGACTAAAATGCTTTAAATGTTCAAAATTATTAACAATGAGAAAAATGCAAATTAGAAGATGTCTTGAAATTGCATCTCACAGCCATTATAATGGCAAAACAGATTTAAAAAAAAGAACATTACAAATACTTAAGTGACTATGGGAAAACAGGTCCATTAATGCATGGTTGGTGGAGTTATCAACATCTAAAGTGGTGGAAATACTTTTAAATTTCATGTAATCAAACTGACCTATTTTAGTTTCTATAATCTCCTCTATCATCTACTTTGATTCTTCACCACCCTGCTTAAAGTGACAGGCATCACTTTGTCTTGACAGTGTCAATACCCTGCCACTGATGAAAGCAATTCAATGCAATGCAAAAATACTCAGAATACTGTGCTGGGGTTGGACAATTTAGCACCCGATTGACACTAATCATGGTCTTCATTTTATTCAGCCTCTATATCATCCTGTGTTTCAGGATGTTTCAGATAGGAGTTACAACATTTGGACAAAACATGGCTTTAATGATGAACCTTCCATTTTTCTTTTTGAAAACAGAGAGGGTCACTTATGGTCAGCCCTTTTTTTAAATGTAAATTATGTCATTCATCTGTCCATTAGTACTTTTGTTGTATTCTACCAAGGTATATTTTGTTTTAAAAATAAAATAATAAAAGACAGCCTAAAATAAGGATAAACCAATAGTTTTTTTTAAAAAGCGCCAACGTAGTTTTCCGATGAAGAAATCAAAGCTATTTGTTGCCATATGAAAAAATGCTCTAAATCACTACTGATTAGAGCAATGTTAATTAAAACAACTGTGAGGTACCACCTGACATTGGCTAATATGACAAAAAAGGAAAATAATAAATGTTGGAGAAGCTGTGGAAAAATTGGAACACTAATGCATTGTTGGTGGAGCTGTGAACTGATCCAACCATTCTGGAGAGCAATTTGGAATTATGCCCAAAGGGCATACTTTTACTCTTTGCAGGAAAAACAAAATAAAAAACTATAATTTTGACTGACTGTGCAGAAAGGGAAGGAGCAAAGGTGACTTATTTCCTCTAGGAATGGAGGTATGCTGTGCATACCCTTTCACTCAGAAATCATAAAAAAGGGGAAAGGACCCACATGTACAAAAATATTTATAGCTGCTCTTTTTGTGGTGGCAAGGAATTGGAAATTGAGGGGTTGCCCATCAATTGGGGAATGGCTGAACAAGTTGTGGTATATGAATGCAATGGAATACTATTGTGCTGTAAGAAATGATGAGTACGTAGATTTCAGAGAAACCTGGAAGGCCTTACATGACCTGATGTTGAGTTAAGTGAGCAGAACCAGGAGAACATTGTACATAGTATCAACAACTTTGTGTGCTGATCAACTGTGATAGACCTGATTCTTCTCAGCAAAACGATGGTACAAGATAGTTCCAAAGGACTCATAATGGAAAAGACTCTCCAAATCTAGAAAAAAAAGAACTGTGGAATATAGATGCAGATCAAACAATACTATTTCTATTCTATTGTTTGTTGTTGTTTTTCTTTTTTGAGGTTTTTCCTTCTTGCTCTGATTCTTATCTCATAACATGACTAATGCAGAAATATGTTTAATGTTACTGTACATATATAATGTATATCAGATTACTTGCTGTCTTGTGGAGGGGGGTAAGAAGGAGAGGGAGGAAAAATATTCAAAACTAGAAATCTTATAAAAACAAATGTTGCAAACCAGCTCTACATATAACTGGAAAATAATAAAATACTTTTATAATTAAAAGAAGTGCCAAGATATAGCAGTATTAGATAATATTAAAGTGTCCATTCCTAAATAGTAGCAGTATCAGGCAAATAATAATAATTCTCTTTTCATTTCAGGGTTGAAAACAGACCTGCATTTTCAGCTGTTGAATTGCGACTACGTAATTACTACTATGATGTTGTTAATTAACAGATCCAGAACTTCAATTCTTGTTTCCTTTGGGGAATCATAGAAACCCTGCAGCAGACAAACTATAAAGGAAAAATTCATATTCTTAAATGAATTTTACTTAGTACATATTATTGGTAATGCTAATCCTATCATTCAGTGTTACCAGATTGAAGAACAAAAATGTAACACAACAGTTGTTATAATTTCCTCTGCTTACACTCAACCTAGGCTTTTCCCAAAGATTTTACAAACATGGATACACAATAACATTGAATGGGGAGGGGAGAGAGAGAGAAACGTCAGGACAGAAATACCCTTTCTGTATGGAAAGTATGGAAGAGGACAGTAGGAACAAAAGAGTTTGTTAGATTATTTTTTATTTCCTTTTTTTGTATGTAGACTATGTAGAGGAAGGTTTCAGAATTGGACAACATGAAAGAATGGAATGGGATAGAAATAGAATAGGATGGAAGGAAGAAAAAGAGAGAAGGAATAAAGTTAAATATAGGATTATCTTGATTGGTCTCAAATTTTCTAGGGTAAAATATTTCCTGAAAGCATAATTGCATTTTCAAAATCAAATAACCAGTGAAGATTGTATTAGTAAGTTTAATTGAATGAAAATTAAATATTTTATATTTACTTTTGCTTTGTTATATGAGATAGAAAATATGCCAATGAGAAAAATATGAAAATTATGTTTTGTTTTTAATAAATGAATTGCTTTTGTTACCTTATTCATAGCTAATCTTTCCATCAATAGGCCATTGCAAAATGCATATTTTCAGAGGGAAGATTAAACCTATTTTATAGGGTGGATAACTTAGAAAAGGAACAGTAGACAAAGCTTATGACTGAAACTATTTGTGAGAAGACTATTCCATGTTTATTTGATCTATCTTCTTTCAACAAATGTGTTACAAGCTTTCACTGTCAACCTCACAACCAAAACAGAGATTCTAAAACAGAGCATCTAGACCTGAATTCCCTGACTAAATTGTCTCTTTCTCTTTCCCTCCATGCATCACCTCCCATTCTACCCCCTCCACCTCAAAAATTTGCATCTTGGGGCATAAAAATATTCAAATTGAGAATGACCTCTAAATATGAAGTAAGCACTTCATGGTAATCACTTCTCAGTTCTATAGTAGAAACTTTTACTCTTTGCAGGAAAAACAAAATAAAAAACTATAATTTTGACTGACTGTGCAGAAAGGGAAGGAGCAAAGGTGACTTATTTCCTCTAGGAATGGAGGTATGCTGAAAAATAAAGGCCAAAATAAATAAGAATCATTCAAATAAAAGGTATTTCGAGTTAAGAATTTTAGGGAGAAAATAAGGTCCTAAAAGATAACTTCCTGTGTTTTCCTTTCCTAAGGTTATGAGAATTATTTTTTATAGGCTTACTTAAATGCTTTGCTAAAGAGAGACTACAAGGGCTGAAAAAAATAATAATCTGAACAATCATTTTAGGTTGTCGATTAACAGGCTTTCAGAAATTGTATTATCCTAGTTTTTACTTATATGACAATTTTTTTAAAGTTATATTCCTATATTTTGTTTTATTTTGCTAATATTCAATTACATGTATGCTTTTTAATAATTTAATCATATTTTTTCCTCACACCTATTTTTAGTTGTGTTTTTTGTTGTTGTTGTTAGATGGTGATTTTATGTTTATATAAGGCCGCAATTAACCATAATTCTTGAACTTCTTATTTTTGAACTGTAGAAATTAAAACTTGATTCATAAAAATCTACTGGCCCTTCTAAAAAAAAAAGCTGAACAAGCTGTATTTTGCATTATATGTACATTCAGATAGGCCAATGCTTTTTCAAAAGACATTTTATAGAAACTGATTCCTTAATAAAAATTATAAATGAGCTTTGTGGTTATTTCAGAGAAAGAATTAATAGGGCTACCCATCACCCTAAAGAGCATGATTTTTCCTTTAGATTAATGACATTAAACTAAAACCAAACATTCACATCTTTTAGGAGAAAAACCAAACCCTTTAATTTATTACTTATCAGGCCCAGAGTATCTTCTACTGTATATATTAACTTATCTTTGCTATCATAGGCTGAAAGAATCTGACTTGCAGCAGTTAGTAACTAAAAAGATTTTTCCTAGATTGGGACTGAATTTATCCCTTTACATATTTTCTGGGATCAAATATAAATTGCACTATAGCATTTAGAAACCTGATGGAACCTGTTTTAGTTATTATTTGTTATCTAAGAGTTCCTTTTTTTAGTAAATATTATTTTATTTTTTCCAATTACATGTAAAGATAGTTTTCAACATTCATTTTTCACAAGATTTTGAGTTCCAACTTTTTCTCCCTCTCTCTCTTCCCTCCCCCCACCCCAAGATGGCAAGCAATCTGATGTAGGTTATACATGTGCAATCAGGTTCAACATATTTCCACATTAGTCATGTTGTGAAAGAAGAAACAGAAAAAAGGGAAAAACCACAAAAAACAAAAGCAAAAAAACCCCCAAATGTGAAAATAGTCTGCTTCAATCTGCCTTAAGTCTACACAGTTCTATCTCTGGATGTGGAGAGCATTTTCTGTCATGAGTCTCTTGGAATGGTTTTGAATCATTGTATTTCTGAGAAAGCTGAGACAATTATAGTTGATCATCTTACAATGTCACTGTATAGTATACATAGTATAGTATATATAGTAGTATACAATGTTCTCCAAATTCTGCTCACTAAGAGTAGAAGAATTTCCACAGACCAGCAGATAATGATGTTTAATAGCTTTAAAAGTCATAGTAACTTTTTCATCAAAATGTTCATCATTAGAGGTTCCTGACCTTCTTGTACCATGGTTCCCTTTGGCAATTAGGTGAAGCCTATGGACACCCTTCTCAAAATAATGTTTTGAAATGCACAAAACATATAGAATTACAAAAGAGACTAATTACCTTGATATCAATATTTTTTAAAGTTCATAGAGCCTAGATTAAGAACATTGGTATAAAATAAAAATTGAGTAGGACAGTATTGACTGCAAAGCACCAGAAAATGTGTTTATAATACACTTTAGTCTACTCATAATTTTAAGATATACCAAATTCTTTGGCTTATTATTACTATGTTATTATTATATTATTGCTCTATTGCTCACGGGGGTACTTGATATACTTTTATATCAGTTATGCCGCTTAGGGTAGGAAAAAAAAAGGTTCTCTTCTGTAAAATGGGCATTGTATCTTTTGTACTAGTTTTGTGAGCTTGGTTAAGTCACTTATCCATGTTTGCCTCAATTCTTCATCTGTAAAATGAGCTGGAGAAGGAAATAGCTTTGCCAAGTATCTTTGCCAAGAAACCCCAAATGGGACAGTCATGAAGAGTCAGACACAACTAAAACAACTCAAGAGAAACCAAGGCTTTTCCTAGTGAATAATTTCTGGCCAGGTAGTACAAAAATCTGCCTTGCTTATTGAGGGTAAATATACCTGCCTCAGAGAAAACATCTTTCAGTGATTTGTATGAAAGTGACCTCTTAAATAATGGACCAAATGGAGACAAAATTGATGGATGACAGTTTCAAATCTCTCAGGTTCTCTTTTTCCTTAATTTAACTCTTAGACCTAGTGTTGTGTTAGCCTTCACAAATCACCTGCAGGAAAGCATATTTTATTCATAAGGACCCTACATGTTGCCCTTGCAGAAAGTAACTCTGGATGGAACCAGAAGGAAACTAAAATAGCAGGGATTGGTGGGAACGGGGTAAAGGTGTGGGGGGTTAATACCAGTGCCTATGCAGTGTCTAGTGTCTTGCAAAAATTTCCTTTTCCCCCACATTGTTTGACCATCAGTAAATGACTTCACCACCTTGGACTTCAGATTTCTTATCTGCAAAAAGGGGTTTGGACTAGATATAGCTAAGGTTCTTTTCACAAGATCTAAAACAGTACAAACTATACATTTCTAGGCACACATATTTAAGAAAAACAATTAATTTTGGTATGACATGATCAGCATCAATCTGATGTTTCATTCTTATAAATATGATTCACTTCTTTTTTCCAGAACCCACCCCGAAATAAGCAAGACAAAAAAAATGTTTTGTAAAAATCTATTCCAGTCTATGAGAAACCTTTGTGGTACAATAGAAGTAACAATATATTGGGGATCAAAAGAAACAATATGTAAGTCTTGGTTTTGCTAGGAATCTTGGGCAAGTTATAAATAGACCTCAATTGTCTCATCTGTAAAATGAAAGGTTGTACCAGATGATCTCTAAGTTTGCTTTAGGCTGTAAGTTTATGATGACAGGAGCATTTTCTGAGATATAGTAAAATATTTTTAGAGGAAGAGTGGTATAGCTATTAAAGTACTTTATTTGAAATTAGGAAGAAGATAGAAATCCTAACTTTGACACGTACCAGATTGTTCATGGATATTGAAGTTAAAAGCCATCCAAACACGACTCATCCCATTCATGTCTTTTGTCATCTGTGGTGCCCACTTGATTTTCATTAAAACTTGGAGTTTTATTATAAATCCTGTCTATTGCTCTAGATTCCTAGGGGCTGTTTTTTAAATATTAAGCACAAGTTTTCTGGTTATTTCATTAAAATCATGATTTACAAGAAATACATTCCTCAAGAGCATTCAACAATTATTTTTTCTTCAAAAATCCTAATATGTATAGCATCATAATATAGCAATTAGTGGGAAATATTCATGAATAATTCTTATCATTCTTTAAAGAGCTAGTTTTCTGACTATTCTTCATCTCCCAGATGGAATGAAAGTGCTAATGCCATATAAGTATAAATTCCTCAAAGTCTTTATACCAGGCAAAAAAAAAATTAATTCAAGGACTTCCAGTTGAAAGAGAGAAGTTGACAATTTCTTTTTCTTTTCTTTTCTTTTCTTTTTTTTTGGCTTGATTTCTCTGCCACATAAAGGAAGGAGACAATTGTGCAGGCAGATATTTCAAAGATTAGTCAACAAGTGGAGGTGCTATCAAGTAATCAGCTTTGTAGAATAAGGCTACTGATCTCTAGTAAGCCTTACTCTAGTAAGTACTTCATAGTAATGATGAAGCATGTACTGTACAATTAGTCACACAGTGAAATTTCTACCTTTTTCTAACTAACAATATCTAACATTTATAGTTCTTAATATATACCAGGCACTGTGCTAAGGACTTTACAATTATCTCCTACAATCCTCACAACAACCCTGGGAGATACGTGCTGTTATTATCCCCATTTTGCAGATGAAGAAACTGAGGTAAACAGAGGTTGAAAAACTTGTCCAGAGTCACATCACTACTAAATGTCTAAGGCTGGATTTGAACTCAGATCTTCCTGACTCAAGGCCCAGAACTCTATCCACTGTCACCCAACTGCAGGAGATTATAAAAAAATACAATAAATATGCTTTTTGTCAGTTGGGGAGAAATATTTAAAATATGTGCCAAAAGCAGGAGTGCCAGAACCAGGCTTTCCTTAGCAACAGTGCACAGCAGAAAAGAGATTTCTAATAAATACAGTGGGTGTTTTGTCAGTCCAGATAAGAATCTTCATAAGCAAGACTACTCAGAGCATTATTTGCAGTTCATCAAACAACAAGAAACCACCTTCTCTCCCTGCCAAATACCAATATTTTCTTTTGTGAGAAGATAATGGGCTTTGCCAACACCCAAAGGCCCCAGGGGATTGATTGGATTGACTGAGATCCACTGACTTTGCTGATTAACTCACTTAAAGTTAATTCAATTAAAACCATACCTGCCTAGCTCTCAAGAGGGTGTGTTCTCTGAGGTTGTGGACTCTGACCTCAACACGGGACCACCCTCAAGTCCAGGGAACCAATGAAATTCATTGGTTGATTGGGTGATGCTAGCCAATTACCTTGAAGCATTGTGGATGGATCCCTTCTCCTCTGGACCCAGAAAAAGCTTCCACTGGCAGTTGCTCTCTGGAATAGGCTCATGGAGGAATAGGCTCTTGAGGAAGAATCAAGACAGGCTGGAACTCTAGGTTAGATAGGCCTTTTCTTAACTTTCTGACCCAGATGCTCTCTTTTTACTATACTTTAATAAATGCTTAATGCCTAAAAGTAGTGTTAAAGCTTCTAATTTACAAGTAAACCCTAGCTAATTTTCCCTACACTTGGGACAGGAATAAAGCGACCACACATAAAAGTTTAAACATTACACTTTCTTTCCTCAAAAACAAAATTTTAAGAAGCACACACAATAAGATGCCTTAGTCAATTAAAATCTCCACCTGCTAAATGTAAGTTCTAAGCCCAAAAATTTCATGTAAAGAGAACATTTTTAAAGTCTTTAGATGATATGGGTAGATAGAATTTTGAATCACTGGTAAGGGAATTGCAAATGAAAGCAATCTTGGAGATAAAAAATGGCAATAGTCAAATGTTGGAGGAGTTGTGGGAAGATTGGCACATTGATGCATAGCTGGTGGAGCTATAAATCTGTACAATTATTTTGTAAAGAAATGTGGAATTATGCAAATAAAGTGATTAAAATGCCCCTAAATTTGAGCCTGAGATTTCACTGCTAGGTTTATATCCCAAGGAAGCAATTGGTAAAAAGAAAGTACAGATATACAACCAAAATATTTAAAAGCAGGACTTTTTGTCATAGCAAACTAATTGAAAGAAAGGTGCCCACCAATTGGGGAATGGCTAAAATCAAATGTGGTATTTGAATATAATAGAATATTGATGTGCTATAAAGCATGATAATTTTGATGAATATAGAGAGATATGGATAGATGTACATGAACTGATGCAGAATGAAGTAAGCAGAGTCAAGAAAAATTGTTCACAGTAACTACAAGAATATAGTTGGAAAGAGAAACCACGCACAAACATGAACATACACAAATGAAAAGTGAATATTGCAAAATTATAATATTTTGCAAGAAGAAATACAAGAAAATTCTACCAGACCACCCCTTTACAGAAATGGGAGGTCCACAGTTGTTACACATTTCTGTTGCTGTTCCTCTGTCAGCACACACTCCTCCATCTGTCCTAATCCCTCTATTTTGGGACAATAAAACGCAACCACCCCCCAACTCTGCGGGTGGGGAGATAGGATAAAACATTCATGCTCCTCATGGGGCACCAGCCCACATACCACTCTGTAGCTCTGCCCAGTCGTAGAACTAAGGAACACAGGAAACTAGAGCAGGATGTTAACATAGTGCCAGAGGAGATGAAGAAATAATGACTAGCATCCAACTTAAGTAAGTTCCATTTACTGGAAACCATTTGAGGCAGAGACTGAAGCCATTGAAAAGTGAATCTGCCAGCACAGGAGAAGGCTGAACAAGCTTTGAGGCCCAGCCCTCAGGTAATTTGACAGAAAATGAGCAAAATTGCTCAAAAGTAAGGGATTGGGGGTGGGAAGCAACCTAAAATCACTGAAAACCTCATCTACAAGTAGATGAGCCAGGGCAGCTAGGTGCCCCAGTGAATAAGGCATCTTCCCTGGATTTAGGAGGACCTGAGTTCAAGTCTGACCACAGACATTTGACCATTACTAGCTGTGTGACCCTGGGCAAGTCATTTAACCCTCATTGCCTTGAGGGGAAAAAAAGAATGACAAGTAGATGAGTCAACCAGGAATATAACAGAAAAAAAGATGGTCTCTAGGATACATAAAAGAGTCCTAATATCTCTAAATAATTATTACAGGAAAAAGAACAATTATGATAAGGCAGAGCACTTATGGATTCCCAAGAAAACATGAAAAACACCAGAGTGCTCCAAAATGGTTTAAAAGAGAAATAAGAATCATGAAAATAGAACATATGCCTTTGGGCGGGGGGGGGGGGACGGGCAATAAGCATTAAGTGACTTGCCCAGGGTCACACAGCTAGTAAGTGTCAAGTGTCTGAAGTCAGATTTGAACTCAGATCTTCCTGAATCCAGGGCCAGTGGTTTATTCACTGTGCCACCTAGCTGCCCCCTGAACATATGACTTTCAAAACAAAACTATTTGGCAGAGTAGAAAAACTTGAATCCAATGTGACGAGACTCACAAAACAAAAGTCAGAAAAACTGATCGGTAAAGTAAATATATAAACAAGAAGGCCACAAAAGAATCAAAGAAAAAAATAATAATGTTAGAAGGAAATATGATTTCTATACAAGTAAAACATTGATCTCAAAGACAATATGCTCAGGGATAACTAAAAGGTCAACCAGAAGAACAAAACAAGTCAAAAAGCCTGAACACAGTAATTCAGGGAATAATGAAAGACACTTCCCAGAACTTCTAACCATAGGGGGGAAAAACACCTGTCAATCAAAACAATCCACAGGGGGCAGCTAGGTGGCTCAGTGGACAGAGCACCGGCCTTGGATTCAGGAGGACCTGAGTTCAGGTCCAACCTCGGACACTTGACACTTACTGGCTGTGTGACCCTGGGCAAGTCACTTAACCCCAATTGCCTCACCAAAAAAAAAAAAAAAAAAAAGAAAGAAAGAAAAAAAAAACAATCCACAGGTCCCATCATGGAAAAAAATACTAAAGTTAAATTTGACAATTCCAATGATAATAAATTCTGTGAATGACCAGGAGAAAGACCTTCACATAAAAAAGAAATAAAAATTTTAACACAAAATTAATCTTCACCCACTAGAAACTGCAGGAAGGAACAGAATATGTCCAAAAGAGCAAACATGAGCCTAATCCTCAGTGAAAATAAAAGACAAGCATTGGAAGTTTTCCTAAAACATCCATGTTTTCATAGATGGAAGCAGATTTGCTTTGTGAACATCTAATACAATGGAAACAGCAGAAAAATAAACAAATACATAGAGACAAGATGACTGGATGAGGAGAACATTTCTATCAAACTCCAATCTCACTTCTTTAAACAACTTTTAAAAACATATCAATAGGAATTCTGTGCTGAATCACATTAAATAAATAAATAGATGATAGATAGATTGGATAGGTAGATAGATAGATAGATAGATAGATAGATAGATAGATAGATAGATAGATAGATAGATAGATAGATAGATAGATAAAAATAAGAATTAGTCAGGAAAGCCTACCAATGCTGACCAGATGTGATCCCCGGCTGTGAGTGTGGGTGAGGAGGAGGAAGCACAAGACTTGTGAGTGTAGTTATGTAGAGAGCAAGAACATTTTCAGGACATCATGACAGGCTTAAAGAAGAAAAAGAGCCTCCAGACAGAATTCAGAAAGCAAAAGTGTAAGGATTGGAATGACGCCACCTGCTGGAAACTTACTGTAGGAACTGTCCACCATGAGGACAAGGTGCCTGAGGGCAAGACATGTGGCTTTTCTTTGGTGTCAGGAAGTCACATTTATTTGTGGGAGGAATGGGGGGAGGCTGGCGCTCTCCTGCGGAGCAGGAGAACTGTAGCTCCCGAGATAGATAGATTTATCTAGGCCTTTCTCTCTCTCTTCACCGAATTCTTATTCTCCTTAATAAATGCTTAAAAGTCTAAACTCTTGCTAAAGCTTATAATTTATTGGCGACCACTCATTAGATATTTTAGACAGACTAGCTAGAATTTTAGCCCCTTACGACAGTAAGTCTAGGGCAACATTACCCACAATTTGAGAATAAAATTTGATAATAATAATATTAAACTGCTGAAAATAAAATTATACAATTAAATAAAAATAGGCAAGCAAAGGAAAAAGAACTTGAGCATTGATAAATACTTTGGTGTAAAAGAAGATCTGGGTACATATTCAGAGGAAGATATTGAGGTTAAACAAAAAAAGCCATTCCTACTCTAAAGTCAAATGGTCACAAGTCCCAAAAGAAATCTTGGAAGAATTTAAAAAGGAATTTAAAAATCAAATAAGAGACAATGAAAAATTAGGGGAAAAAAGCAATCCAAGAAAATTGTGAAAAGAAAGTTAAATAATTAGAAAAAGAAACACAAAATCTTAAAAAAGAAAATAACTACTTTAAAACTACAATTGGGCAAGTGGAATCACTTTACATTATAGGATACCAACATATAACAAATCTAGGAATAATGGAAGAGAAACTGAAGTTCTAGAACAAGGAAAAGTAGAGATACAAGGAATAAACAAATCAACATCTGAAAGAGATCCTAGGAAAAAAATTTACAGGAATGTCATAGCCAAGTTTCAAAATTCCCAGGTTAAAGAGAAAATATTGCAAGCAACAAGAAAAAAATTTAAAAACCAATTTAAATACTGCAGAAAAACAGTAGGATTTCACAAGACCCAGAAATTCCTACAATAAAAGACTGTAGGTCTTGGAACTTTATATTTTGAAGAGCAAAGTTGCATCCAAGAATAACTCCTCTATCAAAGTTGAGTGTAATCCTGAAGGAAAAAAAAAAAGGATATTTGATTAACTGAAAGACTTTCAGTATTTGTAACAAAAAGACCAGAATTCAAAGGAAAATTTTAAATAAAAGATCCAGGAGAAATATAAGAAAATCATTAAAGACTAACTTAAGGCAATGATAAAGGTCAAATATGTGTGAAAACATTATTTTTTTTGTTTTTGTTTGTTTTTTGAGGGGCAGTGAGGGTTAAGTCACTTGCCCAGGGTCACACAGCTAGTAAGTGTCAAGTGTCTGAGGCCAGATTTGAATTCAGGTCCTCCTGAATCCAGGGCCAGTGCTTTATCCACTGAGCCACTTAGCTGCCCCCAAAAACATTATTAATATTAGTAATTAGTAGTAATATTATTCTTAAAACTTGTCATTACTAAGGTAGTTTATAAGAAATGTTGAAACTGAGTTGTGTTCATGAGGTGATTCTTAAAAACAAAATTGGCTAGGAAAAGATTAAAAGGAGAAATTATCTCATAAAAGCAGGACATGAAAGGAATAAGTGAAACAGAGGAAGCAGGGAAGAGTGGAGAGCTAGTAATATTAGAATCTTATTCAAATTTGGGTTGAAGAGGAAACAATGTATACATCTGAAGAGTGTTTTTGAACTACAGAAGTGAAAAAAACTGGAGGACAGGATGAAAGAGGGACTTTTAGAAAGATGCCTAGATTAAGATTAGGAAGGTGTGCTGAATAGATAAAGGGTTTTAAGACAGTTAAGTAAAAAATAAGGAATAAGAAGGTAAGGGGAGGGGCAGCTAGGTGGTGCAGTAGATAGAGCACTGGCCCTGAATTCAGGAAAACCTGAGTTCAAATCCAGCCTCAGACACTTAACAATGACTAGCTGTGTGACCATAGGCAAGTCACTTAACCTCAATTGCCTCACCAAAAAAAAAAAAAAAAAGGTAAGAGGAGAAGATAAGGAACAAAGGATGAAAAAGAGACTGAGAAGGAAATAATGAGTAAAAATAAGATAGAGGAAAATTCACAGATAATAATGATAACTTTGTATGTGAATAAGATGAACTCACTTCTAAAATGGAAGTGGATTAAAAATAAGACTCTAACAATATGTTGTTTACAAGAAACACACTTGGGGCAGCTAGATAGCACAGTGGTAAAGCACTGGCCCTGGATTCAGGAGTACCTGAGTTCAAATCCGGCCTCAGACACTTGACACTTACTAGCTGTGTGACCCTGGGCAAGTCACTTAACCCTCATTGCCCTGCAAAAAACAAAACAAAAAAAACAAAACAAAACAAAAAACCCAAGAAACACTTAAGAATAAAGGATCAAAAATTCATTATTTGACAAAAACTGCTAGGAAAACTGGAAAATAGTATGGTAGAAACTAAGTATAGAACAACATTTCACACCATTTACTGAAAAAAGTCTACATGGGTGCATGATTTACACATAAAGGGTGATACCATAAGCAAATTAAATTATCATGGAATAGTTTATCTGCCAGATTTATGGACAGAGATTTAGGCCCAAAGAAGATATAGAGAGCAATACAAAGTATTAAATAAATCATTATGATTATATAAAACTAAAAAGTTTTTGCATAAACAAAACTTATGTAACCAAGATTATAAGGGAAGCAGAAAACTGAGAAAGAATTTTTGAAACAAGTATCTCTGATAAAGACATCATTCCTGAAATATATAGAGAACTGAATCAAATTAATAAAAATACAAGTCATTTCCAAATTGATAAATGCTCAAAAGATATGAACAGGCCATTTTCAGACAAATAAATCAAAGTTATCTATAGTTATATAAAAAATGTTATAAATCACTATTGATTAGAGAAATGCAAATTAAAACAATTCTGAGGTATCACCTCACACCTATAAGAATGGCAAATATAACAAAAAAAGGAAAACGTTTGCTGTTGGAGAAGATGTTGGAAAACTGGGATGCTAATCCACTGTTACTAGAGTTGTGAAAAGATCCAACCATTCTAGAGAGCAATTTGGAACTATGCTCAAAGGACATACTCTCAGATTAGTTTTAATTTGTACATACCTTTTGATCCAGCAATACTACTGCTAGGTTTATGTCCCAAAGATATAAAAGATCTATTTGTACAAAAATATTTATAGCAGCTTTTTGTGGTGGCTAAGAGTTGGAAAACAAGGGAATGCTCAGTAATTGGGGAATGGCTAAACAAGCTGTGGTATATGATTGTGATGGATGATTTTGGAAAGACCTAGAAAGACTTGTATGAATTGATGTATAGTGGAAAAAAACACAAGAAGGAATAAACAACAACAAAAACAACAAAGCAACAACAAAAATGGAAATAGTTTACTTCAATCTGCATTCAGACTCCATAGTTCTTTTTCTGAATGTGGAGAACATTTTCCATCATGAACTTTTTTGCATTGTCTTGGATCATTGTATTTTTGAAAAGAGTTGTCTTGGTATTGGTCATCACAGTGTTGTTGATATTGTGTAAAATGTTCTCTTGGTTCTGCTCATTTCACTCAGCATCAATTCATGTAATTTCAGGCTTTTCTGAAATCCATCTGCTTATCATTTTTTACAGCACAATAGGATTCCATTACACTTATATACCACAACATGTTTAACCATTCCCAGTTGATGTGTATTCCCTCAATTTCCTAAAAGAGCAGTCATAAATATTTTTGTACATGTGGATCCTTTTCCCTTTTTATGATTTCTTTGGGATGTAGACCTAGTAGTGATATTGCTGGGTATGCACAGTTTTATAGCTTCTTAGGCATGGTTCCAGATTGCTCTCCAGAATGGTTGGATGACTTCACAGCTCAATCAAAAATGCATTAGTATTCCAATTTTTCTACATCTTCTACAACATTTATCATTTTCCCTTTTTGTCATATTAGCCAATTGGATAGGTGTGAGGTGGTACCACAGAGTAGCTTTCATTTGTGCCTACCCTTTGGTCCAGCAATACCAAGAAAATGTTGTACATATTAATAGCAATATTGTTTGATGAAGAACTATGAATGATTATTCTTAGCAAGATAATCCCAAAGGACTAATATGAAGCTAACCATCCATCTCCAAAGAAAGAACTGATATTGATTGAACACAGACTGAAGTGTGCTATTTTTCACTTTCTCTCTTTTATTTTTTTGATTTATTTTATTTTTCTTATACAAAATGACTATATGGTAATACTTTAAATAATTGCATATGTATAAATTACATCTGAATGTTTGCTGCCTCAGGGACGGGGAAGGGAGGTGTTGGAGGGACTTGTAAACTGGATGGGGGTGGGGCTGGCTCACCCAAAGAATTAGAGGCTTATCATGAATCTTGTAAAATAAAAAGAGATTTATTAGGAGAGAGGAACAGATCACTATGGAAAGTTGTCCCACTTGAGTCAGAGAAGACCTGGTTTCTTGCTTTCTGGAACAAAGGGGAGGGAATTACAAATCAGTAAGATATGCAGCACACTTCCATATTTTGCATTATCATCTTGCAGACCTTGGTATTGCTTATCAGCCATACTTTATTCCTTAGTTGGGAGGCAGAGCTGTTTTTCCCATGGGGAAGTCTAAGACTTCATTGGGATTGGAATCTTTAAGCTTCTTGGAGTCCCACTGCATTCCCACAACAGCAGGGAGGGAAGAGGGGGTAGAATTTAGAACTCAAAATTTTAAATTAAAATGTTAATTTAAAAAAAATTTAAATAGAGGGAAGACACTAAAA
Organism: Dromiciops gliroides; assembly: GCF_019393635.1. Lineage (NCBI taxonomy): Eukaryota > Metazoa > Chordata > Mammalia > Microbiotheria > Microbiotheriidae > Dromiciops > Dromiciops gliroides. The sequence continues at coordinate 570,605,231 of NC_057861.1, read as the reverse complement.
CTGAGAGGGATCATGAAAACCTTCTTGTATAATTTGGAATTTTAAGGAAACCAGGAAAGACAGGAGGAATGAGGCAGGAGAGAATTCTAGGCTTTGAATGACAGTGGATTTTATATTTGATCCTGGAGCTGGTTGGAGGCATTGGAGTTTACTGAATAATGTTCATATCTGCTTTAGGAAGATTACTTTGACAGCTGAGTGGACTGGAGTGGGAAGATACTTGAGGGAGGGCAACTGATTGGTAGGCTATTGCAATAGTCTAGGCATGAAGTAATGAGGGCCTACAGCAGGGTGATTGTAATTTCAGAGGAAAGAAGGAACCATATACATTATTTGGAGAAGAGGATATGCTTCTCCAAAGTGCCAATGCATCCATGACATGCACAAAAATTATTAAGAACTCCTGACAGGGAGAAGAGAAAAGGACCAAGAACAGAAACTCAAGGTGTGTGGGAGAAGCAATAGCTATGGTTAGTGAGCATGATAAAGATCAAGCAAAGGAAAGTGAGAAATAAACTGCTATATTCCTTAATTTCCTTCAAAGGGTGCCAGTGGGGCAGCTAGGTGGCTCAGTGGATAGAGCACCGGCCCCTAGAGTCAGGAGTACCTGAGTTCAAATCTGGCCTCAGACACTACACTTACTAGCTGTGTGACCTGGGCAAGTCACTTAACCCCAATTGCCTCACTTAAAAAAAAAAAAAAAGGGGGTGCCAGAAATGCAAAGTCCTGCATAAGGCCTTTCCTGATACCTCTTAGCTGCTAGTGTATACTCCCTCCCCCACTAATTACCTTTGTACATATTTTATATATTTATACATATATATTTATATTACATAAGTTTTCTCTCCTGATGAACATAAGTTCCTTGACAATAGTGACAATTCCCCCCCCTTTTTTTTTGTTTACCCAGGGCATAGCAGTGTCTAGTCCATAGTAGGGACTTAATAAATGCTTGTTAAATGATTATATAAAGACTTTCTGACTAGAAGAAGACTCTTAGTCACCATTACCCCACAACTATAAGGAAAAGGGGATGGGAACAAGCAGTGTTAAGTGTTTATATATATTATCTCATTTGATCCTCATAATAACCCTGGGAGTTAGGGACTACTGTTATCCCTATTTTATAATTGAGAAAATTGAGACAAACATTAATTAAGTGAAACACTAGAAATAGATGCCCAAAGTCACACAACTGGTAAATGTCTGAGGTAATTTTTGAACTTGGGTCTTTCTGACTCCAGGCCTTCTACACATTCTACTCGTTTGCTACTCATAGAAAAAGCAGAAGAGCAGTATGAGTTTAGGCCTTATTCGTGTCCATGTTCTGGCGCTTTATGTAAATGGCAAGGCTCTTTGGATGAAATAATGCCATATTCGATACATCAGCATAAGTCTATTATAACATTACAAAGAGAAGATACAGTTTTTCTTGCGATAGACATTAATCTGGTGTTATTGACTTCAGTTATGATGCTATGGCTTTAACTTCATGGTAGCCTTAGAGAAACATGAAAAATATGATGGTCTCCAGCTTATTGACAAGCTAAATGCTCATGTTACAGGAATGCAGTGGGACCCCCAAAAACCCAAACATCCCAACCTCCCCAAGGAATCCTTGAACTCTCTGGGGGAGGGGTAGCTCTGTCTCCCACTTCAGGTAAGCTAATAAGCTATACCAAGGTCTGCAAGATGATATGCAAGATAAGGATGGGTGCTGCATGGGGTATCAGTAGGATTACTGATACCCCATTGTTCAAAGATCCCCTCACAGTTATCTTGCCCTTCCCTCTCCTTTGTTTTGTAAAGATACAAAATACCAGGTCTTCTCTCACTCAAGTGGGACAGTTCACCAAGGTGATCTGTTTTCCAGCCATATAGTCCTCTCTCCTGTGAACAACTTTTCACTCTGGATGCAGGACCTGGGGTTCCTGGATTCTCTCTCTTCATTCAAGGCTTTCTAGCTTATGGCAGCAACAATTCCAGCCTGTACACCTTTTCACCCTCTGGACCAAGACCTAGTGACAGCTCTACAACCTTATTCAGCTTGAAGCAATTACAGAAGAAGAGATCTTCAGCCTCTTTTCCCTTAGCTATTAAATGAAAAAGTGGGAAATGTAGTAGCCTGTTAGGCCTGAGTCCAGTTAGGGATGCTCTGGCCCTGAGGGGGACACTATCACCATGGAGAAATATGGTTGATCAGCTTCCTGGGGTCACTTAGAAATTACTCTTTCTTTGGAGAAGCAAAGTAGTTAGTTAACCAGATAGTGGTTGGTCAAACAGATAATAAAGCTGCCACCCAGAAAGCTGGGCTCCTTGAAATTACAACATGAGCTTAGTTTGGAGCCACTTGTGTTTGCTATGTGATTAGGACCAGGTAATGACAATAATCTCAAGTTAGAAATGTGGAATTTTATTATTCATATATCCAAATAGCTAACATCATCATTTTCAAATTGCTGTATCTTTTCAGTCTTAGGTCTCTCCCCCCACCCCCTTCTTGCTTACAATTGAAGTTACTAATTGTGATTTAAGGGAGAATGTAAAGGTAAGGGATGTATGGCTATTGGTCAGTTTTTTTAGGGTTTAAGTAAACTCTCTTATAGTCACTATCAATGTGGGACTCTGGAATGCAATGTCCAAGACCTAAGCAGGGGACAGCTGCTGCAGACCACAACTCTGGGACTCCGAGGATGAGAAGTAGATGGCATCCAGAGGAGGCAGCACCCCAAGATTGGACTGGACAAAGGCTAAGAATACCCAGCACCCCCAAAGACTCTGTGCCTTTCCCTGTGTCCTATCCACCTTGTCAGGTCACCCTATGGTTTTGAATTTTACTACAGGTGGGACTAAGTTTGGTATTTGTGGGGGTTTTCTTCGCGGCCAGCTCTGCCCCCCCCCCAATTTGACAATGATCAGTCCCTCTCATGTGACCCCACACCCTCTCAGATCCCTAGGCTACAACCTTCCTGAACCTATCCTCCTTCTTGGTTCTATATAACTACTCAGACAGAAGCCTGGGTCAGTACCCCTGTGACAGGGATCCCTCTTGTGTCATTACAGTGAACCTCCATGCCTTTGCCAGATTTTTCAGGACTTTCAGGCCTTCCTATCTCCCTGACTCCTTGCCTTGATTAAATGGTGTTCTTGTAAAAGTTAGGTTCCAAACAGAAGCTCCTTGGTCTACGGGGATCTGAGGGACTGATCCTCCTTGACCAACATGAGGGGATGTTAATATGAATATATAGATCATCTGGATTTGATGGAGGTACTTTATTATCCAAAAGTATTTTTTATGAAACACTGGGTTAACAGGAGCAAAATGTCCTTCAACTGAACTCCAAACATGAACTCAGATAGCTGGCAGATAAAAGACTCTACCTAGTGACTTCTTTTCCCTCAGGATAGTAAGTCCCCATCTCATGGTTACATCTGGGTGTCTTCATCCTTGCCAAACCTTGTTTTGGAATCCTGTAGTCTTATCATGATGCTTCTGTATTTCCTCCATACTTGTTATAACTGAAATTGTTAAACTGCTTTTTGCTGTATCATACTATTGAAACTGACAACGCCCTGTAATCAGTGGACTAAAACCATATATGCCCTCAGAAATGAGGAGTCCCCCAAGCTTCTCTTTTGTCTTATATTTCTTTTTGGGACAAAATATTAAATTGATATTGTTTTTTTCTGTCTCTGATCTGTTTCATAGGAGGACAGGTATGGATATGTTCTCTGATCTAGTTAGTAAGATATATTATAAGATATTAAAATTTCTCTGATCTGTTTTATTAATTTTGTAGGAGAGATTAAACATTATTTCCCTGATCTGCTTGTTGGAGATAGGCAGATACAAAAACTATATTTTAATATTTAACACTCCTAATAAATGTCTTTATTTTACAAGATTTGTGATAAGCCTCCAATTCTTTGGGTGAGCTAGCTGCCCCAATCCAAGTTGTCATAGGCAGTGATCAACTTAGGAATCTACTCCTCAAACTGTAGATCTCCCAAAAAGGTAATCAATCCCAAGGGCAGTATTTTCACATCCTCTGTTTGTTGTTTGTACCCTATATAAACTGTTTTCACCCCCACCATTTGAGTACTCCTAGCTTGCTATGGTGGTATCATGAGTTACAACTCCTCTGCCCCATTAAAGACCTTAATTTTGTTATAGTGATTTTTAAAGTAATATTCAGGTTGATAAGTTCCAAAATCCCTTCCAGCTCCAAGTCTCTGGACCTATATTATAACCACCTAACTTTGTTATAGTCTGAAAAAGTGTATGGAAGGGCAACCTAGTAGCCAGGAATAGGTAAAGTTCCTAAATGGGAGAGTGTTCCACATTCTGAGTCTTTAAGGCATTATCAATCAATAAATCAATCAATAAACATTTATTAAGTACTCATTATGTGCCAGGTATACCACTGGGAATACAAAAAGAGGCATAAGACTGGTCTTGTTCTCAAGGAGTTTATTAGAAGCTACTATACCCTCTAGAATTAAATAGAAACTATATAGATGCTATATAGTGTAACGATTGGAATGACGCCACCTGCTGGAGACTTACTGTAGAAAAACTCTGCCATGAAAGGAAGGTCTTTGAGGACAAGACCAAGCATCTTTTCTTTGGTGTCAGGAAGTGACGTCTCGCTCTCTTTCTTTTGGACTCTGGTAGAGAGTGGAGCTAGAAATGTGCTCTCCCTTAATAGATAGATGAATGTAGGCCTTTCTCTCCCTCTACCAAATTCTTATTCTCCTTAATAAATGTTTAAAAGCCCAACTCTTGCTAAAGCTTATAATTTATTGGCGACCACTCATTAGATATTTTAGACTGACTAGCTAGAATTTTAGCCTTTAACAATAGATATAGCTATATAGAAGCTATAAAGAGCTATATAAACATTGCATAAGGTAAGGACCCTTATTTCCCAAATATCTTCCACAGATGCCCCAAATCCCTCCAAAAGTGATCCATTATGTTAATATGAATATATGGATCACCTGGATTTGATTAAGGCACCTTATTATCCAAAAGTATTTTTTATGAAACCCTGAGTTTCATAAATGTCCTTCAGTTGAACTCCAAACCTGAACCCAGATAGCTAGCAGATAAAAGATTCTACCTAATGACTTCTTTTCCCTCAGGATAGTAAGTCCCTATCTTATGGTAACATCTGGGTGTCCTCATCCTTGCCAAACCCTTTTTTGGAATCCTGTAGTCTTATCATGATGCTTCTGTATTTCCTCCATACTTGTTATAACTGAAATTGTTAAAGTGCCTTTGCTTCTGTATCATACTGTTGAAACTGATAACACCCTGTAACCCATGGACAACAAAACACCCCATATATATCCTCAGAAATGTGGAGTCCCCCATGTGATCATGTTTTATATTTCTTCTTGGGACAAAATAAATTGTTATTGTGTTTTTCCTATCCATTCTCTGATCTCATTTCTGTGAAGTACCTACTTCTGGTAAAAAAAAGGCAGAAATAGCCTTTTCTGATCATGGTGAACAAATTGTAGGAGATATTATTGATGTCTCTGGCCTTTTAATTATCTTGTAGGAAGGATGGGTACAAAAATGATATTTAATTTTTAATAATTTCATTATATTAATCATTGTAACTTCCCTGAAGCCTACTTTTAAAACAAAGGGATTTCATTTCACTATTCCAAATAAGTTGATCTGAAACAAGAAAGAAGAGATTGCATTGGATCCTAAGGAATCTGAGGAAGAGGAGATACAGGTGCCCCTCCTTATTTGACCCAGAACTCACCAATCATCATCCCTGCACACTAGATTGCAGGGTCTTCACAAAACACCTATTTTTAGAGTTTCTCTTGATAAACACAATTATTGACTTCATCTAGTTTAGTTCCCAAGCCAATGAATTGCCTGGGACTGACCAGACTTTGTCAATTCTAATTTTGTGGAACTCCGCAAACTCTCCCTTCCAAAGAATACTAAGCTTTCTTTTTCTATTTTTGTTTCTTATGCACTCTCAGGACTTTAGGTAAAAGAACTTAGCTGGTGAAACTGTGAGGTAAATTAACCCAGAGGCAATCTTTTCATTCTCTCTGTCCTGTTACCTCATATAAACCCTGCCCCCATTCCCTATCCTTGGGTATTCCTAGCACTCACTATGGTGATATCTCAATGCTTCTGCACTGATTTTTTTCCAATATATTTTTTAAAAACTCATTCTTTCAAGCCTTATTTCACATATGGAAACTTTGTATAAATGTCAGGCTCTCTGAGCTTTTATTCATTTATTTATCTATTCATTCATTCATTTAAAATAATATTTTTATTTAATGTTTTGAGTTCTAAATTTTATCCCTCCTTTCCTCCCTACCCTTTCCCCTCCCTGAGGTGGTAAGCAATCAGATATTATCATATTAGTCATTTGTATAAGAAAACTTAAATGAAAAAAATGAAAGAAAGTGAAAAATAGCATGCTTCAGTTTGTGTTTAATCAAACTCATTTCTTTCTTTGGAGCTGGATAATATGTTTCATCATTACTCCTTTGGGATTGTCTTGGATCATTGTATTGCTGAGAATAGTTAAGTCATTCACAGTTCTTCATTGAACAATATTGCTGTCACTGTGCACAGCATTCTCCTGGTTCTGCTCACTTCACTGTATATCAGTTCCTACAAGTCTTTCCAGTTCTTTCTGAAACCATTTTGCTTGTCATTTCTTATACCACAATAATATTCCACAGCTTGGATAGCTTGATAACCACAATTCACTGAAAACTAACTAATCCTCACCTATTCACCATCCCCAAGCCAATGATCTCCCAAACAAACAACCCCCTCCCAAAGATTCTCAGGCTTACTTCTAGGACTTTAGGTTTTTATGTAAAAAGGTTCATTTACATTAAGTTGTTCCTATCTATGAGAAACTTACTTTTCCCAAGGGCAGTCTCATAGTCCATATAAACCCATTCCTTGGTTCCCATCTTTGGGAATTCCTAGCAATCTGCTTTGTGATAATCTGAGTTATAGCTTCTCTGCCCTGATTAAAGACCTTAAGTTCTGTTATAATAATTTTTTGATTAATTTTCAGGTTGACAAGTCATTCCCCAATTGATGGGAATATCCAATTCTTAGCCACCACAAAAAGAGCTTCTGCACCTATTAAAGACCTTAATTTTATTATATTGATTGCTTTAATTTTCAGGTTGACACTCTTAAAAATAAACACTAGGTGGCAGGCCAATACTTGTGTAATCTATCCATGCTTGATCCAAATTATCTCAAGTAAATAGAAAACTGAAATGTATTGCTTGTCAGCTTATTTAAAGCAAATATACTTTGAAAAGACCAAAATAAACCAAAAGTATTCACTATTGTAAATTTCTCATACTCAAATTACATCAAAATGCATTTTACTCAGAGTACAGCAGATGCTCTGGAGTTGTCTTTGAATAATTTGATAAGGGATCAATCAAATATTCTCTAAAATCATGGCACCATTAGGGAGATATTTTTAATAGAATTTATATACTTTATATAGAATTATATATTTACATAGAATTTTTTATAGAATTAAAGAATATGGGGAATCACACTATCTGAGTTGGAATCCCAACAATACAACATATTAATATTACTTGTGTGATACTCTACTATTTACTAATTTTGTACTCTCAGACCAATAACTTTGTTTCTATAAGTTTTAGTTTCTTCATCTATGAAATGAGGAGATACAACTAGATGACTTCAAAGATTTTTTCCAGCTTCTAATCTTATAAACCTTGACATAGACGGGATAAATCAAGAAGTTTCTCCTGTGAGAAGCAAAACCAAAGATGACCAGATACCAGGACAGACATATTGAGGAATCAAGGAATCAAGGAATCAAGTTTAGATTGGAGTGGCAAATATAACAAAAATGGAAAATATTGGATATTGTAGGGGATGTGGGAAAGTTGGGACATTAATCCACTTTAGGTGGAGTTGTGAAAAGATCCAACCATTCTGGAGAGTAATTTGGAATTATCCCCAAAAGGCTATAGAACTGTGCATATCCTTTAATCCAACAATATCACTGCTAGTTTTATATCCCAAAGACATCCCCCCAAAGATAAAAAGAACTATTTGTACAAAAATATGTACAGCAGCTCTTTTTGTGGTGGCTAAGAATTGGAAATTAAAGGAATGGCCATCCATTGGGGAATGGCTAAACAAACTGTGGTATATGATGGTGATGGAATATTATTGTGCTATAAAAAATGACAAGGAAGATGATTTCAGAAAGGCCTGGAAAAACATGCATGAAATGATGTATAGTGAGGTGAGCAGAACCAAGAGAACATTGTGCACAGAGACAGCAATATTACTTGATGAAGAAATGTGAATGACTTGATTATTCTTAGCAATGCAATGATCCAAGACAATCCCAAAGGACTATTGAAGAAACATATTATCCACCTTTAAAGAAAGAACCGATATTGATGGAACAGACTGAAGCATGCTATTTTCACTTTCTTTCATTTTTTCTTTCATTCAAGTTTTCTTGTACAAAATGACTAATATGGTTTTATACATATATAACCCATATCTGATGTCTTACTGGCTCAGGGCGGGGTTGGGGAGAGAGGGAAGGAGAGATGAAAATTGGAACCTGTTATTATGGGGCCCCTGGGTACCTCAGAAGTTTTCTGGGGTAAATCAAAGAACCTTCTCCTTGAGAAACTAAATCAAAAGGACAGACACACCTAAAGAGATAAGTGGCAGGGGACTGAGCTAGCTCCAGGACCACCACCCTTCATTCCAGTCTCCCCCATCCCTCAGGGAGATAAGATTAGATGTGGCTGCTGTCTTTGTGGCATGAGGAGGACAGGGATAGCTTGAAAGATCTGGAGCCTCCCCTCACCCAACTTTCCCCAGCCACCACCAGTAGGGGATGGTCCTCCCCCAATAAGGGAACTTTCCACAGTCAAATGATCACCCCCATCAGTCCTCTATAAAAGGATTTCCCTATCTCCTGCTCCTCTCTGTGCCATGCCTTCTCTCCATGAGAAGAAATCCAAGGATTTAACTCTTGGTTTCCTTTTCTTAGCACCTAAATAAACTATTATTTTATTCTAATTGGATTTGTGTGCAAGAGGAATTCCTAAGAACCCCTATCTCAAACCCCTCCCTATTTCCCCATAACAGAATATATATGAATATAATTATATATAACACAATAATATAATTACATATAAATATATTTTATAAATAAAAATGTTTATTAATTTTTTAAAAAAAGTTTAGATTGGCCAAATAGATATCAGGACACACACACCTAAGAAGGGGAGATAAAATTCTATAGCAGGAAAGTCAATGAGGTATGGCTTCTACCTAACTGGAGGAAGGAGACAAAGATAACCCTAGAGGTCTGGACCATCATTCCAAAAAAATGCTTACTAGCTATGGAAATATTAGAGGTTTTTATCTCTTTGGGTTTCATTTTCTTCATGTGTAAAATGGAGATAATACTTGTCAGGGTTGTTTTGACATTTCAATGAGAAAAAATTTATGTAAAAGCACTTTGGAAATTTTAAAAAGCATTATAGAAGTGTCAGTATTATTGTCTGATCCACTTGCATCCTATAATGTTGATTAATGTTAATGAGATTGATAGAAAAAGATCAATTGTTAATGTCCAGGCCAGTGTTGATTTCCACGTGATTTGAGATCAGACATAGATGATAAAGGATTGAGTAGAGTAAAGGACAAGTCTTAACCCTACAGAATCTTAGAATACTAGAGCTGGAAAGGATTATTGATTCTGTCCTCATTTTATAGGCGACTTGCTTAGGATCAAATACTTGTACAAATATTTTTAGAGCGCTTTGCACAGTATGTGGCAAAAGTAGGTTCTTAATAAATATTTATTCCTTTCCTTTCTATCATACATATAGAAGGTGTCAAATCTGGTTCTAAAATCCATTACCTTTTGATTTCAAATCCTTTGCTCTTTTCACCATGTCAAGACTACATTGGCAGATTTAATAGGAATTAAAAAAAATATTTTAATAGCATTTTCTTAGCAACCCTGTGGAAATAGGTCTCCCTGTTTCATGTGTCTAGTCAACCCAATCTACACCAGAAGCTAAAGTGATTGTCTTTATATACAGTTCTCACTAGGTATTTCACTTTCCTATTCAATTAGCTTTAGTAACTGTCTATTATTTCTATGAAGAAATATAAACATATGTGTTTGGCATTTAAAACCCATCACAACGTGGTCCAGAACCACCTTTGACATCTTACTGACATGCTATTATTCTCTGTGCAATCTACCATACCAGCAAATAGCTTTTCTTACTGTTTTTCTTATATGGCCCTCAACTTCTTATCTCCTTGCCTTTTTTTTTTTTTTTTAGTGAGGCAATTGGGGTTAAATGACTTGCCCAGGGTCACACAGCTAGTAAGTGTTAAGTGTTGGAGGCCGGATTTGAACTCAGGTACTCCTGACTCCAGGGCCGGTGCTTTATCCACTGCGCCACCTAGCTGCCCCTCTCCTTGCCTTTTCATTGACTGTCTCCAATGCCTGGAATCTACTCTTTTTTTACATCTGTCTCTTAGAACCCTAAGAAACTAAAAGTTCAAGATTCACCTCAAGTGGAATCTTCTATATGAAGCCTTTGCAGATTTGGAGCCCATGATGTTCTGCCAGTCAAATCTGAAGCTCCTTATTTCCTAGCTTTTAAAATATATTTTAAAAATATTCCTAAATATATAAAGAACTTAGTAAAGTTTATAAGAATATAATCAAAGGATATGAAAAGGCAGTTTTCAGTTGAAGAAATCAAAGCTATCTATAGTCAAATGAAGAACTACTCAAAATCACTTTTTTCCATTTAGAACTTTATTTTTTCCAAAATTACATGTAAAAAAGAAATTTTTTAGTCAATTTTTAAAACTTTGTGTTCCAAATGCTCTTCCTCCTTCCTCCCCACTACCCCTTAAGAGCTTAAACAATTCAATATCTTATACATGTGTAGTCATGCAAAACATTTCCACATTAGTCAGGTTGTGAAAGAAAACACACAAAAAATCTTTAGAAAAAGAAACTAACAAAATTATGCTTCAATCTGTATTCATATAACATCATTTCTTTCTCTGTAGATGGATTGCATTTTTCATAAGTCCTTCAGAGTTTTCTTGGATCATTGTATTGCTGAAAATAACTGTCATTCACAGCAGATCATCTTACAATATTGCTGTTATTTTGTATACAGCACATTGCATCAGCTTATGTAAGTTTTTACAGGTTTTTCCGATAGCATCTTGATGATCATTTCTTATAGCACAATAGTGTTCCATCATAATCTCCTCCCAAAATTTGTTCAGCCATTCCCCAATTGATGGGCATCTTCCCAATTTCAAATTCAGCTTTTTCTTTAATCTCTTAGTAGGTCAAAGAGCATGCATGGTTTTATAGCCCTTTTGGCCATAGTTCCAAATTGCTCTACAGAATGTTTGAATCAGTTTATAACTTTACCAAGAGTGTATTAATGTCTCATTTTCTCCACATCCCCTAAAAAATTTGCCATTTTCCTCTACTGTACTATTATCCAATCCAATAGGTATGAGGTAGTACCCAGAATTGTTTTGCTCTGAATCTCTCCAATCAATAGTGAGTTAGAGATGTTGAGCATCCATCAATTGGGGAATGGCTCTTATTTTAACAAATTTGACTCAGTTCTCTATGTGTTTTAGTACCGAGGCCTGTCAGACAAACTTGCTTCAAGTTTTTTTCCACAGTTATTATTGCAAGTTCATCAAACAATATTGCTGTCTCTGTGCACAATGTTCCCTAGGTTCTGTTCACTTCACTATACATTAGTTCATACAAGTCTTTTCCAGGCCTTTCTGAAATCATCCTGTTTGTCCTTTCTTATAGCACAATAATATTCCATCACCATCATACACCACAGCTAGTTTAGCCATTCCCCAATTGATGGGCATCATTTTGATTTCTAATTCTTAGCCCCCACAAAAAGAGCAGCTATAAATATTTTTGTACAAATAGATCTTTTTCTCCTTTGGGAGATATCTTTGGGATATAAACCTAGCAGTGGTATTTATGGGTTAAACGGGCAGCTAGGTGGTGCTGTGGATAATGCACGATCCCTGGATTCAGGAGGACCTAAGTTCAAATCAAACCTCAGACACTTGACACTTACTAGCTGTGTAACCCTGGGCTTAACTTTACCCTCATTGCCCTGCAAAAAAAAAAAAAAAAAAGAACAAGGCTGTTGAAAAAGCATAGTAATAATAATGATTTAGAAATAGCTTTTAATCAGGGCATAGTTCCAAATTGCTCTCCAGAATGGTTGGATCTTTTCACAACTCCACCAACAATGGATTAGCACCCCAGGTTTCCCACATCCCCTCCAATATCCAATATTTTCTGCTTTTTGTTATATTTGCCCCTCTGATAGGTGTGAGGTGATACCTCAGAGGTGTTTTAATTTGCATTTCTCTGATCAATAGTGATCTAGAGCATTTTTTCATATGAGCATAGATAGCTTTGATTTCTTTGTCTGAAAACTGCTTGTTCACATCCTTTGACCATTTATCAATTGGGGAATAACTTGTATTTTTATAAACTTGACTCAGTTCTCTATATATTTGAGAAATGAGACCTTTATCAGAGATATTTGTTTTAAAAATTATTTTTCAGTTTTCTACTTCCCTTGTAATCTTGGTTACATTAGTTTTGTTTGTGCAAAAACTTTTTAGTTTTATATAATCAAAATGATCTAGTTTATATCTTCTTTAGCCCTAAATTATTCCTCTGCCCATAAATATGACAGATAAAAAATTCTATATGCTCTCAATATGTTTATGGTATTATCCTTTATGCGTGAATCATGTACCCATTTTGACCTTATTTTAGTATATGGTGTGAGATGTTGATCTATAACTAGCTTCTGCCATATTGTTTTCCAGATTTTCCAGCAGTTTTTGTCAAATAATGAGTTTTTGTCCCAAAAGCTTGGATCTTTGGATTTATCATATACTAGATTGTTATAGCCATTTACTATAGTGTAATTTCTTTTTATTCTATTCCACTGATCTACCTTTCTAATTCTTAGCCAGTACCAGATTGTTGTGATAATTACCACTTTATAAAACAGTTTGAGATCTGGCACTGCTAGACCACCTTCTTTCTTATTTTTTTCCAGTGGTTCCCATGATATCCTTGAACTTTTGTTTTTCCAGATGAATTTTGTTATCATTTTTTCTAGCTCTATAAAATATTTTTTGATAGTTTGATTGGTATAGCACTAAATAAATAAACTTAGGTAGGATTGTCATTTTTATTATATTGGCTCTACCTACCCATGAGCAATTAATATTTTTCCATTTGTTTGGATCTGACTTTATTTCTGTAAAATGTGTTTTGTAGGGGCAGTTAGGTGGTGCAATGCACAGGCCCTGGAGTCAAGAGGACCTGAGTTCAAATCCAGCCTTAGACACTTGAAACTTACTAGCTGTGTGACCTTAGGCAAGTCACTTAACCAATTGCCTCACCAAAAAAAAAGTGTTTTGTAGTTCTGGTCATATAGTTGTCATGTTTCTCTTGGTAGGTAGACTCTCAAGTATTTTATATTGGCCACAGTTATTTTAAATAGAACTGCTCTATCTATTGTTGGTGGACTTTGTTGGTAATATACAGAAATGCTGATTATGTGGGTTTATTTTGTATCCTGGAACTTTGCTAAAGTTGTTGATAATTTCAACTAGCTTTTATTTGATTCTTTAGGATTTTCTAAGTATAACATCATATCATCTGCAAAGAGTGATAGTTTTGTTTCTTCATTACCTATTCCAATTCCTTTAAATTCTTTTTCTTCTTATTGCTATAGCTAACATTTCTAATACAACATTAAATAATAGAGGTTATAATAGGCATTCTGTTATACAATCTTGATTATATTGGGAAGGCTTTTAGCTTATCTCCATTACAGATAATGCTTGCTGATGGTTTTAGATAAATAGTACTTATTGTTTTAAGGTAAGCTCCTTTTATTACTATGCTCTCAAGTGTTTTTAATAGGAATGGATGCTGTATTTTGTGAAAGGCCTTTTCTGATCTATTGAGATAATCATATGATTTCTATTGCTTTTGCCAATATGGTCAATTATACTGATGGTTTTCCTAATATTGAAGCAGCCCTCCATTCCTTGTATAAATCCCATCTTTTCATTGTGTATGATGTGACGAGTAAAACTAAATGTATAGTTGCGTTAAATTAGAAACTTTTAGCACCAGCCTCTGGGCATTAAGCATGTATTAAATCCTAGTCAAGAGAGAACACATGGAGTTCAGAATGTTAAGAAGAAGCCTATCTACCCTAAGGTCCAGCCTGGCCTCCTTCTCCTTCCCTTCCACCACCACAATGTTCCAGCCATGGGGAAAAAACAAAAACAAAAAAACAGAGCCAGGGAGCCAGTCTTACTTTCTATTTCACTACACTCTGTATATCAAATTTTGGCCCTCACACTCTCCATAATGCCTAAGGTATTGTTTAACCAAGTGGCACTGATCTCCTAGCTGTTTCTTCAATGAGGCACTCCCTCTCTTGCCTCTGGGCATTGTCCCCATGCCTGGAATTTCTCCCTCCTTTGTTCCCACCACTGACTTTCTTTAAGTCCAAACTAAAATCCTACCTTCTCAAGAAACCTCTCTTAATTCCAATGCTTTCCCTCTTTTAATTACCTTCTATTTGTTCTATACTTAGGTAAAGTAACCTTTATTTGTTGTCTCCCCTATTAGATTGTAAACTGCTTGAAGGCAAGGACAGGTTTTGCCTCTTCTTATATCCACAGTGCTTAGCGCAGTGTCTAGCGTTCAGAAGATACCTCATAAATATTTATTAATTAATGGAAAGAGAAAAAAAAAAGTCAACTATGTAACATTGACTCCTCTGACTGCTCACTACCTAAAAGTTAGGAATTGTTACATTTTTTCCTTCTCCCAGGGCTTTCTTGTATCTTTAAGAGTGATCAATGGGGAGTTTGTAGACTCTCTGCAAGTGACTATAGTCCCCACAAATGGTGTTCTTCCCATTTGTAAGGGGATGTTCCCCAGTACCCTAATTCTATTTAACCACTAACCATTATATTAGCTTTTACAAACAAATATTTACTTCAAAGTTATAATCACAACTACTTCTCAACACATGAGGCTTCCTTCTATGGCATTTCAGTTCCGGGGCAGGGAAAAGGTATTGGATTCATAGTTTATCTCAGCTCCTGTTCCAAGTTTCAAGTCCAAAGACCCCTGTGGGCTTGAGTTCCTGGAACTCTGACTTCTTAGGGGTTTCTGCAAGACTGGCTAGCTGCAAAATCCCACCTGGAATCCTAGCTGCAAGTTCATTTTGGATCAACTCCTAGCATTCACTGCCATCATTTAAAATTGAAGATAAACAGCACAGAACAGAAACAAACACCCCAGGTCCATTTCTCAGAGCTGGGGTAAAAGAAGATATTCCTACCCTTCTGTATTGGGGCTATGCCACTAGCTTGCTGAGCTAGGACCGAGAGTTTTAGTTGCTGATCTGTGTTGTGACTTTTGCTGGCTTGCCCAGACACCCTCTATACTGAGCTGTGTTCCCCTTTTAGTGAGATAAAACAGACCTTTTCTGAAGATCTTCTAGTTATCTTAAATCAGAAGATTGTTTCTCTCCATCTTTTTGTAGGTTTTGCAGCTCCAGAATCTGTTGAGAGGCTTAATTTAATAATGTTGTTTCTGAGAGAAATTTGGGAGAGCTCAGGCAGCTTCCTGGCTTCACTCTGCCATCATCTTGAGTTCTCCTTGATAAAATCTCTCTGTGTCAAGCCCAAGCTAAGCCCACAAAAGGAGACTTGGGTGGAGACAGATTCTTTTGTCTAGAGATGCTAAAGGATCTTACTGATGAAATTTGGCCTCCATAAACCAATTCTGAATGGGAGCCATTATGCCACCATCAGCTTGGTTAGTAGTCTCCACATTTTTCCTTGATATCATCTTTACTTGTGTTATATATCCACTGACTTCTTTTTAATATAACCCACCTCCAAAATCATGTCAACCAATTAGATTTGATTACTGTATGATGGACCTCCTACAAGAGGAAACGTGTATGAACCAGACCTGACCATAAGGAAGGGGTCTTTTGGTCTGGGAGAGACAGCCTCATTTTATTAACAACTCACCAGCCATATTAAAAATGAATATGCTACCCAGATGGTAGGTCTCTCATATTTTTAGTCATCATATAAGTAATCTTACCATGCCCTGCTCATCAGACTTGTTCCCATATAGAGATGAGGGGGCTATGTCCAGAGGACATAAAAGTCACTCTATCCAAGGATATGCATATTCTTACCATGTTAGGACAAAATAAACATCCTTGTATTAAATGTTGAGTGACTTGTGAGTGCCTCATTTCAACACATTAGTTTGAACTTAGAGGGTGCTGGTGTTAGAACCACACTTTTAACATTTTATATATTAGATTGTTCTGATGATAATAATTATTCAATCTCTTCCTTTTATCTTATGCGTCATTATAACCCTAAGTAGTATATTGACTTAAGATAACTAATTAATTATCTATTGGAAAAATTCACCTCTGTGCTTTTACAGACCACGGCTTAATCTTAAAGTAGTATGTATGTTAATTCTTTATATCATGCTTGAGCAAAAACATACTTTCATTTATTCCTTTTTCCATTCTTTTAGACCTCATCTATTTTAGCCATTTCCCTTCTCCTTGATAATTTTAATAACTAGCTAATAGCAAACATTTATTATTAGCTAATATCAACATCATTATTAATATTAATATTATTAGTTAATATTTATAAGTTGCTTTAAAGTTTGCAATTTACTTCATACATGTGTTACTTCATTTAATCCTCACAAAAACCATGTGAAATATGTGTTATTATTTCCCTTATTTTACAGATAAAGAAACTGAGGATTATAGATGTTAAGTGACTTGCCCACAATCCTAAGGGCTAGTAAGTCTGTGAGGCAGGATTTTAACTGAGGTATTTTAACTAAATACATTATGCTATCCCTAGTGCAACCCGTGTATCTCTCCTGTTCCAACAATAATTCCACTATGTTTATACAAACTTTGTTTGTTTCAGAACTCTTCATCTCACCTTCTTAAACTCACAGAACTTTCTTTCCCCTAAAAATGCATCATCCCTGCAGTAGGGGGACACCCTACTCCCAATTTCCAGGGTCATTCTTTGCTTTGCCCTTTCACATCCAGATCTTTCCTTTTCCCACCATCATTAAGCAACTTATCCTTTTTTGAGATTTTCTTCATTCATTCATATCCAGATCCTATTCAGATCCTTGTTGCAATTATCTACTGGCCTAGGTGATACTCCTTTCTTTCTCAAGATGTTCCTTACTTCTTACCTGGAATACTGTTATAATTTTTTTCTTATTTTCAGTGTTTTCTGTCTTGCCACTTTCCATCCCAATACATATTTTCATGCTTGGGGACTTATTGGGGTACATGTTTATGTACCCTCATAAAACTGGAAGCAAGAATCAACCAAAACTTTCCAAACTGCATTTTATTTCAGCCACACAAGGATAGTTATGTATTTTATTATCACCATTTAGCCATCACTTTTATTCCCATGATCCAAAACTCTTAAAACTTCTCTCTTATGACAATCTACTATTCTTTTTTTTTGCCTCATTCCTGCTTTTTCCTCACTATAATTTCTACTTGCTCCACTCTTCACTGGGGGTATCAACTTCACAGTTGATCAAAGGGGATCAGGAAAGGAACATGAGATGTTGAAAGAAACTAGGGATTCCAAGAAATACAGATAAGAAGAGAGAATATTCCAGACATAGGCAAAGGCATAAAGGAGGAGACACTGACATAAGGAATCACTAGCTGGTAATTTTAACTGGAGTGCATGAAGGGCAGTCATATGAAAAAATGATTAGAAATATAAGTGCAAAAAATTATACCATTCTCTCAGTGAAGACAGGATATTTTATATGAAAGGGACATTAGAATTTGAGCTTCTCATTTTTACAAATGAGAAAAATAGAAGTCCACAGGGGCAAAGTGTAAAGTAAAACAACTAGGAAGTGGACAAGTCAAAACTAAAACATAGATCCCTGCCTCCCAGACTATCATTATTCTTTTTTTTTTTTTTAGTGAGGCAATTGGGGTTAAGTGACTTGCCCAGGGTCACACAGCTAGTAAGTGTTAAGTGTCTGAGGCTGAATTTGAATTCAGTTTTTCCTGAATCCAGGGCTGGTGCTCTATCCACCATGCCACCAAGCTGTCCCCCATTATTCTTTATACTACACCAAACCACTTACACATTTTTCCCAGTAATTTTGTGATGTTGATAGGCCTGTTATCTTCATTACCATTTTACCAATGTAGAAATGATGGTAAAAAGAGGGTAAATACTTTTGCCAAGGTAACAGAGCTAATTAATGGCAGAGCTGACACTTCTATTAAACTACATCTATTCAAAGGTTAGCCAGAGCTTTTTATTCTATAATATGTTGCCTCCCCTAAAGAGAAGAGGGAGATCTGTAGGGAGAGAGTCTTGCTTTTTCTATGAACCAGAGCATGTATTGCTCCATTTGTAATCACTAAGTAAAAATACAGAATTTTCTATTATTATTAATATCTATAAATCTGTAGATTTATAGGCAATGTACTAATTCTCAAATATTTGAAGATAAATCAAATCACAGATTATCAGTAAAAGGTAATGCTATAAGAAAGAAGGCTAAACAAGGTCACCAAACTCCAGGATTACATTGTGCATTTCTTAATTCTTTGGATTTATTATTCTAGGCACAATTATAATAGTTTCTCTATTTCCCAGTTTTTTCTTAATGTGCTCTACAATTCAATAAATCAAACAAATCAACACATGTTTACTGGTTTGCCCTACTTCATGCCAAGCACTGATCAAAGTAATGGGAATACAAATAAGAAGAAATGGTTTCTACTGTCAAGGATCTTATATTCTAATGGAATTGGGGTGGAGTGGGGAAACATGTGGAATTTTAGAATTTTCTGTGTCAAAAATTTGTGCTAGACTTTCCTTCAAATTCATTCTTTTTTTCATTTTAATGGCTAAACTTTGCCCTTGAGCCACAGAAAACTTTGAAAAGAAAGGAATTCCTGCTAAATAAGTTCATGTAAACTAAGGTTTATCTGTTCCTTGAGCAGAGAAGTTGTGCTGGACATGAACCACAGATCATTTTGAACTCAACCAAACTCTGTGAAACAGCCTCATAGCTGCCAGGTTAGCCTAATCATACAATTTTTTTACACAACTATTTTTGTGGTGGGATTTCATGGCCTGGTATCTGGGACATCTGCCGGAAGCAAGATGTCTGTGAGAGTCTACAAACATTTCAGCTGATCTCACTGCCGTTTACTGAAGCCACAGCCTGGGCTTGCTTCTCATCTGGTTAAGTGGTGAAAAATAGACAGCATGGTTTTAGCTATCAATCAACCTTGGTATTTCCAACCTAGATGAATCTTGTGGGGGGAAAAAGAAAATTAACAACTCAAAGTCAAAATATCCATTTTAGGGATGGAAACATGAGCTCCCTATGTGGTCAACAAAGCTTTGGACTCCTGCACCTGCTATTCTTAATTATAGGAAAATTTGGCACACATTAGTCACAATATAGAGCCACATACTGTTCAACTGTCACTTCTAGAATTGTAGTTCTCTTACAGCAATAAGGTATAAATATATACTCCCCTGATGCTCAAAGATCTCTTTTCCTCTCAGTAAAAATAGAATTTACTTTCTTTTGCAAAGAGACTAAATGTCAATCCTTCAATTCATGGAATTCACCTAGAAAGGTTCCAATGATTAGTCATTTATGACAAACTAAACTAATTTTCTTTTTTTTTTTTTGATAGTGTTGCTAGACTCAGAGATCAGGGAACTGCCAGTCTCCTACTATAAC
Organism: Dromiciops gliroides; assembly: GCF_019393635.1. Classification (NCBI taxonomy): domain Eukaryota; kingdom Metazoa; phylum Chordata; class Mammalia; order Microbiotheria; family Microbiotheriidae; genus Dromiciops; species Dromiciops gliroides. The sequence goes on along the minus strand of NC_057861.1, from coordinate 570,585,240 downwards.
TTATGTAGATTTTAACTGAGCATTTGACAATATTTCAATCTAGTTTTGTGAGACATGGAATTTTTATATGATGAGTAGGTGGATGTTGAACTTGTTAAAGAGCCAAGACTATACTAGGCAATTTGGAATAACATCTTCAGTGGAGTGTCCCAGTAATCTATAGTTGGTCTTCTATTGTTTAAACCTTTGATCAATGATAGGAATAAAAGTAGAGATGACATGCTTACTAAATTTTAAAATACACATCTAGGAGAAATAGCTAACATAATGAATGACAGAACTGAAACTCAAAAATTTTGTGATAGCCCAGGCAGTGGGCCAAATTGAACAAAGTTAAATTTAATAGGAACTATTTAAATTTAATAAAGTCTAACATTGGGTACTTCCCCAAATTAAAAAATAAACAACTTAAAAATACAAGATAAGAGTTATTGCCAGAGCATTTAATTTGAAAAAACAACACTATATGATGTTGTTGGTGTACTGCCAGTTTAAGTGTGATACCTCATCCAAAAAAAAACAAATGCAATCTTAGGCTACATTGAGATGAACTGCTCAGAACTAGAGAGGAGAAAGAATCATTGCACTCTTAACTACTTAGATCATAACTATTACATTGTATTCCTAGTTCCACATTTTAAGGATATCAATAAACTGGAAAATTTGCAGAGGAAGGCAAGCAGCGTGGTAAAATTCATCCTATGTAAGAACCTATTAAAGGAACTCAGATTTTTAAACCTAAAGAACATAAGATTCAGAAGTAATGTGATAATCTTTAAGTACATATGCAAAAGAGTGATTAAACTGCCTCACTTTAGAAAGCAGAACTGGGAGTAAAGGATGAAAGTTTCAAAGAGATACATATAGGCTTCACAAAGGAAAATCTTTCTACCAAAAAGAGCAATCCAAAATGCAAAAATATCTTGAGATAAGGGGTTTCTCCCACTTCAAGGTCTTCAATCAAAGGCTGGGGAAGCACTGGTTGGAAAGAATATAGAGAGAATTATATGGAGGTTTCTAAGGTCCTTTCCAACTCCAATAGCTATAAAAAACTGTAGCAAAAGATTAAAAAATTATTCACTGTGATCAAATTGGAGCTATATTAGTAATGCAAAAATGATTCAACATTTAAAAAGCTGACAAAAATGAATGAATGAAAACAAAACACTTGAGATACAAATATAAAAGCAAAGAAATTTTCTGTCCTCAAGGAGATTACATTCTTTATGACAGAGTGGTTATCTGGAAATTATATTTTGTTTGAAAATTACAGCATGGTGAAGGGAGCCATAAAGGAGTAGATAAATAGGTTTTCCAGGAATAATAACCAAGGTGATTTAATTTTTAGAACTGGAAGGTGGTAATGGGGACTAGCTATATGAGCATAGTGGGTGGTATGATAGCTGAAGAAAAAGTGAAGACATGGGTAGAGTTAAAAGAGTATGGCAACCACCAATAAAGAAATCAAAATATTGTAATGTAAGAGCATCATTTAATATGATATCGCATGTATCATATGTGTATTTTTGTGTGTATGTATGTATTTATGTATGTATGTATTCTCCAAAACCAGCTTTATTTGCAATGGGAGACAAATTTCTCATTAAATGTAGGAATAAAAAAAAGATGCTCCCTCTCCCCACTATTACTTGAGATAGTGCTAGTTATAACTCTTAACTACACAAACACATTAATATAACTAATATAAATAATGCTAGCTATAACTGTATAACTCTTAATACACACAAATAAAACTTAACAAGCAAAAAAGAAAACATTCCTATTTGCAAATGACCTGTGAATTTATTTAAAATCCAGAAAATCAGTAGAATCTTTTTTGTAATTTTTTTCAATTAAAAAACATTTATTTTCTCTTTCTCCCAACTCTCCCTCCCCACCCCTAATCCTTATTACAAGCATGTATAGTCAAACAAAAGAAATTCCTACTTTGGTCATGTCAAAAAAAAAGTATGTTTCGGGGGCAACTAGGTGGCTCAGTGGATAAGGGACCGGCTCTAGATTCAGGAGTACCTGAGTTCAAACCCGGCCTCAGACACTTGACACTTACTAGCTGTGTGACCCTGGGCAAGTCACTTAACCCCCATTGCCCCGCAAAAAAAAAAAAAGTATGTTTCATTCTGAATCTTAAAATGGAGGTGTGTAGCTCTGGAATCAATTGCATCAATTAGATTTTTAAAATCTTTCAAATTATGATATTGTTCTTACTGTGTAAATTGATCATTGGATTCTATTCATTTTAATTCTCCTCAGTTCACATAAATTTCCCAGGATTCTGTTTTTTAATCCACTCTGGTATTCACCTCCATTTTATGGTCAAATTCATACCATTCATCTTCACAGTTATCATTAATAACTGTCTATTTCCCTCCTTTCTATTTATCCCCTTTGTACTTTTTCCACCCTTCTTTCTCCCTATTCCTCCTCACCAATATTTTGCTTCTTACCCCTGCTGACCCCAATCTGTCCTCACTTTTATCAGCCCCCTTCCCTTTTCTTTACCCCTTTCTCCCCTGCTTCTGCTCTCCTTTCTATCAGTGACCCCTCTTTTCCCCTTACCCTTTTACTTTCCTATAGAATGAGCTAAATTTCTTTATCTAAATGAATGTTATTCCCTCTTTGAACCAAATCTGAAGAGAATAAGGTTGAAACAATGCTCATCCCACCCTTCTTTCCCTCTATCATAATAGGTTTTGTGCACCTCCCCATTCCACCTCCCCTTCCCTCTTCTCCACATAAATTTATTTTTTTCACCCTTTAAATTTCTTTATATCATCACATCAAAGACAATTTATATTTATACCCTCTGTGGGCAGCTAGGTGGTGCAGCAGATAAAAACCTGGCTCTGAATTCAGGAGGACCTGAGTTCAATTATGACCTCAGACACTTAACACTTTCTAGCTGTGTGACCCTTGGCAAGTCACGTAACCCTCACTGCCCAGAAAACAACAACAAAAAATATTTATACCCTCTGTGTATTTTCCTTCTGTCTACCCAAATATATATATACTGTTCTTAAGAGTTATAAGTATTATCTTCCTGTGTAGGGAGGTAAACAATTTAACTTTATTGAATAATGTTTTTTCCCCTGTTTACCTTTTTAAACTTCTCTTGAGTCTTATGTGTTAAGATCAAGTTTTCTATTCAGTTCTGGTCTTTTCATCAGGAAACCTTGAAAGTCCCCTATTTCATTGAATGTCCATCTTTTCCCCTGAAAGAGAATGTCCAGTTTTGCTGGGTAGTTGATTCTTGGTTGTAATCCAAGCTCCTTTGCTTTCTGCAATATCATATCCCAAGCTGTATGATCCTTTAATTTTGAAGCTGACAGGTCCTGTGCAATCCTGACTGTGGCTCCATGATATTTAAATTGCTTCTTTCTTGCTGCTTAGAGTATTTTCTCTTTCATCTGATAATTATGGAATATAATATTCCTTGGAGTTTTTCTTTTGGGGTCTCTTTCAGGAGGTGGTCATTGGATTCTTTCAATGATGATTTTATCCTCTAATTCTATATCAGGGCAGTTATCCTTGATAATTTCCTGGAATATGGTATCTATACTCTTTTTCTGAACATGGCTTTCAGGCAGTCCAATAATTCTCAAATTGTCTCTCCTGGATCTATTTTCTAGGTCAGTTGTCTTTCCAATGAGGTATTTCACATTTTCTTCTATTTTTTCATTCTTTCATTATGTTTGACTGATTCCTACTATCTCATGGAACTTCCATCTGTCCAATTTGAATTTTTAAGGCATTGTTTTCTTCAGTAAGCTTTTGCACCTCCTTTTGCATTTGGCCAAATGAATTTTTTTAAGGAATTGTTTTCTTCAGTCAATCTTTGCACTTTCTTTTCCAAGCTGCTGATTCTTTTTTTCATAATTTTCTTGTGTTGCTTTCATTTCTCTCCTCATTTCTCTCAAGTGATTTTAAAAATCCTTTTTGAGCTCTTCCAAGAAGGCTTTTTGTTCTTGAGACCAATTCATCCTCCCCCTTGAGGCTTCACATTTAGGCAATTTGAGAATATTGTCCTCATCTGAGTTTGTGTTTAGCTCTTCCCTGTTGACACAGAAATTCTCTTCTGTTTCTTATTCATATTGCAGCTTATTTTTTTAAAAGTTGAAGTCTACTTCTGGAGCACCAGGGTCCCCGTTTCAAGATTCTTGTGCTGGGGTATAGGGGCTTTGTCACTGGCTTTCTACTCTGAGGCTTCTATGGCTTGTGGATACCTCAGTGCCCTGGGCTTGTTCCCTGTGCTTGTTCCAGGCACTGGAATGGCCAGGCCCAGTTGTGCCTGTCTTGTGGATGCCCCTCCTGCTGGCAGCCTGCTCTCTCTGCTGATGCTGGTGGATCTCACAACTGGCCTGCTGTGCCACCACCTTGCTGAGCCTGGATGAAGGGGCTTCAGTTGCTCAGCTGTGGCCAAGAGCTTCCTGCTGATTTGCCCTGACCCCCCTCCATGCTACACTGTGCTGAGCTGCACTGCACTCCCCTTTGCCTAAGTGGGACTGACCTTTCCTGAAGTCTTCTAAATTATCTCAAGTTGGAAGATTGTGTCTCTCTGTCTTTTTGTAGGTTCTGTAGTTTCAGAATCTGTTTTGAGGCTTGATTTAATGTTGGTTTTGAAGGAAACTTGGGAGAGCTTAGGCAACTTCCTGTCTTTTCTCTACCATCTTGGCTCTACCCCTGGTTCTTTTATTTCATAAAAGCCTTTCTAGATATCCTTATTTTTTTTATACTTGTTTGTCTTAATTAAATTATAATAGGCCATTATATTAATCTTTGATTTGATTTAGTTGGCTATTTCCTTTTTCCAGGTTTGTTTGCTTTTTTTTTTGCAATTAAATATAATTCTTGTAAAAATAAGCTTAAATACTAACATTCTTTAGTCAGCTTAGCAAAGGCATAGAATTATGAAATAATAGAGTACTTAGCGTGCCTATAATATAATTAGTTGACTTTTTAAAAATACCAGAAATTATGCATACGAATGAATACTGTCTTTTTCAAATCAGGAATTAGAGAGGTATCCACTCCTATCTAACATCCATTGAGAAACCCTCTGCTGGCCAATATTAGAAGGGAGGCAGAAAGCTGGGAAACAATTTTTACAGCCAGTATTTCTGATAAAGGCCTCATTTCTAAAAATATATGGGGAACTAAATCAAATTTATAAGAATCCAAGTCATTCTCCTATTGAGAAATGGTCAAAGGATATGAATAGGCAGTTTTCTGATAAAGAAATCAAAGCTCTCTATTGCCATTTGAAAAAATGCTCTAAATCAGTATTGATTAGAGAAATGCAAATTAAAACAACTCTGAGGTATCACATGACACCTATCAGATTGGCTAATATGGCAAAAAAAGGAAAATAATAAATGTTGGAGAACCTGTGGAAAAATTGGAACTAGCTGTGAACTTTTGAATCATTCTGGAGAGCAATTTGGAACTATGTCCAAAGGGCTATGGGACTATGCACACCCTTTGACCAAGCAATACCACTACTAGGTCTGTATCTCAAAGAGATCATAGAAGAGAGAAAAGGACCCACATGTACAAAAATATTTATAGCTACTCTCTTTCTGGTGGCAAAGAATTGGAAATCAAGGGAATGTCCATCATTTGGGGAATGGCCAAAGAAGTTGTGGTATATGAATGTAATGGAATACTATTGTTCTGTAAGAAATGATGAGCAGGCTGATGTCAGAGAAACCTGGAAGGGCTTACATGAACTGATGCTGAGTGAAATTAGTAGAACCAGTAGAACATTGTACACAGTATCAACAAAATTGTGTGTTGATCAACTCTGATAGGCTTGACTCTTCTTGGCAATACAATGGTCCAAGATAGTTCCAAAGGACTCATGATGGAAAATGCTCTCGAAATCCAGAAAAAAAAACAACTATGGAATCTAGATGCAGATTGAACCATACTATCTCTATTTTTTTCATTTTTGAGGTTTTTCCTTTTTGCTCTGATTCTTCTTGCACAGTATGATTAATGCAGAAATATGTTTAATGTGATTGCACATATATAACCTATATCTGATTGCTTGTCTTGGGGAGGAAAGAGGGTGGGGATGGAGGGAGAAAAAATTGAAACTAGAAATGTTATAAAACAAATTTTGCAAACTATCTCTACATGTAACTGGAAAATAATAAAATTCTTTTATGGGAAAAAAAGAAAGAAATGATGAGCAAGAACATTTCAGAGAAACCTGGAAGGACTTACATGAACTGATGCTGAGTGAAATGAGCAGAACCAGGAGAACATCATACACAATAACAGCAACATTGTATTATGATCAACTGTGGTAAACTCAGCAGTACAATGATCCAAAACAATTTCAAAGAAAATGTTCTTGAGTACAGCTAGATGGTGCACTGGCCCTGGATTCAGGAGCACCTGAGTTCAAATATGGCCTCAGACACTTGAAACTTACTAGTTGTGTGACCCTAAGCAAGTCACTTAACCCTCATTGCTCCACAAAAAAAAAATAGAAAGAAAGAAAAAAATTAAAGAAAAGAAAATGTTCTCCACATCCAAAAAAAAAAGAACTTTGGATTCTAAATGCAAATTGAACCATCCTGTTTCTGCTTTTGGGCTGTTTTTTTTTCTTTTTTGAGGTTTTTTTCTTGGGATTTGATTCTTCTTTCACAGCATGACTAATGCAGAAATATATTTTATGTGATTATACATATATTACCTATATCATATTGAATTTCTGTCTTGGGGAGGGGGGGAGGAAAGGGAAGATCAGAGAAAAATTTGAGTTAAAAATCCTACAGAAAGGAATATTGAAAACTATCTTTACATGTAACTGGAAAATAATAAAATAGTTTTATGATATAAAAAGAAAAACCCTATGCTGCCAACCAACAATCAAACAACTGATCAAAAATGTTTATCAAGTGCTAATCATGTGGCCAGTACTGTGGGAGTCTCTTTATCTGCCAAAATGTCAAATCCAGATCTAAGTTATTTATGGCATGAAGCTAGATATGATTTTTAGTGTATGGCTTCTTTTCCTTTTATTCTTTCCTCAAAATTCCAGTTACAGGTCTCAGATTTCAGTCAATATTAAATTTGTCTTATTTTACCAAAAAAAATGGAGTGGAATTTTGTTATTCATATACTATTAGGTATGCTAGTACTAGATTATCATTTAGGAAGCCAAGGGATTTTACTTTAAGATTGTTTGAGCAAAAATGACATCTTCAAACTGATTCAATTAATGTTCAAATGTATGATGACTTAAAATCTATTATTTTGGAAACAAAAAAGAAAAGCAGATGGATTTAACTAAGAGCATACAGAGGAGGCCCATTCTGGAGACAATACAATTTTGAACATGCTGCAGAATTGATTCTCAAGGTTCATGAAGAAAAGGTACATTCAAATGGTGTAGGAAACTTGGACTTTATTATTATCAAAAAAATAACTGTGAATAAGTTAGCATCAAAAGTTTCTAATTCTTATTCCTACTTTCTCATCCATGTAAATATTATAAGTAGAAAGGGATAGGTTGCCTTTGAGAAATTTCAAAGATCTTTCAGAGACTTTAAGGTTCTCCCTGAAACAAAGGTCCATCTTTTTTAAAATAGCAATAGAATTTCACTTTCCAATTGATCAACAGACCAACAAACATTTATTAAACACCTACTGTGCTTGGTAATGAGGATACAAATCAATAAAAGATCCTATATTTCCTTTTGCCTTGAAACAATCTTTAAAAACCCAGTATGTATTAGAACAATGCAAGAACCACAAGAGAAATCAGATAAGCATTTAAATTATGTAATTATGTATTTTATATCATCTACCTAACCATAGATACACATCACTGAGAAACCACATAATGATATCTTAGAGGAAAATTCTAGAGATATCTATTCTTGCCGCCCATGAGTCTAGCATATTATGCTCCTGCAACATCAACTCATCATGACATGATCTTGTGCTAATTTGCTGCCAGTGTTTTACCATCATTTCTTTTCTGAATGGAATTACTGTTTTGTTTAGAATTAGCTGTTTGGATTATCATATTTTTATCATAAAAGATGTCTGTTTCACCTGTCTGGCTATATTACAAAATATTTTTTCACAACTTATCCAATTATATCTTTACATAAAAGATTTAAGTTCACACCAGAAAGTTACCATTATGTGGACTGAATGAAAGATGGAAAGTATTTAATGGCATAGGCTAGAAGTCAAAATCTTGAAATGTTCCTAACTGAACTTTTCCTAAAGTAAATGTATTACTTAATACTGTTTGTATTAAACAGGTTTCATTTTTCTCCATTTTATTTTATTTACAAAAAGAAATATGATGCACATAATATACAAAGAACCTACTTTTTCCATTTCTTTTACATTTTTTGTTGTGTATGTACATACACATACATGCAATTTTGAAGAATCAAATATTTACCAGCACACTACTGTATTATGTTATATATGAATTTGACTCCTGTCCCAAGGCCATTGGTAAGGGGCTATTTCCTTGGTGGAGATGAAGGTCCTGCCTTGCATGAGTGGCTTGATGGAGCTGGTGATAGGCAGTCCTCTTGGGAACTCATCAAATTTTTTGCCTTCTTCTTGATTCTTCAAGTGTTGAGTCACTTTAGTGGCTCCTGGCTTGCAGCTTTAAAATGGAAAATGGAAGAACCTAACTCCATTTCAGGCTGCTGAAAGAAAAGATTCTGGAAAGATATCAGAGGAGTGGGCAGTGATCATTATGCCCCTATTCCCAGCTTGTTACACTAGAGACTTCAGGGAATTTCTCCTTGGGTGAAATCCAGGAAAATGTGTCTTGTTTGAATTCACTTCCCAAAGGAAGAGTTCCTTCATTCTGTATTGTCTAGTAAATAGTCATCTATTTCTGATTTCTGTTTAGTGCTCTATGTAAGAGAGAAAGGACATATCACATTCTCTTCTCAACTCATCTAATGTAACCACAGAATATAGTAACACATAGAAAATAAATATCTGTGTGAAAAAGATGAATTTTTGCCCTGTTCTCCCTTCATTGCCTGTAGACCTCTTTGACTGGATCCACAAGGAACCAACTTGATTGATTAACCAAAGAAGCTAACCAGGCCTCTAGGAGCTTAAAATACCTGTTAGTACCTTGCCAATTCAGCTTGGCAGACCCCTGGGTTGGGGCAAAGGTAGGTATATCCAGAGCAGTGCCCCTCACCCCAACACCAACCACATTATTGAAAAGACTAGACCATTAGAAGATATCACATCCAGGGACAGCTAGGTGGTGCAGTGGATAGAGCACCTGCCCTGGAGTCAGGAGTACCTGGGTTCAAATCCGGACTCAGACACTTAACACTTTCTAGCTGTGTGACCTTGGGCAAGTCACTTAACCCCAATTGCCTCACTAAAAAAATTTTTAAAAAGAAGATATCACATCCAGCTAGAAGGAAAGAGTAATATCAAGTATAGATACAGATAATCACCAAGAGAAATGTCTTTAGGGATTATGATTTTTTTGTTTTGTTTTGTTTTTTTTGTGGTAGAGATTCCAGTACCAGGAATTGTGTGTTACCCCTTTGACACAAGAATTCTCTATGTATGCTTTACTACTATCATAGTGGACAGCACAGTGATCTATAATATCAAGAGAATATCTACACACAATTACCCATATATCACAGAGTTACCCATAGAACCACCATCAACAAACCTAATTGTCAGTGTGACAGTTGTAAAGCAGCCCAAAGGTCATCTTATATACCTTTATAGAGTAAACACCCAATAAATATTTGTTGAATTGGATTTAAACAGGAATTGTTTGGGATTCTGCCTTTGAAAATAAAGCAGCAATGGTAGAGCACTGCCTCAGCAGGAATCTTTACAAGAAGTTACTACAAATGGAATTAGCTTAATCTCAAATAGTCTTATTTGATCACATTTCTCTGTACTTGAAGTTAAATCATCCTATACTTGGAAATAGTTGTTATTATAAATCCCCAGGAATTCTGGGGTAAATCTGTCCTTTCCATAAATTCTATGTGACATCTGATAAGATGAAACCTGCATTTTAGCAGACCAGTGGGACCCACTGAAAGAAAGAGCCTAAACCTAAGGAGGATACTGCTTATCTTCAGTTTCATGGTGTTGAAACACCATGAAGGATAGAGCTAATCTTGCTATGATGCCTGAGAATTTATGGAAGGGAGCAAATTCTTCAGAAAATGGTGAATTTACCTATCTAGGAAAAGAATGCCCCAGGGATGGAGGCATTTACTGTCTGTGAAACCTTCCTTATGCACATCACATTTATCTTTTCTGCTTTCACATTTGCAAAAGCAGCTAAACAGAGCTCACCTCATATGTACACTTAGTGTTAAAGCATTGTACTTTTTAATTGGTGATGTGGTCACTGTGTGGTTGTTTCCACTTAGAATAGATTCTAGCTATTTGTAAATGATTACTTTTCTTTCTCTAAAATAATCTGTTTGTGGTTAGGTTTGTCCTGCACACATAAGCAAAGAAAAGCAAGCCTAGTTTTAGTTTTCCTTCTTGACATTGTATTTTTAACTGACTGTTGTCAATTCCTTTATCACACTTAGCTCACATTGGGAATTACTGTAAGTGCCATTTAGGTGGGACCTAGATCTGTTAGTATTCCAATTCTAGCATAAAAACTGTCAATCCTGCCAGAGAATCATTAGATTTCCCCATTTCGTTTCCAATATACTGCTCTCCTTTCCTCTTCTCTCTCATACACTTTATCCCTTTCCCTTAAAACATAAAAATTAAAATAATTATTATTTCCTGTTTTTCCAAATAGATCTAAGTTCAATAAATGAGTTTAAATGAATACATTAGGGGGAAGGGTATGCCCACATAGTGTAAGGTTGCGATCTAGTTATACTGTCTAAAATATCTAATGAGTGGTCACCAATAAATTAGAAGCTTTAGCAAGAGTATACTTAAATAAGTATTCTTTAAAGAGCATTAGGATCTAATTATCAGAGAGAAAGATAAAAATCTATTTCTAAGAGACCCCATCATCTGACCTGCCATGGCGAGGTCAGGAACAAAAAGGACCCAATGCTTCCTTCTTCCTCCCAGAAGCCTCCTGTGAAACTGAGAACATCCCATCCACATGCACACACAGCTCCAAGCTAATTGGCTGGTAGCTTTGATAGACAGCACCCATGAGCAAACGTCACTTCCTGATGCCAAGGAACTGACCTTCCAAACCACATGGCTTGCCCTCAGATGCCTTCTCCTCATGGCAGAGCTTTCCTACAGTAACTCTCCAGCAGGTGGCATCACTCCAATCATTACAATAGAAACAATAGAAAATGACTCCCAGATCCCAGCCATAGAAGCATAAGTTTCTGTTTAGTTAGAGCAGTGATTCATCTCCACTGTCACTGTAATTGTTGAGACAGTTTCAGTGCTCTTTAAAGGATACTTTCTTTTCTTTTTTTTTTTTTGCTGGAAAATATGTTTTTATTGATATCTTCTTTTTTCAGATTTACATTTCCCAATTTATCCCAGAGGTGTGCTGAAGCCCACTCAAACCACTGATGGTCAAATTTTCAGTATTAGAAATCAGCAAACACTACTAATCAGAGCTTTATTTATTGTTTTCTTGATTATCCCAACTAAAATTCCTCAAATTCCTTTAAAATCCCATAAGACATAGCCAAAGCATTTCTATTGCCAAGCACATCAAAGAGGTTTATGTTTTATTAAAGTGTTTTAAAGAGTACATGTGTCCTGTTTATACATTAAAACTCATCATGGTGACCACTCCTGCACTTAGCACTTTGTAATTTCATTCTGGGCTTTCTAGGATTACATTAATTGAGGTAGGGGTAGGACCATTTCCCTTACAATTCTTTGTTACTCAGAATGGCTTTTTCAGTAGTGGGTGGGATATGTTTGGAAGTGGATAGTATATAAATAAATAAAACCTAACAATTTTTGGAAAGATGACTATGACAATAGAGAAGCCAAACTCTCCAGAGAAACAATAACCTCATAAAATCACCCCAGAAAGACTAATGATATATCAATCTGAAAATATTTAGAAATAATCCTCCATCCAGTCCAGAACTGTATAAAGAGATGGTCAGAAGAATAGGGGAAAGGACTAGTAGAACCAGGGAATATTGATGAAAAAAATATAGAATAAGATGTGAACAAAGACAGTATAACACATTTTAGAATAAATGGATTGTCACATGATGAACAAGATGGAGGACTGGACATTTTCTCTGATCCTGTAACTTCTTTCAATCCTTTCTCAAACAGAAATTACATTCCAAAGATAATACAGCTTCACCTATCTTCATGGTCTTAGATTAAATCAAAAGAAAGCAACCTGCCCCAGAAAAAAATTCCATAACTTAACACAACTCAGACTTATGCAGCACCTCATTCCCCTACTACCCACTGCTCTATTCTCAGTAAGATTGTACTAATCAGCTTTACCCACAGACTTTCAACTATTGAATATTAAAATATAGTTTTTGTATCTGCCTGTCTCCTACAAACAGATCAGAGAAAAAATCTTTAATCTCTCCTACAAATTAATAAACAGATCAGAGAAATTATAATATAATATCTCCTACAATTTGTTTCCATACCTGTCCTCCTGCAGATATAATAACCAGATCAAAGAACATGGTTAAGAACAAGATCAGAGAATTTAATATCTCCTACAAGACAAACCAGATCAGAGATAGACAGGAAAAAACACCATAATATCAATTTAATATTTTGTCCCTAGAAGAATATATTCGACTTAAAGCAGATGCTAAGGTTAGATTATGTGGAGACAGGAGGAGTATTATCAAAGACAAGGAGGTCTAGATAGTTGATCAGGAGAACAATAAGATATATTCACTTTATTGAGAAAGAAGATAGTGAATAAGAATTTCAAAAAGGCATTTAAATTTGTTTATTCTCTTGGGGAAAGTATATAGCTACTGTCTGGTTTCACTTTGAAGTTTTTGAGCAAGGGACATTTTACTCCTATTGATTCAGGGTCTCATAAAATCCATTTGGATAATAAGGCACCTCCATCCAATCCAGGTGGTCTATGCATTCATATCAACACAACAAAACACAACCCCACACTCCAGTCTACATTCCCTCTTTCCAGTGCTGTTGAGATCAATACTTCAAATTGCAGAAATTTGCTGAGGTTTTCTGAGCCAACATTTAGTCAGTGTTCTGTGCTACAAAAGATTTCTGTAGGACAGTAAGGGAACAGAGGGAAAGGTTTAGAACAGAGCTAATAAAGAGGTTCAGATATATTTGAATAAATACTGTGAAACAAAGGAAAATGATTCAACAGTTGATAAGACAGTGGAAACTGGATTTTGAGAATATGGAACCACAACACAATGTTCCTGAGTGGTAACTCTTGACTTTCTTCAGCAGTTCTGCTTGGTTTTCACTCCTTTGTGGAGCCCTCAGCCCCTACTTTTCGGTTTCCTTTTATGTGTTGTCTTTTCCCTTTAGATTCTAAGCTTTTTTAAGGCAGCTATTGTCTTTATTCAATTTGTGTCTCTACAGCACTGTACCTGGCACAATGTAGGTACTTAATAAGTGTTTATCAAATTGAATTTAATTGGTTTAAAAGACAAATGAGAACCATAAGAACAGAATGTGTGGCCTGCACAGACTTACTTGGCAGAAGAGAAAACGTGCACTTTGAAATGGCAAATTTCACCAAACAAACAAGAGAGGATAACTGATTAAGAAAGCAAGTACCTGAAAGTAAAGGACAAAATAGAAGAAGAAAAGTCAAAGGCAATAACATTAAAAGAAAGTCTATTTTCCTTTCAATCAAAGTGTAATAATCTCAAAGATAGTATTCATAGAGATAACTTAAGGAATATTGTTCTCCCTGAAGAATATGATGAGTCAAAAAGCCTGAACACCTAATGAAAAAAATAAAACCTGAAAATTGCCCAGAACTTCTAAACAAAGAAAATTAAATACCAACTGAAAGAATCCATACATAGATTACCTCTAGGGGGGAAAATCCTATGATTATAAAGCTCTAAGTGGTTAAATTCAACAATTCAGTTCAGAAACAACAAATTCTACAAGCAACCTGGAGAAAGAACTTCAAGTAAAGAGGAAAGAAAATTCAAATACCAGACTATTCTAGACCCACCAGAAAAAGCAGGAAGGAATGGAATAACATGTTCTGAAGGACAATAGAGTTTAGGATGAAATCCTGGGTGTACTATTATGTAAATCTGAGCTAAACCATAAATGTTTTTTTTTTTAAAAAGGATGGTTAACAATAAAGAGATATTCAAAATACCTCAGTACTCATAGTTAATTGGTTCCAGGATACAAGGTGAGTAGGTGAGTGGTGATAGCAACAAGTACTGAATGAATTTTTCCCATAAGGATGCTGGGCAGCATCTTGACTCTTACAAGTTTTAGCAAGTGTGAGGAGTGCTGAGCAAGCATGGAGTGCTGAAGCATCTTTTTTTCTTGTCAAAATGCCTCAAATACTGAATCCAGCAAGTTTTGAAGCCAACAGTGCTGAGGTATGACTCTATTTTTTAAAAACTAATTACTACTTTTTATTTTTGAAGCCTGTTAATTATTTTTATGCATTTCCCCCAACTTATGTTAAAACATTTTTTTTACATTTTAAGCTTTGAGTTCTAAATTCTATCCCTCCTTCCCTGCCTCCCCCTACCCTGAGAAACTAAGCTATCAGATATAGGTTATACATGTGCAATCATGTAAAACATTTCCACATTAGTCATTTTGTACAAGGCTCGAATAAAAGAAAAAGAATGAAAGTTAAAATAGTCCATTTTCAAACAATGTCATTTCTTTCTCTGGTATTCAAAGGGAAGAAAATAATACATGAAGAGATTATTTACTCTTTGAACACCTCAAAAAAGAAGAAAAAATGAAGAAGAAGGAAAGAATACAACAGCCAAGGAAAGCAACAGCAGCAGAAAGATAGTAGAGAGGGGGCAGCTAGGTGGCACAGTGGATAAAACACTGGCCCTGGATTCAGGAGGACCTGAGTTCAAATCCGGCCCCAGACACTTGACACTTAATAGCTGTGTGACCCTGTACAAGTCACTTAACCCTCACTGCCCTGCAAAAAAAAAAAAAAGATAATAGAGAGACTAGTAAGAGATGTCTTTCCAAATATACTAGAATATCAGATGCCCATAATGGTGGAGAGGAAGGCCTTGGGTACTATGAACCTTGTGGCATCTCATCTATAGGTGAAGAAATATTTTTGGTAGGATTTAATTGCAAAATATGTACATGGAAGAGGGAGGTAAGGAGGAAGATAGAAGGGAGGGATTTTCTTGGTCAAGAAGATGACTAGCAAAGAGGGTAATGAATAGGGAAAGGAAGGCCTCATTTTGGTAATGGAAGGAGGCTCTTCTAATAAAAACCCTTGTGGGTGAAGAAAGATATTCTGTCAAGGGAGATGGGGATCTTGTGCTAGGCATTATCTGAATGGTGTTTTAAAGATCAATAATCTTACCTCAGAAAGCAAGAAGTTGGGTCTCTTGGGGGTGACTGGTACCTGGGGAAGTGAGAAAGCATGGACCCAGGAAGGAGACTTTGAGGCAAATTGGAAAAGAAGATAGGGATAGGGTAGGGAGTCCTGCCAGAGGGAAGTCCTCTCTATTACCCATAGGAATTAGCATTTTTCTGAGAGAGATACAATGGAAAAGGGGAATTCACAGACTATGCCACTACAAAATGAATTACTTTAAGTATTTTTGTATGTAGAGGATCTTTTTTCTTTCTCTGTTTTCTCTGGGGTATATAGTTGAGCATGCACTCTTTCAGCAGCTTTTTCTGTGTAATTCTACTTTGCTTTTCACAATACCTACGCCTTGTCCATCAATAGTGAATCAGGGGCGGCTAGATAGCACGGTGGATAAAGCACCGGCCCTGGATTCAAGAGTACCTGAGTTCAAATCCAGCCTCAGACACTTGACACTTACTAACTGGGTGACCCTGGGCAAGTCACTTAAACCCCATTGCCCCGCAAAAAAAAAAAAGACAAAAAAACAAAAAAAAATAGTGAATCAATCTGCCTTTTTTCCCATGGTTTATTTTACATTTGTAATTTTCTTTTTCTTTTTTTGTCATCTTTGTCAATCTGAGCAAATGATGGGGGAGAGGTGGAAACTACAACACTTTAATTTGCATTTCTCTAATTAGTAGTGACTTGGAGTATTTCTTCATAAGACTTTAGATAACCTGAGTCTCTTCCCTTGAGAATTGCCTATTGGTCATTATACCATTTATCAATCAGTGAAAGGCTATTAGTCTTAAATTCTGAATGGACTCTTTAAATATTTCATATATGAGACTTCAATCAGAGTACTTGTTGCAAAGATTTTTTTCACAATTAAATTGTTTCCTTTTTAATCTTAGCTTTGTTGGATTTGTTTTGCAAAACTTTTAAAATTTATATAACTAAAAGCATCCATTTTATCATATATTATCTTTTCTATCCTTCATTTGGCCACAAACTATTCTTCTATCCATAGATCTGATATGGGGGCACTCCAGACACCCTCTCTGGCCACCTATACCTCCTCAGAGCTTGCTCTGCCTACATCATTCCATTGCCTTTGAGGCACCTTTTCCACAGTTCTTGATTTGTCACTGATGGGCACCACATGCACCCCACCTGCTTTTCGTCCATAGCTAGTGCTTGGCCCCCGGAACAACTCTGCCAAATCTTTGTGGATGAAATAGCCTACCTGAACTTATTTCTTCATAATTAATACACTTTCATGCCACCTAATCCCTCTGATTCTTAACCCCTGATTGCCTTTATTCAGACCCCTTTCTCTATTCCCCCTCAGAACTCTCCCTTATTCCCATTCTTTTCCAATGCCTCCAGTACCCCAATCTAAAGCTACCCAACCTTGCCTCTATGCTCTCTAAAATGTCTGTTCTATACATAACAAACTAGAGTTCATCTTGTCTTTTTTTCTTTTTCACTCACTCCATCCATTCCAGCATTCATTTCAGCACTAGTTGCATTTTAACTCTGTGCCTCAACTCAAATGTCACAAAAAGTTTACCTTTTGAAGTGCAAGAAATGGTTGGATCTGTGGCAGAGCCAGCAGGGAAAATGATACCCATTATGAAAACTCCCTAATAGGCAATAGATTTCTCCACAGATTTGTTCTAAGAACATAAAAATTGGGAAATTTGCTTCCCTCTTTGTCCAGCCCTGTTTTCTCTTGCCATATTTTTCAGTCCCAATATATTCAGATATATACATATCTGCATGCATGCATGCAAGGTATTCACAGACATTTACCCCCAACCAATGAGTGATGTCATTAAATGTTCCTCCTTGCCACCTCTTTGATCAATGGAAAACTCCATAGGACTGTCTTTCCCACTCTGAAGAAACTGAAGGGCAGAGATTTTTAAAATGAATGAGTGGAGGGGGCGGCTAGGTGGCACAGTGGATAAAGCACCAGCCCTGGATTCAGGAGTAGCTGAGTTCAAATCTGGCCTCAGACACTTGACATTTACTAGCTGTGTGACCCTGGGCAAGTCACTTAACCCCTATTGCCCCGTGGAAAAAAAATAAAATAAAAGAGAATGAGTGGAATATAACACTTTTATTCCATTCCATGAGCCCTAATAGTTCCCAATAAGGAAAACTAAGGACTACAGATAAGAAAAATACACTAATGTTGTTTGGAAAAGTCATCTCTTCTCTCTATTGAATAATTTCCTAAATTGAAGAAGCATAAGGCTCATGTAGTTGGAATAAATTCTACTTCTGAAACACCTTTTAAAAAAGGCAGTTGCCACCTGGGAGTTCCTCTGGTCCCCCGTGGCCTATCAGAACAGCAACCTGGCCACTGCCATTTCCCATAAGGGGGCTAAACCGGGGACAAGTCTACCCCATGGATCCATGGGCAAGAGGTTACAGCAGGAATTGATGACCCTAATTTTGTCTGGAGACAAAGGAATTTCTGCCTTCCCAGAGCCAGATGATCTCTTCAAATGGTTTGGGACCATCTATGCAGCACCAGAGATAGTATATGAAGACCTGAGGTATAAGCTCTTCCTGGAGCTCCCCAGTGGCTATCCATTGTGCCCACTGTATACCCACTAATGTTCCCACTGTGAAATTTCTTATATCTTGTTACCGTTCTAATTTGGACACTCAAGGCAATATCTGTTTGGACATCCTCAAGGACAAGTAGTCAGCTCTGTATGATGTCAGAAACATCCTATTAAGAATTTAGGACCAAAGAAAATATATACAGCAAAACAAAATGTAAAATAGATTATTTTGATTATATAAAATTTAAAAGTTTTTGCACAGACAAAACTAAATTAATAAAGATTATAAGGGAAGCAGAAAACTGGGGAAGAATTTTTGAAACAAGTATCTTTAATAAAGGCCACATTTTTTAATTATATAGAGAACTGAATCAAATTTATAAAAGAACAAGTTATTCTCCAATTGATAAATGGTCATATGATATGAACAGGCAGTTTTCAGACAAAGAAATCAAAGCTATCTATAATCATATGAAAAAAATGCTTTTGATCACTATTGATCAGAGAAATGCAAATTAAAACAACTCTGAGGTATCACTTCACACTTATCAGAGTGACACATATAACAAAATAGGGAAATGTTGGATAGTGGAGGGGATGTGGGAAAACTGGTACACTAATCCACTGTTGGTGGAGTTGTGAAAAGATCCAACCATTCTGGAGAGCAATCTGGAACTATGCCCAAAAGGCTATAGAACTGTGCATACCCTTTGATCCAGCAATACCACTGCTAGGTTTATATCACAAAGATATCCCCAAAAAGAGAAAAATAACTATTTGTACAAAAATATTTACAGCAGCTCTTTTTGTGGTGGCTAAGAATTGGAAATCATGTCAAAAGAATTGGGAAATGGTTAAACAAGCTGTGGTATATGATGGTGATGGAATATTATTATGCCATAAGAAATGACAAGCAGGATGGTTTCAAAAAGGCCTGGAAAGAATTGTATGAACTGATGTATAGTGAAGTGAGCAGAACATTGTGCACAGAGATAGAAATATTGTTTGAATGACAACTATTCTCAGCAATACAATGATCTGAGATAATCCCAAAGGACTAATGATAAAGCATACTATCTACCTCCAAAGAAAGAACTAATATTCATTAAACACAGACTGAAGCATGCTATTCTTTACATTTTTTTCTTTTATTCATGTTTTCTTGTACAAAGGGACTAATATATTAATGTTTTACATTATTGCACATGTATAACCCATATCTGATTGCTTATTGCCTCAGGGAGGGAAAGGGGGATAAAATTCAGAACTCAAAACTATAAATAAAAATGTTCATTATTTTAAAAATAACATCAAATAGCAAAAAAAAAAAAGAATCAAATAATAAAAATGACATTTCTTGGCATTTTCTATCCATAGACTGCTGGAATAACCCAACATTGACAACCCATCCAGTACACATGCTACTGAACTTTGGACAAACCCTAGAAACATAAAAGAAGCAAGTGACTAGCCAAGATCCCTGATGCTGGCTGCCCAGCCTACCTTCCCTTCATTTTGTTGTATATGTATGTATAAGAGTATAATATCTTTTTCCCTTTCTCACAATCTGTCTTCTTCCTCTTCTCTCTTCTGTATAGGACTCTGTATCATAGACTATTTTCCTTTTATTGTTGTTTTTTTCTTAAACTCTTGTCCAGCACTCAACATTAATGTATAAACAAATTTGTTTTGTTTTTTAAAAAAAATATATATGTATATATGTGCCCATATAGATATAGATATATGTACACATGTGCACATGTGCGTGCTTTTGTGTGTGTGTATGTATCACCCAATCAAGTATTTTGGCTGTTGTCTGCATACTTCTGTGTCATTTGAAAGTGTATGGGAGTGCCTATCTCTGTTCTAGGTTTTAGAGAACTTAGCTGGGGTTTCTAATATATTGCTACCATTATGGAGAAAGGGGGGTTTGGAGTACGGGTCCTTAGGAATTCCTCTTTAAAGAATTACAACCTCTTGCACACAAATCCAATTAGAATAAAGTAATAGTTTATTTAGATGCTAGAGAAGGGAAACCAAGAGAGAAATCTTTGGACTTCTCATGGGGAGAAGGCATGGCATAGAGGCATGACTCTGAGCTAACTTTCTCCCTGAGCAGGAGACAGGCAGATACTTTTAGAGAGGACCAATGGTGGTGGTCCAATGGGGTGATCATCTGACTGTAGAAAGTTCCCTAATTGGAGGAGGACCATCCTCTACCGGTGGTGGCTGGGGGAAGTGGGGTGAGGGGCTACTCTGGATCTTTCAAGCAAGTTCACTCCCCCCTCATGCCACAAAAATAGCAGCCACACCTAATCTTATCTCCCCGAGGGGTGGAGGAGACTAGAATAAAGGCTGGTGGTCTTGGAGCTAACTCCATCTGGTGCCACTTATCTCTTTAGGTGTGTCTGTCCTTTGGTTTAGTTTCTCAAGGGGAAGGTTCTTTGATTTACCCCAAAAAACTTCTGAGGTACCCAGGGCCCATAACACTATTTATAAATTAGAGGCTATAGCACCAGTCTTTGGCATTAAGCAATTATTAAAGCATATTAAATTCTAGTAAAGAGAGAACACATGGCTCCAAAATTTCAGAAGCCCTACATATCTAGGTTTTTTGTTGTTGTTGTTGGTTTTTTTTGTTTTGTTTTTTGCGGGGCTATGGAGGTTAAGTGACTTGCCCAGGATCAAACAGCTAGTCAAGTGTCTGAGGCCGGATTTGAACTCAGGTACTCCTGAATCCAGGGCCAGTGCTTTATCCACTGCACCACCTAGCTGCCCCGCTACATATCTAGTTATAAAAAGAAGAGAGCTGGGGCACTGTATCTACCTCCTCCAGCATCCCAGTACAAGAGACCTCATGAGAGCACAGCATCAAAATCCCAGGATGGGGAGAGGTACAGCCAGAAGAGCAGGGGAGAGAAGAGACCACCCCCCCCACCCCAAAGATTTTTATCCTCTCTCAGATAGAGTTGTGATAGCACATTGATCCAAGCTAATTTGCCAGTCCATTGATTGACATGACTTGGGGGGTTGCCTAGGTGAGTTAACTGCCTTTACATAGTCAGGAAAGTCAATGTACATTTCTTTTGCAATTTTATTGACTCTGGGCTAGCCTTAAAAGAGATCAGGCAAGGCCCCCTCTCATGGGGGAGGGGGAGCGGGGGCAAAAACCATTATTTTCTCACATATCCAGAATACTCTCCATCCTCTCTTAATGAGTTTAGTGCCTGACTCAAAGACCTTCTCTCTTGCCCAACTCCTGCCCTTGTATTAAATATCCTAACCTTACAATTCCTCAACTTAATATTTCCCCATGACCATGACAACACAGGAAAACACAAAGATAGTCATCCCCTTGATCTTGCCATCATCTACAAGTGTTTCACAACTATGTTCATGATTTCTGAAATTCTGTTATCTGATAATAATTTCTTGTCATTCCACCTGCTGCCTGGGTGCACTAGAATTTTACCTTACATAATCTTAACTGCAATAAGGCAATCCTTTAACAACTCCCTAATAAATTAACTATCCCACTAAGCACAGTGGCTTTTCCAAATATTTTAATCTATCCTCAAACCTGTGTGTTCCCTTCACATCTCAGCTAAGAATCTCACCACATATTTCACTTTTAAAAAAGAGGTGATTCACTGAGAGCTCTCATTTCCCCCATGTTTCACAGTAAGAGTTAGCTCTTCATACCAAGGCAAATCCCTCTACACATACAAGTTACCCCCATTCCATCTTATTTTCTCCAGTAAATTGTCCCTTATATCATCTTTTCTCTCTCACTAATCTTCAGGTGCTCCCTTTATATTATCTGCTTCACTACTGGCTACAAACATGCCTATGTCTTCCCCAACCAAAAAAAAAAAAAAAACACCACCACCTGAACTATTCATCCAACTCTGATAGCTATCATTTCTCCTCCTTTTTGTGTTCATCTATATTATAAATCAATTTACTTTCTTCATAACTCTTTGTATTTTGACTTCCTACCTCTTACTTGAACTGAAATTGTTTTCTTTAATGTCACTAATGATCTTAATTATCACCCTTCTTGACATATACTTCATTTGGATAAAGAAACTTAGCTTATTCTTTAGGGAAGTAAAAGGGTAAGGGAAAAGGGGGGGCTGACAGAGGGGAGGTAAAAAGCAAGGGAGAAAAGGGTAAACAAAAGGGAGGGAGTAAAAGGTAGGGCAAACTGGGGGATGCAGAGATAAGAAACAAGACATTGGTGAGGAGGAATAGGGTGAAAGAACGAGGGTTCAAAGGGGGTAAATAGAATGGAGGGGAATAGATAGCTAGTAATAATAACTATGAATGTGAATTGGATGAACTCTCCCATAAAACAGAAGTGAATTGCAGAGTGGATTATAAACCAGAATCCTACAATATGTTGTTTACAAGAAACACATTTGAAGCAGGGAGATACACACTGATTAAAGGTAATAGGCTGGAGCAGAATATATTATGCTTCAGCTAAAGTCAAAAAGAAGGGGTAGAAATCCTTATCTCAGACAAAGCAAAGGCAAAAATAGATCTAATTAAAAGAGATAAGGAAGGAAACTACATCTTGCTAAAAGGTAATATAGATAATGAAATAATATCAATATTAAACATGTATGCACCAAGTGGTATAGCATCCAAATTCTTAGAGTAGAAGCTAAATGAGTTACAAGAGGAAATAGACAGTAATACTATACTACTGGGGGATCTGAATCTTCCCCTCACAGAATTAGATAAATCTAGCCACAGAATAAATAAGAAAGAAGTGAAAGAGGTGAATAGAATATTAGAAAAGTTAGACATGATAAATGTATGGAGAAAATTGAATAGAGATAGAAAGGAATATACCTTTTTTCAGTGGTACATGGCACATTTTCAAAAATTGACCATGTATTAGGGCACAAAAACCTCATAGTCAAATGTCGAAAGGCAGAAATAGTGAATGCATCCTTTCCAGATCATGATGCAATAAAAATTACATGTAATAAAGAGCCATGGAAAAGTAGACTGAAACTTAATTGGAAACAAAATAATTTCATTCTAAAGAATGGGTGGGTCAAACAACAAATCATGGAAATAATCAATAACTTTCTACAAGAGAATTACAATAATGAGACAACATACCAAAATCTATGGGATTCAGCCAAAGCAGTGCTTAGGGGAAATTTTATAGCTCTAATGGCTTATATGAATAAAAAAGAGAAAGAGGAGATAAATGAATTGGGCATGAAACTTAAAAAGCTAGAAACAGAACAAATTAGAAATCCCCAATTAAATACTAAATTAGAAATCCTGAAAATTAAAGGAGAAATTAATAAAATTGAAAGCAAGAAAACTATAGAATTAATCAATAAAACTAAGAGCTGGTTTTATGAAAAAAACAATAAAACAGACAAACCACTGGTTAATTTGATTAAAAAAAAAAAAGAAAACTAAGCAGCTAGGTGGTGCAGTGGATAGAGCACCGGCCCTGGAGTCAGGAGTACCTGAGTTCAAATCTGGCCTCAGACACTTAACACTTACTAGCTATGTGACCCTGGGCAAGTCACTTCACCCCAGTCACCTCACTAAAAAAAAAAGAAAGAAAGAAAGAAAACCAAATTACCAGTATCAAAAATGAAAGGGGTGATTTTATCACCAATGAAGTAGTAATTAAAGCAATAATTAGGAACTATTTTGCCCAACAGTATGCCAATAAATTTGACAATCTAAATGAAATGGATAAGTATTTACAAAAATACAAACTGTCCAGGTTAACTGAAGAGGAATAAAATCCTTAAATAAGCCCATATTAGAAAAAGAAATTGAAGAAGCCATAAATGAACTCCCTAAGAAAAAAATCCCCAGGGCCAGATGGGTTTACAAGTGAATTCTACCAAACATTTAAAGAACAATTACTTATACAAATTATTTGGAAAAATAGTTGAAGAAATAGTGTTACCAAATGCCCTTTATGACACAAATATGGTGGTGATACCAAAACCAGGCAGAGCCAAAACAGAGAAGGAAAGTTATAGACCAATTTCCCTGATGAATATTGATGCTAAAATCTTAAATAAGATATTAGTAAGGAGATAACAGCAAGTGATCACCAGGATAATACACTATGACCAGGTGGGATTTATACCAGGAATATAGGACTGGTTCAACATTAGGAAAACTATTAACATAATCAACCACATCAATAAGAAAACTAACCAAAATCATATGATTATCTCAATAGATGCAGAGAAAGCCTTTGACAAAATACAGCACCCATTCCTAATAAAAACACTAGACAGTTTAGGAATAGGTGGAACTTTCCTTAAAATAATAAGCAGTATCTACCTAAAACCATCAGCAAGCATTATATGTAATGGAGAAAAGTTAGAGGCCTTCCCAAAAAGATCAGGGGTGAAACAGAGATGTCCATTATCACCTCTATTATTTAATATTGTACTAGAAATGTTAGCTTTAGCAATCAGAGAAGAAAAAGGAATCAAAGGAATTAGAATAGGCAAGGAGGAAACAAAACTATCACTCTTTGCAGATGATATGATGGTATACTTAGAGAATCCTAGAGAATCAACTCAAAAATTACTTGAAACAATTAACAACTTTAGCAAAGTAGCAGGATATAAAATAAATCCACATAAATCATCAACATTTCTATACATGACCAACAAAGTCCAGCAGCAAGAGATAGAAAGAGAAATTCCATTTAAAGTAATGGTAGACAATATAAAATACTTGGGAGTCTACTTGCCAAGACAAACCCAGGAACTCTATGAACACAACTACCAAACACTCTTCACACAAATCAAATCAGATCTAAATAATTGGAAAGATATCAATTGCTCATGGGTAGGATGAGCTAATATAATAAAAATGACAATTCTACCTAAATTAATGTACTTATTCAGTGCCATGCCAATCAGTCTAACTAAAAATTATT
Source organism: Dromiciops gliroides (assembly GCF_019393635.1). Lineage (NCBI taxonomy): Eukaryota > Metazoa > Chordata > Mammalia > Microbiotheria > Microbiotheriidae > Dromiciops > Dromiciops gliroides. Next base: position 570,560,195 of record NC_057861.1, on the reverse strand, counting down.
TTTAAAAGGTAGAAAAAATAATAACAAAATTCATCTGGAAAAACAAAAGTCAAGAATATCAAGGGAAATAATGGAAAAAATTCACAGGCTGGTGGGTTAGCTGTACCAAATCTGGAGCTCTACTATAAAGTGGCAGTCATCAAAACTATCTGGTACTGGCTAAGAAATAGAGTGGTAGATCAATGGAATAGCTTAGGCACAGGAGACAGTAGTAAATGACACTAGTAATGTAGTATTTGATAAACCCAAAGACCCCAGATTTTGGGATAGCAATTCAGTACTTGACAAAAACTGCTGGGAAAACTAGAAGATAATATGGCAGAAATTAGGCATAGACCAACATCTGACAGCTTATACTAAAATAAGGTCAAAATGGGTATATGATTAAGACATAACAGATGATACCATAGATAAATTAGGAGAAGAAGGAATAGTTTACCTTTCAGATCTTTGAAAAGGAGAACAGTTTGTGACCAAACAAGAGAAAGAGAATATTATGAAATGCAAAATGGATGATTTTGATTACATTAAATTAAAAAGGTTTTGTACAAACAGAAGCAATGCATCCAAAATTAGAAGGGGTGCAAAAAGCTGGGAAACAATTTTTATGGCCAGTACTTCTGATAAAGGCCTCATTTCTAAAATATATCAGTAACTAAATCAAATTTATAAGAATCCAAATCATTCCCCAATTGAGAAATGGTAAAAGGATATGAACAGGGCAGGTAGGTGGCACAGTGGATAGAGCACTGGCCCTGGATTCATAAGGACCTGAGTTCAAATCTGGCCTCAGACACTTGACACTTATTAGCTTTGTGACCCTGGGCAAGTCACTTAACCCCAATTGCCTCACACACACACACAAAGGATATGAACAGGCAGTTTTCTGATGAAGAAATCAAAGCTATCTATTGACATATGAAAAAATGCCCTAAATTACTATTGATTAGAGAGATGCAAATTAAAACAACTCTGAGATTGGCTAATATGACAAAAAAGGAAAATAATAAGTGTTAGAGAAGCTGTGGAAAAATTGGAACACTAATGCATTGTTGGTGGAACTGTGAACTGATCCAACCATTCTGGAGAGCAATTTGGAATTATGCCCAAAGTGCTATAAAGCTGTGCATACTCTTTGACCCAGCAATACCACTCCTGGGTCTTTTTCCCAAAGAAATCATAAAAAAGGGAAAAGGACTCACACGTACAAGAATATTTATAGCTGCTCTTTTTGTGGTGGCAAGGAATTGGAAATTGAGGGGATGTCCATCAATTGGGGAATGGCTGAACAAGCTGTGGTATATGAATGTAATAGAATTCTATTGTGCTGTAAGAAACGATGAGCAGGAGGAGTTCAGAAAAACCTGGAAGGACTTGCATGAACTGATAATGAGTGAGATGAGCCAAACCAGAAGAACATTATACACAGTATCATCGACATTATGTGTTGATCAACTGTGATAGACTAAATTCTTCTCACCAATCCAATGGTACAAGAAAGTTCCAAAGAACTCATTATGGAAAAGGCTCTCCAAATCCAGAAAAAAAAATAACTATGGAATATGGATGCTGATTGGACCACACTATTTCTTTTGTTTTTGGTGCTGTTGGTTTTCTGTTTTGAGGTTTTTACTCTTTGCTCTGATTCTTCTCTTCTGCATGACTAATGCAGAAATATGTTTAATGTATTTATAACCTATATCAGCTTACTTGCTGTCTAGGGGAGAGGGGGAGGAAGGGTAGAGAGGGAGAAAAATTTGAAATTGGAAATCATGTATAAACAAATGTTGAAAATTATTTCTACATGTAACTGGAAAATAATAAAATACTTTTATTTTTTAAAAATTCAATTGGCCAAATTGGGGGGGGGGATGCTGAAAAAGTCCTTTTTGAAAAGGAATGCAAAAATATATTTTAAAAACAAAATATATTTTAAAAAACAAACAAAAAGGAAGAGAATGAAACAAGAAAATGGGGAATCTGCTTGATTAACTTAAAGGGAAAAATGGGGGAAGAATTATATAACTAGATAAAAGCAAGAGAGAAAAAAATAGAAGTAATAAGCAAAAACCTAAAGGAAAAAAGAATAACAAAGCAGAGGATTGGATCAGGGAGTAAACTTTTAAAATATTAAGATAAAGTAACAATGTACATAGCACGATGTTCACAGAAGAAGAGATGGGGAAAAATCACAACTTAACAATACCTCAATATTAGAGACAGATGGAGGAAACCCATAAAATTAAATGCCAATGGATTATGGACCAATAAAATAAGAAAGAGTGACTTATTGGATAAGAAATCAAAATCCCACTATCTCTTGCTTACTAGAAATACATTTTAAAATACAAAGACATGCACAAATGAAACTGGGGGGATAGAAAAATATATACTATGTATCAAATGCACCCCAAAAAACCAAGAGTTGTAATCATGCCAACAAAGCAAAAACACATTAAAAAATAAAAAGCGTTAAATTATATTATTCTTAAAGTAACTATAGACCAACTGATTTCAATAATCAACTTAAATCCTCTAAATGCCTTTAGCAAATTTATTATTAATTAATTAATTAGCAAATTTATTTTAAAAAAATTACCTGAGCTATAAAAAGACAGAGACCAAGCAAAAAAAGATCCAAGAATATTTTTCCCAAAAGTAATATCTACTTTATTTACATCTTCTTTAAGTTAGCACTTTTTAAAGTACTTTTAAAAAATAATAAACATTTTTATTTAATGTTTTGAGTTCCAAATTTTACCCCTATTTTTCTCCCTCCCCTCCCCACTCCTTGAGGTAATAAGCAATCAGATACAGGTTATACATGTGCAATTATGTAAAACATTACCAAATTAGTCATTTTGTATAAGAAAATATGAACAATCCCTCCCTCCATCCCTACACTTCCCCTTCAGCAATCAGATATTGGTTATACTTACCAAACATTACCATATTAGTCATTTTGTATATGATAACTTGAATGAAAGAAAAAAATAGCATGTTTCAGTCTGTGATCAATCTATATCTGTTCTTTCTTTAAGAGTAGGTAGCATGCTTCATCATTAGTCCTTTGGGAATGTCTTGGATCCACTGTATCCATTGCTGAAAATAGTTAAGTCATTCACAATTTTTCATCAAACACTGTGTGCAATGTTCTCTTAGTTCTGCTCACTTCACTATATATCAGTTCATTCAAGTCTTTCCAGGCCTTTCTGAAATCATCCTGTTTGTAATTTCTTATAGGATAATAATATTCCATCACCATCATATAGCACAGCTTGTTTAGCCATTCACCAATTGATGGGCATTCCTTTGATTTCCAATTCTTAGCCACCACAAGAAGAGCTGCTATAAATATTTTTGTACAATATTTTTCTTTTGGGGAGGATATGTTTGGAATAGAAACCTAACAATGGTATTACTGGACCACAGGGTACAAATCATACTTTTAAAGGTTTCTTTATTTTGCTTGGGGTTTTTGTGATCTATTTTTTCCCACAACATAAAAATATAGAAATATATGTGCATGTCTGCACATGTATATGCTATATCAAATTGCTTGCCATCTCAATCGGGGTTCAGGCGGGGATAAAAGGGGAGAAGAGAATTTGAACCTAAAAAAATTTAAAAACAAATGTTAAAATAGTTTTTATATTTAATTGGGGGAAATTTTTTCAAAGGCGCTATCTAAATAGGACAGCAAGAGAATATACATATCACTACATGAAACTTGACTATGTATTAGAGATATTACAAACAAATGTAACAAGGCAGAAATAGCTGAAAGTCATCTATTGATCATAACACAATAAAAATACTCATTATTTCAGGAACCACAAAAAAGATATGAACCCGAATGGTCTCAACAGTGAAATACTAAATAAGAAGTGGGTCAAGTAACAAATCATCAAAACAATTAATGACCAAGTAAAAGAAAATTATAATAAAGAAACAACATACCAAAATGTCTAGGATGCTTTTAAAGCAGTCCTCAGGTGGAAAATCATATTCTCACCAATATACAATGAAAAAAAGAAGAAATTAATAAATTGAGTATGCATTTTTATAAAATTCAAAGCCTAATAATCAAACCTAAATTAAGCATGAAAAAGTAGATATTAAAAATTAAAGGCAAAATAGATTAATTGGAATGTCAAAACATTTCATCAAATCTCTCTGATAAGCATTTGATATCCAAGATTAATTAAGTGATTAATAAATGATAACATATTGTTCTATAAAAAAATTCCTCAGTATACAAACTGACAGTTCTCAAAATAACTGAAAAATATTCACAACCACATTAGAATCCTCCACATCACTGGAGAAATGCAAATGAAAAAAAAAACCACTGAATTTTTTCATTTCACACAATGCAAATTGTCAAAAATGACAAAAACTGAAATTGTTCAATGTTGGAGCGTTTGTGGAAAGATAAGCATATCCACTGTTGGTGGAGCTGTGAAATATTATGACCATTTTGGAAAGCAATCTAGAATTATGCAGATAATGTGACCCTTTGAAGCAGAGACTTTATTACTGGGGTTCTTTCCCAAGGAAGTCATTGATAAAAAGTTCTTATATGTCCTTATATTCTGTGATATCTGAAATGGGAAACAAAGTAGATGCCCATCATTTGGGGAATGGCTAAATAAGTAGTGGTACATGGATTTACTGGAATATTACTGTGCTGTAAGAAATCATGTATATAAAAAAGCATGGAAAGATCTATATGAACTGAATGAATTTAAGTAAAGCCAAGAAAGCAATATACTAGTAAGTGCAACCTTGTAAAAAAAAACAATTACCCTCCAAAAATTCAAAAATAAATATAATAAAATTATAAAGATCATGCAGGACCTGAATGAAGAGATTTGAGAACTCCCTCCCACACCCCAGTTCTACCCCTTTGTGCAGGAGGGAGGTCCACAGGTGTCATACATTTCATATGTTGTTATACTTTAAATGAATGAATTAATAATGAAAAATTTTCTTTCCTCTCTGAAAATACTATTTGTCAAAAAAAAAAAAAAGAAAAGAAAATACTATTTGTCATTTAGGGCTGGCTTTCTGGGAGAGGAAAAGGGAGTAGTGATGTATAATATGCTTCAATTAAATCTCTGAATGATGACCAAAAGCTAATAGCTATAGCTATTAAAGTAAATAAAGCTGAGATTCAAAACTTATTCTTTTGACTTTCAATGTATCACTCTTTCTACTTCATCAAAGGAATATAACTGAAAAATAAAAATGAAATTTAAATGGAAAATAAGCAAAAGATATCTTAAAATAATTTTTGGTATTTAAATGGTGCATACATAACTTGAAGATTAACGTGAATTTATCATATCTATATCACTTAGGATAATTTTTAATCCCACCTATAATAATAGTCAGTAATCATCTTAAATGAACCCAAATTCAAGATCAAGTGACCATTTTAGGATTCGACAACAAAAATGAGAAAATATTTTAATGCAAAAAGTTCATATTATTTTTAAAAACCCACAACTACCATAATCATGAATAAACAGAAACTAAAAGACATCTTGGTTCTGGAGTACATTAAGAACTTGATCAGCACAACTTACTCAGGCCAGAACGAAGATTTATAAGCATCTAGGTGACACAGTTGCAAGAGTGCCAGGTCTGGATTTAGGAAGACCTGAGTTCAACTCTGGTTTCAGATAATTCCTAGCTATGCGACCATGGACAAATCATTTAATCTCTGTTTGCTTCAGTTCCCTCATCTGCCAAATGAGGATAATAACAGCACCTACCTCCCAGGGTTGTTGTGAAATGAAATGAGATAATAATTGTAAAGTGTTTAGCACAGTGTTTGGAACATATTAAGTACTAAATAAACATTAGATATCATCTTCGTCAAGGGGTTTTCATCAAGAAAGAACATGACTAATGGTGAGACCAGCTATTGAGAAGGCCTATGATCATTCAAGTTAGTAGAGTTAGCTTGATTTTTCCTTTCTGAAACATTGTAGCATAATCTAGAAACTTGAACATGAAAAGGTTTGCATTCTTTTTTTTTTTTTGCATGTAAAGCATTTTATTGCCAGTGTAAAACATATGCTTTACTTTCTGTGTTTTTTAAAAAATTTTTTTTTGTGTGGGGCAATGAGGGTTAAGTGACTTGCCCAAGGCCACACAACTAGTAACTGTCAAATGTCTGAGGCTGGATTTGAACTCAGGTCCTCCTGAGTCTAGAACTGGTGCTCTATTCACTGCACAACCTAGCTGCCCCTTTTACTTTCTGTTTTAAGAAATTAATTCCTTAATGTAGCCTAGTACAGAACATATAGGAAGGATTTACAAAAACTGTGGTAAAATATACTTTGAATGCAGTCAATCTATATGGCAATGGGAGCCTTGAGAATTCCACTAACCATAAAATAACAACAGCAGCAGCACCAACAACCGAAGCACATCATAGCACTTTAAGATTCATGAGGATCTTTTTTTTTAAATTAATAAAGTATTTTTTTTCCCGTTACATATAAAGATAGTTCTCAACTTTTGTCTATATGAGCTCTCCAATTTCAGACCTTTCTCCCTCCCTCCCCTCTATCCCCCCTCTCCTAGACAGCAGGCAATCTGATATAGGTGATATATATATATATATATATATATATATATATATATATATATATATATATATATATATATATATACACACATATATATATAATATTAAACATATTTCTGCATTAGTCATGTTATAAGAGAAAATCAGAGCAATGACAAAAAACTTCAAAATAGAAAAACATCAGCACCAAAAACAAAAGAAATAGTATGGTTCATTTATCACTATACTCCACAGTTCTTTTTCCTTTTTTTCCTGGATTTGGAGATCCTCTTCTATCATGAGTTCCCTGGAACTCTTCCATACCATTGCATTGGTGAGAAGAATATATAGTCCATCACAGTAGATCAACACTCAATGTTGATGATACTGTGTACAATGTTCTTCTGGTTCTGCTCATCTCACTCATCATCAGCCCACGCAAGACCCTCCAGGTTTCTCTGAACTCCTCCTGCTCATCATTTCTTACAGCACAATAGTATTCCATTGTATTCATATACCACAACTTGTCCAGCCATTCCCCAATTGATGGGCACCCCCTCAACTTCTAATTCCTTGCCACCACATAAAGAGCAGCTATAAATATTTTTGTACATGTGGGTCCCTTTCCCCTTTCCATGACTGCTTTGGGCAAAAGACCCAAAAGTGGTATTGCTGGGTCAAAGGGTATGCACAGCTTTATTGCCCTTTGGGCATAATTCCGAATTGCTCTCCAAAATGGTTGGATCAGTTCACAGCTCCACCAACAATGCATTAGTGTTCCAATTTTTCCATAGCTTCTCCAACATTTATTATTTTCCTTTTTTGTCATTTTAGCAAATCTGATAGGTGTCAGGTGGTACTTCAGAGTTGTTTTAATTTGCATCTCTCTAATCATCAGAGATTTAGAGCATTTTTTCATATGGGAATAGATAGCTTTGGTTTCTTCATCAGAAAACTGCCTGTTCTCAATTGGGGAATGACTTGGATTCTTATAAATTTGATTTAGTTCCCTATATATTTTAGAAATGAGGCCTTTATCAGACGTACTGGCTATAAAAATTGTTTCCCAGCTTTCTGCCTCCCTTCTAATTTTGAATGCCTTGTTTCTGTTTGTACAAAAATTTTTTAATTTAATGTAATCAAAATCATCTATTTTGCATTTTATAATATACTCTATCTCTTATTTGGTCATAAACTGTTTTCCTTTCCAAAGATCTGATAGGTATACTATTCCTTTCTCTCCTAATTTACCTATGGTATCACCTCTTATGTTCAAATCATGTATCCATTTTTACCTTATTTTAGTATAAGGTGTAAGATGTTGGTCTATGCCTAATTTCTGCCATACTATCTTCCAGTTTTCCCAGCCATTTTTGTCAAATACTGAGTTCCTATCCCAGAAGCTGGAGTCTTTGGGTTTATCAAACACTACATTACTAGTGTCATTTACTACTGCGTTTCCTGTGCCTAACCTATTCCATTGATCCCATGAGGATCTTTATATACATTATCTCAAGTCAGTCTCAGAGCAATATAATCTTTATTTTTGAAAGATCTATTCCATGTTTTTCCCATTTATTTAGAATTTTATTTTTTCCCAAATTACATGTAAAAAAAAATTTTAACATCAATTTTCACAACTTTGTCTTCCAAATTCTCTTCCTCCTTCCTTCCCAACTACCCCTTAAGAACTCAATCAATACAATATAAATTATATATGTGTAGTCATGCAAAACATTTCCACATTAGTGTGTAATTTAAGATTCTAAATGTGGATTCTAATCTGTTCCCCCAGTTTTGGGGGAAACTGACTAAAATCACCGATAAAATGAGTTTAGGTTTTTAAGGGTTTATTGAAAAATAGAAAGAAAAAGATTGAGAACAGAATTCCAACAGCCTGGCATTCCTATCTTTCCTCAAATTTCCTGTGAAGTCCTCTGCCGCCACCACCACCATCAAGTCAGGAACCCAAAAGAGTGAGAGCTCTCCGTGCAGGCCCTCTTTCCTCCTTCCTGTCTCCTCCCAGAAAATAGGAGGCTCCTCAAGTTGATTGGCTGGTAGCCTTAATAGACAGCACCCATGAGCAAACGTCACTTCCTGATGCCAAGGAAAAGCCACATGGGCTTGTCCTCTGAGGCATTTTCCTCATGGCGGAGCTTTCCCACAGCAAGTCTCCCAGTAGGTGGCATCATTCCAATCATTACATTAGTCAGGTTGTGAAAGAAAACAAACAAAAAAACTTTAAAAAAAAAGAACTTTAAAAAGTATGCTTCAATCTGTATTCAGATATCATCAGTTCTTTCTCTGGAGATGGATTGCATTTTTCATAAGTCCTTCAGAGTTGTCTTGGGTCAATGTATTGCTGAGAATAACTAAGAAATTCACAGCAGATCATCTTACAATATTGCTGTTATTTTGTATACAGTACATTTCACTTTGCATCAGCTCATGTAAGTCTTTCTAGGTTTTCTGATAGCATTTCACTCGTCATTTCATATAGCACAGTAGTGTTCCATCATAATCTCATTCCAAAATTTGTTCAGCCATTCCCCAATTGATGGGCATCTCTTCAATTTCGAATTCAACTTTTTTTACATATCCTTTTGGATACCAACCTAGTAGTGTTATTACTAGGTCAAAGAGTATGTATGGTTTTATAGCTCCTTGGCCATGGTTCCAAATTGCTCTACAAAATGTTTGAAACTGTTTGTAACTTTTACCAAGAGTCTCATTTTTGTCTCATTTTTCCCATATCCCCTACAACATTTGTCATGTTCCTCTTCTGTACTATTATCCAATCCAATAGGTATGAGGTAGTACCCCAGAATTATTTTGAGTTAGAGCATTTTTTTCATTTGACTGTAGGTAGTTTTGATTAGTTCATCTGAAAACTTCATATCTTTTGAACATCTATCAATTGGGGAATGACTCTTATTTTAACAAATTTGACTCTAAGGGTTTGAGAACTGAGGGCTGTCAAACAAACGCTTCAATTTTTTTTTCACAGTTACTATTGCTAACTCCATCCTATTCCCTTCCCTTGACATTTACTCTATTTTCTGTTGTTTTTTTTTTCACCCTTACTCTACTCAGAATTGTTTTGACTGACCCCTCTCTCAATATGCCCTCCCTTATTTCACACACCCCCTCCCCCTTATTCCCTTTGACTCCTACTTTCCTGCAGGGTAAGATTGCTGTACCCAATTGAATGTGGATGTTATTCCCTCTTGGAGCCAACTCTGATGAGAGTAAGGTTCACTCACTCCACAGCACCTCTTTCATCTTCCCCTCAACTCCATAAACTTTTTCTAGCTTCTTTTATGTGAGATACTTTACCCCATTCCACCTCTCCCTTTCCCTTTCTACCAGTGTATTCCTCTCACCCCTTAATTTTATTTTTTTAAAGATATCATCCCTTCATATTCAACTCACACCTGCACCCTCTACCTAAATATACTCCATCTGTCCTAATAATGAAAAAGTTCTTATGAGTTACAAGTATCATCTTCCCATGTAGGAATATAAATGATTTAACCTTTTAATATCCCTTATGATTTATTTTTCCTATTTACTTTTTTATGCTTCTCTAGGGTCTTATATTTGAAAGTCAAACTTTCTATTCAGCTCAGGTCTTTTCATCAAGAATGCCCATAAATCCTCTCTTTCATTGAATTCCCATTTTTCCCCATAAAGATTGTACTCAGTTTTTCTGGGTAGGTGATTTTTGGTCATAATAACAGTTCCTTTGCCCTCGAGAATATCACATTCCAAGCCCTCTGATCCTTTAAGGTGGAAACTGCTAGATCTTGTGTTAACCTGACTGTGGCTCCACCATAGTTGAATTGTTTCTTTCTGGCTACTTGCAATATTTTCTCCTTGACCTGGGATCTCTGGAATTTCACTATAATATTCCTGGAAGTTTTCATTTGGGGATCTCTTTCAGGAGGTGATCAGTAGATTCTTTCAATTTCTATTTTACCTTCTTCTAAAATAACAGGGCAACTTTCCATGATAATTTCTTGGAAGATGATGTCTAAACTCTTATTTTGGTCATGGTTTTCAGGTAGTCCAATGATTTTCAAATTATCTCTCCTGGATCTATTTTCTTGGTCAGTTGTTTTTCCAAGGAGAAATTTCACATTGCCTTTTATTTTTTTATTCTTTTGGTTATGCTTTATTGTGTCTTGATTTCTCATAAAGTCATTAGTTTTCATTTGCTCAGTCCTAATTTTTAAGCAATTATTTTCTTCAGAGAGCTTCTGTACCTCCTTTTCCATTTGGCCCATGATTTTCTTGCATAATTCTCATTTCTCTTCATTTTTTCCTCTACCTCTCATTTTTTTTTCAAAGTCCTTTTTGAGTGCTTCTATAGCCTGAGACCAATTCATATTTTTTCTTGGAAGCTTTGGATGTAGGAGCTTTGACTTTTCTATCTTCTTCTGAGAGTGTATTTTTTTCCATTTAAATATTTTATTATTTTCAAGTTACATTTAGAGATAGTTTTCAACATTTGGGTTTTTTTTAATAAGATTTCTAGTTTAAAATTTTTCTCCCTCCCTCCCCCTCCCCAAGACAGCAAGTAATCTGATATAGGTTATATATGTACAATCACATTAAACATATTTCTGCAGGTATGTTAAAAGAGAAGAATCAGAACAAAAAGGAAAAACCTCAAAAACAAAAAACAACAACAAAACACACACACACAAAGCTGAGGGTGTATTTTGATCTTCCATGTCACCATAGAAACTTTCTAGGTTCAGCATTTTTTCTGTTTGCTCATTTTCTCAGTCTTTGCTAAAGTGGGGCATTGCTTCCAGAGAAGTGCACTGTCCCAAGTTTCAAGGGGTTTGAGCAGCTGTTCTCCAAAATACTTCTAGGAATTTGTAAGTGCTTAGTTCTTCCAAGGTGATATGATTTAAGGAGATGTATGTTCACCACTCTCCAGGCCTGCTCTGGTCTGTAAGCAACCATAGGCCTGCCTCTCTACCCTGGAACCTGGAACAGAGCCCTGCTCCACTGTGGCTACAAGCTCCAGTGGGCCCGTGCTCCTCTACTGCCTGGGACTGCCACTCCAGACTGTGACCAGGATCCAAGCATGGGCAAAACAACAGAGTCCTGCCTCAGCACCAGCAAAAAGACCCCTGGAATCCCACCCTGGCCAACCGCTTGACCCCCCTCACTGTCCATGGGCTGAGTTCCAGTAGCAGCTGCTGCCACAGTCAATTAAAAGTGTTGAAAAATTGTCAATAAATGATGTTATTGTGACATTGTTGTGAATCAATATACACTATTGTAAAACAGCAGTTAACTTTCTTACCAATGGTGTCAGATGTTTTTGTTTTTACCTTTTGGATAAAAACATTTTCTAGATCAGAAAACTTAAAAGGAAATTGACAGTGATTTGGATGAGTGTATAAGTCCATACATGTTTTCCATGAGTTCAAAAGATTAAAAGAAAAAAATTTTCTAAGAATTTCACATATATTTTAGGTTTATAAAAGGAAAGGTTTAAAAGATAGATAGGGTGATAAAATAGGAATCAAATAGGTTCTACTTAAGGGGAAAAAATAAGCTTTTCTAATTCTGCTTAGCCAGACTTTGTGTTGCCTCCATCCATGTATCTGGCAAATTTTTAATAGAATTGAAGAACCTTTCTCTTAACCTCTACCTTACCATTGTGATATCGGTTTTTCTTTAGTTTGTAGAGTTTGTCCCAATTATGATGTAATACAGTTTCCTGCCACATCATTTTAAGTTCCTCAAAGTATAATGCCCTTATATTTGCTTCTGACAGCCCATGTTTTCAGTCTATGTTCCTTAAGTAATTAATTAATTCCTTTAGGCTAAAAGGAACACAATAAAATTCTTTTGGTAAAAGAAAGCAGTATGATGTAGTGGAAATTAACTTTGAGGAGCTGTACTCAAATCTGAGCTCTGATACTTAACATCTGTGTGATCCTGGGGCAAAGTGCTGAATCTCTTTAGACCCTGTTAGACTAGCTGGTTTCTAAGGTCTTTGTCAGATCATATTTGCCATGAACAAAAAGGTATTATATCTTAAACCCTGCACAAAAACTCTACAAATTTAAGTAATTATTTGTCCCTTGTTAATTTACCATAAAATTCAGAAGACAAAACCTACAGATCTCTCATATCACCTACATCTAGCAATTTATGTTTTCCACAAATATATTTTTTCTAAAGAATCACAAAAGATGGGAATATATGTGTATATATATATATATATATATTCCTGATGAAAAGGCAGATAATAGAAAAGCTTTAAAATAATATTTTCTAATGTAGAAAATGGGGGTCGTACTGGTTCTATGAAAGGAGAGAAGTCTCAGACAGTCATTCTGTTCTTTCACAGCATATAGATTAATCTACTAAGTAGAAATTAGACTCTTTAAAATGCTAATGATTTGTTTAGCAAATTAACACTATTATTAATTGTTAGCCACAATTCAATGTAACTGCCTCTCCTGTGTATCTTCCATGAGATTTATAATGTGAGAATAGGGATGGGGGAGGGGGGGAATTACACAAAAATCTGAGACATTGTATTTGGAATTTTCTCATTGATTAGAAACTGAGGGGACACCTAGGTGACACAGTAGATAGAACACCAGCCCTGGATTCAGGAGGCCATGAGTTCAAATTCAGCCTCAGACACTTGACCCTAGCTGTGTGACCCTGGGCAAGTCACTTAACCCCAAATGCCTCACCAGAAAGAAAGAAAGGAAGAAAGGAAGGAAGGAAGGAAGGAAGGAAGGAAGGAAGGAAGGAAGGAAGGAAGGAAGGAAGGAAGGAAGGAAGGAAGGAAGGAAGGAAGGAAGGAAGATAAGAAGCTGATTGCTTACAAGGAATAAGGATGTATTATGTATTGTTATGACCCATGGGAATAGTAGGGAGCTATTTTCTGTTCCCTCTTTATTTAGATTATACAGGACAATAGGGCAGCTATGCAAGATTTACATTGAATTCTAACTATATTCAGCACCAAAGTCATATAGCCTCAGAGGATCAAAGTTATATCAACTAACAAGCACTTAGAAATGGATAAGCTGCTAAATTTAGTTCATCTCCTAGCAGCTGCTTTTGATGTTTGAAGTGGGATTTAGTATCAAGTCTTCTATTTAAAGATCAGTTACAATATCTTTTCCTGGAGGCACATCATGCTTCTGATTAAATGTTTAATCATTAGTGCTTACCCTTCTGAAGGTCTCAACTGTGGCAGTTTTAGAAAACTGCTTGACAGCTTTGTCAGGCATTTTAAAAGCACATTCAGCATATACAGTTGAGCCATATTAAATTGATTTTAATTCTCAGATGTAATGTATAAAATATGAGATTGTTCTTCACCTTGTGACTTCTGTAAAATGTTTTAGTTACTTTTTAAAGCATTCTGTCAGCTCAGATTCCAAAGCCTAGCCCAACTAAATGTTTCAAATCTTATGTCTACACATTTATCTTCTAAGATTCCTAGACAATTGCAACTCTCAGGATGCTGGGAGTTCAGACTTCAAACTGTACCTCAGCATCTTCATTTCAGCCCCAGAAATTTTCCCATAACTTATGGGGGTCCAATACATAAGAGAAATTTTAGCTGCAGAATGTATGAAAAGACTTTGAGACCCTAAGGATACCAAGGCCAGTGGTCCTTAGGTTATATAAATAGATGAGACTGGTGAAGGACTGCAGGACAGATAAGGCAGAAAATAAGATCTATATGCTCATAGGAGACAAATGGAAAAGCTTGGTTGTCCTCTAGGTAATCAGAAAGAATGGAATTGTTGGCTCCTATCTCATCTGAGACCTCTGAGAAGTTAAGTCGCTAGGTTGAAGATGGAAAGCAAGGAAAGACAGAGCTCTCAGCAGTGGAAGCTTTTGCCACTGCCTGGTATTCCAGGTAGATTATGGCCTGAAACCTTAGTTGGTACCAAAACTTTTACAGAGATATAAATAAAGAGAGAAGTTATAGACATATAGAGGAAACTAATTCCTCAACTTGTACTTCATTTCTAGCTCAACCCCCCAGACTTCAGCCAAAGGATTCCTTCTTGGATGAGATTAGGTTTTCTCTCCTGGTTTAAAGTGAGAACTTGAGTTACTAACTGGCTGAAGAGTTTTGCCATTCTTATGTATTTCTTGGTATATTATAATCTGTATAACTTTTGATTACTGTTAACTGTTCTCTTTTTTATCAATTTAATTTTATTTTAAAAATTTTTTTCAAATTACATGCAAAGGTATTTTTTGTTTTAAACTTTTTCCCACTCCCCCTTTGTCCCCCCCACCCACCCAAAGCCAGCTAGCAATCTGACATAGGTTATACATTACAATCATGTTAAACATATTCCCACATTACTCATGTTGCAAAAGAATAGACCAAAAGAAAATAAAAAACACAAGAAAGAATAAACAACAACAACAAAAGTAAAAATAGCTTGTGTCGATCTGCACTCAGGCTTCATAGTTCTTTTTTTGAATGTGGAGAGCATTTTCCACCATGAGTCTTTTGCCACTGTCTTGATTATTGAGAAAAGTTAAGTCTATCACAGTTGATCATCACACAATGTTGAGGATACTGTGTACAATGTTCTCTTTGTTCTGCTCATTTCACTCATCATCAATTCATGTAAGTCCTTCCAGGTTTTTCAGCACCATTACATTCATATACCACAACTTGTTTAGCCATTCCTCAATTAATGGGCATCCCCTCAATTTCCAGTTCTTTGCCACCACAAAAATAGCAGCTATAAATATTTTTGTATATGTGGATCCTTTTCCCTTTTTTATGATCTCTTTGGGATACAAGGTATTTTTTTTATTTATTTTTTTAATTTGCAGGGCAATGAGGGGTAAGTGACTTGCCCAGGGTTACACAGCTAGTGTCAAGTGTCTGAGGCCGGATTTGAACTCAGGTCCTCCTGAATCCAGCGCCAGTGCTTTATCCACTGCACCACCTAGCTGCCTGGGATACAAGGTATTGCGGGCCAAAGGGTATGTACAAACTGTGATTTGGTCATGGTTCTAGAATAGTTGGATCAGTTCACAGCTCCACCAACAATGCATTAGTGTTCCAATTTCTCCATACCTTCTCCAACATTTATCATTTTCCTTTTTTGTTATATTAGCCAATAGGATAGGTGTGAGGTGGTACCTCAGAGTAGATTTAATTTGCACTTCTCTAATTAGTAGTGATTGGGGACATTTTTTCATATGGCTGTAGAAAGCTTTAATTTCTTCATCTGAAAACTGCCTGTTCATATCCTTTAACCATTTTTTCAGCTGGGGAAGGACTTGTCTTCTTATATATTGGATTCAGTTCTCTATATATTTTAGAAATAAGGCCTTTATTAGAAACAGTGGGAATAGGGGCGGCTAGGTGGTGCAGTGGATGGAGCACTGGCCCTGAAGTCAGGAGTACCTGAGTTCAAATCTGGCCTCAGACATTTAACACTTACTAGCTGTGTGACCCTGGGCAAGTCACTTAATCCCAATTGCCTCACTAAAAAACAAAAACAAAAAACCAAAAAAAAACCCCAAACAGTGGGAATATAAATTGTTTCTTGGCTTTCTGCTTTCCTTCTAATCTTCTTTGCATTGCTTTTGTTTCTGCAAAACCTTTTTAATTTAATTTAATGTGGTCAAAATGATCCATTTTAAAATGTTCTCTATTTCATCTTTGGTCATAAATTCTTCCCCTCTCCATAGATCTGACAAGTAAACTATTCCTTCCTAATTTGCCTATGGTATCACCCTTTCTGTATCTGTTTTGATCTTGTACCTGTTCTGACTTTACTTTGGTGTACAGTGTAAGATGATGGTGTATACCTCATTTCTGCCATATTATTTTCCAGTTTTTATCAAATAGTGAGTTCTTATCCTGGAAGCTAGTCATAGCGTTTATCAAATAAGAGATTGCTATATTAATTTACTGCTGTGTTTTCTGTGCCTAAACTATTCCATTGATCCATCACTCTATTTCTTAGCCAGTACCAAATAGTTTTGATGGTTGCTGTTTTATAATATAGTTTTAGATCTGGTACAGCTAGAACACATTCTTTGCATTTTTTCATTAATTCCCTTGTTATTCTTGACCTTTTATTCTTCCAGATGAATTGTGTTGTTTTTTTCAAGTTTGATGAAATAAATCTTTGGTAGTTTGATTGGTATGGCACTGAATAAGTAAATTAATTTAGGTGAAATTGCCATTTGCATGCACAGCCTACACATGTGCAATTGATACTTTTCCATTTGTTTAGATCTGATTTTATTTATGCGAAAAGTGTTTTGTAATTGTGTTCTTATAGTTCCTGGGTTTGTCTTAGCAGGTAAACTCCCAAATATTTTATATTCTCTATAGTTATTTTAAATGGAATTTATCTTTCTATCTCTTGCTGCTGGACTTTGTTGGTCATATATAGAAATGCTGATAATTTATTTGGGTTTATTTTATATCCTGCAACTTTGCTAAAGTTGTTAATTGTTTCAAGTAATTTTTTAGTTCATTCTTTAAGATTCTCTAAGTATACCATCATATCATCTGCAAAGAATGATAGTTTTGTTTCTTCCTTGACTATTCTAATTCCTTTAATTTCTTTTTCTTCTCTTATTACTAAGGCTAACATTTTTAGGACAACATAGATTATTAGCAGGTGATAATGGAAATGCTTGTTACACCCCTGATCTTATTGGAAATGCGTCTACCTTATTCCCATTACATATAATGCTTACTTATGGTTTTTAAGATAGATACTGTTTATCATTTTAAGGAAAGTTCCATTTATTCCTATGCACTCTAATGTTTTAATAGGAATGGGTGCTGTATTTTGTCAAAAGCTTTCTCTGGGGGAGGGGCAGCTAGGTGGCGCAGTGTATTGATAAATCATTGGCCCTGGATTCAAAAGGACTTGAGTTCAAATTCAGCCTCTGACAATTGACACTTACTAGCTGTGTGACCCTGGGCAAGTCACTTAACCCTCATTGCTCTGCAAAAACAAAAACAAAAACAAAACAAACAAAAAAAACTTTCTCTGTATCTATTGAGATACTAATATGATTTTAGGTTTTTTTTTTAATAATTTTCCTAATATTGAACCAGCCTTGCATCCCACCTGGTCATAATGTATTATTCTGGTGATAAATTGCTGAAATCTCTTTTATCATATTTATCATATTCTTTTTAGAATTTTCGCATCAATTTTATTAAGGAGATTTGTCTATAATTTTCTTTCTCTGTTTTTGTTCTTCCTGGTTTAGGTATCAGCACCATATTTGTCTCATAGAAGGAATTTGGTAGGATTCCTTCCTCACCTATTTTTCCAAATAGTTTTAGTATTGGAATTAATTGTTCTTTAAGTGTTTGGTAGAATTCACTTATAAACCCATCTGACCCAGAAGATTTTTCCTTAGGGAGTTCATTGGTTGTTCAATTTCTTTTTCTAAAACAATCTTATTTAAGGATTTTATTTCTTCTTCTGTTGATCTGGGCAGTTTATAGTTTTGTAAATATTTATCATTTTCATTTAGATTGTCAAATATATTGACATATAGTTGGGCAAAATAGCTTCTAATTGTTGCTGTCATTTCCTTTTTTAATCATAAAAGTATTTTATTATTTTCTAGTTACATGTAGAGATAGTTTTCAACATTTGTTTTTATAGGATTTCTAGTTTCAAATTTTTCTCCCTCCCTCCCCTCTCTCCCCTCTTCCCAAGACAGCAAGCAATCTGATATAGGTTATATATGTACAATCACATTAAACATATTTCTGCATTAGTCATGCAAAAGGGAAAAACAAAAAAAAAATAGAAATAATATGGCTCAATCTACATCTAGATTCCAGGTTGTTTTTTTTACTTGATTTGGAGAGCATTTTCCATCATGAGTCCTTTGAAAGTATCTTGGACCATTGTATTGCTAAGAAGTGTCAAATCTGTCACAGTTGATCAACACACAATGTTGTGGATAATGTGTACAGTGTTCTCCTGATTCAATAGTTCATGTAAGTCCTTCCATGTTTCTCTGAAATCTGCATGCTCATTGTTTCTTATGGCACAATAGTATTCCATTACATTCATATATGACAACTTGTTAAGCCATCCCCCAATTGATGGTCATCCCCTCAATTTCCAATTCCTTGCCACCACAAAAAGAGCAGCTATAAGTATTTTTGTACATGTGGGTCCTTTTCCCTCTTCTATGATCTCTTTGGGAAAAAGACCTAGTATTGGCACCACTGGGTCAAAGGGTATGAACAGTCCCATAGCCCTTTGGGCATAGTTCCAAATTGTTCTCCAGAATGGTTGGATCAGTACACAGCTTCACCAACAATGCATTAGTGTTCCAATTTTTCCACAGCTTCTCCAACATTTATTATTTTCCTTTTTTGTCATATTAGCCAATCTGATAGGTGTCAGGTGGTACCTCAGAGTTGTTTTAATTTGCATCTCTCTAATCAATAGTGTTTTGGAGTTTTTTTTAATATGGCAATAGATAACTTTGATTTCTAATTTCCTTTATCTTATTTTAGACTTTTATTTTCCAAATTATACATGTAAAGGCAAATTTTGACATCAATTTTTTTTGTGAGGCAATTGGGGTTAAGTGACTTGCCCAGGGTCACACAGCTAGTAAGTGTTAAGTGTCTGAGGCTGGATTTGAACTCAGGTACTCCTGACTCCAGGGCTGGTGCTCTATCCACTGCACCATCTAGCTGCCCGAGACATCAATTTTTTAAAAAAACTTTGTGTTCCAACCTCTCTTCCTCCCTCCCCTCCCACCCCCACCCTAAGAACTCAAACAATTCAACATAAATTATATATGAGTAGTCATGGCAAAAAATTCTACCTTATCTAGGTTGTGAGAGAAAACAGATAAAAACAATTCAGAATAAGGAATTGTCAAAAGAAAGAAAGAAAGAAAGAAAGAAAGAAAGAAAGAAAGAAAGAAAGAAAGAAAGAAGGAAAGAAGGAAAGAAAGAAAGAAAGAAATGTGTTTCAGTTTGTTGTGAGCTAACATCAGTTCTTTCTCTGTAGATAGACTGCAATTTTCATAAGTTTTTCAGAGGATCATTGCCTGGCTTCCCAGTAGATCATCTTGCACTACTGCTGTTATTTTGTATAGAGTACAGTTCTCTCTGCTTCAGTTCATGTGGGTCTTTTCAGGTTTTTCTGATAGCAACCTGTTCATCATAATTTTTATATAGTACCTTGAACTTGACAGAGAATTTTCTCCACGATAGCCCAGCAGAGTAGGTACCATACATTTTGATATTGTAGTCAATCATCATAACTATTTCCCTCCATTCCATTCCCTTCCAATAATATTTATTCTATTGTCTATCTTATTTTGCCCTAATTCTCCTCATAAATGTTTTGCTACTGACTGCCCCCTCTCCCGCGCTATCCTTCCTTCATTCACCCTTCCCTTCCTACTTCCTGTAGGGTAAAATAGATTACTCTTCCTTATTGGATGTGTGTGTTATTCCCTCCTTGGGCCCACTCTGATGAGGTTATGGCCTTTGAGCTAATTCTATTTCCTAAATTTTTCTTCCTCCCTCCCACCTCAACTCTCCCTATGAAATCAAGCAATTCAATTTATGTCATACATGTGGTGTTATGCCAAACATCTTCACCTTCCTTTAAAGTGTTTTGCTTTTTACAGCTCCTCCCCTAAACTTCCCTTCCCTCCTTCCCCTCTTCTCCACTCCCCCACCCCCATCTCCTTCTCCTCCCAATTTTCTTCAGGGCAAAAATATATTACTATACCCACTTGAGTATGTATGCTATTCTTTCTCTGAGCCAATTCTGATGATAGTGAAGTTCACTTACTCCCCCTCTTCCCCTCCCCTACATAAGTTTTTTTCTCATTTCCTTCCTGTGAACTACTTCTCCCCATTCCACCTCTCCCCTCCCCCTCCCCCAGTCTATTCCTCCTTTCCCTCACCACTATTTTAAAGATGTTATCATGGTTTAGCTAGGTAGAACAGTGGACAAAGCATCAGCCCTGGACCCAGGAGTCCCCAAGCCCAAATCTGCCTCCAGACACCAGACAACCCTCCTTGTTTGCTCCACACAGAACAAGGATACACAAAAAATAAATGCTTTACAAATACCATCCCTTCATATTTATTTCAGACCTGTGTCCTCTGTGTATTCCTTGCTGAAAAAGGTCTTATGAGTTGAAAGTGTTATTTTCTCATATATGACTGTAAACAGTTTAACCTTTTAATGTCCCTCGTGATTTCTTTTTCCTGTTTACCTTTTTATGATTCTCCAGGGTCTTGTATTTGAAAGTCAAATTTTCTATTCAGTTCAGGTCTTTTCATCACAAATGCCTGAAAGTCTGCTTTTTCTTTTTCATTGAAATCCCATTTTTTCCTTTGAAAGATTATAACAGTTTTTCTGGGTACATGATTTTTGACTGTAGTCCCAGTTCCTTTGCCCTCAGGAATATCATATTCCATGCCCTCTGGTCCTTTAATGTAGAAACTGCTAAATCCTGTGTTATCCACAGTATTTGAATACCTTTTTTCTAGCTGCTTGCAATATTTTCTCCTTGACCTGGGATCTCTGGGATTTGGCTATAATGTTGCTGGAGGTTTTCCTTTTGGAATCTCTTTCAGGAGGTGATCGGTGGATTCTTTCAATTTCTAGTTTAGCTTCTGCTTCTAGAATATCAGGGCAATTTTCCCTCATAATCTCTTGGAGGATGGTGTCTAAACTCTTGTTTTGTTCATGGTTTTCAGGTAGCCCAATGATTTTCAAATGATCTTTCCTGGATTTATTTTCCAGGTCAGCTGTTTTTCCAAGGAGATATTTCATAATGCCCTCTATTTTTTCATTGAATTGGATTTGCTTTACTGTGTCTTGGTTTCTCATAAGGTCACTAGCTTCCATTTGTTCAATCCTAATTCTTAGGAAATTATTTTCATCAGACAGTTTTTTAATCTCCTTTCCCATTTGGTTTTTCAAGCTGTTGACTTTTTTCTCATGACTCTCCTGCATCGCTTTCATTTCTTTCCATTCTTTCCTCCCTCTCTCTAAATCTTCCTTCAATCTCTCCTACTTTCTCTTCAAAGTCCCTTTTGAGAGCATCCATGGTCTGAGACCAGTTCATATTTTTCTTGGAAGCTTTGGATGTAGGGGCCTTGTGGTTGATTTCCTCATCTGAGGCTACACCTTGATCTTCCTTGTTGCTGAAAAGGCTTTCTATGGTTCTAACCTTTCTTTGCTTGAGACAAGAGATATTAAAGCCATGTCAAAAGGCTTAAAATATATATATATATAATGTAAGGTATTTAATATAAAAATTACTTGGAAAAAAAAGAAAGAATTTAATAACCACTGATCTACATGAAAACTATTCTTTAAAAAGTGTCTGAACATTTCATATATTTCAAGTGCCTGGACATATATTTCAAGAATTCATGAAAGAAAAATGTCTACACTTCTTGGAACCAAAGGACAAAGTGAAAATAGAATCCATTAGTCCTTTCCTGAAAGAAAGTAAACTCTTCTTTAAAGAATTATACCCTTGGGGGCAGCTAATTGGTGCAGTGGATAAAGCACCAGCTCTGGATTCAGGAGGACCTGAGTTCAAATTCAACCTTAGACACTTTACACTTACTAGCTGTGTGACCATGGGCAAGTCACCTAACCCCCATTGCCCTGCCCCCCCCCCAAAAGAATCATACCCTCTCCTATACACATCCAATTAGAATAAAATAGTATTTTATTTAGGCATTTGAGAAAGGAACCAAGAAGTCAAAGACTTCTCTCAAGGGGAGATGGTTCAGAGCCATGACTCTCTGAGATACCTATCACCTCGAACAGAAGGAAGGCAAAAGATTTTATAGAGGATGGATGGTGAGTGGACAAATGGATGGGGTAACCACCTGACTATGGAAAGTTCCCTTTGGGTGTGGGGAAAACTTAAATGAGGGTTGGTCATCTGGACTTCTGGAGTTATCACTGTCCCCTGGTGCTGATCAGGCAGTAGCCATGCCTAATAGTCCCAAATTCCTTGATATGTCCCAACCCCATATCAAAAGACTTTAAAACTCTTAATAAACAGTATTCCACAGGATATAAGGTAATAACAACAACAAAAGATGTTACCCACCTCCTAACAGAAAGCTGATAGAGTCAGGATATATATTAAGACATATACTTTTGGACATGGCCAAGGAAGAAATTAATTTTATTTGACTCTGCATATTTATTGTAAGTGTTTTGCTTTCATTTATTTTTTCAGTGGAGGAGGGGATTGAGAGGTAGAGAAAATGTTGTTAATTGAAAAAATTAAATAAAAAAATCAAAAAAAGAAACATTATGCTATGGGGAAAATAGGTAGGGGTTTGGGGTAGGGGTTCTTAGGAATTCCTCTTTAAAGAATTGCACCTTCTTGCACACAAATCCAATTAGAGTAAAATAAGAGTTTATTTAGGTATTAGGGAAAGGAAATCAAGAGAGAAGTCCTTGGATTTCTTCTCATGGGGAGAAGATATAGCACAGAGGTGTGGCTTTCTGAGATACCTATCTCCTTGAGCTGGAGACAGGGAAATCCTGTTATTGAGGACTGATGGGGGTGACTGTGGAAAGTTCCCTTATTGGGGGAGGACTATCCCCCACTGGTGTGGCTGGGGGAAGTGGGGTGAGGGGCAGCTTCGGATCTCTCAAGCCATCTCTGTCCTCCTCATACCACAAAGGAAGCAACCACACCTAATCTTATCTCCCTGAGGGGTTGGGGAGACTGGAATGAAGGGTGGTGGTCCTGGAGCTAGCTTAGTCCCATGCCACTTACCTCTTTAGGTGTGTCTGTCTTCTGGTTTAGTTTCTCAAGGAAAAGATTCTTTGATTTACCCCAGAAAACTTCTGAGGTACCCCAGCCCAATTCAAATGAGGTACCCTGGCCCATAACAATTACCTCACAAAATAAATTTATGTATAGGACATATCTGGTACTTTAAGCCAAGATGGCTGCTTGAAAGAAGATAGATGGCCTAACTTGCCTATACTGACTTCAAAGTGAAAACCAGAAAATTACAACAAACCAAATAGAATAATGAACTTCAATGTAAACTACAATAATTTATCCATTCTTGAACTGCACAAAATGTATGTTCTTTTAATGTTACTTTTTTTTTAAACAAAACGTTTCTTCTAGATTGTCCTTTACTTCTATATATTTTTATTCCCATTCCATTATTCTCTTATTTCTTCCATGAGACTTGCTATCAGACATTCAAGTTTTTGTTTTTCATTAAGCAAATTTTTTTCATGAGGCAATTGGGGTTAAGTGACTTGCCTAGGGTCACACTACTAGTAAGTGTCAAGTGTCTGAGACCACATTTGAACTTAGGTCCTCCTGACTCCAGAGCCAGTGCTCTATCCACTGCACCATCTAGCTGCCCCAAGCAAATTATTTTTGCTTTGCACACCTTATAATTCTCTTATAATTCTCATTTCTCATTTAAACAACTCTTTAACACTGTATTATGATTCTATGTTCTCGTACAGTATCCTCTGTTTCATTAAGTATTAGATTGTTTTCCTTTTGTTTTGCAGTAGTCATTATGAATTGGATACCCCCACCCCACCCCACAATACTCCAGCTAACCAGAATAACTGTTTAAGGGCTGACTTCATTATCTATGTGAGAAATATCACTCCAATAACTTCTGCAACTCAGCATTGGTGATGTCTCAAAGGCTCATTTATTGTCATTCTCCAAGAACAGGACACACCTAGTGGACTTGACCTTGCAAGGATGGGCAAGTACCCCTTCTAGGTACTGCAGATATTTTACAGTGAAGTTCTCCTTTTACTGGGGGTCCTGTCTCAGTTTACCTGTTTCTTACAACAGAGACATAGTTTACAAAATTTTTTAATTAATGTAAGTTGGGGCAAGGAAGATTTTCAGGCCACGTTATTGGCCTAGGAATGAAGAATAGGTGAGGATCAGTCAGTTCTTTCATAAATTGTGTTTGTCAAGACCAAAAATCCTTTTCCTGACCAAGAATAAACTATTAACCTGGGAGGGGATAAATTGCTTGGGGGAAGATCCATAAGTCCATCAAGAGTCTGGAATTGACATAGATTGGTTAGCCCCAGGCAATTAATTTGTCTGGGAAGGGGGGATTGGGTGGGGAATCGGTTCTCAGTGAATTCTGTAGTTATTAAAACCCAGCTGGATGTGCAGGTGTTGTGGGAATGTATTGGGACCCCAAGAAACCTAAAGATCCCAACCCCCAAGAATTCCTTAAACTTTCCTAAGGAAAAAACAGCTCTGCCACTCACCTCAGGAATGGGAGTTGCAGGATCCTGGTACACTGATAAACAAAACCAAGGTCTGCAAGATGATATACAGGATATGGATGGATGTTATGTATCTTACTAATGCCCCATTATTCAAAGACTGCAGGATATACAACTATGGATATGGACCTTATCTTCAGTTGTTCCATAACTTTGAAACAATCCTTTTATTTTGGAAGAAATCTGTATAATCAAGCCTTGAACCGAACTATCACCAAGAATGCTTTCTCATTGTGTTTAAAGGCCACATCCTCACCCCTGGAATTCCTTACACATACCCCCTCCCTTTTGGAGTGGGCTTTTCTAAGCCCACCTTTCCTCAAGACTTCTGGCCTGCCTTTGTTTAAACTGCATAAAAACCCTTGCAATCTATTGTACAGGGTCCTGTTCAGCAATAGGCTGAATAGAACCCATGATCATGCTAGATTTTCCTCCCTGCTTAGTAAAACCTTCCTTTTATTTTTTACAAACATTGTCTTTCTCTGGTTTCCTTCCCTTTTTAGGAAGAAAGGGATTTAAATCTCAAGAACTCTTCTCTGGAGAACTGGGTTTTGGGTTGTCTTATCCTTCAGGGAAAGAAATATCTAAATTCCATTTCATTTACCTCATTTTACATTATTCATAGACATCTAAACTAGTTTACTAGGTCTGGAGGCCATATTTTCTTCTACTGTTAATATATTTCCTGCTGATTTATCTTCTGATGGGCAAGTTCTTTTAATTTTTTTCTTGAAGTCTTTGTTAATTTTAATCTTTTAAAAATTTTCTCCTAATGATCAGTTTGTGAATCCTTCCCCTCCTTGTGTGCCGGATCTCAAAGCATCTTAGCCCCCTCCCACACTGGACAGTTCACAGTTCACCAGTCTATTTCAGAAATGCCATTTAGGGTGACAAAACTGGTTCTAGCTAGATGCTGGGCTCTTTCCCTGAGGCTTAGTGGAATGCTACACAGCATTTCTCAGTTCTCTAGCCTGACAATGCAGAGTGCTGCCACACCAATGCCACTGCATCAGGGGAAAATTTCTCCCATTTGGAGTTTGTGTCTCCAAAGCTCTGGATGCAGGGAGGGGGTAATCAGTGGATACAACTACAGAGCCTTGGGCCTGGCTTGTGAGACTCGTGTTCAGATATGATCTCAGATACTTACTATCTATGTAACATCGAGCAAATCATGTTCTCAGTCTCTTCAACTGTAAAATGAGGATAATAATAACACTCATCCCCAGGATTGTTGTGAAGATCAAATGAGATAATATTTGAAAAGCACTTCATACTGATAAATAACAGGTGTTTAATAAATGTTATCTACTATCATATTATGATTATGATTATGATTATGGATTGGGGTGTGGGATTTAGCTCTAATTCAAATCCAAATAAGTATCCTACCCCTTTCTATAGGTTCCTCCACTGTCTTTTGCCATAAATAATGCTGCTTTGGCCCTGGTCACCAAGGTCCCACCAAATTTTTATAGCCTGGAACTATTGACATGGTTATCCATTTCAATGGAATGAGGGACGGGGCACTAGGGTTGGCTATTGTGGGATTTCTTTTTCCCATTTCTTTTGGGTTCCAGGTATCCTGACATCATGGAGATAGTTGAAATAGTTTAATTTTTGGTACATAACATCAGTTTTAGAGAGATTTGAAAGGTTATATGGAACAGAGAAAATGTCTAATCTTGCTGGTCCCATTAGCAAAGACTGGGGCCAATAACTAAATGGGGATCTTTGATACTGGGGTATCAGTAGGATATGCAAAATCCATCCATATCCTGCCTATTCTACTGCAGATCTTAGTAATGCTTTTCAGCATACTGGGGCCATGTTCTGCCACACCTCATACCTGAGGTGGGAGAGAGAGATGCTTTTCCCTCAGTCTTTAGGGTTGGGATCTTCAGGTTTCTTGGGGTTCCACCACATTCCCACAATAATACCCTTTATCTTTAAGAGATAGTAACCAGGGAAGCTAGTGGCTTTGCTGTTTTAGAACCTAATAAAAAATAATTATGCCCCTTGACCTGAAATATTTAGGGAGCAAATAATTTTTGTTTTGTTTTGTTTTGGTTTGGTTTTCTTGTTTGTTTTTTGCAGGGCAATGGGGGTTAAGTGACTTGCCCAGGGTCACACAGCTGGTAAGTGTCAAGTGTTTGAGGCCGGATTTGAACTCAGGTACTCCTGAATCCAGAGCTGGTACTTTATCCACTGCAACACCTAGCCGCCCCCAGGAGCAAATAATTTTAATTAGGAAAACCTCCAGAAATATTATAGCCAAATTCCAGAACTTCCAGGTCAAGGAGAAAATATTGCAAGCAGCTAGAAAAAAAGGAATTCAAATACTGTGGAGCTCCAATAAGGATAAAACAAGATCTAGCAGCATCTACATTAAAGGACTGGAGGGCATGGAATATGATATTCCAGAGAGCAAAGGAACTGGGACTACAGCCAAGAATCATGTACCCAGCAAAACTGTGTATAATTTTTCAGAGGAAAAAATGAGACTTCAATGAAAAAAGAGGACTTTCAGGCATTTTTGATGAAAAGACCTGAATTGAATAGAAAATTTGACTTTCAAATACAAGACCCTGGAGAAGCATAAAAAGGTAAACAAGGAAAAGATTTCATGAGGGATATTAAAAGATCAAGTTGTTTATATTCCTACATGGGAAGATAATATTTCAAACTCATAAGAACTTTCTTAGTAAGGAATTCACAGAAGACACAGGTCTGAACTGAGTATAAAGGGATGATATCTGTAAAGCATTTACATTTTGTTCTTTTGTGGGGCAAACAGGGTGGGGCGTCTTATGTCTGGGGCCATCTTTGGCCTTGGGGCCTTGTGGGTCCAGGGCTGGTGCTTTGTACACTGTGCCACCTAAATAACCCATGATGCTATCTTTAAAATAGGGTTGAGGGGTAGGAGGAATAGACTGGGGGAGGGCGAAGGGGAGAGGTGGTCTGGGGAGAGGTAATTCACATGAAGGAAACAAGAATAAAGCTTATGGAGGGGAGGGCAAGAGGGGAAGGAGCGGGGCAGTGAGTGAACCTTAATATCATCAGAATTGGCCCAAAGAGGGACTAATATACATACTTCAAGTGGGTATAGTAATGTACTTTTGCCCTGAGGGAAAGTGGGAGGGGAGGGAGATAAAGGGGGGGGGGAGAAGAAGGGAAGGAGGGAAGGGCAGATTGGGGGTGAGAGCAGTAAAAAGCAAAACACTTTTGAGGAAGGTGAAGATGTTCTGCATAACTGCACAAGTATGACATATTGAATTGCTTGATTTCATAGGGAGGGTTGAGGAGGGAGGGAGGGAGGAAGAAAAATTTAGAACACAGAATTAGCTCAAAGACCTTAATCTCATCACAGTGGGCTCAAGGAGGGAATAACATTCATACCCAAATGGGAGCAGTAATCTATTTAACCCTACAGGAAAGTAGGAGGTGAAGATGATAAGGAGGGAAGGGTGAAAGAAGGGAGGGCAGAGTTGGGGAGGGGACAGTCAGAAGTAAAACACTTTTGAGGAGGAATAGGGTAAATGAAGATAGAAAATAGGGAAGGGAATAGGATGGAGGGAAATAGTTATGATGAACTGAAACAGAGTGAAATGTATTGTATACAAAATAACTGCAATAGTGTAAGATCTGCTGGGAGGCACGTGGTTATTTTCAGCAACTCAGTGATCCAATTTATTGGATATATAACCCTGAAGGACTTATGAAAATTGCAATCCATCTACAGAGAAAGAACTGATGGTATCTGAAAACAGATGGAAACACATTTTCTTTAATTTTATTTTCTTTGACAATTCCTTAATCTGAAGTTTTATTTTTAAAGAGTTTTCTCTCACAACCTAGCTAATGTGGGAATGTTTTCCATGACTACTCATGTATAACTTATTTTGAATTGCTTGAGTTCTTGTGGGTGGGTGGTGGGAAGGGAGGGAAGAAGAGAAGTTAGAACACAAAGGTTTTTTTTTTGTTGTTGTTTTTGTTTTTTGTGGGGGGTTTTGTGGGGCAATGAGGGTTAAGTGACTTTCCCAGGGTCACACAGCTAGTGTCAAGTGTCTGAGGCTGGATTTGAAGTCAGGTCCTCCTGAATTCAGGGCTGGTGCTTTATCCACTGTGCCACCTAGCTGCCCCATCAATCGTTGGATTACTATGGTAACTGGTCATTCTGCTAGCAGGCCCTGGAAAGGTAATTTTATTGCGATCTGTTTAGTCCCATCTGCTGGTTTGCCCTGGAAATAGTGTCTCTGCTGGGAGTTTGTAGGGGTGGGAACTTGCTGTTGACCAGTCTTGGGCAGGACTTCACTACTTGTCAGCAGTACAGTCAAAGCCTCACTGACGGTCTGTCTAGCTTTGGGGTACCTGATGAGATTTCCTGCTATGATGTCCAGATTGCTCACCTGCCTAGGGAGCTGCTGGCTTGCAGGTGGGTGGATCCTCCCTGGTGGATTGCCCCAGGCCCAGAGTCCTACTTCAGGCCCCTGCTGTGAACCCAGAAACTGTTGCTGCTACTGCTGCTGCTCCTTGACCTCACTTCCCTCCCACCCAGGTAAGACAGACTTTACCTGGCAGACTGGTAGGTTGTTTCCCTGCTCCTAGAATGATTCAAAGGCAATTTTGTACTATTTTGAAGGGGAAATATGGGAGAGCTCCAGTGGGTTGCCTCCTCACTCAGCCATCTTGGAACAGAAAATTCTAGGAAGGGACTGTTTTAGATAGAAAGAACAGAAAAGTTGCTGCAGAGGTCCTAAGTTTAAGTTACTGAGTTGGCCATATACAGTATGAGAAGCACATGAGCCAGACTTAGAGATCTGTTCATCCTAACCCTTTGTTTTACAGACAAGGAAACTGAGGTTCAGAGAGGTGGAATTCTTTGTTCAAGGGTCACAGGGACATTAAGTCCCTGGACACTGACACTTCAACCCAGGTCATTTTTAATCCCAAACTAGTACTCTTTCCATTACCTATATAATAGAGATAATGGCCTTCACATTGTTGATCCCAATGTGTTGTTGTATTTATTAATACAGGGGAAAGCTTTGTACTCCTAATGTACCATATGAACCCTGACCAAATACTATTAAATATATTTACAAAGATGGTTTCTGACTCCCAATGAAAGTATTTCATGCATATTACTTTGATGATGAGCAACAATCTTCCCCACAAGAATACTGAAAACAACGGGAAGTGTTTTGCCCAAAAATACACAATGGTTGGTTGTTCTCCTTTCTCTAAGTGGACCAAAATGACATCACTAGGTTGGAGTCAAGATACAATGTGTCTGAATGCAGCTGATTAGATCAATATGAGCTTGGAGCCCTCTACCCTAGGTCAGACATATTCAAAAGAACATTTAGAGTGGAGATGTCTCTAAATTTGTGCATTGAATGTTTCTTTTGAGCTACTTCAATTCTGCTTTGCTCAAAGAGCATAGTGCCTTCTTTGATGCAGGCATGCCAGCATCTCCCATGTCACACAATCATTTCCAAAGTTCTTCTGAGAGATCTTGAAAGTGTTCTTGTATTGCTTCTTCTGAAGCAATGTGAGAGCCTTCCTTACATAGAAGCCAGAGGTAGAGATACAAAAATAATGTCCTTTCATTAGTAGCTCCTGGGGAAACATGATATATTTTGATTCCTGATTATTATGAGGTCACATTTATGTGGCTGCCAAACCACAATTTCTTTTGTTGCAATCTGTATTTCATAATAGTTTTGAAATGTAAGGGTGACTCTCTGAACTGTGGTGGAGAAAGTCCTTTCCCTTCACTGGTCCTGCCTGTGGCAACTCTATGCTTTTGATGAAGTAGGGCCTTTAGAATCTCAAAAAGCAGTTGGCATCTTATTTTCCAGGACCCAGGTAACAGGATACCAACTACTCAGATTGTTGCAGCAGCTTCATCCTAAACTCAAGCTTGCCTGGGAGTTTTGTGGGTTGAGGCAGGCACAAGATGCTGGGAGCTCAAAGAGTTGTTCTTATATTTTGATGAGAGCAGGAAGGAGAAATCTGAGGCATGAGGATTTCCCCTTTAGTAAACCTGAAGAGTTCTAGCAACTAATTAGGTGGGCGTAGTAAGGATATTTGTGCTTCTGTTGAATTGGGGGAGGGATGAGGAGGGAAGAGCAACTGCAAAGAGTTGCTAAACTACTCTTCTGATTTCAGGTATATTATTTGTAATTTGATCAATTTGCCTCATGACTGCTATATTTATAGACAATGCCAGTGATTAAGCCTACACTTAAACCCAGGGCTTAATCACCATTCCCACAGTTAGAAGTTCCCACTATTAACTATGCTTTCATACACATGGAGTTGTGCTTGTAAATGTTTAAAAACTATCTCTCTGGGAGAGAAAGCACAAGACATAATTTTAAGTTTAATCTCAATTATTTACCCTTTGACTCTTGTAAATCAATAAAAGAAGGAATCAAGCCCTTATTTGCTTACTGATTTTTGTGGTTTAAATCATTGAAATGGGCTCTAGTACAGTTCTAAGATAACAGAAAGAGTCAGAAATGTTTGGTTGGTTTTTTCCTCCAGAGAAATGTAGAGAATATAGATCATAGAATATTAGACCTGGAAAGGACTGTAAATTGACATATTGTGTATATTAATATAATAATAAATATATCATGCAATTATGTATATGTATATCCATTCATCCACATGTTGGATAAAAAATTTTCCTCTGAGAAACTTGATGCAAAGATGTTTTCCCAGTTGTTTCTATTCTAATTTAAACTGAATTGTGTGTGCAAGACTTCTTTAATTTTATGTAATTCAAATTGTGCATTTTAACTTTTATGATTCTGTCATATTAATCATGAACTCTTTCTCTGTCCATATATCCAAAAAAAAAATTTCTCCCTTGGTCCTCTAATTTGTGATATGATCTTTTACATCTATATCATGTATCCATTTGGCCTTTGACCCAAGTAGATCAAATAAAAAAATAGACCTATAGATTAAAAAAAAAATGTTTATACCTCAAGGGGCAGCTAGGTGGCAGTGGATAGAGTACCAGCCCTGGATTCAGGAGTACCTGAGTTCAAATCTGGCCTCAGACACTTAACACTTACTAGCTGTGTGACCCTGGGCAAGTCACTTAACCCCAATTGCCCTGCAAAAAAATTGTTTATACCCCCTTTTCATAGTAAAAAACTAGAAATTCCAGAGGAGTAATGGTAAAACATGCTACCTTCCTTAAGAGGTGATATACTCAAGATAGGAATACGCATATTTGTTACAATTAAAAAAATTTTTTTTTTACTTGAGGGTAGATTTCATTCCCTACCCCAAAACCTGGAACTATCATCTATTCTTTTCTCAAGTCATGTGCCCCAACATGGCAGTCATTTTGTGATGGTATTGGAATATTCTTTTTTCCCCCTTTCTGTTAGCTTTCTTATTTTAATCTTTAAAAACAATCTGATTTTCATTTACAACTACTGTTCTTATATCATCCTTATTTCTGAATCCTTTCTCCACTGTCTCCTCAGTAAGCCATCCCTTATAACAAAGACTGGGTAAGAAAAAAGGGAAAAGCTATTCAGCAGAACTAACCAACATGACAATCATGTTCTTATCAATATTCTGTGAATTCCAACTGTAAATTTTTTAAATTCCAGGTCTAGTAGAAGAAATTCCAATTAAATAATTGTGAGAAAATGGGTAGTTGTCTCCTCTCAATAAGGATGTAACAGTCAACCATACTCCTCTTGACCTGTTTGTAGGACAAAGGTCTCAGATCCCCTCCTCCCCCTCAGGCTAACAAAATCACATGGTTCGAGGAGCCCTGGTCTCAATAAGGTCCGCTCTGGAGCTGTGTCCATATAAGGAAGTATAGGTCCACACCTGAGTTATACCCATACAAGGAAGAGGGGTGGGAATACTGTGTTCCAATTAGCTAGTTTTTGCATGTAGATTGTAACCCTTGAGTAATCGAACCAATGATGAAAAAGGGGAAGGTCCATTCATGTTAGGAACTAGGGTATAAAAAAGGCCCTGCGAGCCCTTTTTCTTTGCACCCACTAGCTGCACACTAGGGTGCCTCCTTCTCACTAGAAGGAAATAAAGAGCCTTTGTCACATTGCTGCTGAGTTCCTGAGAATTATTGAGAAGAGGATTGATTTTCCCTCACAATAATCTCTCAATTTTATTGTGGGTTTTTTTCTACCTAAGAACTTGCCTCACATTGCCAAACATTGTAGTTCAGGAAAATCTACATCACAATATCAGGTAATACCCCAACACACACACACACACACACACACACACACAAACACACACACACACTCCCTTTGTGTGTGGCCATTTTGTTTATTCAAAGGGAAATTTGGGTGAAAAAAGCAGCTGGAATTCTAAGGATTTGAGAGAAAAATAGCTCATATGTGTAAAAAGAGGGCCTTTTGGAAAGCATCTGCAAGAGTACTGACTGAGCTAAAGATGGTTACAGTGGCTTCCTATCAATCATTTACATATGATTTTTTTTTTGTGGGCCAATGAGGGTTAAGTGACTTGCCCAGGGTCACACAGCTAGTAAGTGTCAAGTGTTTGAGGCTGGATTTGAACTCAGGTCCTCCTTAATCCAGGGCCAGTGCTTTATCCACTATGCCACTTAGCTGCCCCTTACATATGATTTTTGAGGATTTTGAAGGATATAACTGAAAATGTCTATAGAGATAATGTATATTGTTTGTGTTGTCAAGTTCCAGGAAATTCCCTGGAAAACTCTGGGACTCCTACCCTGTTCTGACTAGAAATTTTTAATCATCCCCTATGCCCACAGTAAACTCCTAGGAATCTTTGCTGTGGCCAACAGTTTCTAACTTGGGTTTACAAAGTTTTATTTCTCTTGGAGGAAAGTTACAAATGATTGGATTAGTTCACAACTCCACCAATAATGCTTTTGAGTACTGATTTTCCCATATTCCCTCCATCATTTGTCATCTTCCTTTTCCATTGTATTAGTCAATCTGTTGGATGTGACGTGGTACCACAGAGTTGTTTTAATTTAAGTTTTTCTAATTTTTAGTGACTTAGAGAATTTTTAAAATATGACAATAGCTTTGATTTCTTTTGAAAACTGCATGTTCATATCCTTTGATTATTTGCCAATGGAGAAATGACTATTATTTTGGTAAATTTTTCTCAGTTCTCTATATATTTAAGACATTAATATATATATATATATTTATTAAATATATATTAATATATATTTAATTTACTGTAAAATTTTCATGCTTTTTTCTGATTTTTCCTGCATTGGTATTGTTTGTGCAAAACTTGAAAGTTCTGGGGTTTTTTCTCTTTTTAAATTTTATCTTATTTATTTGTTTGTTTGTTTGTTTTTCCAGGAGTAACAGTGTCTTGTAATTTATTTTTCAACATTCATTTTCATAAGATTTAGAGTTCCAAAATTTTCTCCCTCCTTCCCTTCCTTTCTTCCCCCCTCCACAAGACAGTAAGCAGGTTATGTATGTATAATCCACAAGTGCTCTTCATCAGTTCTTTCTATGGGGGTGAATAGTAAGCTTTGCCATTCGTCCCTTGGGATTGTCTTGGATCATTGCATTGCTGAGAGTAGTTAAGTCATTCACAATTGCTCATTGAACAATATTGCTGTCACTATACACAATGTCCTCCCAGCTCTGCTCACTTCACTATACATCAGTTTGATGTGGGCTGGAATTTGGGGTCAAATTGATTGTGAGTCATCCCAAAAGAATTACAAGACTTAGTGACTCAGTTTCCCAAGTTTTATTGCAATGTTATGAGTGACCACAGGGAGAGAACTAGAATATTGGAAAGGTATCTCTCGAATAGTGAAAGAAAAGACAGTTATATTTATAGTATAGATAAATTGATTATCAGTCTCATTATAATAATCTCCACCTTGGGGAGGTACAGGGGAGGGCCTATCTTTCTCATTATAATATTCTCCACCTTGGGGTGTTTCAGGGGTGGGCTTATCCTAATTTGGAGTTCCTGGGGTCCTAAGACAACCCCCAAGGCAGGTACCTTTTTCAGTGGAGGTGTGTTTTGGGGTTTACACATCATAGGGTGAATCTGGGGACAAATTTGGCCTTTTCTGCACATGTCTCTTTCTGATTCCCATGGCTAGTTTCAAAGCAATAATAGGTGGTCTTTTCCTTTATTGTTATTTTGACCTGACCTGTTCTGGTAAGTTATGGATGTTGATCACTATGGGTACAAGAACCTAACATAAGTTATCCATTAACTGGGATCTGACTCGCTTTTAGGGCTAATCTCTGTATTTGAGCTTGGGTCTTAGTTTTTTCTATTAACCCTTTTTTCACCTCCTACATCAAGCTCATGAGTCTTTCCAGATTTTTCGGGGATCATCCTGTTTGTCATTTCCTATAGCAGAAGACCATTCCACCATAATCATATACCACAGCTTCTTCCATCATTCCTCAATTGATGAACATTCCCTTGATTCTCAATTCTTAGCCAGCACAAAGAGTTGCTATAAATATTTTTTGTACAATTTTCCACCTTTTCTCTTTTTCATAATTACTAATGTTAACTGTTTACCTTCCATCCTATTCTCTTCATCATGATATTTATCTTATTATCCATCTTCTTTCATCCTATCCTTCTTCAAAAGGAATTTGCTTCTGTCTGTCCCCTCCTCCAATCTGCTCTTCCTTCTTTTGCCCCTCTCTCTTTAGCCCCTTCCCCTCTTATTTTCCTGCAGGGTTACTCCACCCAATTGAGTGTGTATGTTATTCCCTCCTTGAGCCAATTCTGATGCCTGTTAGCCTCATTTACTGCCCAGATTAAATAGATTACTCCACCCAGCTGGGTGTG
Source organism: Dromiciops gliroides (assembly GCF_019393635.1). Taxonomy (NCBI): domain Eukaryota; kingdom Metazoa; phylum Chordata; class Mammalia; order Microbiotheria; family Microbiotheriidae; genus Dromiciops; species Dromiciops gliroides. The sequence goes on along the minus strand of NC_057861.1, from coordinate 570,524,441 downwards.
TGGTTAATCCCTCCTTGAGGCAACTCTGATGAGTTTAAGGTCTTTGAGCCTTTTCTGATGAGTGTAAAATTCATTTACTGCTCTGTTCCTCCCCCCATCTCTTCCCTCATTCCACAAGTCTTTTCCTGTTTCTTTCATGTAGGATTTCACTTCTGCCCTTGCCACTCCCCCAATGCATTCCCCTCACCCTTCAATTTAACTCTAAAGATGTCATCATGGGGCACCTAGGTGACACAGTAGACAAAGCACCACCCCTGGACCCAGGAGGATCCCAGCCCAAACCCAGCCTCAGACACAAGACAGTCACCCACTGTATGACCCCAGGTATGTCCCCCAACTCCAATTTTGTATGGTTCTCTAGGGTCTTGTATTTGAAAGTCAAATTTGCCATTCAGTTCAGGAATATCATATCCCATGCCCTCCAGTCCTTTAATGTAGAAGCTGCTAGATCTTGTGCAATCCTGACTGGAGCTCCACAGTACTTGAATTCTTTCTTTTTGGAAGCTTGCAATATTTTCTGCTTGACTTGAGGGCTCTGGAATTTGACTATAATATTCCTAGGAGTTTTCCCTTTGGGAACTCATTTTTTTCCATTTATATTTTTATTCTGAATAGAATTTTATTTTCCAAAATATATGTAAAAGCAAAATTTTAACATCAATTTTTTAAAAACTTTGTGTTCCAACTTCTCTTCCCCCCCTCCATTTCCACCCCCCACCCCCAAGAACTCAATCAATTCAAAATAAGTTATACATGAGTAGTCATGGAAAAATTCCCATATTAGCTAGTTGTGAGAGAAAACAGTCAAAAAAAACCAAAACTTCAGATTAAGGAATTGTCAAAGAGGAAATGAAAAAAAATTTTTAAATGTGTTTCCATCTGTTTTCAGATACTATTAGTTCTTTCTCTGCAGATGGGCTGCAATCTTCATAAGTCCCTCAAGGTTACATTGGATCGATCATTGCCTTGCTGAAAACAACCACATGCTTCCCAGCAGATCATCCCCCACTATGGCTGTTATTTTGTATACAGTACATTTCACTCTGCTTCAGCTCATGTAGATCTCTCCAGGTTTTCCCGATAGCATCCTGTTCATCACAACCTCTATATGAGCCTTAAGCTTGACAGAGAATCTTCTTCACAAAGGCCCAGCAAAGTAGGTACCATACATTTTGCCATTATAATCAACCATCATAACTATTTCCCTCCATCCCACTCCCTTCCCATGACATGTACTCTATCTTCTTTTTACCTATTCCTCCTCAGAAGTGACTTACTTCTGACTATCCTCTTCTTCGCTCTGCACTCCCTTTTTTCACCTTTCCTTCCTTGTCCTCTTCCCCTCCTATTTTCCTGTAGGGTTAAATAGATTGGTCCTCCCATCTGGGTATGAAAGCTATTCCCTCCACGAACCCACTCTATTGAGATCAGGGTCCCTGAGCTAATTCTGTGTTCTAAATTTTTCTTCCTCCCTCTCTCCTCAACCCTCCCTATGAGATCAAGCAATTCAATATGTCATACTGGTGCAGTCATGCAGAAAATCTTCATCTTCCTTGAAAGTGTTTTGCTTTTTACTGCTCTCTCCCCCAATCTGCCCTTTTCTCCTTCCCTTCTCACCCCCCCCTTCTCCTTCCCTCCCCCCAGGGCAAAATTGTATTACTATACCTACTTGAGTATGTATGTTAGTCCTTCTTTGAGCCAATTCTGATGATATTAAAGTTCACTCACTCCCCAACTCCTTCCCTCTCTTCTACTCTCCTCCATAAGCTTTCTTCTTGTTTCCTTCATGTGAAATACCTCTCCCCAGACCATCTCTCCCCTTCTCCCTCCCCTAGTTTATTCCTCCTACACCTCAACCTTATTTTAATGATGTCATCATGGATTAGCTAGGTGGCACAGTGGACAAAGCACCAGTCCTGGACCCAGGAGGCACCCCAAGCCCAAATCTAGTCCCAGACATAAGACACCCCTCCCCATCTGCCCTACAAAGAACAAAACATAAATGCTTTAGAGATATCATCCCTTCATATTCAGTTCAGCCCTATCTTCTGTGAATTTCTTGTGAAGAACTTTTGTTTTGTTTTTTGGTGAGGCAACCGGGGCCAAGCAACTTGCCCAGAGTCACACAGCCATCAATTGTCAAGTGTCCAAGGTCACACGTGAACCCAGGTTCTACTGAGTCCAAGGCCCGGTGCTCCATCCACTGCACAACCCAGCTGCCCCTGAATTTCTTACTGAGATAGTTCTTATGATTTCAAAGTATTATCTTCCCATGTAGGAATGTAAACACTTTGATCTTTTAATATCCCTCATGAAGTCTTTTTCCTGTTTATCTTTTTATGCTTCTCCAGAATCTTATATTTGAAAGTCAAATTTTCTATTCAGTTCAGGTCTTTTCATCACAAATGCTTGTGTGGTGAAAAAATGAAAGTTTTTTTAACAGTTGGTTAGCGATAACTGAAAGGACCACCCTTTTGGGGAGGAGACCATGACGAGCTGCCCGTGTGTCTGCTAAGTACTCCAAGGCAAGGAGTGAACGGAAGTGATGTCTTTTTCCGCTCTCCTTGTCCACTGACTTGCGCTGCACACACAGACACTGACTCAGGTTCGACTCGGCCTGGTCCTCCATAATAGCATGTGCTTGACGCGGATCTCAGCCTCAAAGGTGGCCTTGGGTTTTTGGTGAGTTCTATACAGAATATAGACTAAACTTAGATTTAAGACTATTTGTTTGTATTTCTACTTTCCTATCTCTCTAATCAACATCACCTTGTAATTCCCAAACAATAAAAGCTCCAACTAAAGATCAGAGGCTTCTTCCACTTACTGGTCTGGGAGATAAATAAGGGAAAGGTTAAAGGGGAGTTTAATGCTCTTGTATCCCATTTTAAATCTCACACTTGAAAGACCTCTTTCTCATTGAAATCCCATTTTTGCTTCTGAAAAATTATACTCAGTTTTGCTGGGCACGTGATTTTTGGCTGAAGTCCCAGTTCCTTTGCCCTCTGGAATATCATATTCCATGCCCTTTGGTCCTTTAAAGTAGAAGCTGCTAGATCTTGCTTTATCCTTATTGGAGCTCCACAGTATTTGAATTCCTTTTTTCTAGCTGCTTGCAATATTTTCTCCTTGACCTGGGAGTTCTGGAATTTGGCTATAATATTCCTGGAGGTTTTCCTTTTGGGATCTCTTTCAGGAGGTGATCAGTGGATTCTTTCAATTTCTATTTTAGCTTCTGCTTCTAGAATATCAGGGCAATTTTCCCTCACAATCTCTTGGAGGATGGTGTCTAAGCTTTTGTTTTGCGTGGTTTTCAGGTAGTCCAGTGATTTTCAAATGATCTCTCCTAGATTTATTTTTGAGGTCAGCTGTTTTTCCAGTGTGAAAACACTGCCCTCTATTTTTTCATTCAATTGGATTTGCTTTACTGTGTCTTGGTTTCTCATAAAGTCACTAGCTTCCATTTGTTCAATCCTAATTCTTAGGCAGTTATTTTCATCAGGCAGTTTTTTAATCTCCTTTGCCATTTGGCTTTTCAAACTATTGACTTTTTTCTCATGACTCTCCTTCATTGCTCTCATTTCCCTTTCCATTCTTTCCTCCTTTTCTCTACATCTTCTTTCTATTTCTCCTACTTTCTCTTTAAAGTCCCTTTTGAGAGCTTCCATGGTCTGAGACCAGTTCATATTTTTCTTGGAAGCTTTGGATGTTGGAGCTTTGACCCTGTTATTATCTCCTTCTTCTGAGGTTGTATTGTGGTCTACCTTACCCCCAAATAAGTTTTCGATGGTCTTCTGCTTTCTCTGCCTGCTCATCCTGGCTTACTATTTCTTGGCTTTTAACTCCTTCTTTAAGTGTGGCGCTGCTTCCAGGACACACTGTTCAAGTTACAGCGTAGCCTGGGGGATGGTTGGACTTCTTCTCAGCCTGCCTGGCCTCACTTTCATTTGATTTTAAACTCTCCACTGTGGGGGTGGGGGGGGATGGGGGGGGGTGGCTGCTTCTCAGCTCCACTCCTGTTCTCACCTTCAGAGACTCCCAGGTGTTTTGGGTTGAGGGGGGGCAGGCTTTAATCTCACCTGGCCTATTCTCAGGTCCGGAGATAACCTCAGGCCTATTTACTAAGAAACCAACAAGCAAAGCTTTCTGTGGTGTGGTTCACAGCTTCCGATGAGACTGCTCCCCTCCCCAAGCTGGGTCTCCTGCCTCTCAGGATTTCTTCCTGGTTACCCGCTGGGGTGGGACAGTCAAATCCTTCCACTCAATCCACTGGTACCCCTGCACTTACCCCCCCCACACACACACACAGGCCAGCCTTGCAGTCCGACCGTGCGCTCGGTTTCAGAAGACGCCAGTGCTGCAGCCGATTCAGAGGTACTGGGGCAAATTCCTCTGGCGGGTGTCTTGTGTGTCGGCCCAATTGTGGGGTTAGGCTTTATTCGTGGCCCAGGATGGCCCCCTGAAATCTATCTATAGCTGGAGAAAACTCTCAGCCTGTATTTTTGTGTGTTTTTCTGCCCCAAGGGTTCTTTTATTGCTATTTCGGGGGTAATTGTATCAGGAGCCCTGTGAGCTTAATGTCTTTCCTCTGCCATCTTGGCTCCGCCTCCTTGGGATCTCTTTATGGAGGTGATCAGTGGATCTTTCAATTTCTATTTTATCTTCTGCTTCCAGAATATCAGGGCAATTTTCCCTGACAATTTCTTTGAAGATAATGTCTAAGTTCTTTCCTTGATCATGGTTTTCAGGTAGAACAATAATTTTCAAATTATCTCTCCTGGACCTATTTTCCAGGTAGTCATTTTTTTCTCAGAAGATATTTCACATTGCCCTCTATTTTTTTTTATTCATTTGGATTTGCTTTATTGTGTTTTGAATTCTCATAAAGTCACTAGCTTCCATTTGTTCAATCCTAATTCTTTTTTTATTTAATTTAATTTAATTTTATTGTGGGGCAATGAAGGTTAAGTGACTTGCCCAGGGTCACACAGCTAGTAAGTGTCAATTGTCTGAGGCTGGATTTGAACTCAGGTCCTCCTGAATCCAGGGCCGGTGCTTTATCCACTGTGCCACCTAGCTGCCCCCTCAATCCTAATTCCTTGGCAATTATTTTCATCAGAGAGCTTTTGTACCTCCTTTTCCATTTGGCCAATTTGACTTTTCAAACTATTGAATTTTTTCTCATATCTTTCCTGCATCACCCTCATTTCTCTTTCCATTTTTTCCTCTTGGGTAGTTTTCTTTTAACATTTCTTGCATTGTTGTGTTAAGATTTTCTGACTCGTCATATTCTTTTGGGAGACTATAATCCTTAAATTGTCATTATGAATCATGTCTTTAAGATCATGATGTTTTGCTTGAAAGAACACACTTTGCTTCTCTCTTCCAGATTTTGTTTCATTTCCGTGTATTTGCACTCTCAATCAGTTATTCTCTGTTTCTTTGGTGAGATACAACCACGATTTCAAGTTTTTCTATTGTGCCAGCTACTTTTGTTCTTCAGGCCGTAAATTTTCCTCTCACAATTCTTATTTCTCTTTTAAACCAATATGCATATTCCATACCCTCTTCAAAATCCATTAGGTCCTTTGCCTCATCAAATATGGAATCATTTTGTAAACCTAGAAGTCATATTATATGCATATCCTCAAATCTTTGATTTTTCTTGCTCCTGAGATATGTTATCATTTCAATATTTTTCTCCTTATTTTCCCCTATTGCTCACCTTCTGGTTCCCTGCCTTCTTCTGATGATGGTTTCCTTGGGGGCCTCAGTCTCCTCCCATTCTGGACTATTCAAAGTTCACCAGCCTAAGTCTCTGCCCTAAATGACAGAAATAGCCCCAGCTGAATTCTGGACACTTTTCCTCAAGCTTAGTGGATTTCTACAGAGCCCTTCATCATGCATACATGGGTCCTGGCCTAATACCTTTGTTCTTCAGTTCTCTAGCTCAGTGGCATTAAGTGTTGCCATGCCACTATCCCTGCTTGAGTAAATTTCTACTGTGTCATGGGAAGATAGTATTTAAGTTGAGCTTTGTTATAAGCATGGACATGTGCTCTGTCTCATTTCCTCTGTATCTCCGCTTGGGCTGAGCTCTGTTGTTCAGGCTGTTTATAGCCTGAATAAATTTATGCCATTTGGAACTTAGATCTTTATGGAACTGAAAGGATGTGGATAATACATGGGTAATACCCTGTATGTCTGTACCTCAAAATTCATGCTAAGTTTTGTTGTATGAACATTGCCATGTAAGTATTGCAGCATGTGAAAATTTCTACCTCTTGGAATTTGGATCTCCAAGGCACTGGGGAGGTACAGGGAGGGGGTGAAGGGGCAGAGGGATGGAGCTGAGTTCTGTTGTAAGCTTGCAGGTTCATTTTTGCTGTCATGTTGCTGGGAATGTAGTGGGTAGTGCGGTATCGGGTGAATACTAGTTAACACTAATGAACACTAGTTCGGATTTAGAGAATGTTAGTCTTCTCTTCTGTCAAGTTTTTTTTTTGTTTGTTTTCTTTTTCTTTTTTCTTTTTTTCCTTTTTTTTTTTTTTGAGGGTCAATGAGGGTTAAGTGATTTGCCCAGGGTCACACAACTAGTAAATGTCAAGTGTCTGAGGCCTATTTTGAACTCAAGTCTTCCTGAATCCAGGGCCAGTGCTTTATCCACTGTGCAACCTAGCTGCCCCTGTTTGGTTTCTTGAACTTTTTTCACTCACAACCTGAGAAATTTTTGCGCAACCCCAGGTATATAGGTATATAAAATAGGTATGCAAATCAAACATTTACTGCCAAATTTTTCATGACATCCCTCCTCCCCCAACATACACACATACAAACACACACATTCAGTTACAGGGTTGCAGACCACAGTTTAAGAAGCTTTGTCTTGGGCCTGGAGACAGCTGAAATTGCTTTATGCATTATTCCTATTTTGGAGAAGTCTGGGAAATCATTAGGATTGGAGATAATGTCTAATCTTCCATTTTCTTGGTCACTGGATGTCTTTCTCTCTCTGTTTCTTTTTCTTTTTTTGTGTGGGGGCAATGAGGGTTAAGTGACTTGTCCAGGGTCACACAGTTAGCAAGTGTCAAGTGTCTGAGGCCGGATTTGAACTCTTATCTTTCTGAATCCAGGGCCAGTGCCACCTAGCTGCCCCCTGTTCCTCTCTGTTTGACAACTTAATCATAGTGTTTCTAGGTTGAAAGATATGCACAGTTTAGTTACTTGAGGGTATAATTCTTGACCAGGACTTTGCACATTACAATGACAGAAGCAAGTTCAAGGAAACAGCTAGGATTTCAAGAGATTTCAAGTTCCTAGACTGTGGTGTGGATAGAATTTCAAAGGGGAAGTTCATAGTATGTAAAGCTGATATGATTACAAGTCATTGGGGGTTGGAGAATGTTGATAAGACAGTAGCCCCAGCTATGTAGACAGTTATATAAAACTTTCTTTGTTTCATGGATAACAGAAAGTTTTGCATTTGTCAAGTTACTTCTACCATTTCCTTGATCACATAAAATGCATCCACTGAGATATTCCCAGACTTGGCAGATTCTCCACTCTATTGGCAACATTTAACCCCATTCAAGCATTAGCTTAGGAGAAAAATAGAGATAAGGAAAACTCTTGATACTCAACTCAACTGGCCTTCCCAGACCAGAACCAGAATAATAAGTAGCAATATGCATCCTTGCCCTATGTTTGATAACTGTATTCCTACAATCTAAATAAACCTATTTTTTAATAATCCCCTTTCTTTTATTGAGTCAGTCATTTATACCATCCTGATACCAGAGGTTTAGGAGAGTTGTCAGCAGCCCTCCTACAAGAATTAAAAATTGCTTTCAAGAAAAGTTGGGCCAATTCACAGCTCCTTTCAAAGTGTGTCTATTCTCTTAAACCCCTCTGGCAATTGGCATTTCCTCTTTTATTATCATTGTCAATCTAATGGGTGTGGAGTAGAACCTCATGATGATTTTGATTTTTATTTCTCTTACTGATGGTGAATTTTGCTATAATTAATAATAATAAGAATTTATTATTAGGGAATGTTTTAGTATAGTTGTTTATAGCTTACCTTACTTTTGAGAACTTCCAGTTCATATCTTGATCACTTATCTTTTAGGGAATGTCGTATTCATTGACCATTTATGTCCTGAGGAAGTAATGTGGTATATGGCTAGAGAGTGGTCTCAGAACCAGAAAAACCTGGGTTCATATTATATAAACTACAGTTATCTCTTCCACATCCTGGAGGTTAGGGATACAGCACCCCCATGATCTGGAAAATACACATAAGATTTTTTGTCCCTCCCTTCATAACAGAGAAGTCTAAATTTTTTTTCTTTTATTTTATGGGGTGTTTATAGTACCTATTGTAAAATTTGGTTTAAATATTTAATCACAGGCTCTGTGTCATATGCTGACCTTCATGTGTCATCTGTGGTTTCCTCAAACCTCCCCCAATTTTTTATACTCCAAGATTTACATTTTAAATCTTTGAATAATATAATTCAAAAAGGCAATCAAGTACAGGAGAAAAAGGGAATTACTTTCAAAGTGAAAGGTTGAGGGTCCCTAATAATTGCCTTCATTGGCAAATTGGAAGATTTATTGAGTCTCTTTTCATGGAACAGGGGCTTAACTTTGTCCTTGGTTGTTCTCTATGAAACTTGTCTTGAGGCCTACTCTTATGGGAACTGCATGGGAAGAGGTGATAAAGTTTTGGGTTTTTTATAAACTAAATTCTAATTTAATTCTTAATTACCCTAAGCTAGTATTAAAATCCTAAAGCATACATGGAAAAAAGGTGAGGGACTAGATTTGTGATTTAATTGTCATAAAGAATGTTGTCTTCCAATGGAGGTCAACATCTTTCCTGCCATTTATCATCTTAAAGAATTGCCTAAAGCTCTTAAAGGTTAAGTCATTCGCCCAGTTTCATATAGCCAATATCTGAAAGAGGCAGGACTTGAAACCAGTTCTTCTTGGCTCTGAGGCCAGCTCTCTACATACTATATTTATATTAAACAGGTTAACATTCACTAAGTGTTTTCATTCTGTAATTCATGTACTAGAGTATTTTGAATCTATGAGATAGACCATCAAACAATTACTACGGACCCTCATATAATAACCAGATAGAAGAGAAGAGCAGTTGTCAAGCTTAGGAATAGGAGAATATTGAAGGCAGAAGGGGAATCCTGAGCCTAGTGTAATAATAAACTTGATCATGTTAGCTGGTAGTGACAATAGGTCTAGGTGATGGAGTAATGGAAGAACCTTACTGTCTCAAGATGTGGCTACAAACAGGGGATGGAGGTATTTCCAAAACAGAGACTGCAGTTACTTGATAGGAAATTTTGGGCTACAAGCAAATGACTTTCATGACTGGAGGAAGAATTGCTACTTCTCCCCTGATTATATTTATGAGTGTGTTTATCTGTGTCTGCTTAGACACAAGTCCTAGCTGATTCTTAAATGTCAAAAAATTCCATTACCCTTAGCTTAACAGTGAAGTGGTATCATACCCGACAGGGTATGCCGGTGAGAAATAATTATTAATGACCAAGATCATGGGGAACTTTAGATCTTCCCTTTTATTAAATTTATTATTAAAATTATTTATTCAGACTTGCTGTCTCTCTCAACACCACACTCAGGTAGAGAAGCAAGCATGCTGGCTCAGTCTGGGTGGGCTTCAAATTCTTTGAATCGATTATCTTATATAGAGATATTGTCCCAAGTCAAAAGGACTCTCAGTCTTTCAGCTTGATGTAATCCATCTTTATGTGAACCAATTAGATTTCTTTAATGTATAATGATACACCTCTTATCAAAAAGGAGTTAAAAACCCGAAAAAGTAGCCATGGGCTTCTTTGGACAAAGAGGTTAAGGAGCCATCTTCTCAATCTCTTACTGGTAGTGATTCATAAATTGATGATCATATTTATTTTAACTGTCACATGCCATCATGATAGAAAACTGAGTAGTTATAGTAAAGAGAAAATTCTGGGTAGAAGGTTGGTCTGGGAAGAAATTCCACTGATTTAGAAAGCAAGGGTCACTGCAGGCACAGGATTTTGAAGGGATCCTCTGAATAGAGCTTGCATGCTTACCAAGGGAAATTTCTATTCTGGAAATACAGACAATAAAGTCTCTATTCCATTCCCTCAATGTTCACTTCCATACTTTTTTTTTTTTAATTTTTTTTCTTATGTTTTTGGTGAGGCAATTGGGGTTAAGTGACTTGCCCAGGGTCACACAGCTAGTAAGTGTTAAGTGTCTGAGGCCGGATTTGAACTCAGGTACTCCTGACTCCAGGGCCGGTGCTCTATCTACTGCGCCACCTAGCTGTCCCCACTTCCATACTTAACATACTAAACCTGTACTCCCCAGCTGTAATCTTTAAACTGCAATAGTTTAGGAAGCATAAGCCCTGTTGCAACTAGAACATGGGTCAGTGAACATTTCCAAATACACAAGAGCAAGTTTCCAGTACTCTGCCAAATAGACTGACCTTGAGTAACAGTAACTAAGAGAGAGGGGTAGACCATCTATCTTCCTTTGCCATGAGGCTTGACAGTTCAAGGGAAGTTATTACAAAGATGAGAAATAGTCCTAGGTAGACAAGACTTTTTACATTTAAATCTTTGATTTGGGCAGAGAAAGCACAGAAAGAAAAGAAAGTACAGTGGCCAAAAGTCTGTCCCTCTAGCATAAAAGTGAAATGATAAAAGGAACAGAGTAAATTATCACTAATTTACTTCAAGAAGAGCTTATTGCAATAAGAGCAATAGGAAGAAAGTGCAGATCATAAGAACACTGAGATATATAGGATAGGATTTTAATTGCATAAATCAACTGACACTAGGGAAAGGTCCCACCAACAACAGGCAACTGCAGAAACATTGATAACTACATAACATACTAATTAATGGAGAAAGAATGTTCCTACCTTTCCTGGTGTCAATTCCTTCTAGGTATATGAAATAGACCAAATGACAGCCCTTTTCCCAGGCAAATGGTTATGGGAGGAAGATAGCAGCACTATCAGAAAAGCAATAGACATCATGCCCAGTGGTAATGGTAAAGTAGAAAGTAGCTGCCTGATTTGGTCCAAAAGTCAAAGATAACAACAGAGCTACCACAGGTAGGCTACAGGTAGCTTCAGGATTCAAGATTCTTGTGGATAGATTCGAGATTATTGTGGATATTTTAGAAGAAAGGAAAGTGATTACTAGGCAAGTATATGTCATTAGACTGCTAACTTTTGTACCTGTGTTATGGATTATCCATAAAACCTAGGTAAGAATTCAGCAAATTGAAAAGGAATTTCATTCTCTGAATTTCTCAGTAGAAATTTCACTTGCGAGGTATGTATTGATGTCTTCTCTGGTCTCTTCCTGGCAGGGAAGGATTCAGTGTGTAGATCTCTAAGCATTGTTCCATCTGGCAATGCTTGGACCCACTGCTTTGTATTGAGGAACCAGGATTTTTTAAGGACTCAATCTATGTTGAGTAGATTTTTCAGAAATAGCTTTCAATGTTTGTTCTATCATTACACCAAGGACATGTTTGAGAAAATAAGTGTAGCACAAAAGGAGGGATTTACATATAGACACATATGCAAAGTTACAAATGCACAAAGACTTACACAAAGAAAATATTTTAGGGAAAGATAAAAGAGAGAAAGGAGAAAGAGAAAAAAGCAGTTTCATAGTATAAATTTACATCTTGTTTGTTTGTTTGTTTTTTTGAAGGGCAATGAAGGTTCAGTGACTTGCCCAGGGTCACACAGCTGGTTAAGTGTCAAGTGTCTGAGGCTGGATTTGAACTCAGGTCCTCCTGAATCCAAGGTCAGTGCTTTATCCACTGCACCACCTAGCTGCCCCTAAATTTACATCTTGTCATGTATTAAGATTATAAGTAAAGACTCTCAAAGTCATGTTTCATTTTTTGGAATTGCAGATATACAACTAGATGAAATAAAAGTGAAGTGCAAGCTTGATCCAAAGGCTAAATATTTGGTACTCTAATTTTGAATATATCTAAATTTATTGTAGATTTGTCCCAGGGACCTGAGAAAACAAAGTTAAATACATCATGTAAGGGGCAGCTAGGTGGCGCAGTGGATAAAGCACTGGCCTTGGATTCAGGAAGTCCAGCCTCAGACACTTGACACTTACTAGCTGTGTGACCCTGGGCAAGTCACTTAACTCCCATTGCCCTGCAAAAAATTAAAAAAAAAATAACATCATGTAAGGCTGAAATATAAACTGCCATATGATAATTTAATCATTAATATTTTTTTGTACACGAGTACCTGGAACTATGGAAGTCAGCACATCATTTTACCTTTGTTGATAACTAGCAGACAATTCTAAGTCACATTTGTTCGTTAGGTTTTTTTTTTAATTTATTTGATAATTTTTTTGCAGAGTGTTTTCATGGTTGACAGTGCCATATTTTAATTAGAAAGTATACCTTCTGGGATAGCTAGGTGGGGCAGTGGATAAAGCACCAGCCCTGGATTCAGCAGGATCTGAGTTCAAATCTGGCCTCAGATACTTGACACTAGCTGTGTGACCCTGGGCAAATCACTTAACCCTCATTGCCCCGCAAAAAACCAAAACAAAACAAAACAGAAAAACAAAAACAAAAAAAGAAAGAATACCTCCTTTTTTTTGTTGTTTGACTATATGTTTTTAAAATTTATTAACATTTCTGATTATTACTATTCCATTTAAAATTTTAAGTTACAAATTCTTTCCCTAACTCCAATCACTTCTTGACCCACCAAAAAGGCACACAATATGATATCAACTCAACATCAATATGAAATAAAATATAAGCCAAATTTATTTTAAAAAAAGCAAGTAGGATAAAGAGAGAAAATTACAGTTAAATTTGCACTCAGAGTTCATCAGTTCCCTCTCTTTGGTGGCGGATAGCATTTTTTTTCATCATAAGGCCTTTGGAATTGTCTTGGACCATTGTATAGATCAGAGTAGCCAAGTCTTTCACAGTTAATCACCATTACAGCATTGCTGTTATTGTGCACAATGATATCCTGGTTCTTCTCATTTCACTTTGCATCAGTTCATATAGATCTTGCCGTGTTTTCCTGAAACCACCCCATTTGTCATTTCATTTTTGTTTTTTAGACTGTATGTTTTATTTTTCCCAAATTCTATTCCTTCCTCCCCTTCCCTGAGACAGTAAGCAGATATACATTATACATATGCAAGTATGAGAAGCATTTCCATAGTAGTCATTCTGTACATGAAGACTCAAATAAAAGGAAAAAATGAAAGAAAGAAAATGAATGCTTCCATCTGTATTCAATTTATATCAGGGTGTTTCCTTGATGTTTCCTAGATTTATGACCTTCCACTTGTCCAATTATAATTTTTAAGGAATTATTTTCTTTAATGAGCTTTTTTTAAACCTCTTTTTATATTTGTCCAATTCTATTTTTTAAGGAATTATTTTCTCCAGTGAATTTTTGTATATTTTTCCATGTGGCCAATCCTACTTTTCTGAGGAGTTCTTCTCTTCATTGAGGTTTTGGGCCTCTTTTATAATTTGACCTTTGTACAATTTGGTTTTTAAGGTGTTATTTTCTTCAGGATTATTTTTTCAAAGCTGTTGACTTTTTTTGTGAATTTCTTTCATCACTCTCATTTCTTTCCCAATTTTACCTGTACCACACTGATTAATTTTTAAATCCTTTTTGAATACTTCCAGTAATTCTTTTTGGACCTGTGACCAATTCACATTTTTCTTTGAGGCTTTGGTTGTAGTTTTGATTTTGTTGTCTTCATCTGAGTTTGTGTTTTTCTTCCCTGTCAACATAGTAACTTTGCAGTTTAGGCTCTTTTTTATTGTTGTTTTTTTCTAGCCAATTTCTTGGCTTTTAACTTCATGTTAAAACTGGTGTTGCTCCTTGGGTAGAGGAGGCACTATCTCAAGATTCAGATTTTTTTTTTGTAGCTATTTTTGGAGCTAGTTCTGGACATCTGTAAGTTTTCAGTTCTTCCAAGGCTGTATGACCCAAGTATTGATGTGGTCATTTCTCTCTTGGCCTGTGCCTGGTCTGTGAGCAACCACAAGCATTCTTTTTCACCATGGGACTGTGACCTATGTCTCTGCTCTCCTGTTGCCACAGTGCTCCTCCTCTTCCTGAGTTGCAGCCTAAAAGTCAGATCCATTTTGGGGCAATACAAGAGAGTCCTGCACCAAATGCCTAATCCCTTCTAACCCAACATGCAATTTGGCTTATAGTCTGTGGGCTGGGAGTTCCAGAAAACACTGCCTCCAAGGCCTGCTGTGGGTTTGCTTGGGTACTACACTGGACTATGATCCAATTTCACTCTGGTTTGACAGACCTTTCCTACTTACTTTCTAAGTTGACTTGGGCTAGAAAATTGTTTTACTCCCTCTTTCGTGGATTCTTCTGCTCTAGAATTCATTTTGAAGTATTAACTTAAAGTTGTTTGGATAGGAATTGGAAGAACTCAGGCAAGTCCTTGCCTTTTCTCTGCTATCTTGGCTCTATACCCAACAATTCTGATTCTTTAAGTTCTTTTCTTCAGAGAATGTTTGTACCTACTTTTCCATTGGACATATTCTGCTTTCTCAGAAGTTTGTTTCTTCAGTGAATTTTTGTACCTCTTTTTTTGTTTGTTTTTTGTATTTTGTTTGTTTTTTGCAGGGCAAGTTAAGTGACTTGCCCAGGGTCACACAGCTAGTAAGTTTCAAGTGTCTGAGGCCAGATTTGAACTCAGGTCCTCCTGAATCCAGGGCTGGTGCTTTATCCACTGCTCCACCTAGCTGGCCCTTTGTGCCTCTTTTGGCATTAGGCCAATTCTCTTTTTGTAAGGTATTATTTTCTCCAGTATTTTTGAGTCGCTTTTACCAAGCTATTAATTCTCTTTTCATAATTTTCTTGCATTATTCTCTTTTCTTTTTGATTTTCCTTCTACAACTCTTATCTCATTCTTTAATTCTTCCAGTAATTTTTGTTGAACTTGGATGTAATTTTTTTTAATTGAGACTTTTTTGGTAGTTGTTTTCACATCCTTGTCTTCTTCTATGTTTATGTCTTCATTTTCCTTGCCACTCTAATAATTTCTTATGGTTAAATTCTTTTTTATTGTTGTTTTTGCTCATTTTCCCAGCCTATTTCCTGACTCAATTTCATGTTAAAGTTGGATTCTGCTCACCTAGAGATGGAGAGACACTGTCCCAAGCTTTAGGCATTTTCATGCTACTTTTTTCTTTTTAAAGTAATATTTTATTTTTTCTCCTCAATTTCACGTAAAAACAATTTTAAATATTTTTTATTTTAAAAAAAGTTTTGAGTTTCAAGTGCTACCCCTCCTTTCTTCCTGACTGAGATGGTAAGCAATTTGATATAGGTTATAAGTGTGCAATCATATAAAATATTTAGATATTAGTCATTATGTGCAAGAAGACAAGAACAAAAAAAGTAAAAAATAGTATGTATCAATATGTCTTCAGACAACATCAGTTCTTTATCTTGGAGGTGGATAGAATTTTTCATCGTAAGTCTTTTGGGATTATCTTGGATATATTGCTGAGAATAATTAAGTCGATCACAGTTCTTCGTTGTACAATATTGCTGTATACAATGTTCTGCTGACCTCACTTTGTATCAGTTCATGTAAGTCTTTCCAGGTTTTTCAAAATCATCCTGCTTGAGGGGCAGCTAGGTGGTGCAGTGCCCTGGATTCAGGAGGACCTGAGTTCAAATCCAACCCCAGACACTTGACACTTACTGTGTGACCCTGGGCAAGTCACTTAACCCCAATTGCCTCACCAAAAAGAAAAAATCATCCTGCTTGTCATTTCTTATAGCGCAATTCTATTACTATATTGCAGCCATTCTCCAGCTGATGTATATTCCCTCAATTTCCAATTCTTAGCCACTAAAAAGTGAGCTGCTATATTTTTGTACAAATAGATTCATCTCCTTTTTCCTCTCTCTCTCTCTCTCTTTCTCTCTTCCTGTATCTCTGTTTATCTGTTTTTGTTTCTCTGTCTCTCTCTTTGATACATAGTAGTGTTATTGCTGGATCAAAGGGTATTCACAGTCCTTTAGCTGGAGCTAATTGCTCTCTATAATTATTGGATCAGCACACAACACAATTGGTGTATTAGTGTCTCAGTTTTCCCACATGCTTTCCAACATTTATCATTTTCCTTTTTTGTCAAATTAATTAGCCAATCAGATAGGTGTAAGGTGCTAACTCAGGGTTGTTTTAATTTTCATTTCTCTAATCAACAGTGATTTAGAGCATTTTTATATGACTATAGGTAGTTTTGATTTCTTTGTCTGAAAACTGCCTATTCATATCCTATGACCATTTACCAATTGGGGAAAGATATATTTTTATAAATTTGATTCAGTTCTCTATATATTTGAGAAACATGGCCTCAATCACACATACTTGTTATCATTTTAATAGTGCTGGTTTTGTTTGTACAAAAACTGTTTACCTTTATATAGTCAAAATTATCCATTTTACATTCTGTAATACATGTAATGTAATGTATATCTTATTTGGTCCCAAATTCTTCCCTTATTCATAAATAAGTCATTTATCTACTTTGCTTATGATATCCCCATTTATGTGTAAATCATGTGTCCATTTTGACTTTATCTTAACATATGTTATAGGATCTTGGTCTTTACCCAGTTTCTGAAATACCATTTTCCAGTTTTCCCAGCAGTTTTTGCCAAATAATGAGCTGTTGTTCCAAAAGCTTGGATCTTTGGGTTTATCAAACTTTACTACAATTAGTACAATTATTTACTATGAAGTGATCTCTATTCTTGTTTCTTAGGTAGTACCAGATTGTTTTGATAATTATTGCTTTATAATACAGTTTAAAATCTGGGATGGCTAGAATAACTTCCTTCACTTTTTCCCATAAATTTCCTTGAGATTCTTTACCTTTTGTTCTTCCAGTTGAATTTTATTATGATTTTTTTCTAGATTTGGGAAATAATTTTTGGTAGTTTGATTAGCATGGCACAGAATAAATAAATTAATTTAGGTAGAATTGTTATCTTTATTATGGGCTTGGCATGCCCATGAGCAATTGACATTTTTCTAGTTATTTAGATCTGACTTTATTTGTGTGAAAAATGTTTTCTAGGGGGGAGCTAGGTGACACAGTAGATAAGTACGGCCCTGGATTCAGGAGGACCTGAGTTCAAATCTGGCCTCAGACACTTGACACTTACTAGCTTGGGCAAGTCACTTAACCCTCATTGCCCTGCAAAGGGGAAAAAGAAAAGAAAAAAAAAGAAGTGTTTTCTAGTTGTGTCCATAGAATTTCTGTGTTTGTCTTTGCAGGTAGACTTCCAAGTATTTTATATTATTTACAGTTATTTTAAGTGGAATTTCTCTTTCTCTTTCTTGCTATTGGACTATATAGAAATGCTGATTAGTTATGTGCCTTTATTTTGTATCCTGAAACTTTGCTAACATTGTTAATTATTTCAAGCATTTGTTTAGTTGATTCCCTAAGGATTATCATTTCACCTACAAAGAATGATAATTTTGCTTTTTTCATTGCCTATTCTAATTCCTTCTAATTCTTTTTTTCTTTTATTGCATTTCTAGTACAGTATTGAATTATAGTGTTAATAATGGGAATCCTGGGGCAGCTAGATGGTGCAGTGGATAGAGCACCGGCCCTGGAGTCAGGAGTACCTGAGTTTAAATACAGCCTCAGACACTTAACACTTACTAGCTGTGTGACCCTGGGCAAGTCACTTAACCCCAATTGCCTCACTAAAAAAAAAAAAATTTTTTTTTAATTAATGGGAATCCTTATATCACCCCTGGTTTTATTGGGAAGGCTTCTAGCTCACCCCATTTCGGATAATGTTTTGGATAAATATGATTTATTATTTTAAGGTAAGGACCATTTATTTCTGTTCTCCCTAATGTTTTGTTTCTTCTCTATTTTTTTTAATTTATTTTTTGTTTGGTGAGGCATTTGGGGTTAAGTGACTTGCCCAGGGTCACACAGCTAGTAAGTGTTAAGTGTCTGAGGCCGGATTTGAACTCAGCTCCTCCTGACTCCAGGGCCGGTGCTCTATCCACTGCACCACTTAGCTGCCCCCTCCCTAATGTTTTGAATAGGAATGAGTGTTATATTTTGTCAAAGGCTTTTTCTGCATCTATTGAGATAATCATATGATTTCTGTTGGTTTTATATGATCAGTTATGCTTAGTTTTCTTAATATAGAAGCACCCCTGTATTCCTAATATTAACTCCATCTGGTCATAGTATGTGATCCTTATTATGTATTGTTGTAATCTCCTTGCTAGTATTTTATTTAAAATATTTGAATCAATATTAAGTAAGGAAAATGGTGTATAGTTTTATTTTGGTTTGTTTTTTTTTCTGTTCTCAATCTTTCTCATTTAGGTCTCAAAATTTCATAGGACTCCCTCTTTAAATATTTTTCCAGTTTATATAGTATTGAGAGTAATAGTTCTTTAAATGTTTGGTAGAATTCACTTGTGAATCCATCTAGCTCTGTCTTGATTTCTCATAAAGTCATTAGCTTCTATTTCCTCAATCCTAATTTTTAAGCAATGATTTTTTCAGAGAGCTTTTGGTCTTTTCCATTTGGCCAATTTAACTTTTCAAGCTGTTGACCTTTGTTTTCATGACCCTCCTTTATCACTCTCATTTCTCTTTCCATTTTTCCCTCTACCCCTCTTTTCCCTCTATCTCTCTTACTTTATCTTCAAAGTCTTTTTCCAGCACTTTTATGGTCTGATATTGATTCATTTTTTTCTTGGAAGCTTTGGATGTAGGAGCCTTGGTTGCTATTGTCTTCTGAGGGTGCATGCACCTCGATCTTCCTTGTCACTAAAGAAACTTTCTATGGTCCTCATTTTTCTCTGTCTGCTCATCTTGCCCGTCTTTTACTTGACTTTTAACTCCATCTTAAAGTGGGGCAGTGCTTTCCAGAATGTACTGTCCCAAGCTTCAGGTGGTCTAAGGTGGTACAATTTGAGGAGGGGCAGGTTCTTCACTTGCCTGGCCTGTTCTCTGGTCAGTAGATAACCCCAGGCCAACTCCCCTCCCCAATCTGGGCTACCACCACTCAAGCCTACTTCCTGGTTCCCAGCAGGAATACTGGCTCTGGAGGTTTTTTCTTAGGGAGTTCAGTGATGGAGTTCAATTTATTTTTCTAAGTTGGGTTTATTTAAGTATTCTGTTTCCTCTTTTGTTAATCTAGGCAATTTATAATTTTGTAAATATGGATCCATTTCATTTAGATTGTCATATTTATTGGCATACCATTGAGCAAAATAGCTCCTAATAATTGTTTTAATTTTCTCTTCAATGGTGAATTCACTCCTTTCGTTTTTGATATTGGTAATTTCATTTTAAAAATCAAATTAACAAAAGTTTTGTCTATTTTATTTTTTTCATAAATCCAACTTCTCATTGTATTTATCAGTCCAATGATTTTCTTACTTTCAATTTTATTAATCTCTTCTGATTTTTTCAGGATTTCCAATTTAGCATTTAATTGGAGATTTTTAATTTATTCTTTTTTCAGTTTTTTTGGTTGCATGACCAGTTCATATCTGTCCATTCTCTATTTTGTTGATGTAAGCATTTAGAGATATAAATTTCCCCTAAATATTACCTTGACTTCATCCCATAAATTTTGGTAAGTTTGTCTCATTGTCATTTTATTTAATGAAATTATTGATTTGTTCTTTGACCCATTTATTCTTTGTTTGCTGTTAATTTTTCATTTCTATTACCAGTACCCTTTATTCAATGTAATTTTATTGCATTATGATTTGAAAAGGATATATTTAATATTTTTGCCCTGAAGGATTATTTTTACATTTTTCTGGATAGATGATTCTTGATTGTTATTTGCCTTCTGGAATATCATATTTCTAATACTTTCAGTTCCTTAATGTAGAAGCCAGTAAATCCTATGTAATCCTATGTTTCCACAATATTTGAACAATTTCTTTCTGGCTACTTGCAGTATTTTTCCTTTGAGCTGGGAGTTAAATTTGACTATGATATTCCTGGGAGTTTTCATTCTGGAATCACTTTCAGGTGCTGATTGGTGGATTCTTGCAATTTCTATTTTGCCCTCTTATTCTAGGATATCAGGATAGTTTTACTTAAAATATGATATTTAGGGGCAGCTAGGTAGTGCAGTGGATAGAGTACCAGCCCTGGAGTCAGGAGGACCTGAGTTCAAATCTGGCCTCAGACACTTAACACTTACTAGCTGTGTGACCCTAGGCAAGTCACTTAACCCCAATTGCCTCACCAAAAAAAAAAAGATATTCAGGTTCTTTTTTTGATTATAGCTCTTAGGTGGGCCAATAATTCTTAAATTGTCTGTTTTTAATCAATTTTCTTGGTTAGTTATTTTTCCAATAGGAGATTTTACATTTTCATATTTTTTAATTCTTTTGATTTTATTTTATCATTTCCTTATGTTTCATGGAGTCACTAGCTTATACTTGAACAATTCTAATTTTTATGGATTTTTTTTCCAGTAAGATTTTTAACATCCTTTTCATCTGGCCAATTCTATTCTTTAAGAAGTTATTTTCTTTGGTGTGCTTATGCATATTTTTTCCATTTTCTTGTGTTTCTTTTACCAAGCTGTTGACTGTTTTTCCATCATTCTCTAGCATTACTTTCTTTATTTTTCCAAATTTTTCTTCTGATTCTCTTATTTGCTCTTTAAATTAGTTTTTAGTTCTTACAGTTCTTTTTGGGCCTGAAACTAATTTATATTTTTCTTTCAGGCTTTACATGTAGCCATGTCTATACTTTTGTCTTCTTCTAGGTTTGTGCCCTATCACCATAGTAACTTTCTATAGTCAGGTCCTTTTTTGTTATTTGCTCATTTTTTTCTGCCTATTTTGAGACTTTGTACTTCTCTGTGAGATCTGGGCTCTGCTTCTATACTGTCACAAGCTTACAGACTTGGGATTTTTTGCCGGTTTTCATTGGACCTCAGGGCCTACCTGTTTGCTTGCACTGCAGTGGAGAGGTGTTCCCTGTTGGCTTCTACTGGGAGTGGCACCTCCCTGTTGGCCTGCTCTGGGGTTGGGGCCTCATTGGTGACTTGTTATGGAGGCAGGATCTTTTGGCTGCCTGCCCCTGCCCCTACTGGTCAGCAATGGGTGTGCATCTGCACTAGTGGCCAGCACTGGGGTTGGGGTTACACTGTGCTGCTAATCTGGAATTTTTGCCTCCTCTCTGGGGCTTCTGGCTTGCATGCTGCTGGATTGTCCTGAGGCTCAGAGTCTTGCTGCAGTCCCCCTATTGTGTGGTCTACTGCTGCTGTTCTCAGAGTAGCTACTCTCCCACCCCAGTGAGACAGACTTCCTGCTGTGTTGATAAGGTGCTTCTCCATTCCCAAACTGGTTCTAAGGTGTTTTTTAAGATTGTTTGGAGGAGGGAGCAGCTAGGTGGCACAGTGCATAAAGCACCAGCCCTGTATTCAGGAGAACCTGAGTTCAAATCTGGCCTCAGACACTGTGTGACCCTGGGCAAGTCACTTAATCTTTATTGCCCTGCAAAAAAAAAATTTGTTTGGAGGAGAATTCAGGAAAGAGCTCTAGGAATTTCCTTCCTCACCCTGCCATCTTGGCACCAGAATTCTGCTACTTTTTTTCAAAGCTAGTTCTGGGAGTATACAAGTTTTTGGTGCTTCCAAAGTGGTGTGATTGAGGGAGATGTGTTGTCACTGTTCTGCTGGTATTAACTCTGTTTTGTTGTTGTTGTTTTATTTTTTTAATTAAAAAAGGGTTCTTGGTCCCCTGCAACTGTACTTGCTAGGACTATTTTCTATTTTGGTGCTATAGCCAAGGCCTCTGTTCTCTTGTGATTGACTATCAACACTCTTCTCTGCCCTGTGTGTTAAAAATTATTTGTGGTAAAGATTAATATTAAAAGTTTTAGCTGAATCATTTGAGAAGTGCCACACCTGGCCCACCCTGAAATTGTGCATGCTACTGAGCGGCTTTTGAAGGACCTCCCCTTTTGGGGAGGAAAACACGAGGAACTTCCAGAATGCCAACTCTAAAGTGACAGCGGGAACAGAAGTTTGTGCACGGAGTTGAGGCTGGTGGTGTCTGGGGACCTGGTGGTGCACGTGTTTTGTACTCTGTTTCGGGGGACTGCTGAGTTACTGCAGACTGACTGGGTTGGTGAGTTAATGATGGAAAACCCTAAGTTTAGTGTTAAGACTATCTATCTGCATTTCTACTTCCTTATTTCCTTAATTGGTTTCACCTTTGTGGTCTGATTAATTCCCAAGCAATAAAACCTGATCCTTTATGAACTAAAGCTCAGAGGCTCCTTTTCTTATTGTCCTATATGTGTGTGTGTGTGTGTGTGTGTGTGTGTGTGTGTGTGTGTGTGTGTGTGTGTGTGTGTATAAGGGAAAGTATAAAAGCGGGAGATTAATGCTCCATATATCCAATTTTGACTCTCACAGTTTTGGTGACCTCGAAAGGGACGTTATGAACTCTCCCACCCTCCCTAGTATGGCCACAAGCCAGCTAATTTGGTGGACTTTCTCTTACCTCCCCCCACTGACTTTCCCTCATTTGCCCAATCTCCTTTGCTTTAAGCCTCTAAAAGCCTTGCTTTAAATAGAAAAGCCAGCCCAATTTAAAGGGCAACATGATTGAATATTCTGCTTTCCCTTTGATTTTTCTCATTGGAATGTATTGGGACAGCATAACGTACGGATGTAGAGGATTAATTTACTCAATGATCCTTCATGACATTATTGTTTTTTTCCTCATTCATACAGCAAAAAGTTTTTGGTATAATAGTCTGAGTGTGAATTTTATGGAAAATGCACTTGATATTAGTAGAAATTTCATGCCTGCAGTTGAAATTCATTTTAATACTACATTCATAGTTCAAACGACTATGAATTTCATTTTCGCTCTTATCATTGTTATACTGTGGGGGAAAGTGTCACGTGTCTAGAGAAATGCCCAAGACAGCTCCCTCTGCTGGAGACAACCTAAATTCAAAAACAGATCTTGACCAATCTTTAGAATCAGATCAGCAGAAACTGCTCCCCCTGCAGGAAGCTATAGAGCATACCAAAAAAAGAGTGCCAATTCAAGTTAGAAAACATAGCCCCTTTAAACCAAGTGACTTAAGATCATGGAAAACAATCATCCCTAGTTTTGAGAAAAATCCAAACACTGTAATTTCACAGTTAAAGACTATATTTAATGCATATCAACCCACTTGGGCTGATGTTACTTGCCTTATGGAAACTTTACTATCCCCTGCTGAGATTGCAAATATTATCTCAGCAGGAAATTTCCTTGTTGTGAAGGGTCAGGCCATTTTGGCATGGCCTCTCAGGGATCCGGAGTAGAATTATAATAATGACAGGCAATTCCAAGAATTAAAAGATGCTAGGGAAATGCTTCTGAAGAGAATGGAATCTTTCTCTAAAAAACCTGAAAACTGGCAAAAAATTTTTAAGCCTACTTCAGGAGGCTAACAAAAGACCAAACAGATTTTACAATAGGCTTTGTGAGGCCACAAGACAGTACACCAGATTAGATCCAGAAGATCTAAGAGATTCCTATATTGTTCTCAACACATTTGTTTATAATTCACTTCTAGAAATCTGCAGATACTTTCTGACATAATGTGCAGACTGGAGATATCTCACAGTAGATAGGATTAAGGAACTTGCAAATTATGTCTTTGACTCACATGAGGAAAGTCCAGATGGCCCTAGGCAGAGTATTCTGGAACCTGCAATTCCTAGTCAGCCATTTAAACACCAACACAAGGGCACTAAGGTGTGTCGCTATTGTGAAAAGGAAGGGCATTTATTGAGGGATGTAGGACTTGGAGAAGAGAATCTAATTATAAGCAAAATCAAAATAGAAATAGATCTTTTCAGGGGAATACAGAGAGACGGTATCAGAATAACTATAGACCCTATTAGAGAGGTAGAGAAAGATAGAACCAGAATCAAGGTAACCAGGGTCTCCCTCAGAGGGGGGCACAGGATTGGTGAGATAAAGAGGAGGAATGGAAGATAAATAATGAAAGCCACATATTCCCAGATCCGGATTTTTTGAATGCACTTGTGCCATTCACCTCCCCAGAGTAATGAACCTCATGTGACCCTCAAAGTGGGAGACACGTGTTATGATTGTATGCTAGACACAGGAGCTTCTAAATCAGTATTAGTAAGCAAACCAGACCCTGGGTGTAGAGCTGTAGGATCTTTGAATATGATAGGACTCTTAGAAAAAGCCCAAAGAGTGGCAAAATTAACCCCTTGCATGGTATCTATGAGGCCCTTAACAGTGGAACATTCATTATTACTTATGCCTGTAAATTACTTATGCCCCTGTAAATTAATTAGGTCGTGATCTCCTTTGCAAGCTCAGAGCAACCATATCTTGTGCTTCAGATGGGGCTGTCTCCCTACAATTGCTAGAGGATACTGGTGAGAGATTAAAATTAGATATTAGATCATAAATCTACCCTACTTAACCTTTCCCTTAATTTATCTCCCAGACTAGTAAATGGAAGAAGCTTCTGGTTTTCTAGATAGAGCTTTTATTGTATGGTAGTCACAAGGTGATGTTGATTAGAAGGATAGGAAAGTAGAAATACAATACAAATCGTCTTAAGTCTAGGCTTAGTCTATATTCTGTATAAAACTCACCAAAAGCGGAAGGCCACCTTTGGGGCGAGAGACCGAGTCAAGCGCGTGCTGTTAACCGAGAGCCGGGCCGAGTCAAACTCCAGTCCGCGTCTGTTTGTGCAGCACAGCCAGGAGACCAGCGGAGCAGGAAAAAAGGCCCCACTTCTGTTCTCTCCTTGCCTTTTAAGCTCACAGCCCGGAAGTCGAGTGCTCAGCAGGCAATCTGGCGTGCGTCGCAGGCGGACTGGTGTGCGTAGCTCATGCTGTTGGTCTCCTCCCCAAAAGGGTGATCCTAAAAAAAACTGGTGTCTCTCCATTATCTAACTGACTGTTAAAACTTTTTACCACATTCCCCCCTTTCGTTCCTCAAAAAACAAAATATTTCCTTGATGGAACAGTAAAAAGAATATAATAACTATTGCTAACTAATAATATGTGAACAACAATATAGAAAAGGAAGAGAGGAAAGTTTTGTCCAGAGGGGCGATTTTTTTGTCCTCATGAACCGACGCTTTGACATTAGTCTTGCAAAGGGAGAGCCTCTGCAGAGAGTACATGTTACAGATAGTGTATATTATAACAGAAAGGAGATAGTAAAAACTAACAAAACATATAAAGTCTCTGAGTTCTCTTGTCTTCTTGAAGTGGTAAGATGTCATCAGGAGGAAACTGGATTCTGGACTCTGGTCTGGATTCTGGTCTGGAAAAACTGGATTCTGGACTCTGGTCTGGAAAGCTGGATTCTCTTCTTTAACTGTTTGAATTGCTGTATTTTTACTAAACCTTAGCATAGCATTGTCAATGATCAAATTAATAAATTCCATTACACTGGTCATTTATTACCAATTTTATTTACAGAAGCTCAAGGAGCAGTAAGGGAGGTATCCAAAATTCCCTCTGATATTCCTGAGTCTTTATGGGCCTCATCCCCTACTGCCATGCCTCTTACCTTTTAGGTTAAAGGGGGACCACCTCCCTCCATTCCACAATATCCATTGTCTAGGGAAGCAATAGAAGGGAGCACCCCTATAATTGAGGCTTTGTAAAGTCAGGGTATTATTATTCCATGTCATCACTATCCATGCAATACTCCCATTTTGCCAGTTAAAAAACCCAAGCCTGGGGGAAGCTAGGTGGCACAGTGTATAGAGCACTGGCCCTAGATTCAGAAGGATCTGAGTTCAAATCTGGCCTCAGACACTTAACTCTTACTAGCTGTGTGACCCTGGGCAAGTCACTTAACCCCAATTGCCTCACCAAAAAAAAAAAAAGAAAGAAAGAAAGAAAAAGAAAAGGAAAAAAAAACCCAAGCCTGGGCCAGATGGTAAACCTGTTTATCATTTTTTGCAAGATCTTAGAGTGATTAACAATCATGTTATCCCTAGGCACCCTATAGTCCCAAACCCCGTGATGATAATATCGTCCATTCCCTGTGATGCTACATGCTTCACAGTGGTAGACTTCTGCTCTGCCTTTTTCTCCATACTTGTACATGAGGACTTCCAATATTTATTTTCTTTCATTTGGAAAAATACACAGTGGACCTGGACTAGATTCCCACAGGGATTTGCAGACAGTCCCACATTATTTTCCCAAATTTTACAGCAGGATCTGGCCTCCATTAATTTTAAAGGCTCCACACTAGTACAATATGTTGATGACTTACTTTTAGCCTCCCCTAATGCTGAAATTTGTCAGGAAGATAGCTGTCACTTACTACTAGAGCTACATAAGAGAGGCCACAAGGTGTCCAAGTCAAAAGTACAGTGGTGGGGCAGCTAAATGGCACAGTGGATAGAGCACTGGCCCTGGATTCAGGAGTACCTGAGTTCAAATCCGGCCTCAGACACTTATTACTTACTAGCTGTGTGACCCTGGGCAAGTCACTTAACCCCAATTGCCTTACTAAAAAAACAAAAAACAAAAACAAAAGTACAATGGTGTTTGCCCCAGGTAGAATACCTAGGATTTATTCTGGCTGCTAGAACTCGCTCTGTCTCTTCTAAGCGAGCTCAGGCCATTCAACAACTCGGCCCTGTGGTAAAATATGAAAGTTTTTAACAGTCGGTTAGGATAACTGAAAGACGCCAGTTTTTCAAGGACCACCCTTTTGGGGAGGAGATGAACAGTCCGCCTGCTGCGCATGTCAGACTGCCTGCCGGGTTTTTGACTTCCGGGGTGGAGAGAACGGGAGTAGGCCTTTTTGCCTGCTTGGCGGGACTCCTGACGGCGTGGCACAGACGGTCTCTCTCTCTCCAAAGGTGGCCTTTTCGGTTTGGTGAGTTTTTATAAGGAATATAGACTAAGCCTAGACTTAAGACGATTTGTATTGTATTTCTATTTTCCTATCCTTCTAATCAACATCACCTTGTGACTACCATACAATAAAGGCTCTATCTAGAAAACCAGAAGCTTCTTCCATTTACTAGTCTGGGAGATAAATTAGGGAAAAGTTAAGTAGGGGAGATTTATGATCTAATATCCAATTTTATTCTCACAGTTTGGCGACCCCTGAAGGGATCTTAAGGACCCTCCCACCCTCCCTAGTTTGGCCATGAGCCACCTAATTTAGTGGACTTTCTCTTAAATACCCCCACTGACTTTGCCTCATTTGCTTAATCTCCCTTGCTTTAAGCCTCTAAAAGTCTTGCTTTAACCAGAAAAGGCAGCCCAGTTTAAAGGGCAAGATGCTCGAATATTCTACTATCCCTTTGATTTTTCTCATCGGAATGTATTGGGACAGCATAACGTCCCGACTTAGAGGAATAGTTTACTCAATGGTCCTTCATAACATTATTGGTTTTTTCCTCATTCAGGCAGCAAAAAGTTTTTTGTATAATAGTATAAGTGAGAATCTTTGGGAAAATACATTTAATATAAGTAGAAATTTTATGCCTGCAATTGAAATACCTTTTAATACCACATCCATAGTTCATACGACTAAGGATTTTATTTTTTTTGTTATTATCATTGTTATAATATGGGGGAAATTCTCACATATGGAGAGAGTCCTCAAAATGGCTGTTTCTACTAGAGATGATCCAAGTTTAGAATCAGATCAGCAGAAACTACTCCCTCTGCAGGAAGCTATAGAACATAGTAAAAAGGGAGTGCCAATTCAAGTCAGAAAACATAGCCCCTTTAGACCAAGTGACTTGAGCGCATGGAAATCAATCATCCCTAGTTTTGAGAAAAATCCAAACACTGTAATTTCACGGTTAAGGACTATATTTAATGCATATCAACCCAGTTGGGCTGATGTTACTTGCCTTTTGGAAACTTTACTGTCCCCAACTGAGATTACAGATATTATCTCAGCCCTTGTTGAGAAAGGTAAGGCCGATGTGGAATGGCCTCTAAAGGAGGAATTATAATAATGATAGGGATTTCCAAAGATTAAAAGATGCTAGAGAAACACTTCTGAAGGGAATGGAATCTTGCTCTAGAAAACCGGAAAACTGGCAGAAATTTTTAAGCCTACCTCAGGAGGCTAATGAAAGACCAAACAGATTTTATGATAGACTTTGTGAGGCCGCTAGACAGTACACCAGATTGGATCCAGTAGATTTAAGAGATTCCTATATCGTTCTCAACACATTTGTTTATAATTCACTGCCAGAAATACGCAGATACTTTCTGAAACAATGTCCAGACTGGAGAAATCTCACAGTAGATAGAATTAAGGAACTTGCAAATTATGTCTTTGACTCACGTGAGGAAGGTCCAGATCACCCTAAACAGAGCATTCTGGCACCAGCGATTCCTAGTCAGCCATGTGAATACCGGAACAAGGACACTAAGGTGTGTTGTTACTGTCGTAAGGAGGGGCATGAATTGAGAGAATTTAGGACTTGGAGAAGAAATTCTAATTCTAATTACACGCGAAATCAAAATAGAAATAGATCTTTTCGGAGGAATACAGAAAGGCAGTACCAGAATAATGGTAACCAAGGTCCCCCTCAGAAGAGGACACAGGAATGACGGTGTCTTGGGGAGGAATGGAACATAGATAATGAAAGCCATATATTCCCAGATCCGGATTTTTTGAATGCACTTGTGCCAGTCCATTCACCTCCCCAGAGTAATGAACCACATGTCACCTTAAAAGTGGGGGAGACTTATTATGATTGTCTGCTAGACACAGGAGCCTCTAAATCAGTATTAGTAAGCAAACCAGATGCTGGGTGTAGACCTGTAGGATTTTTGAATGTAGTGGGAGTCTCAGGAAAGAGCCAGAGAGTGGCAAAATTGAATCCTCGCATGGTATCTATGGGGCCCTTAACAGTAGAACATTCATTTTTACTCATGCCTGATGCCCCTGTAAATTTATTAGGTCGTGATCTCCTTTGCAAGCTTAGAGCAACCATATCTTGTGCTCCAGATGGGGCTGTCTCCCTACAATTGCCAGAGGATACTGTTCATTTATTACCAATTTTACTTACAGAAGCTCAAGGAACAGCAGGGGAGGTATCCAAAATCCCCTCTGACATTCCTGAGTCTTTATGGGCCTCATCCCCTAATGAGGTGGGGCTCCTTAAGTCTGCCATGCCTGTTACCTTTAAAGTTAAGGGGGGACCACCCCCCTCCATTCCACAGTATCCATTGTCTAGGGAAGCAATAGAAGGGATCACCCCTATAATTGAGACTTTGAAAAGCCAGGGTATTATTATTCCATGTCATCACTCTCCATGCAATACTCCCATTTTGCCAGTTAAAAAACCCAAGCCTGGGCCAGATGGTAAACCTGTTTATCGTTTTGTGCAAGATCTTAGAGCGATTAATAATTATGTTATTCCTAGACATTCTATAGTCACAAACCTGGCTACGATAATTTCATCAATTCCCTATGAATCTACATGTTTCACAGTGGTAGACCTTTGCTCTGCCTTTTTCTCCATACCAGTACATGAGGACTTCCAATATTTATTTGCTTTTACCTGGAAAAATAGACAGTGGACCTGGACTAGACTCCCACAGGGATTTGTAGACAGTCCCACATTATTTTCCCAAATTTTACAGCAGGATCTGGCCTCTATTACCTTTAAAGGCTCCACACTAGTACAATATGTTGATGACTTACTTTTGGCCTCTCCTAATGCTGAAATTTGTCAGGAAGATAGCCGTCACTTACTGCTGGAGCTGCACAAGAGAGGACACAAGGTTTCCAAGACAAAGGTACAATGGTGTTTGCCCCAGGTAGAATATTTAGGATTTATTTTGGCTGCTGGAACTCGCTCTGTCTCTTCTAAGCGAGTCCAGGCCATTCAACAACTCTCTGCCCCCACTACTAAGAGGCAGTTGAGAGCCATTCTGGGAGCAGCTGGGTACTGTAGACAATGGATACCCTCTTTTGGTGAAATTACTAAACCTCTCATAGCTCTTACAAAAAGTTCTGTCCCAGACATTTTACAGTTGGATCCCCAGCATCTCTCAGCCATAAAAGAATTAAAACGGGCCTTGTTATCAGCACCTGCCCTAGGACTACCAGATTATAGTAAGCCTTTCACTCTCTTTGTGCATGAACAAAGGGGGGTGGCTTCTGGAGTTCTGACTCAGGCACTGGGGCCTAACCAACACCCTATAGCCTACTATTCAACTCAGCTGGACCCTGTAGCGGCTGGAGCGCCACCTTGCCTTAGAGCAGTGGCGGCCACAGCCCTTTTGGTAGAAAAAGCCTCTGATTTGGTCCTAGGTAACCCTCTAACTGTGCAATGCCCTCACGAAGTGGAGGCTCTCTTACTACGTCACAGGACACAAGCCTTTTCAGATCAAAGGCTGGCTAAGTATGAAATAACCCTGTTAGGTAATGAGAATATCACTTTAAAATGCTGCACAGTTCTTAATCCAGCAACACTACTCCCTAACTTACCATTCTCAGGGGAACCGTTGCACGACTGTGCTTCTTTAGTTGATATGGCTGAAAAACCCCGTGACGATCTTTTTGATACACCTTTAGAAAATCCTGATCTTGTTCTCTATACAGATGGTTCCTCATTTATGAGAGAGGGAACCCGTTTTACTGGAGCTGCTGTAGTTTCTGATTATGACACCCTCTGGGCAGCTTCTCTGCCTTCCCATTTTAGTGCACAGGCTGCTGAACTTGTGGCTCTTACACAGGCCTGTAATATAGCCAAAGATAAGAGTGCCACCATTTTTACTGACTTGAAATATGGCTTTGGCATATGCCACTTTATTGGTATGATTTGGCGTCAATGAGGCTTTCTAACATCCTCGGGCAAGGCTATTGCCAATGGGAACCTTATCAAGGACCTCTTAGATGCCCTGAAACTGCCTTCTTCCCTAGCCGTTGTACATTGCCCTGCCCACACAGGGAATAGTGATCCTGTTTCAAAGGGAAATGCACAAGCCGATTCTGCAGCCAAGCTTGCTGCATTAGAAGCTCCTGAACATGTATTTAACCTTTCACCTTCTGAGGATATTCCTTCCAACCTAACCTATGATGATTCTGAAGTAGAAAAGTGGAAAAAGAAATTTAAGGCGAAACAGATCAATGGCATCTGGGTGTCTCCGGAAGGTAAGCCATTTCTTCCCCGGAAATTCTACCACCAGGTATGCCTCTCTGTTTACAGAAAAGGCCATTTTGGTACACAAGGCATTGTAGACTCTATTAAGAGAACCTGGATAGCACCAGGTGTGACTAATACAGCATCTCAAATCTGCTCGGGCTGCTCCACATGTCAGTCTTATAATCAGTATGCTTTTAAGGCCAAAGCTTATGGAGGGCATCCTCTAGCATATACACCTTTTGAGCACTTACAAATTGATTATATTACTATGCCAAAAGCAGGACATTATAAATTTTGCCTGTTATAGTTGACCAACTCACTGGGTGGGTGGAGGCATTTCCCAGCCCCTGAGCCACAGCTGCCTTTGTTGCCAAAATTCTTCTTAAAGAGATAGTACCTCGTTTTGGCCCACCAGCCCGCATTGATTCTGACAAAGGCACACATTTCACTGATTCGATTTTATCCCAAATCTACTCTTTCTTGGGAGTGACTCCAAAATTCCACACGCCCTACCATCCACAAAGTTCAGGCCAAGTTGAACGTATGAATAAAGAGCTTAAGAGTATGATTGGCAAATTATGTACTGAAACCCATTTGAAATGGCCTGATGTTCTACCATTGGCATTATTCTATCTACGCAGTAGACCAAGAGGAGAACTTCATATATCTCCTTATGAAATGCTTTTTGGTCACCCTCCTATCCAAGCTAAAACTTTTTCCCCAGTTTATACATCACTGGTGGGAGGTGATACTTCTGTTGCCTCCTATATACAGGAATTACAGACTAGGCTACGTGAACTCCATGAGGCAGGAGCTGTGGTCCAGGCAGGACCATTAGACTTTTCATTGCATAACTTCAACCCAGGAGATAAAATATATGTAAAGAATTTTCAGAGAACCAGTGGAACTCAACCTGCCTGGGAAGGACCTTTTCAGGTATTATTGACAACTCCTACTGCCATTAAAATTGGTGAAAAAGACTCATGGATTCATTGCTCTCATATAAAGCCTGCACCATTCATAGGTGAAGAGATTTCAGATAGACCTGAGGTAGACGCTAAAGAGGTAAAAACCCTAACGATAGCAACTGTTAAAGAGCAAAGAGAGTTCAGAGGAAACAGGCAGTTCCCATTTGATAATCCCACTGATCAGTTAAATGCTTTGGGACTCAGTCTTCATAAAGTATCAGGAGACGGAAATTGCCTTTTTAGGGCTTTAGCAGACCAGCTAGAAGGTCACTGTAGAAATCATCTCAGACACAGACAAGAAGCTGCTTCTTATATGATTAACCATAGACAAGAGTTTGAGTCTTTTATAGTAAATGACTCCCCTTTTGAAGAATATGTTGATGAATTAAAGAAATTTGGAAAGTGGGGAGGAAATGATACAATTGTAGCATTTGCTAAGCAGCATCAGCTGAATGTTGTGGTTCATCAATTAAATCAGCCTTTATTGAAAATCAGTGGCACAGACAAAACTGATGCTAGAGAACTCCACATTTTCTACCATAAAGAACATTATGACAGCATTAGAAAGATCAATGACAATTCAGAAACCCCTGCCACTTTGGCATGCAGAGAATTGGGGAACCAGTTAAAACAATGTGGCATACCCCAAACTCTAGCAGCTTAAATACCTTAAAATTTAACAAGCATTTCCTTCCACAGGCAAAAGCACTGAAGCACATGGCCTAGTTTTCTGGCCCACCTCAATTTCTCCCACCCTTTTCCCTACCCTATACCTATTTTTTTTTAATCCTTTTTGTTTTTTGTTTTGTTTTGACTTTTGAAAGGCACTGAAAAGACCTGGAATTTACCACACCTTTAAGTTCTTTAAGAGCACAAAAGGGTGCTTAGCGAATCTTTTGCCTTTTATTTTTGGTTTTTGGTTTTGCTTTGTTTTTTTTTTTTACTTTTGTTTCTTTTGCTTTTCTTTAAAAACCCGATTTTATAAACTAAATGACTTTTCAAAGGCATTTTAAGTATATGCTATTGAATATTGAATCTTGCTAATTGAAGTCTTATTTCTTTTTGATGAATTAATCACCACTTTAAGTATCTGCTACTGTTATACTAGAGAATTCATGTATAAGATGATGTGGTCTACTTGCTAAAAGAAGATTATGTAATAATGTCTAAAAGAAGATTATGTAACAATGTCTAATATAATCAGCTATTTACATTCGTTTATTATTTATATGTCATTATACTCTGGGTATGGTTTGGAATTATTGTATATATCACTAATATGTTCTCAGTTATGCAGCATAGCACACATTTTTACCATCATACTGTCTTTGGTGAAATTAATGAGATTTCGGAAGTATGGAAACTTATCATTTCAGAGACTAACTTGCTGTGAACTCTGATGCAGGCCCTGGAGAGAATATATGTGCAACAAAAGGAGAGACAGGTATACGTAAGTCCATGGTTTGCTTATGATGGTGACTATGTAGAGCACAATTACTAGGCACAGTCCAGTATTCATCCTCTCTCCCTCCTAATTTAACCTAATTTAACTGAACTTACTTATCTTTTTATCTCACTCAGTTGAATTCACCTGTGGCCTAGCACAATCACTGGCTGTCTCAGAACCATGAGATATGGTATGATAACCTTTCCATAACATTTTCAGGTGTCATGAACACATACTAAATTTGATTTTGATCCAGACACATGGTGGTAAAAAGTGTTACTGATTGCAAAACTACCTCAACCCTCTATTGGAAGTCTAAGGATATAAAGAAGGGAATGTAATGGAATTTATTAATTTGATCATTGACAATGCTATGCTAAGGTTTTAAAAATACAGCAATTCAAACAGTTAAAGAAGATAATCCAGCTTTCCAGACCAGAGTCCAGAGTCCAGAATCCAGACCAGAGTCCAGAATCCAGACCAGAGTCCAGAATCCAGTTTTCCAGACCAGAATCCAGTTTCCTCCTGATGACATCTTACCACTTCAAGAAGACAAGAGAACTCAGAGACTTTATATGAACTGTTTTGCTTTATTAGCTTTTACTATCTCCTTTCTGTTATAATATATACTATCTGTAACATGTACTCTCTGCAGAGGCTCTCCCTTTGCAAGACTAATGTCAAAGTGTCGGTTCATGAGGGAAAAAAAAAATCGCCCCTCTGGACAAAACTTTCCTCTCTTCCTTTTCTGTATTGTTGTTCGCATATTATTAGTCAGCAAAAGTTATTATATTCTTTTTACTGTTCCATCAAGGAAACATTCCGTTTCTTGAGGAAGCAAAGGGGGGAAATGTGGTAAAATATGAAAGTTTTTAACAGTCAGTTAGGATAACTGAAAGACGCCAGTTTTTCAAGGACCACCCTTTTGGGGAGGAGATGAACAGTCCGCCTGCTGCGCATGTCAGACTGCCTGCCGGGTTTTTGACTTCCGGGGTGGAGAGAACGGGAGTAGGCCTTTTTGCCTGCTTGGCGGGACTCCTGACGGCGTGGCACAGACGGTCTCTCTCTCTCCAAAGGTGGCCTTTTCGGTTTGGTGAGTTTTTATAAGGAATATAGACTAAGCCTAGACTTAAGACGATTTGTATTGTATTTCTATTTTCCTATCCTTCTAATCAACATCACCTTGTGACTACCATACAATAAAGGCTCTATCTAGAAAACCAGAAGCTTCTTCCATTTACTAGTCTGGGAGATAAATTAGGGAAAAGTTAAGTAGGGGAGATTTATGATCTAATATCCAATTTTATTCTCACAGCCCCCACTACGAAGAAGCAGTTAAGAGCCATTCTGGGAGCATCTGGGTACTACAGACAATGGATACCCTCTTTTGGTGAAATTACTAAACCTCTCATAGCTCTAACAAAAAATTCTGTCCCAGACACTTTACAGTTGGATCCCCAGCATCTCTCATCCATAAGAGAATTAAAACAGGCCTTGTTATCAGAACCTGCCCTAGGACTCCTAGATTACAGTAAGCCCTTCACTCTCTTTGTGCATGAACCCCATAGCCTACTATTCAACCCAGCTGGACCCTGTAGCGTCTGGAGCACCACCTTGCCTTAGGGGAGTGGCGGCCATAGCCCTTTTGGTAGAAAAAGCCTCTGAGTTGGTCCTAGGTAATTAATTGTGCAATGTCCTCACAAAGTAGAGGCTCTCTTACTACGTCACAGGACGCAAGCCTTTTCAGATCAAAGGCTGGCTAAGTATGAAGTAACCCTGTTAGGCAACTAGAATACCACTCTAAAATGCTGCACAGTCCTTAACCCATCAACACTAAGCCCTAACTTACCCCTCTCCGGAGAGCCATTGCATGACTGTGCTTCTTTAGTTGATATGGCTGAGAAACCCCAGGTTGATCTTTTGGATACACCTTTGGAAACCCCATGATGATTTTTTCAATACTCCTTTAGAAAACCCTGATCTTGTCCTCTATCCAGATGGTTCTTCATTTATGAGAGAGGGGACTCGTTTCACTGGAGCTGCTGTAATTTCTGATTATGACACTGTCTGGGCAGCTCCTCTGCCTTCCCATTTTAGTGCGCAAGCTGCTGAACTTGTGGCTGTTGCACAAACCTGTAATATAGCCAAAAGAAAGAGTGCCACCATTTTTACAGACTCAAAATATTGTTTTGGTATATGCCACTCGATTGGCATGCTTTGGTTACAAAGAGGCTTTTTAACATCCTTGGTCAAGGTTATTGCTAATGGGGACCTTATTAAGGATCTCCTAGATGCCCTAAAACTGCCCTCTGACCTAGCCATTGTACATTGCCCTGCCCACACGGGGAATAGTGATCACATTTCAAAGGGGAATGCACAAGCTGATTCTTCAGCCAAGCTCACTGCATTAGAAGCTCCTGAACATGTATTTAACCTTTCACCTTCTGAGGATATTCCTTCCAACCTAACCTATAATGATTCTGAAGTAGTAAGGTGGAAAAAGAGATCTAAGGCGAAACAGATCAATGGAGTCTGGATGTCTTCAGAGGGAAAACCACTTCTTCCCCAGAAGTTCTATCACTAGGTATGTCTCTCTATTCACAGAAAAGGTCATTTTGGCACACAAGGCATTGTAGACTCTTTTAAGAGAACTTGGATAGCACCAGGTGTGACTAACACAGCATCTTGAATCTGCTCGGGCTGCTCCACATGTCAATCTTATAATCAGCATGCTTTCAAGGCCAAAGCTTATGGAGGACATCCTCTAGCATATACACCCTTTGAGCACTTGCCAAAAGCAGGACATTATAAATTTTGCCTGTTATAGTTGACCAACTCACTGGGTGGGTGGAGGCATTTCCCAGCCCCTGAGCCACAGCGGCCTTTGTTGCCAAAATTCTTCTTAAAGAGATAGTTCCTCACTTTGGCCCACCAGCCTGCATTGATTCTGACAAAGGCACACATTTTACTGATTTGGTTTTATCCCAAATCTACTCTTTCTTGGGAGTAACTCCAAAATTCCACACGTCCTACCACCCACAAAGTTCAGGCCAGATTGAATGTATGAATAAAGAGCTTAAGAATATGATTGGCAAATTATGTACTGAAACCCCTTTGAAATGGCCTGATGTTCTATCATTGGCATTTTTCTATCTACATGGTAGACCAAGAGGAGAACTTCATATATCTCCTTATGAAATGCTTTTTGGTCACCCTCCTATCCAAGCGAAAACTTTTCCCCAGTTTATACACCACTGGTGGGAGGTGATACTTCTGTTGCCTCCTATATACAGGAATTACAGACTAGGCTACGTGAATTCCATGAGGCAGGAGCTGTGGTATAGGCTGGTCCTTTAGATTTTTCCTTGCATGATTTAAATCCAGGAGACAAAATATATATAAAGAATTTCCAGCAAACCAGTGGAACCCAGCCCTCTTGTGAGGGACCTTTTCAGGTATTATTGACAACTCCTACTGCCATTAAAATTGGTGAAAAAGACTCTTGGATTCATTGTTCTCATGTAAAGCCTGCACCATTCATAGGTAAAGAGATTTCAGATAAAACTCAAGCAGTTGCTAAAGAACAAAAAACCCCAACAATAGCAACTGTTAAAGAACAAAGAATCCTAACAGAGTCCAGGGACAATAGACAGTTTTTATTTGATAATCCCACTGATCAGTTACATGCCTTGGGACTCAGTCTTTGTAAAGTATTGGGAGATAGAAATTGCCTTTTTAGGGCTTTAGGGGATCAGCTACAAGGTCACTGTAGGAATCATCTCAGACACAGACAAGAATCTGCTTCTTATATGCTTAACCATAGAACTGTGTCTGAGTCTTTTACAGTAAATGACTCTCCTTTTGAAAAATATGTTGACGAATTGAAACAACCTGGTATGTGGGGCAGAAACGATATGATTGTAGCCTTTGCTAGACATCACCAACTGAATGTGATCCTTCATCAGTTGAATCAGCCCCTATGGTGAATCAGTGGCACAGAGAAAGCTGATGCTAAAGAACTCCACATTTTCTACCGTAGAAAACATTATGACAGCATTAGAAAAATCAATGACAATCCGGAAACCCCTGCTACTTTGGTGTGCAGAGAATTAAAACAATGTGACATACCCCAAATTCTAGTAGTTTAAATACTTTAACCTTAACAAGCTTTTCCTTCTACAGGCAAACCACTGAAGGACATGGCCTGGTTTTCTGGCCCACCTCAATCTCCCCCACCCTTTCTCCTCCCTGTACCTATCCTTTAATCCCATCTTTTTTGTTTTGCTTTTGAAAGGCACTGAAAAGGCCTGGAATTCACCACACCTCTAAGTTCTTTAAGAGCACAAAAAAGTGCTTAGCAAATCTTTTGCTTTTTGGTTTTGGGTTTTTTTTTGTTTTGTTTTGTTTTACTTTTGTTTCTTTTGCTTTCTTTTTTTAAACTCAATTTTGTAAACTAAGTGACTTTTCAAAGACTTTTTAAGTATATACTGTGGGTGGGGCCATTGGGCCTCAGAAGCTACCAGAATTCCTTTTTATGAGAGAACCATGAGTTTTTAATGATTAATTTTAATGATTCTGTTTTAAAAAAAGAGGGTTATTGAAACCTATTGCTTGGTTTATCAATGAACATATTGAATATTGAATCTTGCTGATTGGATATTGATTCTTATTTCTTTTTGATAAATTGATTATCACTTTAAGTATCTGTTTTGTTATACTAGATAGAAAATTCATGTATAAGATATTGTGTTTACTTGCTAAAAGAAGATTATGTAATAATGTTTAATAGAATCAGCTATTTACATTCATTTATCATTTATATGTCATTATACTCTGGATATGGTTTGGAATTGTTGTATATATTACTAGTATATCCTCAGTTATGCAGCATAACATGCATTTTTACCATCATACTGTCTTTGATGAAATTAATATGAGATTTTTGAATTATGGAAACTTATCATTTCAGAGACTAACTTACAGTGAGTTTAATGCAGGCCCTGGAGAGAATATATGTTCAACAAG
Organism: Dromiciops gliroides; assembly: GCF_019393635.1. Lineage (NCBI taxonomy): Eukaryota > Metazoa > Chordata > Mammalia > Microbiotheria > Microbiotheriidae > Dromiciops > Dromiciops gliroides. The sequence continues at coordinate 570,485,720 of NC_057861.1, read as the reverse complement.
AGGAGAGATGGGTACAAGTAAGTCCATGGTTTGCTTATGATGGCAACTATGTAGAGCACAATTGCTAGACACAGTCCAGTTCCTTCCTCTCTCCCTCCTAAAATAACCTAGTTTAACTTGTTTTTTCTTTTCTCTCACTCAGTCTAATGGCATGGTCAGAATCCATCTACCTGTGGCCTAGCACAGTCACTGACTGTCTCAAAACCATGAGATGGGGTATGATAACCTTTCCATAACATTTTCAGATGTCATGAACACATTAATAAATTTGGCTTTGTTGCAGATACATGGTGGTAAGAAGTGTTATAGATTGCATAACTACCTCAACCCTCTATTATATAAAGGAGGGGAATGTAATAGAATATATTAATTTGATCATTGACAATGCTATGTTAAGGTTTAGTAAAAAAAAAAAAATCCAGCAATTCAGTTAAAGAAGAGAATTCAGCTTTCCAGACCAGAGTCCAGTTTCCTCCTGATGACATCTTACCACCCCAAGAAGACAAGAGAACTCAGAGACTTTATATGAACAGTTTTGTTTTGTTGGTTTTGTTTTCTCCTTCTGTTATTATATACACCATCGGTAACATGTACTCTTTGCAGAAGCCCTCCCTCTGCAAGACTAATGTCAAAGCGTCGCATTCATGAGGGACTGCCCCTCTGGACAAAACTTTTCTCTCTCCCTTTTCTATATTGATATTAACATATTGTTAGTTAGCATAGGATATTATTTTTGGCTGTTTCATTGAGCAAACTCATTCATTTTTCAAATGAAACAAAGGGGAGAATGTGGTAAAAATTATTTGTGGTAAAGATTAATATTGAAAGTTTTAGCTGAACCATTTGAGAGGGGCCACACCTGGCCCACCCTGAGATTGTGCGTGCTACTGAGTGGCTTTTGAAGGACCTCTGCTTTTGGGGAGGAAAACATGAGGAACTTCCGGAATGCCAACTCTAAAGTGATGGCAGGAATGGAAGTTTGTGCTCTCTGGAAGTTGACTTAGTTGTGGTGGCATGCAGAGTTGAGGCTGGTGGCATCTGGGGACCTGGCGGAGCACGTTTTTCGTACTCTGTTTCAGGTGACTGCTGAGTTACTACAGACTGACTGGGTTGGTGAGTTAATGACAGAAAACCCTAAGTTTAGTGTTAAGACTATCTATCTGCATTTCTACTTCCTTATTTCCTTAATTGGTTTCACCTTTGTGGTCTAATTAATTCCCAAGCAATAAAATCTGATCCTTTATGAACTAAAGCTCAGAAGCTCCTTTTCTTATTGGCCTGGGAGGTATATATATATATACACACACAGAGATATATATATATATATATATATATATATATATATATATATATATATATATATAAAAGGAAAGTATAAAAGGGGGAGATTAATGCTCCATATATCCAATTTTGACTCTCACACCTGGAATTACAACATAGAATTGGTAATAGTGATGCCAATCAGGACCAGTCCTACCCAGCAAAGGGTCCTTATACAACTTCTGAGCAGTTGTCATTCTGAGCAGTTGTCAGCAGGTGTCAAATCTGCCAAGTGTATGGGTTTTGGACATACTTTCACCAGACCTCCACCCTGGTGTAACAGACTTCTGCCTAAATCCAGTTTTCTTAGAAAAAAAAAAGTCTCACCCCAACTTTTTGTTGTCTCCCACTCAAAAATTTGATTTGAGAAGTTATTTTAAAGATCTTTGGAGGTGAATGTTAGGAGAGTCTAACTGGGTAGCTGTTATTCTACTCAATCTCTTTGGTTAGTTTTATTATTATTAAATATAGTTAAATAATCTTGTTAACTCAGTTTGCAAGGGAGTAGGACATTATAGTTGAAAGAAAAATTTTCTGCCAGTACAGACTTTATAAAGGAAGCAGTATAGTTATACTTCATATAAACAAGACAGAAGAATATTTCACCCACTCATGTGCACACAACACTCCAAGCTTCAAAAGGTCTGACAATGGTCTTGGTGCTCCTTTATCAGAATTCAAGGCTCTGTGAAACAGATACTGTCTACATGAAGAATATGGTTGATGAGCTTCCTTCCCAAGGTAAGTTCACAAACTGAATTTTAAACAGGTAATAATGTCTCACAAATACCATTTCATAACTATATTAGTTTAAGTTCCTTTTAAATGTTCCTCTAGTTGGGATGGATGTTACTTAAATGATTTAAATGGTTTGAAATGGGGGCAGCTAGGTGGTACAGTGAATAAAGCACTGGCCCTGGATTCAGGAGGACCTAAGTTCAAATCTGCCTTCAGACACTTGACACTTACTGTGTAACCCTGGACAAGGCACTTAACCCTTATTGCCCCACAAAAAAATAAACAAACAAATAAATAAAATAGTTTAAAATGTGAGATTGATTTTGCTTCATTGAATTGATTTTTTTTCCTTTTTAATGTGTAAAATGGTGGAGTCTCATGGATTACCAAGTCAAAAGCCATAGAACATGCCAGGTAATGATCTGAGATTTATTATATGTAGGTGTCATGATAGTCATTTAGCTACAGACAAAAAATAAAGGTGCTAAATTGATTTCATCATTCAATGTCATTCCACAGAACACATTTCTTTTTTTACACAATGTCTATCCATCATGGTCATTTCATTTTCTTTTCACATACCAAGATTGAACTTTTACTTGTCACCAAGAAAAACAATCATGTAAAAACATCGGATACAATGGACACGTTTGAAAATGTCTGTAACTTACATTTCATTGATTAAGGTATACCTGAGGAGAAGTAACTACTTTTTTTTTTTTAACATAATGTCTTCTCTTTCACTGCATCTGGATACCATATGAAGAACTACCAGCATTTGAGCCTAATGGCTTAGAGAAGAGGGAAATGGAATGTCTCTTTAACTTGTGGTTCATGGATTTCAAAGACAAAAAATATATCATCAGAAATTAAATAATGCCACAGGAGAAACCTAGAGAGCTTCCAAGGATTCAGAACTTCAGATAATTCATGAATGTATATGAATCAGTATATATAAAAGGGAGAATTGTGGCCATGTGGGAGGTAATGTGAAATATCTCAATGGAAAAAAAACTGACCTGGAAAATAGATCCAGGAGAGATAATTTGAAAATTATTGAGGGGCAGCTAGGTGGCACAGTGGATAGAGCACTGGCCTGGGAGTCAGGAGGACCTGAGTTCAAATCCGGCCTCAGACACTTGACACTTACTAGCCGTGTGACCCTGGGCAAGTCACTTAACCCCAATTGCCTCACACACACACACACACACAAATATTTAAAATATATATATATATATATATATATATATATATATATATATATATATATATATATATATAATACTACCTGAAAGCCATGATCCAAAAAAAAGGGCCAAGACATCATCTTTCAAGAAATTGTTAGGGAAAATTTCCCTTATATTTTGGAAGCAGAAGGTAAAATAAAAATTGAAAGAATCCACTGATCACCTTCTGAAAGAGATCTCAAAATGAAAACTCCCAGGAATATTATAGCAAAATTCCAGAGCTCCTAGCTCAAGGAGAAAATATTGCAAGCAACAAAAAAGAAGCAACTCAAGTATGGTGGAGCCATAGTCAGGATCACACAAGATTTGGCAACTTCTATATTAAGGGATCAGAGGGCTTGGAATATGATATTCAGGAGGGCAAAGGAACTGGGATTACAACCAAGAATCACCTACCTGGAAAAACTGAGTATATTCTTTAAGGGGGAAAATGGGAATTCAATGAAAGAGAGGACTTATAGTCATTCTTGATGAAAAGACCTGAGCTGAATAGAAAATTTGACTTTCAAATACAAGACTCAAGAGAAGCATTAAAAAGGTAAACAGGAAAAAGAAATGTTAAAGGAAATTAAATTAAAAGGTAAAATTGTTTACATTCCTACATGGGGAGATGATACTTTTAACTCATAAGAACTTTCTCATTGGGAGAAAGAGAAAGGGAGAGGTGGAGTAAGGTGAAGTATCTCACATAAAATAAAAAGTGGAGGGGAAAATGGGGGAGGTGCAGGGGAGTGAGTGAACTTTATTCTAATCAGAATTGGCTCATTTGGGTAAAGAAATCTACCTTACCCAACAGGAAAGTAGGAGGGAAAGGGGGATAGAATGGAGAGCAGATAGGGAGAGGGGATAGTCAGAAGCAAAACACTTTCGAGGATATACAAGGCTAAAGGAGACAGAACTCAATTTTAGCATAAATTTAGAAGTCAAGAAATAGGAAGGAAAAATGAGCAAACTGGGGGGAGGGGGGTGGAGAGAGAGAGAGAGAGAGAGAGAGAGAGAGAGAGAAAGAATGAATGAATGAATGAACTTGATAATAAAAAGCTTAACTACAGTGGCAGGGAAGACCAAAACATATTCTTAGAAGACAACCATGTGAAAATAGCTAAAAGCAAAGCCTCAAAGAAAAATGTTACTTGGACCCAACCCAATTAGAATTCCTGGGAAAATTAAAGACAGATATGAGTGGTAGAGGAAAAATTGGTAAAAGAAGTGACAATGATTCAAGAAAGAATAAATAGCTTTGTAAAAGAAGCACAAAAAATACTAGAGAAAAGAACACCATAAAGAACAAAATAAGCCTAATGGTAAAAGAGGCACAAAAATCCACTGAAGAAAAGAATTCCTTAATATTTTTTTTAACTTTGAGTCAAAATTCTCTCTCTCCCTTCAATCCCTTTCCCATTCATTGAGAAAGTAAGCAAGTGAAGTTCTACAAAACATTATATTATCTAAGTTGCCAAAAAAAAAGGCAAGAAAATTTAAGAAGGTAAAAAACAATATACTTCAATCTTCACTCAGATTTCATCAGTTCCCTCTCTGAAAATAATAAGCATTTTTCATCATGAGTCCTTTGGGATGATCATTGTATTACTCAGAGTAGCAAACTCTTTCACAGTTGATCATTGTTACAATATTGCTATTATTGTGTACAATGTTCTCCTGTTTCTGCTCACTTCACTTTGTGGGCATTCATATAAGTCTTCCCAGGTTTTTCTGAAACAATCACCTTCATCATTTCTTATAACACAATATTTCATAACAATCATATACCACAACTTGTTCAGTCATTCCCCAACTGATGGGTATCCCCTCAAATTCCAATTTTTGGCCACCAAAAGAAGGAGCTACTATAAATATTTTGAATATAGAAATCCTTTTCTTTTTCCTTTGATCTCTTTGGGATACAGAGCTAGCAGTGATATTGCTGAATCAAAGGGCATACAGTTTTATAGCCCTTTGGGAATAGTTCCAAATTGCTCTACAAAATGATTAGACCATTTCACAACTCCACCAACAGTGCATTTGTGTACCTATTTTACCCCATCCCCTCCCTAATTCCTCTTTCTTTTCTGTCATGTTTCCCAATTTTTCTAATCAATAGTGATTTAGGGAATTTTTTAATATGACTATATATAGCTTTGATTTTTCATCTGAAAACTGCCTTTCATACCCCTTTACCATTTATCAATTGGGAAATGATTTATATTCTTATAAGTCTGACTTAGTTCTCTATGTATTTGAGAAATGAGACCCTTTCTCGGAGAAACTTGTTTTCCTTCTTATCTTGGTTGCATAGGTTTTATTTGTGCAAAAGGGGCGGCTAGGTGGCACAGTGGATAAAGCACCGGCCCTGGATTCAGGAGTACCTGAGTTCAAATCCGGCCTCAGACACTTGACACTTACTAGCTGTGTGACCCTGGACAAGTCACTTAACCCCCATTGCCCCACAAAAACAAAAAAACAAAAAACAAAAAACAAAAAAACAAACAAAAAAAGTAAATGTAATCAAAATGATCAATTTTCTTTCTTATGATTCTCTGTATCTTTTGTTTGGACATAAAGTCTTCCCTTATCCATAGATACAACATGTAAATTTTTCTATGCTCCATTAATTTGTTTATAATATCATCCTTTATGTCATGTACCCATTTTGAGCTTATCTCTTATGATTAGGTCTGTTTTTGCTTTTGTTTTGCTTGAGATTATGATTGATATTCTTTTCCTCCTCCTCCTCCTTCTCCTCCTCTTCTTCTTCTTCTTCTTTGGTTTTAGGATTAGGCAATTGGTGTTAAGTGACTTGCCCAGGGTCACACAGCTAGTAAGTGTCAAGTGTCTGAGGCCATATTTGAACTCAGATCCTCCTGACTCCAGGGCGGGTGCTCTATCCACTTCACCACCTAGCTGCCCTTTTTTTTTTTTTGCAGGGCAATGAGGGTTAAGTGACTTGCCCAGGGTCACACAGCTAGTTAAATGTCAAGTGTCTGAGGCTGGATTTGAATTCAGGTCCTCCTGAATCCAGGTCTGGTGCTTTATCTACTGTGCCACCTAGCTATCCCTTCTTGTCTTCCTTTTACCTGAGCTGAAGCTTAATAGATTCTGCTCCAGCCCCTTCTTTTAACTGTGTGTATCTTTCTATTTCAGGTGTATCTCTTGTAAGCAACAAATGACTGGATTCTGGTTTCCATTTCATTCTACCATCTGCTTTCATTTTATGGGTGATTTCATCCCCTTTCACATTCAAAGATATGATTACAGAGATAAGATTATTTTCCTCTATCTATTTTGTTCTATTTCTCTCCCTCCTCTCTTTCCTTCTCTTTCCTTCTCTTTCCTTCTTTATCCTTTCTCTTCCCCCTCTCTTTTTTTCTTTCTCCCATTTCCTTTTTCAAAAGTCTTTTTTGCTTCTGACCACAATCTCCCTTATGCCTTCCCTATTTTCCCTCTCCTTTTTTCTTATCCTTTTCTTCTCTGCAACTCTGTATGGATGTGAGGTTCAAGCACTGCCCTCTGCCCCAATTTCCCCTCCACTGTAAAAACTCTTTCATGCATCTTTTATCATGAGATAATTTACCCCCATTCTTTCTCTCTCCTCTCCCTTCTCCCACCGCATCCATCCCTCTTTCTCACCTCTTCATTTTTTGAGATCATGCCAACATAATTGAAGCATACCCATGCCCTCTGTCTATTTAGACTCTTTTAAACTGGCTTAATAATGATAAAATTTTTAATAGTTACATATCATAGGAATGTAAAAAGTTTTACTGCATTGAGTCCCTTTCATGTTTACCTTTTTATGCTTCTCTTGAGTCTTGAATTTAAAAATCAAATTTTCTCTTCTGCTTTGTTGTTTTTTCTATTTCATTTTAAATAACCATTTTTTTTCAATTACTTTCTCAGGGTTTCACTGGGTAGGTAATTGTTGGTTATAATCCTAGTTCTTTTGCTCTCCAGAATATAAATTCCATTAATGTAGAAGCTGCTAAATCTTGTGTGATCCTGACTGTAGATCTATGGCATTTAAATGGTTTCTTTCTAGCTGCTTTTAGCATTTTCTCCTTGATCTTCAAGCCCTGGAATTTGGCTATAATATTCCTGGGAGTTTTCATTCTGTGATTTCTTTCAGGAAGTGATTGGTGGATTTTTTCTATTTCTACTTTATCTTCTCTTTAAAATCATAGCTTTTAGGTTGTCCCATACTTCTTAAATTATCTTTCTTGTATCTGGAATTTGAGTTTTCAATGCTTCCAAAGTGGTATGATCCAGGGACATGTGCAGTCACTGCTTTCCTGGTCTGAGCTCTGGCCCTTGCCCAGGTAGAACAGTGGTTCCCTTGCAACCATAAGCACTCCTCTATGTCTTTGAACTAAAACCTAGAACTGAGTAATTGATAATGGACTTGCCAAACAGTGCTGTGCCAGCACAAAGGTCCCCTGTAATTTCTTTCTGACCAGTTGTCCAATCTCCCATTTTTGGGTGGAGAGAGCTCCTGAAACTTCTGCTGCTACCTCTGTTACTGCTGTCTCCAAGTCCCAAAACTAGTGTTGTTGCCACATTGCACTCCTGGCCACTCCCAACCACACTGTCATAGATCCCTTTTTCCAAACATCTAAATTGTCTTGTTGCTATATTGCTCAATTATTCTGTCATGTCCAAGTCTCTGTGACTCTATATAGCATACTCTATATACCACTATCTCTCAAAATCTATCTAAATTCATATTAATTGTTTTCATGACACCATCTATCCATCTCATCCTCTGCCATTGCATTTCCTTTTGTCTTTAATCTTTCCCAAAATCAGGGTATTTTTCAATGAATTTTTGTGGCCAAAATATTTAAGTTTCAGCTTCAGTATTTGACCTTCCAGTCAAGTAAGGAATGACTGATTTGATCTGCTTGCTATCCAAAGGACTCTCAAAATTATTCTCCAGCAGCACAATTCAATGGTGATCAGCCTTCCTTACAATTCAGCCATACATTATTAATAAAAAAAACCATAGCTTTTTACTATACAGAGCAAGGTGATTTCTCTGCTTTTTAGTATGCTGTCTAGATTTGTCATAGCTTTCCTTCCAAGGAGCAAGCATCTTTCTTTTTTTTATTTTATTTTTTGTGGGACAATGAGGGTTAAGTGACTTCCACAGGGTCACACAGCTAGTAACTGTCAAGTGTCTGAGGCTGGATTTGAACTCAGGTCCTCCTGAATCCAGGGTTGGTGTTTTATCCACTGCACCACCTAGCTGCCCTGCAAACATCTTTTAATTTCATGTCTGCAGTGATGTGTAAGCCCAGAAATATAAAATCTGACACTGATTCCATTTCTTCTCCTTCTATTTTCCAGGAAGTGATGGGACTTGGCAACTACTGAGATCCTAGTTGTTATTTAATGTTGTTTCAAGCTACCTTTTACACTCTCCTCTTTCATCCTCATCAAGAGGTTTCTTAATTCCTCTTCACTTTCTGCCTTCTGCATACCTGAGATTGATATTTCTCTCAGCAACCTTAACTCCAGCTTTTGATTCACATAGTCTGACTTTTCAATAATGTAACAATATACAGCTTTGTCATGTTCCTTTTCTAATCTTAAACCAATCAGTTGTTTCATGTTCTGTTCTAATTGTTGCTTCTTGGCCTGCATACAGGTTCATCAGAAGACAAAGAAGATGATCCAGTACTTCTATTTCTTTGAGGATTTGCCACATTTTGTTGTGATCCATACAAGTAAAAGACTTTAGTGTAGTCAATGAAGCCAAATTGATTTTTTTCTAGAATTTTCTTGCTTTCTCCAGAGTATATTAGCAATTTGGTCTCTAGTTTTGCTACCTCTTCAAAAACCAGAGCTCCAATAAAGATAAAGCAAGATCTAGCAGCTTCTACATTAAAGGACCAGAAGGCATGGAATATGATATTTCAGAGGGCAAAGGAACTGGGACTACAACCAAAAATCATGTACCCAGCAAAACTATACATAATTTTTCAGGGAAAAAGATGGAATTTCAATGAAAAAGAAGACTGTCAGGAATTTGTGATGAAAAGACCTGAACTGAATAGAAAATTTGACTTTCAAATACAAGACCCTGGAGAATCATAAAAAGGTAAACGGGAAAAAGAAATCATAAGGGACTTTAAAAGATTAAACTGTTTACAGTCATACATGAGAAAATAATACTTCCAAATCATAAGAACTTTTTCAGCAAGGAATACACAGAGGACACATGTCTGAAATGAATATGAAGGGATGGTATTTGTAAAGCATTTATTTTTTGTATATCCTTGTTCTTTGTGGAGCAAACAAGGTGGGCTATCTGGTGTCTGGGGCAGGATTTGGACTCTGGGCCTCCTGGGCCCAGGGCTGGTGCTTTGTCCACTGTGCCATCTAGCTAACCCATGATGACATCTTTAAAAGAAGGGGGGAGGTAGGAGGAATAGATTGGTGGAGAGGGGAAGGGGAGAGGTGGAATAGGGAGAAGTAGTTCATAGGAAGGAAACAAGATAAAAGCTTATGGAGGGGAAGGGAAGAGGGGGAGTGAGTGAACTTCACTATCATTAGAATTGGCTCAAAGAGGGAATAACATATATACTCAAGTGAGTATAGTAATATATTTTTGACATGAGGAAAAGCGGGAAGAGAAGGAGATGGGGGGGAGGAGAAGAGGGAAAGGAGGGAAGGGAAGTTTGGGGGAGGGAGCTGTAAAAAGCAAAACACTTTAGAGGAAGGTGAAGATGTTCACCATAACAGCACACATATGACATATATTGAATTGCTTCATTTCATAGGGAAAGTTGAGGAGGGAGGGAGGAAGAAAAATTTAGGAAACAGAATTAGCTCAAAGGCCATAACCTCATCAGAGTGGGCTCAAGGAGGGAATAACACACACATCCAATAGGGAAGAATAATCTATTTAACCCTTCAGGAAAGTAGGAAGGGAAGAGGATAAGGAGGGATGTGTGAATGAAGGGAGGGTAGAGCGGGAGAGGGGGCAATCAGTAGCAAGACACTTATGAGGAGGATTAGGGCAAAATAAGGTAGACAATGGAATAAATATCATTGGAAGGGAATGGGATGGAGGGAAATAGTTACATTGATTGACTACAAGGTCAAAATGTATGGTACCTACTCTTCTGGGCTATTGTGAAGAAAATTCTCTGTCAAGTTCAAGGTATTATATAGAAATTGTGATGAACAGGATGCTATCAGAAAAACCTGGAAAGACCCACATGAACTGAAGCAGAGAGAAATTAAACAAAATAACAGCCTTAGTGTAAGATGATCTTCTGGGAAGCATGTGGTTATTTTCAGCAAGGCAATGATCCAATATAACTCTGAAGAACCTAGGAAAATTGCAGTACATCTACAGAGAATGAACTGATGGTATCTGAAAACAGACTGAAACACATTTTTTTCTGACAATTCCTTAATCTGAAGTTTTCTTTTTATCTTTTTTCTCTCACAACTTATATAAGGTAGAATTGTTTGCCATGACTGCTCATGTATAATTTATGTTGAATTGTTTGAGTCCTTGGGGTGGGGGTGGAAGGGGGGGGGGAAGAAGAGAGGTTGGAACACAAAGTTTTAAAAAACAGTTGATGTCAAAATTTGCTTTTACATGTAATTTGGAAAATAAGTCTAAAATAAAAATAAAAAACAAAACAAAACAAAACCAGCCTGTTTTTCTGATAATTCTCACTTCACACATTGCTAAAGCATAGCTTGCACAATCTTTTTTTTTTTTTTTTTTTTTTTAGTAAGGCAATTGGGGTTAAGTGACTTGCCCAGGGTCACACAGCTAGTAAGTGTTAAGTGTCTGAGGCCGGATTAGCTTGCATAATCTTAATCTTACAGACCCAACAGGTGTGTGAAATGAGCACAGTTGTTTGGTAATTTGAACATTTCTTAGCATTGCCCTTCTTTAGGATGTAAACTGATCTTTTCCAATCTAGTAGCCACTGTTGAGTTTTGCAAATTTGTTGGCTTATTGAGTGCAGCACTTTCAAGCATCACCTTTCAAGATTTTATATAGTTCAGCTGTAATTCCAGTACCTCCATTGGCTTTATTGTTTGCAATGCTTTCTAAGGCTCTCTTAACTTATCCAAGACATATGGCTCTAGAATAGCCACCATTGTGGTTATTGGTGATGTTAAGATCTTTCTTGTAAGATAAGTCTCAAGCTATTTAAATTTGCTCAGGCTCAAGAAATGTTTTTCTTACCCCAATATTTTGTTGGCTATGCTTCTCAAGAATTCTATTTGATATATTATTTTAAAGTTTTTTAGAGGGGAATATTGGGAGAATTCAGTTTGAACACTCCCTCTACTCTGCTATATTAACTGCATATTTCTCTTTTGAATCATTCTGGGGTTTTTCTTGCTCTCTGAGGAGTTCATAGGGTTTCCTGTCTCTCATCTGTAACTATTGGTTCACTTTTCTTTATTTTTTAAAGAGAACTTTGAATTCTCTTTGATGTTTTACTCATTCTTTCTTATACTTTTAGGATTAATTTGTCTGTATACTGGGTTTTTATTTTATTTTTGGTGTCTTTGTTGTTTTTATTGTTATTTTCTATCATTCATTCTCTTGTTCTTTCTTTTTTAGTAAGCAGGATCCCAAGGCCAATCCTGTTTTTATTAACCTCTAGGGAGACACATCTGGCCCTCATCAGTTCCTTTTCTTTCAGACACTTTCTTTTAGCCCACACTGCTACTGTATTCAATTTGTTCCTCACCCTTTTCTTTCCTTCACATAGCTGGACAAAGTCAGCATCTACTCTTTCTTTTCAGATGGAGAGTGTAGACAAGGTGTGTGGTGGTATGTGTGTGTGGGCTATGGCAGGAAGGGCAGAAGGAGAGAGGGAGAAATATATTGGGGGCTGCTGAAGCATAAAATTCCAAGATAGGGTCCTCATGTGTGAGCACCTTTAAAGATGAGTAAATAAAAATGAGTCAGGTGGGGCAGCTAGATGGCGCAGTGGATAAAGCACCAACCCTGGATTCAGGAGTACCTGAGTTCAAATTCAGCCTCATACACTTGACACTTACTAGCTGTGTGACCCTGGGCAAGTCACTTAACCCCCACAGCCCCGCAAAAAAAAAATGAGTCAGGTGAATTCATTTTAAAAACTTTTCTCTGATCCATATTGCTATCTTATTTACATAGTAATATTTCCTCTCCTTGTGTGAAGATGACAGTCTTCATTTTTCTTCATTATGAATTCTAATTGCCACAATGGAATTCAGTTTTTCCAGAGACTTCCATTTTATAGCTATTCAGCAATAGATACCACTGTTTTATTTACCACAACACTCAGATTACTTAATCTCCTTTAGAAGACTGGGTTTAGTTCAAATAAGGTTCATTTAAGAGCCCAGAAATCCCTCTGTTCAATATATTTTTTCCCTGACCCTTATGAGCTTTTGTCCAAAAAATTTGAAAGCTGCTTACTGACAAGTGATTTGTTTCCATTAGAACATGCCTTACTCCAGCAATGCATGACCATTTTGTACTTAGAGCTTTATAACTAGCACGTTTCAACATTCCTAAATTCCCAAAGAGGATCTCAAAATAGAATAAGAAATGAGAATTTAAATTAGAAGCAAAAGTCCTTACATGAAGCTGTTAGGTTTTTATGGTAGACAGTATCTCTGACTGGCCCCACCCTACTCACACTCCCCTTTTTACAGGATTGTAAACTTTGCTTTCTACACTATTTTGAAGAGCTATATATGGGAGTCCTAATTCACTCAGCTATTTTTAGTGTCCTGCTTTAAAGCAAAAAGAAAAGCATCAAGTTGAATGAGTCTGGAAAGGGCATTTCTGTCCCTTTTTAGGAATTTTGGATTATTACATTGTTCACTCAGAAATTTACAGTTCATTTGATAATTTTCCCAAGTTCTAACTGTAAAGGGGAATGTGGAGAACCAAAAGGGAGAAAGATGATTTTTATTTAAACATGTAACATTTGTAAACTTTGTTTAGTTTTGGGTTGGGTTTTGTTGTTGTTGTTGTTTTTTCTTTTAAGTTAACTGTGAGCATTTAGAGAACGAACCAGATGGGCAGTCTTGGAGAATGAAGTAATCTCTATGAAAGAGAGTGGGAGCACAAAACTAAAATGCGGTTATTTTTGATAATTAAAGATAGGAGTTGCATGGGATAATGAATACACAGAAATTCACAGAAAATAATCATTTAAATTTACTTCTCCATGAAACTTTTTAAAAAATGGTGACCAACCAATAACAAAAGTTTTTTTTTTTCTAATTGTATTTTATCTTCTGATAGCCCTGAAAAAGAGGCAGAATGGTACAGTGGGAACTGTGCTAAATTTGAACTTAGTAGACTTAGGTTCAAATCTTGGCTCCATTACTTATTGCCACTGTGACCTTGGAAAATCAGCTTAATTTCCTTGGGCCTGAGTTCTTTAATATATAAAATGAGAGGGTTAGACTCAGTGGTCTCTGAAGTAACTTTTCTACCTCCAAATCTATGGTGTTTGGTGGTGATGAAAAAGGATTAAGAGCAGAAAATAAAGGCCTGGAGAACTTATCTACTAAGTAGTTTGACTTCAAATCAGCATTACTCCCTAACATCTATTTAGCCACATCCCAGTGGAGATGAAGATACATCTAAGATAAAAATGTAAAAAGTTTTCATAAAAGAGTGAGTACTTTTTGGATTTTGGATTTGGATTTAGTTTCCTAAGCAATTCCTTTTATGACCTGTAAAAGTGAACACGTTTATGTTGACTTTTGGAACCAGTCACAGAACAAGAGACAGACCTGATCTCCTAAGACTGATTAGGCCTCCCAGAACTATTATTCATGTTTGAATGAGCAATTTTTATCTTATTTATGGAACACTATTCTTCAACAACTTGATGACATGATGCAAAACCTTTTATAGTAAAAAGTGTTTATTCAAAATACATTGCAAAAATTTCTAAACAATACCCTAAGAAGGATCTTTAATTGTCATAATTAATTCTTTGACTCCATCTATGATTATTCAAAAAGTTCTTGGCAGTTGTCTGAGGCATTTAAAGGTTAGGTGATTTGCCAAGGGTAACTCATAGTATCAAAAGTCTTCCTCTTTCTCATCTCTCTCCATTATATACAGAGTGACAGAAGTTGAAAGTTGGAAGGAGCCTCAGTAGGATTTAATCTAACTGTTTCATGTTTTCCTGGATACAAATGAAGTGACATTTGTGATACAAATGAAGAGACAAGTTTTCAGATTTAGTAAGTCAAATCCCTAAGATTTGACTTAAGAGCCAAGCCTTAAGACTAAGAGCTAATTTTCATAGTTACTTAAGATTTCCTGTTGAAATGAGTTGACTTGTGTTATTAGATTTGTCTGCAGTTTATGTTTCATCTTGCTTATTGTTTCAGACAGAGTGAAGATGCCTTGCATATCCAAACTACTTATGAGAACACCCTCTGGCAACTTGTGACTTCATTTCAAAAGTATTGCCCACTGACAAAAGCATAAAGTTCAGGGGTAATTGTATTTCTACCAACTTTTAATATTTGAGATTCTGAATTTTTTATATTGTACCTGTGTGAAGCTTAAAAATCTGTGATATCTAAAAATCTAATGTGTGGTCACCTTAAATCGGAAGCTTTAGCACCAGTCTTTGGGGATTAAACATTTATTAAAGTATATTAGGGGTTAACAAAGAGAGAGAGAGAGAGAGAGAGAGCGAGAGAGAAGCTACCTTCACCTAGCTATCCCAGGGAGTGAATCCCCTCAGTTCCACCAGAAAGCCTCTGTTTAATCAGAACAGGGCAGTCCACACACACAGCTCCAAGCTAATTGGCTGGTCCATTGATTGACATGACTTACAGGCAGTAGACTTAATAACTTCTGGATGCCAATCTGACCTTCAAAATCTCAGAAAGGTCACCTCATGCTTTCTCCTCAGGGCAGAGCTGCCCTGGTTCTCACAATGTCTTTCTCAGCAGGGTAGTAGTGGTGCTCTGATTCTCACACTCCCCTTTGCGCTTCATGAAGAAACATTGTTTCCTTATATGAAGCAATAACATTACAAATACTTCTGACTAACAAAGTAAAGTGAATGAAAAGAGAGAAAAAGAAATTGAGCGACACATTAACAAAGGCTAAAGGGGGTACTCCCCTTTTAGCAGGTGGACATTACAAACAGAGAAAAACTAAAGGGGCACTCCCCTTTAGTAAGTGAACATTATAAACAGTGTATACAATGGGGAAGAGGAAAACAGGAAAATGTCCATTTAAGTCTTTGGAAGTCTTTTCTCAGATGATTCTTGGAATGTCTTCTGGGTGTACTTGTGGAATGTCTTTCAGGTGTGGATGCTGATGATCGACTAAGAAGTGTCAGCTGTAGAGTTTCCGGTTTGATTATAAAGTCCCTTAGGTATTTTAGATACTGGTAATCAGCTGGGAAAACTTTCTACAAAATTGAGCTTAACACAAGTTTAAATAGCTTTGCCAATAACCAAACCAAACAATGAGAGTTTTCAAAAGGAAATTCAAAATCTTGTAGAGATTTTACAGTTATTGTCCAGTTGTTACACATGAAAAATATAATAAAAACAAAAATTGAAACATTCTCTAAAACTTAATATTACTACACTCCCCCCCTGTGGAGAATAAATGGAGAAAACAATTGTGATATTAATTTAGAAAATAATTTTTATGTTTGTTTTATCACTTTTTGCATCATCTGCCTAATTATCTTCATGCCAATATGAGAAATTAAAGGATCTAATATAATAGGTAGCAGATGTCAAGGCCAAATTCAGCATTGACACTTGAGATAATTACAGGGGTTACCATAAAAGAACAGAGAAGAAACTGAGTCAGGCTTAATCAGATGCATAGGATTGAGATGTCCATGACATCAGGCATATAGGAAGGGGAATTGAAGTCAGGTGTCAAATGAGATGGCATAGCCTGGCCACCTGGTACCATGTGGGGGAAAATTAAACCAAGAAAATCCAACCTTGACTCTTGCCAATAGCCGTTTTCTCAGCTTTTCCCAAGGCAGTGCAGTACCTGGACTTCATGCATGTCTCCCCTTTTTGTGACAGTTCAATGTCTGCTCTTGTGATTGACTGGCATCTTGGATGACTGACATCTGGTAACTCAGAATGAAGGCAATTAATGTCTTAAATGATAAATTCCCATAATCCAAGTCTCATATGGATTTTTAAATTGAGGATAATAATAATCGCAAAAAATGTGAATGTGCCTTGTCTCAGGATATAATATACAATTATGCAATAATTTCAAGTAATTTTTTTTACTAAGTATACAATTTTCTTTCTGAAAAATAAGAACATATTTTAATACAAGTTAAAACACAATCTTAAAAGAATAAGAATCTCTACAAAAATAAGCCCATACTACTGAGTTCAAAAAAGAAACCCTTATGTAGCATTTGAACTGACTTTTTAAAATTAATTTTTTAAGTATAAAACATTTTTATTTCAATACCTAAAATCTCCAAATTACATATTATTATTTTGCAAAATATGTCCCTATTTATGGCAATAATAAATTTGATTACATGAATATGAAAAACTTTTGCAAATGTTCCTCTCTCTTTTTGTAATGCTTATCAAAAATAATACTTCTAGAATTAATTTCCATTTGCCATGGCAACCAATTTGCCAGGGAAATTCTTTATAGAATTTGATCAAATAATCAGTTGGAATAAACAAACTATTTAGAATATGGGAGCACAATACTCCCAGAGTTAACATTGTATTATGAAATCAAAACCATCTTGCAATATTTCAAAATTGGAGAGATAGATGAATAGAATGAAATACACATGGAATAATAAGACAATGAAATTCAATGGTCTACATGTGATGGTACCAGTTTTATGTAGGAGCAATATATCCATGAGTCCTTCTCTCTGTTTTTGATGGCGGTCAGGGTCATTAGCAATACTTGGAAAGGACCTTCCCAAGCTGGCTATGTCCCACTAGTCCACTGAAAATTTTTGATATATACACTGTCTCCTGGTTTCAAATCATGTAAGAAGTCCAAGGGGGCAGCCTGTACTGCTGCTCCTGCCTCGTGGAGTTCATGTAGCCTGGTTTGTAATTCCTGTATATAGGAAACAACAGAGGTATCTACCCCCACCAATGATGTATATACCGGGGAAAAAGGTTTTGCTTGGATAGGGAGATGGCCAAATAGCATCTCATAAGGTGATATATGTAGTTCTCCTCTTGGCCTGCTGTGCAAATAGAACAGTGCCAAGGGTAGACTATCAAGCCACTTCAAATGAGTTTCAGTGCACAATTTGCCAATCATTCTCTTAAGCTCTTTATTCATACGTTCCACCAGGCCTGAGTTTTGTGGGTGGTAGGGTGTATGGAATTTTGGAGTAACTCCCAAGAAAGAGTAAATTTGGGATAAAATAGAATCAGTAAAATGTGTGCCTTTGTCAGAAGCAATGTGGGCTGGTGGGCCAAAGCAAGGGTTTTTCTTTAAAGAAGGTTTTGGCAACAAAGGCAGCTGTGGCTCAGAAACATGGAAAAGCTTCTACCCACCAAATGAGTTGATCAACAATAACAACACAAAACTTATAATGCCTTAGGCATTGTGATATAATCAATTTGTAGATACTCAAAAGGTATATATGCTGAAGGAAATCCTCCATAAGCTTTAGCATGGAAAGCATGTTGATTATTAATCTGACATACTGAACAAGAGGCACAAACCCTAGAGTCCACATTAGTAACTCCAAGGGCAATCTAAACCCTTTTTACTGAGTCCACAATTCCTTGTGTGCCAAAATGGCCTTTTCTATGAATAGATAGGCATATCTAGAAGCTCCAGTGGAGAAGTGGCTTCCCCTCCAAAGTCACCCAGACCCCATTGACTTCTTTAGCCTTGAATTTCTTTTTCCACTTCTCCACTTCAGAATTATCATAAGAGGAATGGAAACATGATCATCAGAAGAAAGATTAAATACATATTCAGGGGCTTCCAAAGCAGCAAGCTTAGCAGCAGCAGCTCATTCATTCCCTTTTGAAACAGGATCGCTTTTTCCAGTATGAGCAGGACAATGAACATGGGAGTTTTTAGTTTAGTTTTGTTTTGTTTTTCTTTTCTTTTTTTTTTTTTTTGGTGAGGCAGTTGGGGTTAAGTGACTTGCCCAGGGTCAAACAGCTAGTAAGTGTTAAGTGTCTGAGGCCGGATTTGAACTCAGGTACTCCTGAATCCAGGGCCGGTGCTTTATCTACTGCGCCATCTAGCTGCCCCTAGATGGGAGTTTTAAGGCAGATAGGAGATCTTTAATAAATTCTCCATTATCAATAGCTTTGCCAGCAGAGGGTAAAAATCCCTTTTGCATCCAAAGCATGCCCACAGAATGGCACACGCTAAACACATATCTAGAATCAGTATAGATAGTAGCACTTTTTCCTCTGTCTACAGAACAGGCTTGTGTGAGAGCCACAAGTTCAGCAGCCTGTGAACTAAGATGTGAAGGCAGAGAAGCTGCCAAGATAGTATCATAATCAGAAACTACAGCAGCTCCTGTAAAGATGAACCATCAGTATAGAGGGTAAAATCAGGATTCTCTAAGGGTGTGTCCAAAAGATCATCATGGGGTTTCTCAGCTATGTCAACTAGGGAGGTGCAGTCATGCAAAGGCTCCTCTGAGAGTGGCAGGTCATGGAGCAGTGTTGCTGGGTTAAGGACTCTACAATGCTTTAAAGTGATTCTCTCATTCCCTAGCAGGGTTACTTCATATCTAGTGAGCCTTTGATCTGAAAAAGCCTCTGTCCTATGACACAGTAAGAGAGCCCCAACTTCATGAGGGTACTGCACGATTAGAGGGTTACCTAAGCCCAAATCAAAGGCATTTTCTACCAAAAGGGCAGTAGCCACCACTGCCCTAAGGCAAGGTGGTGCACCAACAGCTACAGAATCAAGTTGAGTGGAATAATAAGCTATCAGTCACTGAACAGGTCCTAATTTTTGAGTCAGGACCCCAGAAGCCACTCCCTTCTGTTCATGTACAAAAAGAGTAAAAGATTTACTTTAATCTGAGAGTCCTAGTGCAGATGCCTGTTTTAATTCTGTTATAGCTGAAAGATGCTAGGAATCCAGCTGTAAAGGTTCTGGAACAGAATTTTTGGTTAGAGATGTAAGAGGCTTAGTAATTTCACCAAAAGAGGGTATCAATTGTCTGCAATATCTAGCTGATCCCAGAATAGCCCTTAGCTGCTTCTTAGTAGAGGGAGCAGAGAGTTGTTGAATAGTCTCGACACACTTAAGAGAGATGGATCAAGTGCCAGCAGCCAAAACAAAACCCAAATATTCCACCTGAGGTAGATACCATTGTATTTTAGACTTAGAGACCTTATGGCCTCGTTTGTGTCAACTGTCTTCCTGGAAAATCTCAGCATTAGATGCAGCCAGGAGTTAGTCATCTACATATTGGACTAAAGTAGAACCCTTAAAGGTAATGGAGGCTAAATCCTGAAGCAAAATTTGAGAGAATAGTGTGGGACTATCAACAAACCCCTGTGGGAGTCTGGTCCAAGTCCACTGTCTTTACTTCTAGGTAAAGGCAAACAAGTATTTGGAATTCTGATGTACTGGAATTGAAAAAAAAAGCAGAGCAGAGGTCTACCACTGTGAAGCACGTTGCTTCACATGGGATTGAGGAAGTGATAAGTAGCAAGGTTAGGTACTATTAGGTATAACATAGGAATTAATTGTTTGCAGATCTTTTACAAAATGGTAACAGGCTCATCATCTGGCCCAGGCTTGGGTTTTTTAACTGGCAAAATAGAGCTATTGCATGGGGAATAAAGGCATAGGACAATTATGCCTTGGTTTATCAAACCCTCAATTATAGGAGAAATTCCCTCAATGGCTTCTCTAGATAAGGGATATTGTGGAATGGATGGTGCCGGAGTATCTTTGGTCTTAATGATAACAGGCACAGCAGATTTAAGGAGACCTACAGAAGTAGAGGGACTCAGGAATATCAGAAGGGATTTCAAATGTATTCCCCACTGTTTCTTGAGTGTCTGAGATCAAAATTGGTAGTAAGTGGACAGTATCCTCTGGCACTTCCAGGGAAATGCCACCATCTGGAGAACAAGGTATAGTTGCTCTAAGTTTACAAAGAAGGTCACAATCTAATAGGTTTGCAGGAGAGTCAGGCATAATAATGAAGGTTCTACTGTTAATGGGCCCATTTTCACTATGTGAGGGGTTAATTTTGCAATAGATCGTGCTTTTCCTAAAATGCCAACTACATTTAGAGATCCAATAGATGTACATTCAGGGTTAGGTTTGCTCACTAGGACTGATTTTGAGGCTCCTGTATCTAAAAAACAATCATAATAAGTATCTCCAACCCTGGGGAGGTGAATGAACTGGCACAAAAGAGCTAAAAATTTCAGGGTCTGGAAAGGTAAAATCTTCAGATTCCATTGTCCTTTCCCTTCCCCTACACCTTCAATCCTCTGTATCTCTCTGATCTGTACCCCTTTGAGAGAGCCTGTAATTGTGTTCATTCTGTTCACCAATATCTCTCTGAAAGGGTCTGTTTTGCCTCTGTCTGTACCCCCCCTGAAAAGATATATCTCTATTTTGGTTCTGTACTGCTCTGAGAGAAATTATATCCGTTTTGGTTCTTCCTCTCTGTACTCCTCTAAGAGAAGCTATATCTGTTTTGGTTCTGTTCTCTTTGTATGGTCCTACAGTACCACATTAAGTGCCTTTATCTATTTCAGTAATAGAAAAATCTAGGGGGGGGGATATCTACTATAGTTGATAGTGATACTGGGGTTGATAGTGATTCTCAACTGCCCAGCCTTGCTGACTTGTTTCCTGTACTAGAGCTAAAATGCCCCCTCTGTTCCTTTCTTCCCTCTCATTTCCTTCATAAATATATGTTGCTATTTCTTTAAGTCTTTCAGGACTCAAGGTATTCCAACCTGGACACTGCCTTTCAAAATATTTCCATATTTCTGGTGTATAAAATGAGAATAGATAACATGGACATCTCTAGAGTCTAATGGGTCTCATCTATGTGTCATAGAATCTATTAGGTCTTTCATTAGGTTCCTGAACTGTATCTTTACATTTTTGCCAGTTATCAATCTTTCAAGCACACGATTCCATTGCTTTCAATAATGTTTCTCTTGCTTCCTTCAACATATCAAAATGTTCAGGGATATTGGGGCCCCAGTCAGGGTCTTGTAAAGGCCATCCAATAGCACTTTTTCCCAATGTTTCTAAGGAGTTTGCTGTGGCTATTATATCAGCTCTTTCCCCTGGGTATAATATAATTTCCATGAGATCAGTGACATCATTCCAAGTGGGCTGATATCCTCTGAAAATTGCCCCAAACTGACTGATAACTGCTGTGGGATCCTCATCAAATTTAGGAATTTCTCATTTCCATAAACTTATATCTTTGGGGCCAAAAGGTATATAACACCTGAGCTTTACTACAATACCCTTTTTATCATGGGTGGGGATCTCTTGAAGGGGAAGAATTTTAGACAGAGGTGTCCTCTACAGGTGAATTTCCTCTTTTTTTTTCTTTTTTATTTCCTTTGGTGTTTCAGCCTGAGAGACAGGCTTGCATTCAATCTCAGGCTTGGATTCCCCCTCTTTTGGCCCCTTTTTGGTCAATTCCTTACTTGCTACATTCCAGAGGTTCCAATAAGTTAAATCTTTGGGGGAATCAAACTGCAGGATCATTTGTAGAGTTTTCAGTGTTAAGTAGTCAAAAGATCCATTCTCTAACCATTTGTTTTCCAGTAAGCTAAAATATTTTTTTTTTGCCACATAAAATATAGTTTGATATACCTTGATTTTTTCATGCCTAGCTGAATCGATAGCTTATGAGAGTCCCATGTTGCGATTATTTTCTCTAGGGGAGACCCCTGTATTATATGGTATGTTCTGGTGTTCATAGTTTTCTTAGTGTTCTTAATATCTATAGTATTATTAGTCCCCTTTTTGTAATTCAAAATTTTCCTCACTATAACACAAAGAAAAGTAAGAATAGAAATAAAAATAGAAATAGAACATTCAAAATTCATAAGGACCAAGTGTAAACATGATTTCAATCCTGGCCTGGGTGAATAACCAGGAAAAAAAGCTCAAGAGGCTAACACGTGGAAATAGGAGGCTACAATTAGAAAAAGGGTACTGGGGGCAGCTAGGTGGTGCAGTGGATAAAGCACCGGCCCTGGATTCAGGAGCTCCTGAGTTCAAATCCAGCCTCAGACACTTGACACTTCCTAGCTGTGTGACCCTGGGCAAGTCACTTGACCCCCATTGCCCCGCAAAAAAAAAAAAAAAAGGTACTTAGGTACTTAGTGGCTAACTTGGAATTTAAAGGGATAGGCTAAGGGAAAATTTCTTATCCAACTGGAAGATTAGAAGATCGGGGTTCAGCTTTCCTCTTTGTGGTTTGCCAACTGTGAAGCTTAAAAATCTAACTGTGATGTCTAAAAATCTAATGTGTGGTCACATTAAATAGAAGCTTTAGCACCAGTCTTTGGGCATTAAGCATTTATTAATTAATTAGCAAAGAGAGAGAGAAAAGCCTTCTTCACCTAGCTATCCTAGAGAGTGAATCCCCTCAGTTCCACCAGAAAGCCCCTGTCCAATAGGCAGGGCAATAGAATAGGGCAGTCCAATCTGACCTTCAAAATCTCAGAAAGGTCACCTCATGCTTTCTCCTCAGGGCAGAGCTGCCCTGGTTCTCACAATGTCTTTCTCAGCAGGGTGGTGGTGCTCTGATTCTCACACCTGCAAACCACAGGATTATATATTTCTACATAGGGGACTCATTAGGATCCAATGGCATTTTAGAGTTGAAAACTATTCTTTTTATGATTTAATTGAAAGTAAAGAGGCACTACTACTTTGGTTCCAAAGGTTTGTCATGCCGGGGTGGGAGTGGGGATAAGCTCCAAACTGTAATGGGTCTGCCTCTCCTTTGGATCCACCAATGTGGCGGAGAGGGAAAACCTGCTGCATGGGCTTGTTTTCCATATTAATCCGCCCAGCACCCTGGAGAGGACACTCGAGCTACTGCTCATGGGGTAGATACAGCATGAGATGCGGCAGTTATAAGTCACTCAGGAGCTGCGGCTCCCGTATTGGACTACACAGCCACACTGTGGCCTGTGGCTCTTTAAGACACTGATCCATGGTCATCCATGACTGGTGGAGGCCTACTACTACTACTACTAGAGGCACTACCAATAAGTTCTGGTTGAATCAGAAATTTACAATATGAGATGAAATTCTGTTTGGATACTCCAAAGGGGGTATTCAAATTTCTCTGTCCTACTGTAATCTTTTTTTTTTTTGCAGGGCAATGAGGGTTAAGTGACTTGCCCAAGGTCACACAGCTAGTACATGTCAAATGTCAAGGCCAGATTTGAACTCAGGTCCTCCTGAATACAGGCTGGTACTTTATCCACTGCACCACCTAGCTGGCCCCTGTCCTACTGTAATCTTGTAAATTAAAATTTTATTTTTAATAAGCTGGTCACTAACTAGAATTTAGAAATAATTTTATTTCATGATATTTTTGTTGTAGTAACATTTATCAAAATGGAATACCATCAGCATTTCTTTATTAATAATTTAATAATTTTAAATTTTAAATTAATTATTTAAATTAATAATACTTTTACATTTAAGTACCACTGGTATTTGCATTCTTTCTCTGACTTTTAAGGAGTTAATTTTACTTCCAAAACAAATGTTTTATCTTTATGTTATCATTCATTATTACATGGCTACTATGTACTAGAAATTATGCTAAGTACTGAGGATACAGAAAGAAATACAAAACAGTCACTTCCCTCAAGGAGTTCACATTTTTAGGGAGGAAACAGCACATACAATAGCACATTTCTAAGAGAATAGAAAATTTATAAAAAGTAAATAATGTCATAATGAATAAAAATGAAATCAGAGTCAGCAAGACCTGCTTCTGATATGTGTGTGTGTGTGTGTGTGTGTGTATGTGTGTGTGTGTGTGAGAGAGAGAGACTATGTGACCCTGGGTTAAGTCACTTCACCTCTCCATGTTCAGAAGAGTCTATCTACCCTGATCGAGGAAAGTTTCTTGATGTGAATTCCCTATATGATGATATCACAGCTCTAGGCCCAGGCCTTACAAAAGGCAGAGAAGAGGATGTAAAAAACTGAAAGATCAAAAAAGGTCTTGGATAGACTTGAATTTTAAGGAAATTAGGAATTCTAAGAGGTGGAAATTATACTACACATAAGGGGAACAAAATGCATGCTTTGAAGAATATATTTTTTACTCTAAGAACTCAGTCAGCTACATGCCATAAATTCTGGTATGTTATCTCACCAGATTGTTGTCAGTCATTAATCTTTTTTATGATTTTTCCTATGAGGCAGCTTGGTTTCACAATGATTAGAGCATTAGGCCTGAATTCAGGAAAACCTGAGTTCAATGTAGCCTTAGACACTAACCAGCTGTGTGGCCCAGGACACTAATCTCTTTTTGCCCCAATTTCCTTAACTCTAAAATGGGGATAATAGTAACATCTCTAATTCTCATGATGGTTGTAAGGATCAAATGAGATAATATTTTTTGAATGCTTAGTGTAGTGTAGGTGCTTAACAAATGTTGCTTTCCTAACTACACATATTAACTGTGTCCTTGTGTGAGGCTAGATTTGAACTCAGATTTTCCTGACTCCAGGTCCAGAATTCTATCCACTGCATCACCCAGTTTCATGGAGAGTACATGGAAGGGAATAAAGTATAAGAAGGTTAGAATGTTAGGAAGAGGTCATATTCTGAAGAGCCTGAAGGAAAACCACAGTTAGTGTGACACATGAATGACAATCCAGAATAGGAGACTAAATATTAGAAGAATTTGTGAATCTAGAGGCACATTTTCTACAAAATAGCCTTCTTAGAAGATTACTCTGTAGTTTAAGAATTAAAACTTTGTGTTAGGTAGTTGAAGAAAAGGGATCTGTGTTGCTTGTATGATGTAGGGCCAATATGAAGGTGAATTATTTTTTCATCAGCCACCAAATATTTACCTTCCAGGATAAAAACAAACAGTTTCTGTGAAAACATTGTGGAGTATGTGGAGAGAAATGAGTATAAGAATACTAGGAAGAATATACTAAATACTAGAAATACCATGTTGTATATTTGCCTTTAAAAGCCAAACAGCATATTTCTTATTTGATCCTAGAGATGAGGGAATCACTAAACATTATTAAGTAGGAGGGTGAAATTGTCAGTCATATACTTTAGAAAAAAGTCATTCAGAAGAGTGGAGGAGGAAGGGGAGGGAGGCAAGATGGTGGCATTTCTGCTGAGCTTTCTTTCCCAACCCTCTAAAATTTTTAAAAAAATGCGTCAAATCAAAATCTGAGCATAGTCCCCCAAAAGCCACAGTGACTCATTTTTTTTTTCTGAACAGGAAAACTTAGGACAAAAAAAGAAGTCTGAAGACACTGTGGTAGAGGCTAGCACAGAATACTAGAGGCAGAACCAACTGTGGGGCCTGAACACAGAGGTGGCAACAGCAGTGGTGGAACCAGGTTGGTAAAGAGGACTAAATATCTGATCAGAAAACTATTACAGGAGAACCCTGTGTTAGGGCTGGGCATAGAGCCTAGCATCATTGGCAACTTCTTCATCTGTTACCCAGTTTTTGATTACACAGTTTCAAAGCACAGAGAAGTGGTTATAATCTGCAGTTACCTTACCAGGGTAAGGACTAGAGTGTAGACCCAAACTCTCTTCAGATCACATTACCTTGGAAGCTCTAAAAACCCATATGTCCCCAGATATAGTCCAACAAGCTCAGGCTAGCCTTTACCCCCAGAGGTGAGGAAAGCCCAACTCTAACTTAAAGTCCAAAGTAAAAAAAAAAAAGTCAGCTGGAATAAATGAGGAAACAAACAAACAAACAAAAAGAACCTGACCATAAAAAGTTCTACAGTGA
This sequence comes from Dromiciops gliroides, assembly GCF_019393635.1. Lineage (NCBI taxonomy): Eukaryota > Metazoa > Chordata > Mammalia > Microbiotheria > Microbiotheriidae > Dromiciops > Dromiciops gliroides. The sequence goes on along the minus strand of NC_057861.1, from coordinate 570,459,427 downwards.
CAGAGAAGCTCAAGATATAAACTCAGAAACAATGACTCAAAAACATCTATAAGTAAAGCCTCAACAAAAATGTGTATTGAACACAAGCCCAATAAGAATTTCTAGAAAAGCTAAAGAAATTTATTTAGGCAGAGCCAAGATGGCTGAGTAAGGAACTTGCCTGAGCTCTCTCAAATTTCCTTTCAAACAACTTTGAAATCATGCCATTAAACAAATTATGGAGTGGTACAAACAATAAAAGGATGGGACAAAATAAATTTCCAGACAACTTGGGAGGTTGACAGTAAAGGTGAAAGTAAGTGTCAAGTCTCTGAGGTTGGATTTGAACTCAGGTCCTCCTGAATCCAGGACTGATGCTTTATCCACTGTACCACCCAGCCTCCCCCCATTGGTTAAGTTGATCATAAAAAGGAAAGAAGAAAACCAAATTACTAGTATCAAAAATGAAAGGGATGAACTCCTCACCAATGAAAAGGAAACTAAGAAAATTATTAGGAACTACTTTGCCCATTTAGATGCCAATAAATTTGACAATCTAAATGGATGAATATCTAAAAAATATATAAATTACTCAGATTAACAGAAGAAAGAAATTGAATAAGCCATCAATGAACTTCCTAAGAAAAAATCCCTAGGACCAAATGGATTCACAAGTTAATTATGTCAAATTTTAAAGAACAATTAGTCCCTATGCTACATAAATTATTTGAGAAAATAAGTGGAGGCCTAGCAAATTCCTTTTATGAGAAAAATATTGTACTGATACCCAAACCATGAAGAGCCAAAACAGGAAAAGAAAATTAGAGACTAATGAATACTGATGAAAAAATTTAAATAAAATACTAGCAAAAAATTACAGCAATGCATCACAAGAATCATACACTATGAACAGGTGGGATTTATACCAGTAATGCAGGGTTGGCTCAATAATAAAAACTATCAACATAATTGACCATGTCAATAACAAAACCTACAGAAATTATATCATTATCTTGATAGATGCAGAAAAGGCCTTTGGCAAAATGCAGTATCCATTCCTATTTAAAATAAAAAACACTAGAGGGGGCAGTTAGATGGCACAGTGGATAGAGCACCAGCCCTGGATTCAGGAGTACCTGAGTTCAAATCCAGCCTCAGACAGTTAACACTTACTGGCTGTGTGACCCTAGGCAAGTCACAACCCCAATTGCCTCACAAAAAAACCCCCAAAAAACAAAAAAACAAACCAACACTAGAGAACATAGAAATTAATGGAGCTTACCTTAAAACAATAAGTAATATTTATCTAAAACCATCAGTGAGTATTATCTGTAATAGGGAAGAGCTAAAAGGCTTCCCAATACAGGGGTGAAGCAAGGGTGTTCATTATCACTTCTATTATTTAATATTGTACTAGAAATGTTAGCTATAAGCCATAGGAGCAGAAAAAGAAATCAAAGGCATTTGAATAAGCAATGAAGAAACAAAACTATCACTCTTTGCAAATGATATGATATTATACTTAGAAAATCCTAGAATATCAACTAAAAAACTACTTGAAACTATTAACAACTTTAGCAAAGTTGCAGGATACAAAATAAACCCATATAAATCATCAGTATTTCTATATGTTACCAACAAAGTCCAGCAATAACAAATAAAGAGAAATTCAATTTAAAATAACTGTGGACAGAGGTAGCAGTACACTGAATCTGTCAAGATGTCAGCTAATAATTGACCTTGGGTTTGCTGCCAGGACTGGACAACTTTCCTGCTGAACCTGAGAACTCTTGTGAACAGATGGCTCCTAAGTTCTTTGACTAGCGGCTCAATTCTTTGAAGTCTCCACTGCTCCCTCATCCCAGGACCCCACCGTGTCACCCTAGCTTGGATCTTCACCATTGGCATTCATGGGCAAGAAAAAATCAGAAATTTACTCTATGGAGGTCAATGGAACAAAAGACATTGAAACAATCGATACTGAAACATCAGACAAGGGTGATGGCAAAGGAAAGAGAAAGGAACAACTAAGATATCTCAAGAAGGACAGCCCGAAATAACTCAAGAAAGACTTTGATCTGAATGACCACAGACTCAGCAACTAAGGAATTAGAATAAAAGTATGAAACCAATATCATTCAAGGTCTTAGTAGCACAAGAGCTGCAGAGATCTTGGCTTAGGATGGCCCCAATGTCCTTAGTCCACCAAAAGAAACTCCAGAAATCATCAAATTCCTCAAACAAATGGTGGGTGGATTCTCCAGCCTCTTGTGGGCTGGAGCTATCCTGTGTTTTATCACATATGGGATCGAACTTTCAAAGAACAACAATGCTTCCATGGACAATCTCTATTTAGGTATTGTGGTGGTGATGGTGGTCATCCTCACTGGGATGTTTGCTTATTACCAAGAGGCAAAAAGCAGCAACATCATTGCCAGTTTCACTAAAATTATTCCTTAGAAAGCTTTTGTTATCAAAGATGGAGAAAAAGAGGGAGATCCCTACAGAGCAACTGGTTGTAGGAGATATTGTAGAGATTAAAGTTGGAGACCAGATTCCTGCTGATATCAGGAACTTGGACTCACAGGGATGTAAGGTAAATAATTCATCTCTTAGTGGGAAATCAGAGCCTCAGTCTCATTCTTGTGCTCTTAGCCATGAGAATCCCTTGGAGACAAAGAACATTGCTTTTTACTCTACAACCTGCTTGGAAGGAAGAGCAACTAGAATGGTCATCAACACAGGTGACCGTACCATCATTGGAAGAATTGCCTTATTGGATTCATCTGTTGGGCATGAGAAGACACCAATTGCCATTGAAATTGAGGACTTTGTCCATATTGTAGCAGGGGTAGGTGTTTCTATTGGTATTGTGTTCTTCATCATTTCAATATGTATAAAATACCTGGTCCTAGATGCTGTCATCTTCCTCACTGGCATCATTTTGGCTAACGTACCAGAGGGTCTGGAAGCAATGGAAACTCTAGACTCCACCTCCATCATCTACTCTGACAAGACTGGGACCTTAACACAAAACAGAATGACTGTGGCTCATCTGTGCTTTGACAACCATATCTATGAGGCTGATACAAGTCAACATCAGAAAGCCCAGATCTTTGACCAAAGTTCTGCAACCTGGGCCTCCTTATGCAAGGTTGTAGCACTGTGCAACCGAGGTGAGTTCAAACCAGGAGAGGAAAATGTTTCCATCATGAAGAAAATGGTGATGGGAGATGTCTCAGAAGCTGCTCTCCTGAAGTTCTCAGAAGTCATCATGGGTGATGAGATGGAAAGAAGAAAAAGAAACAGAAAAGTGGATGAAATCCCTTTTAACTCCTTCAACAAATTCCAGCTCTCCATCCATGAGACAGAGGACCCCAATGACAAGCACTTCCTTTTGGTGATGAAAGGAGTCCCTGAGAGGATCCTGGAGAAATGCAGCACCATCATGATTGATGGCCAGGAGCAAACTCTTGATAAGAGCACAGCAGAGGCCTTCCAAACTGCATACATGAAGCTGGGAGGCTTAGGGGAGAGAGTGCTGGGTTTCTGTCATCTCTACCTGCCAGAAGATGAGTTTCCAGATACCTATTTCTTTGATGTAGAGACCATGAACTTTCCCACCTCTGACCTCTGCTTTGTGGGACTGATATCAATAATTGATCCCCTTTGATCCACTGTCCCTGATGCAGTCATGAAATGCCACAGTACTGGCATCAAGGTTACCATGGTGACAGGTGATCATCCAATCACCACCAAAGCTATTGCCAGAAGTATGGGCATCATTTCAGCTAATAGTGAGACTGTGGAAGACATAGCAAAACGTCTTAACATTCCTGTAGAACCAGTTAACAAAATGGAGGCAAAGGCAGCTGTGGTAAATGGAATGGAGCTGAAGGAGATGAGCCCAAAGCAGCTGGATGAGCTCCTGATCAACCATACTGAAATTGTCTTTTCAAGGACATCTCCCCAGCAGAAGCTGATGATTGTGGAGGGCTGTCAGAGACAGGATGCTGTTGTTGCAGTGACAGGGGATGGTATTGGGATTGCTGTGGGCTGTGCAGGCACTGATGCAGCTAAAAATGCAGCAGACATGGTCTTACTAGATGACAACTTTGCCTCTATAGTGACAGGTATAGAGGAAGGTCGTCTAATCTTTGACTATCTGAAGAAAATCATTGCATTCACCTTGACCAAAAAACATTGCAGAGCTTATCCCTTTCCGGATCTTCATTATTGCTGGGGTCCCTCTGCCCATTGGTACCATTGCCATCTTGTTCATTGACTTGGGCACTGATATTATTCCTTCCATTGCCTTAGCCTATGAGAAAGCTGAGACTGACATCATAAGCAGGAAGCCACACCACAAGAAAGACAGATTGGTGAATCATCAACTGGCTTTGAACTCCTACCTCCAAATTGGAATCTTGCAGTCTGTGGGAGGCTTCTTTACCTACTTCACTGTCTATGCAGTCCAGGGATTCAAACCTAACCTGTTCCTTTACTTACAGCCATTATGGGAAAATGATAGTATTAATGACCTTGAAGAGAGCTATGGACAAGAACTGACAAAATATGAACAGAAGCACTTGGAATGGACTGGATACACTGCCTACTTTGTTGCAGTCATGGTCCAGCAAATTTCATATTTGATCATCAGAAAAACATGGATAAATTCAATTTTCCAGCAAGGTCTCTTCAGAAATAAAGCTATCTGGGTTGGGATTGCATCTCAAATTATCCTAGCAGTGATCCTCTCCAGTGGACTTGGAAGTATTCCAATCTTTAATTTCACCACACTTCAGGTTCAGTATTGGTTTGTGGTAGTACCATATGCCATTTTTCTCTGGCTATATGATGAGTTATGAAAACTCCTCATCAGGCACTATCCAGGAAGCTGGTGGGATAAGACTATGTATTACTGAAATTGTTATTGGTTCCCAAGACTCTTAATTTCTACCTGGTGATGTTCAGCATTCTGCAGTCACCTCTGCTGGGAAGTCTCCTGTGCAATATGGACACCATCAAAACCCACACACTAGAAGAAATTTGTATGAAAGATTCTCAATGAATACAGTGTAAAAATGTGATTTGGCTCTTTGTATAGGTGGGTTTTCAAAGTAAAAGTTATTTTATAACAAAAATAAAATAAAATAATTGTGGACAATATAAAATACCTTCCAAGACAAACCCAGAAACTATATAACCAGAAATATAAAACACTTTTCACACAAATAAAATCAGACCTAAACAATTGGAAAAATATTCATTGCTCATGCATAGGCCAAGCCAATATCATAAAAATGACAATCCTACCTAAGTTAATTTATTTATTTACTGCTATACCAATCAAACTATCAAAAATATTTTATAGATCTAGAAAAAATTGTAACAAAACTCATCTGGAAAAATAAAAGCTCAAGGATATCAATGGAATCAGTGAAAAAATATGAAAAAGGTGGTCTAGCAGTACTAGATCTTATCAAAACAATCTGGTATTGGCTAAGAAATAGAGAGATGGACTAGTGGAATAGAATAGGTAGAAATTACACCATAGTAAATGACTATGTAAATTCCAAGATATAAGCTTTTGGGAAAAAAACTCATTATTTGACAAAATAAAACTGCTGGGAAAGTGGATAGAGCACCGGCTCTGGAGTCAGGAGTACCTGAGTTCAAATCCGGCCTCAGACACTTAACACTTACTAGCTGTGTGACCCTGGGCAAGTCAAAGGACAACAATGCTTCCATGGACAATTTCTATTGCCTCGCTAAAAAAAAACAAAAAAAAAAACAAAAAAAAAAACCTGCTGGGAAAACTAGACCACCATCTCATACCATTTGCTAAAATAAGGTCAAGATGGGTACATGATACCATAAGCAAATTAAGAGGTTTTTGTCGCTTTGGGTTTTGGGGGGTTTGGGGGGGGGACAGGGCAATGCAGGTTAAGTGACTTGCCCAGGGTCACACAGCTAGTAAGTGTCAAGTGTCTGAGGCCGCATTTGAACTCAGGTCCTCCTGAATCCAGGGCCAGTGCTTATCAGTGGATAAGCAACCTAGCTGCCCCAAGAGGTTTTGGTGAAAGATGAAATGACCAAGGAAACAAAAATTTAAGCTTCTGAGCATTTCAATTTATTAAGTAATACATGCCAATTGCCTAACAAATCAGGACCAGGCTCATTCCTGAGCTTAGGACTGGATCACATTTGTGATCACAGGGGGAGACAGATTTTTATATATTGAAAAGAATTAATCAATTAATAACAATTAATTAAAAGGAAACAACACAGGATACAAAATTAGGTAATCTGATTTCTAATTAGAAGAAACATTAGGACTTTCCAGGTAGGAAAGGGAAGTGTGAACAGGTGCAGTTCCCTAAAATCAAAAAAAGTGTCCTACTCACGCCAAGGGTCAGTGAACATGGAAAAAATAGGATAAAAAATATGGGTTGCTTTAGATGTACCATTGTGAGAAAACTCTTTGCATCAATCTTGGGATCTGATTTGGTTTCTGGACAATGTAACCTGTGTCCTTTAGATAAGGGTCCCTAAGCATCAGGTAGAGGTGGTCCAATTTCCCAGCCATGCAGGACTAGGTTCAAACAGTGCAATAAAGTTTTCTCACAATTCCCACAATTGAATGCAGTTTTCTTACAGGATAGAAATAGGAATAGACCCATAATTGAATAGAAAAGGAACTAAACTATCTTGAGAATTGAGTCACAAGGTGATGTCATTGTGATTCATTCAATTCCCACCAGCACTTGGTGCTGCAATCCCCTCAATTTCTTCAATTTCTTATATAAATCCAAAATAATCATAATGACTAAACTTTTTAATGTGTTTCTACAGATTGTTTGATAATATTTTATATCAGTTATATTTATATGAATATATATTTATATATTTGTATGAATCAGGGATGTTGATCTCTAGTTTTCTTTTTCTTTTTTGCTTGGTTTTTACTTTATTGATCCTTGGTTTGGCTATCAGGACCATATTTAACTTTCTCAGAGGAGTTTGGTAAGATCCCTTATTTCCCTATTTTTGCAAACAATTTCTACAATATTGGAGTTAATTTTTCTCATGATGTTTGAATGAATCCATTTATAAGTGCATCTAAGCCTGCAATTTTTTTTCTTTTGGAATTTATTTCTGGCTTATACAATGATATTCTCTATATCTTAAGCTACTAATCTGAGTATTCTATGTTTTTCTAACCATTCATTTTTCATTTGTTAGCAAAATTGCTTCTAAGAATTTCTACTGTTTTCTCTTCATGTAATTCTAATGAATTTGATTTCCCCTCTTTCCTATCATATTAGATAACTTTTTCTATTTTATCTTAATTTTTTTTTAATTTCAAGATTTATTTATCAAGTCAATGCTATTTTAAAATGCTTTTCTTTCATTTTTAGAATTCCTACTTTTATGTTTATTTGTGGTTCTGGGTGAACAAGAGCTCAGAATATCAAACTTATCTTGGGGTTTTATTGACCAAGGGACCCCCAAATGCTGGGGAAATGTCTCCTCAAAGAACAAAAGGACAGAACTTATGCTTAAATCACAAAGGATGGGGAAGGCTTTGGGGAAAAGGAGATTGGGAGGGAATGTTGCAAAAGCCAGATGATTAGATAGACCTTGACCCAAGGTGATTCCTAAAATCAGGGAATCTTTGAAGTCTTACAGAACAGATGTTACTACACAGGATGTTCTTGAAGAGGCATCATTAGAATGGGGAGCATGGCAAAAGGTCCTTTAATCAATTCTTTGTTTGTTTGTTTGTTTTTTTATTTTTTTTAGTGAGGCAATTGGGGTTAAGTGACTTGCCCAGGGTCACACAGCTAGTAAGTGTTAAGTGTCTGAGGCCAGATTTGAACTCAGGTCCTCCTGACTCCAAGGCCAGTGCTCTATCCACTGTACCACCTAGCTGCCCTCCCTTTAATCAATTCTTAACACAAGATAGAGGGAGTTATGGTCAGTTCACCAAGAGGGTTGTGCTCAGTTTGTGATCTGCAATTTCCCCCTTTTAAGGTAAGGTATACTATTTATTCTAAGGGAGAATATTCCTGTAAGCATTGACTGGTGGGGAAGAATTGGGCTGTAAAAGGGAGGTATGGGAAGTGGTGGAGCTCAGAATCTCATCAATCTAGTCTCTCTATCTGAGTCCCTATCCAGGGCCTTCCAATCCTTGAGTATTTTGGCCACCATCCCTCTGCGGTTTGTGTGAGTCACAGAATAGACTATATGAGCCCACATAGGCAATAAAAAATGGTGCATCACAAGCTGGCTAGGCTTGGATATCCAAAGTCTATCAGAGTTGAAGAAGAGTTCAGAGATTGTCCAGGAGGCCTATTAAAGGGCTGAGGCAGTTGCCTGAGCTGTGACCAAACAGGCAGAAAAGGGCAAGAGATAAGAATCAGCTAAAAGAAGGGGAAGCTGAAAGGCTTAAATGAGATCACCAAGATCTCATCTGCAAAGTGTGTGTGAGAATTACCTGCAGACAGAGGGTCAGATGAGGAAGAATGTGCCTGGCATTTTCAGATAGAAAAGTTTGAGGGCAACAAAAATATTTTTAGCAGTGAGGAACATCCAGAATTTCTAAAGTTGTTCAAAGTCATGCACTACACTGAAGGCATAATGTCTATCAGTGTAAATAGACTCAGATTTAGATGCTACCTCCTGACAGGCCTCAGTTAAAGCAACCAGTTTTGCTATTTGTGCAGAATGAATGTCCTAGTCTCATTCTCAAGGCAGCTCTGAAGGTAGTTTCTCTCAACAGTTCTGCTTTCCTAGCTCCAAATCACTTGCTAAGATTCCTTATTAAATTTTGCTTAAAAAATATGCCAATTATAAGACTCAGTATAATTTGGAACAACCTTCTAAATTTGGTTTTTCAGTATTTTGGTTTTTCAGTTTTTCATGAACTTTTTACCTCACAAACTTTCATCTAAGGAACAATATACTGCTTAAAGGGGAAAGATTGAGGGATCCAACCATAGATATTTCTATGTAAAAGAAGATCTGGTTCATATTTACAGGAAGATAGTGAGTTTTAAAAAAGCCATTCCTACCCCAAAGAGTAATGTCACATGTTCACAAGTCCAAAAAGAGTTCTTGGAAGAACTTAAAAAGGAATTTAAAAATCAAATAAGGGAGATTGAAGAAAAATCTAGCACTTACTAAGGTTTGCAGAGAATTTTACATACAGTATGGCATTTGATCCTCAGAACAACACTGCGAAATAGGCAATTAAATGGCATTGACCCTTTCAGTCTCTGTTTCTTCATTTGTAAAATGAGGGTAATAGCATTTACTTCACAGGGTTGTTTGGGGCATCAAAATGCTTTCCAATCTTAACGTGCTGTGTAAATGCTAGCTATTTGTTGCTATTCTCATCTCCATTTTAGAGAGGAATAAAATTTGGGTTGAGTGAGGTTGAGTGGGTCATACAGGCTGAGACAGAATTGAACTCAATCTCTAATTCTGGCACTCTATCTACATTGCAAGATGTATGTATCAGCCTGGACAAATCACTCAACCTCACAGAACTTGAATGCTGTCATCTGTAAAACAAAAAGGGTTGGGATGGGGAAGTGTTTTTAAAGTCCCTTCAAGCCCCAAATTTTATCATCATAGAATCTGAAAGATGGATACTTTAAGCTCAGTGGCACCTTAATGACCCCCTTCCTTCTCCTCATCTTCTCATTTTGAAGATGATGAAACCAAGGCTCACTAAAATTGAACAATTTGCCCAGAGTCACACAGGTAGTGAGCAATTGGAGTACTAGAATATTTCTTTCTTGGGATCATAGAATTTTGAGGACAAAGGAACTCTAGATGTTCTTGGTGATAATAATACTTGTGTTACCTCATTCAGAGGATGGTTGTGAGGAAAGTACTGTTTATAAGAAAGCTAAAAGAAAGTTGAACTAGTACTATTTTAGCAAACTTAAATGTGACAAAGAGCAAAAGTGCTTCATGAACTCCCTCAAAATCTTGGTTATCCTTATATGGTAACTCTAGGTATTTGGTTCATCTACTAATGGTGGCAAAATTTCCTTACTCTGCAATATCCCACAATCACCTCTAGCTGATGGGTTGTTTTTTTCCCAAGTGCAGTGTTCCAAAGGTCTACTAAAGACTTCAAAATGGGTAAAATTAGTTCTTTATTTTGACTGAGACCCAACATGGGCTCCCTTTCCTGTCCACATAACTTCCATTCAGATTGGGGCTTTTATAATTATGTTGAACAAGGTAGTTATGTGTTCTCTCTTCATTTTTTAAAAGACACTTATTTCAATTTTTTTAAAGCCTAAGGGAAGACTATTGTTAGGCAGGATGAATGTCTCATCAATTTGCTGATAATCTTTAACAGGGTAGGGAGTAATTTTAAGGTTTATACTAATTCAATTACACACTTAAAAAAACTTTCCTTAAAATAAGAGTGTACAATTATTCAACTTAGATCTATTGCTAACAAATCTGTTATCTGCTTGGCTGAGAAAAAAGAATCGGAGTTTAAAAAAATTATTTTTGTTGAGTATGCTAAATGGGCTCTATTTTTAGCTTTTTTTTCTTACAGTACACCAAAATAGCATCCAGTTTAGAAATTACCATCTGTTCTTAGCAATGGAAAAAGTCTCCAAGGATTCTATGATAGCCATATCCAGATGATCATAAACAGATACTTTTCACAGATGAGTTTTTAAAAAATATAATTTGGTATTTATCTAAGTTGTAACCCTTTAAAACAGATATATATTCAGTCAATCTATTTAAAATCCATTGAGGAGCCATTAATATATTCCAGTTATAAATTCAATTAAAACTGTAGATTAAGAAACTTTAGAAAAGCAATGCCTCAGTTGCCTTCTCTCTTCCCCCCCCCCCCCCCGCCCCAGGGCAACAGGGATTAAATGACTTGCCCAGGGTCACAGAGCTAATAAGTGTCAAGTATCTGAAGTCGGATTTGAACTCGGGTCTTCCCAAATCCAGGGCTGGTACTTAATCCACTGCACCACCTAGCTGTCCCTTAAGTTGCCTCTTTTTAAAGGTATAACTTTACAAGTTCATTAAAAACACAATCTTGATTATCAAGGTTAAAAAAAAATTAGTCAAAATAAAGCAAATGCTACCAAGTTGTCAGCCTAGAGAATACTATGTTGAAATAAGAAAGACACTGTTTTTCAAAGTTCAATGTTTCATGACCACAGGAAATTCAATGAGTACATGAAGAGCATCAGAACAATGATTCTGGCTTATGAATAATTAGGCAGTCAAGTATATATTAAAAACATTTCTTTGTGGTAGTGGGTTTTTTAAAATGGTGGTGAGAAGGACCATTTAGTGCTTTGTTTATTTGATTCACTGCCAGAATATCTTGGTGGCTGATTTGAGGGGAGGGGCATCTTCCCAAACAAAATCAGAAAGTCTGATCTAAGGTCCTTTGAATCAGCTCTACTTGCTAGTCTGCTATTTTTAGTCTATATAAAACACAGCACTAAAATGATCTGTCACACAAAAAATTTCTTTTTCTCATTTAACTTGAATGATTTCTGCTTGTGAACATGACTAGTTAAAGAACTCAGTAAGAGATCTTCAAAGTTTAAGAGCTAAGATATTTACTCTCAAGTAGAAATTGATCTGGCTTCCATTGCTTCAGATTTTGTCCTGAAGAAATATCCTTATCTTACCTAGCTTAGAAGAAAAGAAAAGCTTACTCTTTTTTGATGCAATCCAGCTGTTAAAAAAAATCTATAAAACCTCTTCTCATTAGGTAGCATGACAGCTTGTTTAAAGTATCCTCTATTTTCACTGTTACTTTCCTTTCTATTTTTACTAAAATGACTGTTACTACCATCAACCACACCCCCAAAAAACAAAGAAAAGAATACATGAAAAAACATAACCCACTAAAGTGAGTCTTTCATTTAAAAAAAAATCACATTATGAGAGGGTTTTATAACTAGCAGTGAAGTTCATCTGAAACTTCAGCATAACAACTGGTCTCTTATCTTCATCTTATTACAGGAAGAAATGTATGGCATTTCATCATAATAGCTGGAAGACTAGCTGGCTCTGCACGTAGGCAGAAGCAGAAAAAAGTCTCTTAACAATAACGAGACCATGCTGGTAGCTAATGCTTAGTCAGAGTCTGCTTCCTTTGCTTTCTTTGCTTTTGCTCTGCCCAAAGACATCGGAATGTAGAAAAAGGCACCAGTTAAAGTGAACATACAAAAAAAGTCAATGTTTAACCATGTGTTTGCTCCCAGGGAAGATTATGACCAATGGTATATTTGATATGGTAGCATTCCTGAGCCCATTTCCCCAAAGGTATATCAATTTTGAACACTTATGAAGTTACTTATCTAGAGTTTAATATGCTGAAGAAATTATGTCTGGTGGGTTTTTTTATTGCTAAAAAGAAAAGACAAGAAAAATTGGAACTCCAATGTGCTCAGCTCACTTTGAGGTGCAACAAAATCTAGGAAGGAATTAAGGAAGTAATGGAGAGAAACTGATAGGGAGAATTATGGCCCTATGCTGAGCTTCAAACAACTTTTGAAGCAATTAGAAGACACAAGAATGCATTTGGTTTTTTTAAGGTTTATTGAACTAAGAAGCAGAACCATTGATCTTAGTGGAAAGAGTTTAGGGAGCAGGAAAGGAATTATGATACTTTTACAATTTTTCTCTGATCAAGAGCCAGGCCCAATCCACGTTTGTACTCACCTATATCAAGTATGAGTCCAGGACAAAATAATAAGGCACTGGGGATACAAAGACAAAAGCTAAATAGCCCCTGTCCTCAAAAGCTAAATGACCCACGCAGAAAGAAAAAAAAAATCACCATACAGATATGTAGGTTTTGTGTGTGTGTGTGTGTGTGTGTGTGTGTGTGTCCAAAACATACACAAGGTAACTTTGAAAAGGAAGACAGTAGCAGTTAGGGGTCTAAGAAGTCAATGCAAAAAATGATAACACCACAGCTAAGACTTGAAGCAAACTAAAAATTCCAGGACACCTTGGTAAGGAGGCAGAGCATTCTAGTTAGGGTACTCTCCCAGTGAAAAGACAAGAAGACAGGAGATGATGTCATGTGTGAGGAAGAGCAAGGGGTCGGTATTACTGAACTGCAGAGTTCAGAGAGAGGCAAGTAATATAATAAGTCTGCAAAGGAAAAATTTATTGAGACAAAAACTGAAAACAGGAATAGGGTTGATGCATGGATTTCTCTAATACAAAGCTCTAAAACACAGGGGGTTAACAAGGAGGAAAAAAAGAAAATTAGAGGGGATATAAAACTGACTATTTGGAAGAACCAAGAAGCCAAAGTGTAATCTTTTTTTAATCAACCAATTACTATCTGTCATTATTTTTCTTTTCATGAGTTCTGTTTTAGTATGTCTTTTCAGTATGTGAAATCAATAATCTCATTGAGAATTTTTCATATGGACACACATGTATATGCATGGCCAGGTAACCTCCTAAAAGAATTTATTTAGCCTACAGTTTGAGTGTTGGAAAATAACTCATATGATTACATATTTATAAATGGACAGGAACTTAGAGGTTACATAATCCAAGTAGTTAAGTGATTTGACCAAGGTCACACAGTAAGTAGCAACAAAGTAAAGATTTGAATGAAGGTTTTGTGTCTTGAAATCCAACATTTTAGTTTTTATATTCCTCCTAGCAAATTAGACTTTATATAGGAAGAAGGAATGGGAGAGGGAGTATGGGAAATGTAAATGAGATTATCTGGGTAAAATCCATTTTTACATGAAACTTTCACTTCTCAAATTAAATTTCATTTGTAATTCTTCCAAATAGATGTTTTTATTGCAGTTAGTGGCTTTAAAACCATTGTTAAGTCTTGTACATAGTAAGCAGTCATAATGTGGTTCAGTTATTTCAAAACATGATTTTAAAGCAATATTTGAGTTGTTCATATTTATGTGATTAGAACTATGTCACAAAGTTAATCATTCCCAGGATACTTGCATTTCAAGCTAATGAAAAACTTCTTATGCAAGCAGTCATTAATCAGTGAGTATAATATTGCATAATGTTTTTTTGAAGCATGTGTTATGTGATCAGAGTACAAGGCTGCATAATACAGCTCAGTGTTCATGCCATATGCTGACCTTTTCTGAAACAGAAATGGAACCATGTGATATGCTTTTCTTGCCAACTGTTGCTTATTGTCAATAATTAAGTTTGATGATATGGAGAAACAGAAACTCCAATTCCTTTAGAGTTCTAAAAAAGAAGAAACTTTGAAGTCCTTGGTTTCTGGCAAGGCATTGTGTACACTCACAGCCAAGTTGGCTTGATAGGAACCACCCCTTAAAACTGGAGTCAGATATTCTGTGTGAGTACTTTCTGGCATTTGTACAAGAGACAACAGATATATTACCACACTAAGATTATATTAGAAGTGAGAAGAATATAAAGGTCAGAAGAGCTAGAAAACCAAAGGCATGTGCATTATCCCTTAAATCTCAATCCATCATAATGTTTTATGTTATTGAGCAATAATGCAAGAGAAGACATCTCTGTACCAGTATTATCCAAAAAGAATATTTATGAAAAGAAAACTATGTAATAATTATAACATGAACAAAGAAATATATTATATCATATAATGTTTTTGTAATGAAAATGTTGGTGGAATAGAGTAGTAATTATCCATTGGAACAGCAATGGGAATGACTTATTTAGAAATTGTTTTAAGCAAAAGGAAAAGTAGAGTATTGTAGTTCCAATGTTTACAGATTCACACTCCTTTATCATAAACTCTAGTTCTTCAAATATGCTCAACACTTCTTCCTAAATCATACCTCAAAACCTTTTTTTAAAAAATCTCTTTAGCTTAACTAGGAAAAATATGTATTTTACCAAATGCAAAAGACACATTTGGTTTTTTAATTTGGAAAAATGGAAAATATTGAGTTATCATCTAATTTCATATTTATTTCAAATGAATCATCAGATTCCTAATTACCATTTACCTAGCAAAATAACAGTATATCTTTTTATATTACCGGGTGTTCTGACCATCATATCCTCCACCTAACCCCTCTATTTATCTAGTTATCTCTTATTTTTTTTAAAAAAGGTTTTTTTTAAAGAAAATGAGGAAGAGAAAAAAATCAGAAAACTAAACACCTAATATTATATACAATGTTCCACACCCATGAAGCCTCTTCTACTCCCACAACTGAAAAGGAGTCTGTCTTCTCATATTTCTTCTTTGGGATCAAGTTTCCTCTTCATAATTTCACAGTATTTATTTTCAAAAAGTCCAAACGATATAGTATTTAATTAGGACTATGATAGCAAAGTAAACAACATAGAAAATTGATTCTCAACATCATGCCATATGTGAAAGGATAAAATCTCCCTCATGCTTCATTGCCATTGGTGAAGGCAATACTACAACATCAACAAAGTCTTCTTCTTCTTCTTCTTCTTCTTCTTCTTCTTCTTCTTCTTCTTCTTCTTCTTCTACTACTACTACTACTACTACTACTACTACTACTACTATTATGACGATGACTACTACTACTATTACTAATACTAGCAAACATTTATATAGTTCTTACTATGCCTTAGTTACTGTGTTAAATGCTTTACAATGATTAACTCATTTAATCCTCACAACAACACCAGGAGGAAAGTGCTATTATTAATCCCATTTTATAGGTAAGGAAACTGAGGCAAATAGAGTTTAAGTGACTTGCCCTGGGTAAAATAGCTAATAAATAATTGAGGCCAGATTTGAACACTTATCTTTCTGATTCCATGCCTGTGCTTCTAGGCTTCATTGTGCCACTTAGCTACCCCAATTCTAACAATTAAAGTTCTGAAATTAGAAAAGGTTGCATCATAGATAAAACAAGTCTCAAGGCTCCATTTCCCAGCAATAGCTATCCTTCCTTATTTCTTGGCTCTGTCTCTCATAATTTCATTTTTTAGGGGGTAGAATCCAGTTCATAACACTTTTTCCTTACAGGTAGTATTGAGTTTGAACAGGAATAGAGGCCTACCTAGTCTGTCAATACATTGCAATATTACATTAGACATATATTTCATTTGTTAAATTAGATCATAGGACTAAGTAATTTATTCTAAATAAATACCTTTTTAAAAAATCTTATGAGGGTTTTTAAATAATATATTCATTTCCCAAAGTATCCTTTTCTCCCTTTCTCTCAAGAGCCATCCCTTATAAGAAATCATTTTGAAAAACTCTAAATCACTATTGATTAGAGAAATGCAAATTAAAACAACTCTGAGGTACTACCTCACACCTATCAGATTGGCTAATATGACAAAAAAGGAAAACAATAAATGCTGGAGAAGTTGTGGAAAAATTGGAACACTAATGCATTGTAACAGGTGGAGCTGTGAACTGATCCAAACATTTTGGAGAGCAATTTGGAACTATGGGCTATGGGACTGTTCATACCATTTGACCCGGTGGTACCACTGCTAGGTCTGTATCCCAAAGAGATCATAGAAGAGGGAAAAGGCCCACATGTATAAAAATATTTATAGCAGCTCTCTTTGTGGTGGCAAAGAATTGGAAATTGAGGAAATGCCCATCAATAGGGGAATGGCTAAACAAGTTGTGGTATATGAATGTATCATGCTGTAAGAAACTATAAGCAGGAGGATTTCAAGGAAACCTGGAAGGATTTACATGAACTGATTCTGACTAAGAGGAGCAGAACCAGGAGAACATTGTACATAGTAATAGCAACATTGTGTGATGAACAATGATGATAGACTTGGCTCTTCTCGGCAGTCCATCCAAAACAATTTAAAAAGAACACATAACAGAAAATGTTCTCAACATCCAGAAAAAAGAACTGTGGATTATGAATGCAGATTGAACCATGCTGTTTCTACTTTTGGGCTGTTTTTTTTTCCCTTCTTTTTTGAGGTTTTTCCCTTGTGCTCTGATTCTTTCACAATATGACTAACACAGAAATATCTTTAATGTGCTTACACATATATAACCTATATCAGATTGCTTTTCATCTTGGGGAGGAGGGAGGAAAGGGAGTGTGGGAGAAAAATTTGGAATTAAAAATACTATGAAAACAAATGTTGAAAACTATCCTTATATGTAACTGGAAAATAATAAAATACTCTTATTTTTAAAAGGAAAGCATTTCGAAAGAGAAAGATGAAAATATAATTAAGATACATAAATAATATTTATTTTTCCAGGCAGCAACAGATAGAAAGAGAAATTCAACTTAAATAACTGTAGAAAAATACCTGGAAGTCTACCTTCCAAGACAAACCTACCTAGGAACTATATGACCAAAACTATAAAACACTTTTCACACAAATAAAAACAGGTCTAAACAATTGGAAAAGTATTAATTGCTCATGGGTAAGCCAAGCAAATATAACAAAAATGAAAATTTTCCCTAAGATAATTTTGCCATTGGTTTTGGTGCTATAACAATCAAACTAGAAAAAAATATTTTGTAGATCTCAAAAAATAATTACAAAATTCATCTGAAAGAACAACACCTCAAGGATAGCAAGGGAGTCAATGAAAAAAATGCAAAAGAAGGAGTTCTACCAGTACCAGATCTTAAACTGTATTTTAAAATGGTAATTATCAAAACAATCTGGTACTAGCTAAGAAATAGAGAGGTGGATCAGTGGAATAGAATAGGTAGAAATTATGCCATAGTAAATTACTATGGTAATAAACCAAGCTTTTGGAACAAAAATTCATTATTTGACAAAAACTGTTGGGAAAACTAGAAAACAGTATGGTAGAAACTAGGTATAGACCAACATCTCACACCAAATAAGGTCAAAATGGATACATGATTTACACATAAAGAGTGACACCAGAAACAAATTAAGAGAGCATGGAATAGTTTATCAGATTTATTTCTGAAGAAGAATTTAGGACCAAAAAAGATAGAGAGCAATACAAAATGTAAACTAGATAATTTTGATTATAGAAAATTTAAAAAGCTTTTACACAAACAAAACTAATGTAACCAAGATTATAAGGGAAGCAGAAAGCTAGAAAAGATTTTATTTCTGATAAAGGCCTCATTTCTCAAATATAAAGAGAACTGAGTCAAATTTATGAAAACACAACTCATCCTCCAATTAACCAAAGGATTTGAACAGTTTTCAGACAAAAAAATCAAAGCTATCTATAGTCATATGATAAAATTCTCTAGATCACTATTGATTTGAGAAATGCAAATTAAAACACCTATCAGATTGGCAATATAACAAAAAAGGAAAATATTGAATGTTGTTGGAGATGTGGGAAAACTGGGACACAGTTTTTGGAGTTGTGATTGAACTATGCCCATAGTGATATAGAACTGTGTTGATCCAATAATACCGCTGCTAGGTTTATATCCCAAAGAAAGCCAAAAAAAGAGAAAAATTCATATAAAAAAAATTATAGCAGCTCTTTTTGTGGTGTCTAAGAATTGGAAATCAAAGGAATGCCATCAATTGGGGAATAGCCATTGTGGTATACAATGGTGATTCTGCTATAAGAAATGACAAACAATAGGATTTCTTTTTTCTTTAATTTTATTTATGATATATAATTATATTTTATACATATATCAAACATAGATATACTATACACAAATATATGACATATATAATGTAAATTTTCTACATTATTACATTTAGACATACCTAGATATATTCTAATACATGTAACTATTTTAATTCCTTAAATAACTGTTTTATAAATAACAAATACATATCAATTTTATAAATAATTTGACATTTAAAAAAATATAATTACTATAATACCTAAATAACTCATAAATGCACAACATATACAGATATATTATATATATTATAAATACATATATACCTCTTGCACCCTTCCCAGCACACCCCTCCCCCACCTTTCCAGATTAAACATTTTTATTTATATTTTTCTATTCCAATCTCTATCTCTCCCTTGTCCCCTCCCCTTCTACTTCCCTGAGGCAGTAAATAATCTGATCTGGGTTATATATATATATAATCATGAAAAACATCACCATATTTGTTACTTAATGAAAGAATGTGAAAAATAGCATGCCCCAATCTGTTCCATCAATATCAGTTCTTTCCCTTGAGGGAGATAATATGTTTTATCAGTATTCCTTTGGGATTGACTTGGATCATTGCATTGCTGATAACAGTCAAATCATTCACAGTTCTTCATCAAACAATATTGCTATCTCTGTGTAGAGTATTCTCTTGGTTCTGCTCACTTCCCAATACATCATTTCATACATGACTTTCCAAGCTTTTTTGAGGCTCTTATTTTTTCAAATAATGTATATAGTATTAGGATTAATGGTTCTTTAAAAGTTTTGGTAGAAATTCACTTGTGAATCCATCTGGTCCTAGATATTTTTCAATCCATTCAACTTCTCCTTCAAAAACCCACATGTTATACCACTTGGCATATACACATTAAGTAGTGATATGACTTCATTATCCATGGTGCCTGACAGGTTACCACAACAATACAGCAGCAGGTTGCCACCACAGGACCTGAAGATCAAAGGGATCACTCCTCCAGGGCTTGGCTGACACAAAATGAGTAAAAAAACCAATGAAAAACGTTTTATTATTGACAGCTACTTAATAAAAGGAAATCTCAAGACACAAAATGACTACAGATAAACCTTCAAAGAAAAGTACAAATTGATCTCAGGCCCAAAATAAATTCCTGAAAGAGCTTAAAAAGGACTTTGAAAATTGAATAACAGAGGTTGGGGAAAGATTGGAAGTGATGCAGAAAACCATGAAAAAGAAATACAAAGTAATAATATAAAACTACAAAAAATTACTAAGGAAAATAATTCCCTAAGGAGGATTTCAGAAAGGCCTCGAAAGACCTCTATGAACTGATTTATAAGTGAACAGAACCAGGAGAACACTGACACACAGTGACAGCAATATTGTTTGATGAACAACTATGAATGACTTAACTATTCTCAGCAATACAATGATCCAAAGAAAGAACTGATATTAATTGAACGCAAACTGAAGCATGCTATTTTCTTTCTTTTGATTTTTTCCTTTAATTCAAGTTTTCTTGTACAAAATGACTAACACAGTGATGTTTTACATAACTGCACATATATAACCTATATCTTATTGCTTACCCACCTCAGGGAAGAGGGAGGGGAGGGGAGGGATAAAATTTGGAACTTAAAACTTTAAACACAAATGTGTGGTAAAATAATGGAATTTGGCAGACCCCCAGGGGTCTGATTTGATTAATTTAGTAGTGTTTGAATTGGGTGTGAATGGGGAACTACTAAGTACCCACTTAAAGATGATTAGATTTGAGCCACACCTGGCCTGCCTGCCCTGTCAGAGCTAGTCTAACTTGGCCAACCCTGAGAAGGTGTGTCCTCAGAGGCTGTGGACTGCATCATCAAGAGGGAACCAGTCTCAGCCATACTACTTGAAGGACCTCCCCTTTGGGGAAGGGAGAAAAAGGTAGAAAAGGGGACCCCAACAGGAAGTAACACACACACACACACACACACACACACACACACACACACACTCACACACACTCAGTCGCTCTCTGGCCTTGAAGGAGCTTCAGAGTGGAATGGCTGCCATAGAAATTATGGACCCTTAGTGGTGAGTTAAATCCAGCCCTTTGAATTAGCTGAGCTGAGACAGCCTTTGTTAGAGCCAGGGAAATTATCCATTTTCCCTTTTCCATATTCCCTAATCCTAGACTTTATTAATTTCACCTTTGCTTTGTATTTTATTCCCATTAAATAAAACCTGATTTGTTTGTGGAAAAGAGGCTGTTAAGCTCCTTTCTTATTGGCCTGGGAGAAATAACTAAAAAAGTCAGTTTGGAGGGGAGGAAGCTTTGGACATAGAGGTCCCTCATTATTTTCTGAACCCCAATATTATGTCAAGCCACCCAATTAACTTTCCCCATATTAAATTTGGCCCCTACAAATGTTTATTATTAAAAAAATAAAATGCAAAAAAATCTTTAATTTTACAAACTGTTCCAAACCCATGAACCTCATTTGCATATCCTCTTTGCAAAGGAGTAGGGGGAATGTCTTTTTATTCTTCTCATATCTCCCCTTTGGGGTCAAGCTTGTTCTTTTAAAATATTCATTTTAAATTATTTTTAATGGTTGTTCTTTTTGTTTATATTTTATTATTATATTATACTTATTTTTACCCAACACTGATTCTTCAATTTCAATATTTCTGATTCTCCTTTGTCTAGTCTATTCCATGACTACTATTTCATGTTCTACTTTTTCTATTTTTTTTGCCAGTACCAAATACCTTTGACTATTTTTGCTTTATAATATAAGTTAAAGTCTAGAAGTGCTATTCCCCAATCATTTTTACTTTTTGAAAAATAATTTCACTTGCAGTCATATAACAGTTTAATTTTAGCCTTTCTCATGAACATGTACAAGCATGGGGGCAGCTAGGTGGCAAAGTGGATAAAGCACTGGCCCTGGATTCAGGAGGACCTGACTTCAAATCTGGTCTCAGACACTTGACACTTACTAGCTGTGTGACTCAGGGCAAGTCACTTAACCCTCACTGCCACCCACCCCCCAAAAAAACCACACCATGTATAAGCATGCCTTGTTATTTAAATATGTTCTGGAGATTTACAATCAAATTCTTGTAAATTAATCATATATCAACAGCCTTAGGGTTCCTATTTAAGGGATCCCTGAGGTAGAAAAAAATCAATGCACTGGCCATGAATTTTTTTTTAATTACTATTTTAAAAACAATGAATCAAAAATCCACATATTAATAACCAAGTAGAAATGATGAAAGTTAAGGAAGTGATTAATGAGACTGAAAATAAAAATATCATTGAACTGATAAATAAAACTCAGAGCTATTTCTTTTTTTTTTTTAGCAACAAACATTTATTTTATTTTTTCCAGTTACATGTAAGGGTAGTTTTCAACATTCATTTTCATAAGATTTAGAGTTCCAAATTTTTCTCCCTCCCTTCCTCCCTTTCCTCCCCCCTCCACAAGATCACAACTAGGTTATATATGTACAATCCACAAGTGTTCTTTTTATCAGTTCTTTCTATGGGGGTGGATAGTAAGCTTTGCCATTTGTCCCTTGGGATTGTCTTGGATCATTGCATTGCTGAGAGTAGTTAAGTCATTCACAATTTCTCATTGAATAATACTGCTGTCACTATGCACAATGTCCTCCAAGCTCTGATCACTTCACTATACATCAGTTCATGAGTCTTTCCAGGTTTTGCTGGGATCATCCTGTTTGTCATTTCCTATAGCACAAGATCATTACACCACAATCATATACCACAGCTTTTTCCATCATTCCTCAATTGATGGACATTCCCTTGATTCTCAATTCTTAGCCTCCACCAAGAGTTGCTATAAATATTTTTTGTACAATTTTCCCCCTTTTTCTCTTCTTCATGATTACTATTGTTAACTGTTTCCCTTCCATCCTGTTCCCTTCCCCATGATATTTATTCTATTATCCCTCTTCTTTCATCCTATTACTCTTCAAAAGGGATTTGCTTCTGTCTGTCCCTTCCCCCACTCTGCCCTTCCTTCTTTTGCTCTTTATCCCCTTCCCCTCCTATTTTCTTGCAGGGTTAGAGAGATTACTCCACCCAACTGAGTGTGTACACTCCTTGAGCCAATTCTAATGAGATTGAGGTCTCTGAGCCAATTCTGATAAGTGTTAGGCTCATTTACTGCCCAGATTAAATAGATTACTTCACCCAGTTGGGTGTGTCTGTTAGTCCCTCCTTGAGGCAGCTCTGGTGAGTTTAAGGTCTTTGAGCCTTTTCTGATGAGTGTAAAATTCATTTACTGCCCTGCTCCTCTCCCATCTCTTCCCCCACTCCATAAGCCTTTTCCTGTTTCTTTCATGTAGGATTTCACCTCTCCCCTTCCCCTCCCCCAATGCATTCCCCTCACCCCTCAATTTAACCCTAAAGATGTCGTCACGGGGCAGGTAGGTGACACAGTGGACAAAGCATCCACCCTGGACCCAGGGGGATCCCAGCCAAAATCCAGTCTCAGACAAAAGACAGTCACCCACTGTTTGACCCCAGGTATGTCTCCCAACTCCAATTTTTTATAGTTCTCTTGGGTCTTGTATTTGAAAGCCAAATTTGCCATTCAGTTCAGGTCTTTTCATCACAAATATCTGAAAGTTTTCTTTTTTCATTAAAATCCCATTTTTTTTGCTCTGAAAGATTATGATGAGTTTTGCTGGGTAGGTGATTCTTGGTTGTAATCCCAATTCCTTTGCCCTCTGGAATATCATATTCCATGCCCTCCGGTCCTTTAATGTAGAAGCTGCTAGATATTGTGCTATCCTGACTGGGGCTCCACAGTACTTGAATTCTTTCTTTTTGGCAGCTTGCAATATTTTCTCCTTGACCTGAGAGCTCTGAAATTTGGCTATAATATTTCTAGGAGTTTTCCTTTTGGGATCTCTTTCTGGAGGTGATTGGTGGATTCTTTCAATTTGTATTTTAGTTTCTTCTAGAATTTCAAGGCAATTTTCCCTGAGAATATCTTAGAAGATGATGTCTAAGCTCTTTCCTTGATCATGGTTTTCAGGTAGACCAATAATTTTCAAATTATCTCTCCTGGACCTATGACCTATTTTCCAGGTCGGCAGTTTTTCCCAGAAGATATTTCACATTGCCCTCTATTTTTTTATTCATTTGGATTTGCTTTATTGTGTCTTGGTTTCTCATAAAGTCACTGGTTTCCATTTGTTCAGTCCTCATTCTTAGGCAATTATTTTCATCAGAGAGCTTTTCCATTTGGCTTTTCAAGCTGTTGGCTTTTTTCTCATGTCTTTCCTGCATCACCCTCATTTCTCTTTCCATTTTTTCCTTTACCTCTCTAACTTTATCTTCAAAGTCCTTTTTGAGCACCTCTATGACCTGAGACCAATTCATATTTTTCTGGGAAGCTTTAGATATAGGGGCCCTGAAGTTGACATCTTCCTCTGAGGGTGCACCTCGGTCTTCCTTGTTCCTGAAGAAACGTTCTATGGTCCTTACCTTTCTCTGTCTGCTCATCTTGCCTTTCTTTTACTTGACTTTTAGCTCCTTAAAGTGAAGCACTGTTTCCAGGCTGCAGTATCCCAAGCTTAAGAAGTCCCAGGGGGTATGATTTAAGGAGGATCAAGTTCTTTACTTGCCTGGCCTGTTTCCTGGTCCTAGATGACCCCAGACCAACTTGCTAATCAACCAGCTTTGTGTGTTGTGGTTGTTAGCTCTGACGAGCCTGTGCCACTCCCCCACCTGGGCCACTGCTACTCAAGCCTACCTCCTGGTTCTCAGCAGGGGTGAAAAATCCAAGTTCTGCCTCAGCACCAGCAGTCTCCCCCCTGGCCAGGGCTCAGGCCTCTCACCAGACTGTGAGCTTAGTTTCAGATGACACTGGCACTTCAGCTAATTCAGAGGCTCTGGGGGTTTCCTTCTCTGGTGAGGCCTTCCTGGGACTGGATCTGTGTCAGCATGACTGTGGGGTTGGGCTTGACTCCTGTAATAGCACAGCCACTGCCTCCTTCTAACCTTCCAAGTCATTCTTGGTTAAAAGATGATTTCAGCATATTCTTCTGTGAGTTTTGCTGCTCTGGGCATTTTCCTATGGTGTTATTTGGATGTTTTTTGGAGAGATCATGTTATGAGTTCAAGAGCTCACTGCCTTTCCTCCACCATCTTGCCTCTGCCTCGGAAGTCCTCAGAGCTATTTCTAAAACAATTATTTAAAATGATTATTTAAAATGAAAGAGGTAAACCATATAAAAATGAAAAAGATCTAAAACAATTGAAGAGAAAAAAAGAAAGTTATATGAAACTATTTTTGTTTGATTATATGCTAGGAAAACTGATAACTTGGAAGAAATAGAAGAATACTTACAAAAATACAAAATACCCAGATTAACAAAATAAGAAATGAACTACTTAAATAATTCAGTCAGAAAAATTAATTGATCAGATCATATATTCCCCCACAAAATTCCCCAAGGCCAAATTAAAAATTCAAAAGTGATTAATTTCATTGTTATACAACTATTTGAAATAAATAAAAAGGGAAAGGAGACCCTTCCTATGTCTTTCTATGATGTGATCTTGACACCAAAACCAAGGAGAGACATTACAGAGAAAGAAATCTGCAGATAATTTTCCTATAAAAAGTGATGCAAACTTGTAAAACTAAATATTAGGAAGTAAGTTAAAACAACATATTAGAATCTATATAGCATACAATCAATATACTATATTTAGTTTGCATTTATATCATAAATGCAGGGTTGTATTAACACTGTAAAATAAAAGAAATAATAAATATTATACATATATATACACAATAATATACATACATAAACATTTATATATATATATATATATATATATATCCATATACATACATATACACAACTACAAAATTTACTGAGAACTGATTCCCCACCCAGTCCCCCCTACCCAAGCAGGTGAATTGCCTGGGACTGACTAGTCTTTGTCAGTTCCAAACTCTTGATCAACTTATGGACCTTCCCCCAAGCAAAATGATTCTTGCCTTACTCCCTGGACCTTATGTTATTATGTAACAAGGGTCCACCTACATTAAGTAGTTTCTATTTGGAGTTAGTGGTATCTATACTTAACTCAGGAGGAGTTCTATTGTTTCTTTTGTTAAAGGTTAATTTATATTAAATAGTTTTATGTGACTCTGAAGCAATCTTTTGATTCCTTTCTGTTCTGTTACCCCATAAAAACCCTGTCCTTGGTTCCCATCTTTGGGTATTCCTAGTTTCTGAGCTTTGTGATACTGCAAGCTATAGTTCCTCTGCCTCAATTAAAGACCTTATTTCTCCTATATTGATTGTTTCCTTAATTTCCAGGTTAACAATACATACATATATATAGTGACTTGTCCAGGATCACACAGCTAGTAAGTGTCAAGTGTCTGAGGAGGCCAGATTTGAACTCAGGTCCTCCTGAATCCAGGGCCAGTGTTTTATCCACTATGTCACCTAGCTGCCCCAATATTATATATTTTTACAGTCTTTCCTCAAACCAGATTATGATTTCCTTAAAGGCAAGAGCTTCTTATACTTTATATTCCCCCAAAGAACACATAATACAATACTGAATATTGACTGAAATATACAACATATGTAGAAAATGAGTTAATATTAATATTCACTCTTCTAAAACATTCATGTTCCCCACTTGCAAATATAAAATACATAAGCAATCCTTTTCTTGATGGGAGATTGAAGTTTAGCTATCAAGTATATGTAAATCGTGCCAGACTCAATTGAAAAGATGCTATTTCCATAAAGTATCACAAGATTAAAAATTCACAGTGTTTGTATTTTAATACAAGTGCCCAAAAGCAAACTATAATAGAATGCAGAATATAATTAATTCTCTATCACCAAATTAAAAAAGAAAAAAGAAATTTTCAAGGCTTTCACTAATTTAGAAAAGTAATCCAAAGATGTAATTAAAGTGGAGGCAAATTTAGGCAGTGTTATTTCTGAACAAACAAAATATTTGTATATGTGGTCATCCATTAGCAGGTAAAAAGGCATTTCTTTCATCATGTTTCTGCCTATCTCCAGAATCAGAATCCTCAAATGTTGCATTTGCCTAAGTTAAAAGTTGTCTAGAGACTGCTCAGTTAACCTTTATTATATGTGCCATATATTGCACATGTCCTGCTAGTTCTGACAGTTCCTTATTTTCTTCTTTAGGCAGGAAATTCCTTTATTCAATTTCTTTATGTAGTTTCTCATTTTCTTGCAATATTTCATAAAGAGCATTTCTCCATTTTTCTGCCACTTCTTTCCAGTACTGAGAAGAAGGGTTTTCTTTAAGCATAAGATCAAATGCTTCTTGAGAGACTCCTTCAAGGTTTTAATTTTCTCCATGATCTTGTTCTACAGCAACATCAGTATTAGAAGACTTGGATGTTAGTTGGTCATTCAAAGATTCCTTTGGATAAGACCTTGATAGAAGTTGACTCATTTATTCTGCCAAGTAGAGAACCAACTGCAGATGGCTTGAGTGTTCATCTTGGTATAATAGATGCTGAAAAGGCTTTTTATAAAATTTAACATTCTAAGGATCATAGGGAAAAATGGATAAACATTCTATGCAATAAAAGTTAGAGTCCTTTCCAATAAGATTATGGCCCCCAAATACCTATTATTACAATACTGTTTAATATGGTGCTAGAAATGCCAGATAGAGCAATAAGACCAAAAGAAAAAATAACTGAGAATAATCAAAGGCAAAGAGGAAACAAAATTATCATTTTTTGCAGATGATATGATGGTGTACTTAAAGAACCCTAGAGAGTTAACTAAAATTAAATGGAAATAATAGCTTCAGCTAAGATGCCAAATATGGTAAATCCACATAAATTATTAGCATTATTATATCCAACAAATGTCAGGAAGATTTAGAAAAAGAAATTCCATTAAACATTACTACAGAAGCTGCAAAATATTTGGGAGTGTATCTACCAAGATTTATAGTTTTGAGGGGTTTTTATGATTATGTAAAACATAATTTTTATAAATTATAATTATTAGTCATTTTGTATAAGAAAACTTGAATAAAAGAAAAAATGAAACAATGTGAAAAATATCATGCTTCAGTCTGTGTTCCATCAATATCAGTTCCTTCTTTGGAGGTGGATAGTATCCTTCATCACTAGTCATTTGGGATTATCTTGGATCATTGTATTGCTTAAGTCTTTCACAGTTCTTCATCAAACAATATTGTTATCTCTGTGCACAATGTCCTCTTGGTTCTGCTCACTTGACTATACATCATTTCATACATTTCTTTCAAGGCCTTTCTGAAATCATCCTCCTTGTCATTTCTTATAGCACAATAATATTCCATCACCCTCATATACCACAACTTGTTTAGCCATTCCCCAATTGATGGGCATTCCTTTGATTTCCAATTCTTAGCCACCACAAAAAGAGCTACTATAAATATTTTTGTACAAATAGGTCTTTTTCTCTTTTCGAGGATGTCTTTGGGATATAAACCTAGCAGTGGTATTGTTGGATAAAAGGGTATGCAAAGTTCTACAGCCTTTTGGGCATAGTTCTAAATTGTTCTCCAGAATGGTTGAATATAGTTTTTTGAGTTTATATGAATCTAAGTATAAAACAATCTTTATAGAAATACAGACCTAAATAATTGAAAAAACATTGATTGTTCATGAACATGACATAATAAATGGCATAATAAAAAAGAACACAATGTAAATTAATGTAATTATTCCATTCTACACTAATCAAAATCCTAAAATAGCATTTTATAGGCCTAGAAAAATAATAAGGAAATTCATATAGAGGAATAAAAAATATATAAACTCAAATATAATAATTTAAGTAGTTGAAAGCCCAAGATCTCAAAATACAAAGCAGTAATCATTAAAACAATTTATTAGTGCTAAAGAGAGGGGGGTGTTTATAAGTAAAATAGATTAAGCACATAAAATACAGAACCAAACCAGTAGCATAATGTTTGATAAACTCTAAAAGTTACTAGGGAGAGGATTCACTACTTGCCATAAACTCTTGGGAACACTGGACAGAAGTCTGGCAGAAATTAGGTTTAGATCAATATATCACACCATATACCAATATAAGTTCCAATTGGATATATAACCTGGATATAAAAAAATAACATTATAATCAAATTAAGGATGTAAGGAAAAAATCACCTTTTGGAAGAATTCATGACTAAGTGAATAATGAAAATCACTTGAGATAACACCAACAATTTTAATAATAAAAATTTAACAATTTGATAATCAAATTTTAAAGGTTTTACATGAACAAATCTAAAGTAGTTAAATTGGTAGGGGACTGGAAAACAGGAAAAAATTTCTGTTAAAGGTTTTTGATATTTTGATATGGTAGAAACTAGGTATAAACCTGTGGAGAACCCAGAGGGCTCTCTGTCTCCCCTCTGATTGAGTTCCCCCTCCCCAGATTCAGGCCATAGTCACTGAAGCAGCAAGAGTTTCCTGGGAGAGTTTTGTGGTCAAAGCTTGAATTCCAGAGACAATGCTTGACTGGTCTCCTAGGGTCCAAGGAGTTAGTTGTGCAAGCCTTGTCTCGTTAAGAGATGGAACAAGTTCTGTCATGCTAAGGCTGAAAGGTTGAAAAATTATTCTTATTCTCTAGAATTATTCTTGCAGAGATATTATTTGATTTCTTTGTGGTTTTTTTGCTTTAAATACTGAGCTGTCCTATTAAAGGATGCACACAGTTATTCATTCACAAGGTGGTGCTGATGTGTCAATTATTTATTGTCTCCAATCCTCTACCCACATTGTCGGCCTGAACCTGCGACCCCGACATAAACCAACATGTCACACTAAAATACTAAAATAAGGACAAAATGGGTGCATGATTTACACATAAAGGGTGATACAAGAAGCAAATTAAGAGAGTGTGGAATAGTTTATATGTCAGATTTATAGACAGAAGAATTTGGGACCAAAGACGATATAGAGAGCAATACTGTGCTATAAGAAATGACAAACAGAAGGATTTCAGAAAGTCCTGGAAAGACTTGTATGAACTGAACTCTGACCAATGCCTTGAGAAAACAGGAATTCAAAAGAGTGAGGATGAGACACTCACCTCCTGACAGAAAGGTGATGAACTTGGGTCATAGAAAAAGACATACATGTGGGAATTTGTTTTTGCCAGATTGTACAGCTATGTATTAAGGGTTTTATTTTTCAGGTTTGTATTTTCTATTTTCTCAGTTTGGCAGGAAAAGGAGGAAGGGGGGGAATAATGTAAGGATAGAATAAATAGAAGAATAAAGTTAACATTAAATTGCATGTTAATTAAAAAATAGAAAGAGACATGGCTGTTTATAGATGAACAAAATCTGTTTTTGTAATTCCTAATGTAGCTTTTTAGTGATGCAACATATGTTTTCACTAAATCTCATTTTTAAAAAAGAGTATAACACCCCTTCTTGGTTACCACCCAACAGCATTTGTGGGTTGGGTTCCCAAAGTGAGGCTACTGTTATTCTTATAGGTTCTAGGGAGTAATCTTTGCACAGGTCTAGGATACTAAGACTAAAGATCATAAACCTTGAGCAGTGCAATTCCCAATCAGGATAGTCAATAGGCAAAAAAAAATTATTTAGATGGCATAATAGCCACAACATCTGTGGCACACATTCTCAAAACTACCTATGATGTCCAAGAGAAGGATTGACTCAAACTTACAGTATAATGGTACACTTGTAGTATACATACCCATTCCACTTTCCATGTACTGCCGTGCTTGGTTTTAATTTTAAGGAACAAGATGCCTCTCCCAGGATAAAATATTAACTTCTAATCTCATCACTTTTCTGTTAACTCCAATCTTAATTGACACCTCCCTCAGCCTCTTCTACCCTCTGATTTGAGAGCTACAGGGTAGAGTACCAAAATTCCCCCAACTTTTTTTTAAGTAAGATTCTGGCATTGACCACCCCTACCCCCTTTCCCTCTCTATTATAAAAGCTCCTTTTTATGAGAAAATTTGTCCCATTCTACCTCTCCCTCCCCCCTTCTCCAAACACAAACCTCTTTCTCAGCCTTACATTGTTTTTTTGGAGATCATTCCAACAGAATCAACTCACACCAGTCCCTTATGATTATTCTTTCATATTTACCTTTTTATGCCTCTCCTGAATCTTCTACTTAAACGTCAAATTTTCTATTCAGCTCTGTTGTTTTTTTTTTTCCCACTAGGAATGCTTGGAAGTTCTCTATTACATTAAATACACATTTTACCCCTGAAGAATTATATTCTATTTTGCTGGGTAGGTTATTCTTGTTCCTAGCTCTTTTGCCCTCTGGAATACCATATTTCAAGTCCTCTGCTCCTTCAATGTGGAAGCTGCTAAATTTTTTATTAGCTTCACTGTGGCTCTACAATATTTCAATGATTTCTGCTTGAAATATTTTCTCCTTGACCTGGGAACTCTGGAATTTGAGTGTAATATTCCTGGGAGTTTTAGTTTTGGGATCTCTTTCAGGGGGTGATTAGTGGATTATTTCCATTTCTATTCTATTCTACATTCTGGATCTAAGATATTGGGGGCAGTTTTCTTTTATAATTTCTTGAAATATTATGTCTTGGTTCTTTTTTTATCATGGGTTTCAGGTAGTACAATAATTTTAAAATTTTCTCTCCTTGATCTGTTTTCCAGGTCAGTTGTTTCTCCAATAAGATATTTCACATTTTCTTCTGGCTTTTTTTTTTTCATTCTTTTGACTTCAATTCTGTCTTGATGTCTCATGATGTCATTATCTTCCAATTCTAATTTTTAAGGAATGATTTTCTCCAGTGAGTTTTTGAATGTCTTTTTCCATTTGACCAATTATACTTTTTTTTTTAAAAAATCATAAAATTATTTTATTGTTTTCTAGTTACATGTACAGATGGTTTTCAACATTTGTTTTTAAAAGGTTTCTAGTTCCAAATTTTTTTCCTTCCCTGCCCTCCCTCTCCCCTCCCTAAGACAGCAAGTAATCTGATATAGGTTATATATGTACAATCACATTAAACATATTTCTGCATTAGTCAT
Source organism: Dromiciops gliroides (assembly GCF_019393635.1). Lineage (NCBI taxonomy): Eukaryota > Metazoa > Chordata > Mammalia > Microbiotheria > Microbiotheriidae > Dromiciops > Dromiciops gliroides. Next base: position 570,427,755 of record NC_057861.1, on the reverse strand, counting down.
GCTGTGAAAGAAGAATCAGAACAAAAAAGAAAAAACAAAGAAAAATAAAAACAAAGAAAAATAGAGATAGTATGGTTCAATATGCATCTAGATTTCACAATTCTTTTTTCTGGATGTGGAGAGTATTTTCCATCATGAGTCCTTTGGAATTATCTTGGACCATTGTATTGCTGAAAAGAGTCAAGTCTATCACAGTTGATCAATACACAATGTTGTTGATACTATGTACAATGTTCTCCTGGTTCTGCTCATCTCACTCAGCATCAGTTCATGTAAGTCCTTCCAGGTTTCTCTGAAATCCACCTGATCATTGTTTCTTACAGCACAATAGAATTCCATTACATTCATAGACCACAACTTGTTCAGTCATTCCCCAATTGATGGGCATCCCCTCAGTTTCCAATTCCTTGCCACCACAAAAAGAGCAGCTATAAGTATTTTTGTACATGTGGGTCCTTTTCCCTTTTTTATTGTCTCTTTGGGAAAAAGACCCAAAAGTGGTATTGCTGGGTCAAAGAGTATACACAGCTTTATAGCCCTTTGGGCATGGTTACAAATTACTCTCCAGAATGGTTGGATCAGTACACAGCTCCACCAATAATGAATTAGTGTTCCAATTTTCCCACAGCTTCTCCAACATTTATTATTTTCCTTTTTTGTCATATTAGCCACCAATTATGCTTTTTAAGGAGTTCTTTTTTCCAAAGAATTTTTGTGCATCTTTTAAAATTAAGTGAATTCTGGTTTTTTGTTCAATCCTAATTGTTAGGCAGTTATTTTCATCAGACAGTTTTTTAATCTCCTTTTCCATTTGGCTTTTCAAATTGTTGACTTTTTTCTCATGACTCTCCTGCATCGCTCTCATTTTCCTTTCCATTCTTTCCTCCTTTTCTCTACATCTTCTTTCTATTTCTCCTAATTTATCTTCAAAGTCCCTTTTGAGAGCTTCCATGGCCAGAGACCAGTTAATATTTTTCTTGGAAGCTTTGGATGTTGGAGCTTAGACCCTGTTATTATCTTCTTCTTCTGAGGTTGTATTGTGGTCTACCTTACACCCAAAATAGTTTTCGATAGTCTAGTGACCTTATGAGAAACCAAGACACAGTAAAGCAAATCCAATTGAATGAAAAAAATAGAGGGCAAAGTGAAATATCTCCTTGGAAAAAAAAAACCTGGAAAATAAATCTAGGAGAATTTGAAAATCATTGGACTACTGAAAAGCATGACCAAAACAAAAGCTTAGACACCATCCTCCAAGAGATTGTGAGGGAAAATTGCCCTGATGTTCTAGAAGCAGAAGGTAAAATAGAAATTGAAAGAATGCACTGATCACCTCCTGAAAGAGATCCCAAAAGGAAAACCTCCAGGAATATTATAGCCAAATTCCAGAACGCCCAGGTCAAGGAGAAAATATTGCAAGCAGCTAGAAAAAAGGAATTTAAATACTGTGGAGCTCCAATAAGGATAAAGCAAGATCTAGCAGCTTCTACTTTAAAGGACCAAAGGGCATGGAATATGATATTCCAGAGGGCAAAGGAACTGGGACTACAGCCAAAACTCACATACCCAGTGTAACGATTGGAATGACGCCACCTGGGGGAGACTTACTGTAGAAGAGTTCTGCCCATGAAGCGAAGGTCTTTGAGGGCAAGACCAGGAGTCTTTTCTTTGGCATCAGGAAGTGACGCTGGCTTGTGGGAGGAAGAAGGAAGAGACTGGCACTCAGTCTCGGGCTCTTTTGCTGGGGATGCTGGTGGAGAAGGCAGCTAGAAATGTGCTCTCCCTTTAATAGATAGAGGAATCTAGGCCTTTCTTCTCTCTTTACCAAATTCTTATTCTCCTTAATAAATGCTTAAAAGTCTAACTCTTGCTAAAGCTTATAATTTATTGGTGACCAATATTTTAGATATTTTAGACAGACTAGCTAGTATTTTAGCCCTTAACACCAGTAAAAATCTTTCAAAGGCAAAAATGGGATTTCAATGAGAAAGAAGACTTTCAAGCATTTGTGATGAAAAGACCTGAACTGAATAGAAAATTTGGCTTTCAAATGCAAGGCCCTGGAGAAGCATAAAAAAGGTAAACAGGAAAAAGACTTCATGAGGGATATTAAAAGATCAAACCATTTACATTCCTACATGGGAAGATAATACTTCAAAATCATAAGAACTATCTCAGTAAGGAATTCACAGAAGACACAGGTCTGAACTGAATATGAAGGGATGATATCTGTAAAGCATTTATGTTTTCTTCTTTGTAGGGCAGACAGGGTGGGGTGTCTTATATCTGGGGCTGGATTTGGGCTTGGGACCTCCTGGGTCCAGGGCTGGTGCTTTGTCCACTGTGCCACCTAACTAATCCATGATGACATCATTAAAATAGGATTGAGGAGGAATAAACTGGGGGAGGGAGAAGGGGAGAGATGGTCTGGGGAGAGGTAGTTCACATGAAGGAAATAAGAAAAAAGCTTATGGAGGAGAATAGAAGAGGGGGAAGGGGTTGGGGAGTGAGTGAACCTTAATATCATCAGAATTGGCTCAAAGAAGGACTAACACATACTCAAGTAGGTATAGTAATATATTTTTGCCCTGAGGGAGGGGAGGGAGAAAAGGGGAGGGGGGAAGAAGGGAAGGAGGAAAGGGCAGATTGGGGGAGAGAGCAGTAAAAAGCAAAACACTTTCAAGGAAGATGAAGATGTTCTGCATTACTGCATCAGTATGACATATTGAATCGCTTGATCTCATAGGGAGGGTTGAGGAGAGAGGGAGGAAGAAAAATTTAGAACACAGAATTAGCTCAGGCACCCTGATCTCATTGGAGTGGGCTCATGGAGGGAAAAGATTTCATACCCAATTGGGAGGAGTAATTTATTTAACCCGGTAGGAAAGTAGGAGGGGAAGAGGATAAGGAAGGAAGGGTGAAAAAAGGGAATGCAGAGTGAGGGAGAGGATAGTCAGAAGTAAAACACTTTTGAGAAGGAATAGGTAAAAAGAAGATAGAGTACATGTCATGGGAAGGGAGTGGGATGGAGGGAAATAGTTATGATGATTGATTATAATGGCAAAACGTAAGGTACCTACTTTGCTGGGCTTTTATGAAGAAAATTCTTTGTCAAGCTTAAAGTACTATATGCAGGTTATAATGAACAGGATACTATCAGAAAAACCTGGAAAGACCTACATGAACTGAAGCAGAGTGAAATGTACTGTTTACAAAATAACAGCAGTAGTGAGGGATGATCTGCTGGGAAGCATGAGCTTATTTTCAGCAAGGCAATGATCCAATATAACCCTGAAAGACTTAGGAAGATTGCAGCCCATCTGCAGAGAAAGAACTGATAGCATCTGAAAACAGATGGAAACACATTTTTAAAATTTGTTTTTCTTTTCCTCTTTGACAATTCCTTAATCTGAAGTTTTGGGTTTTTTTGACTGTTTTCTCTCACTAGCTAATATGGGAATTTTTCCATGACTACTCATGTATAACTTATTTTGAATTGCTTGAGTTCTTGTGGGTGGGGGCTGGGAATGGAGGGGGGAAGAGAAATTGGAACACAAAGTTTTTAAAAAATTGATGTTAAAATTTTGTTCTTACATATATTTTGGAAAATAAAATTCTATTCAATTCTGGCTTTTTAATTGTTATTTTCTTTGGTTTGTGTGTGTGTGTGTGCGCGCGCGTGTGCAAGCACATGCCTCTTTTACCAAGCTGTTAATTCTCTTTTCATAATTTTCGTGCACCACTCTTTCTTTCCCAAAATTTTCATTCACAACTCTTATCTTCCCTTAACTCTTCTAAACTCTTCTTAACTCTTCTCACTGGTCCTTGGGTCAAATTAACATTTTTCTTTGAAAATGTTTTCTTTGTAGCAGTTTTCACATTGTTTTATCCTTCTGTGTTTATGTTTTGGTTTTCCCTGCCACAGAAGGAGCTTTTTATAGTCAAGTTCTTTTTTGTTTGCTCATTTTCTCAGAATAATTCTCGACTTTGAACTTTATGTTAAAGTTGGGCTCTGCTCACCTGTGAGTGGGTGGGTCCAATCCTTAATACTTTTGTGCTGTTTTCAGAACAAGTGTTGGAAGGGAGAAAAATTTGGAACTCTAAATCTTATAAAAATGAATGTTGAAAACTACCCTTACATGTAACTGGAAAAAATAAAATAAAAGTTTCTTGCAAATCCAAAAAAAAAAAAAAGAAATTAAAGCCATTTACTATGATTTCTCTCTTCTCCCCTCATCCTCATATCACTCAGATGCCACAATCTCCTCCTTCATCCCTGTGTTGCCTAAAGAAGTGGTATTATCATTACTATGTATTACATGTGTACATATATACATATGTACATGTGTATGTATGCATGCATGCATCCATCTATCCTGAGAAGCACAGACTATCTAATTGAACAACTGTTTTCTACCTGGGCTGTATTACTCCTCCTTAAGCAATTTGATAGCCTTTTGCTCCTGGGAGTCACTGATATTAGTTCTAGACACTCAATCAGCTATAGCACTACTACAGTACAGAACTGCCACACTCAAAGGATCCACCAGACCAGCAGCAATCATTACAGGAGTGTGTTACTATGCCTAGCCCCATTATACTTTAAAATAAGTTTTTAAAAAAATCATCTAGATTCTGTGGGGTCTTTTCTAGGCAACAGGAACTATCTGGTTTTAGTCAGTAGCAGGGTTTCTTTTGGAAATTGGAATCTGAAACTTTAGTAGATCTCTTTACCTTCCATATTACCTTAAAAGGCACTTAAATTATATAGATTAGTCCTTTTTCTTTTTGAAATAGATCTATGTTTTCTTTCATTTCTTCTCTACCCTTTAAATTTATAACTTCCTAAATTAATCAAACTTTTCTAGAAGCTTGTTCTATTTTGTCTAAATATATGAATAGAGATATACTGAGTTGAAATATTCATCACTTCTCTGAGAAAGATTCAGTAGGACAATTTTCAATTGCTCTGGTTACTGGAAAAACAATACAAAATGACATTATTCTCACAAACAAATAACATTAACAGAAACCTCATAAAATGTGGTCATTTTGACCACTTTATGGGAAGAAAGAAATGTTATGAATATTTCACTGAGAGATCATTTAAATTAAATGAAGCCATAGCAAGAATTGAATTGAACCAGCTTTTGAATAACTTTATACTGTAGCTGATAGAAAAGCAGAGACCAGATTGTAAATCCATATTATGAGAAACAAGTCATTTTAACTCCCACTAATTTTTTTGTTCTTTTATCTCACTATAAATGAAAATGGCACTTTAGCTAGTTGTCATGGACACATCTGGATTATTCAAATTCATTCAGGAATCCTTTAATTCAGTGAATAAATCTCACATACTGGCTATATGATCTTTGAGCAACTTGTTTAACTTCTAGGTGCTCTAGGACAGAGGTGTTAAACTTAGGCCTGTGAGGCCTGAAGTGTTCTGGTCAAACCTGATTAAAATGCAATTGGAAAATGTTTAACAAAATACATAAAAAAATACCATGCAGATGATATTAATTTGTGGTTTTCTAAGTCAATTTGTGGCCTGTAGGGATCCCTTTCTATTTGATTTCGATACCACTGCTCTAAGAAGCTCTAATACTTTAAGTAAGTTACAGAGGATGTGCCCATTTGTACCACTATAAGGAGCTTCTCCACTTGGGAGTTCTCTAAACCTATGAAATCACAAGCCCTGTCCCTATGGGGTAGGTACTGTACAAGGTGAGGAGGATAAAACCCTGCTCTCAAGGAACTTAAATAATTGAGGTGAGTCAACATGAACACAAATAATTAAATACACAAACAAAATACAAAAAGTAATTTCTGGAGTAGAAGGAGCCACTATTTCTTTTTTTGTTTGTTTTTGTTTTGTTTTTTGAGGGGCAATGAGAGTTAAGTGACTTACCCAGGGTCACATAGCTAGCAAGTGTCAAGTGTCTGAGGCCAGATTTGAACTCAGGTCCTCCTGACTCCAGGGCTAGTACTTTAGCCACTGTGCCACCGAGCTGCTCCAGGAGCCGCTATTTCTTTTTAAAGAACTTGGTTCTCTGGAAAAATGTCAATGAGGTATATCACTTTCTCAGTGGAAATGTTTTAAGAATGCTAATTCCACTTTCTGTAGTAGCAAATACAAATCGTGATAAATTGTACTGTAGGGCAGCGAGTGCCTGCCTCAGACACTTACTAGCTGTGTGACCCTGGGCAAATCACTTTGCCTCAGTTTCCTCATCTGCAAAATGGGCTAGAGAAGGAAATGACAAACCACTCCAGTATCTCTGCCAAGAAAACTCCAAATGGCATCATGAAGTCAGATACAACTGAAACAACTGAACAAGAAAAATTGTACTGTGCTATAAATATGAATGTGAAGAATATGGTGGAACATAAGAACTAATGTAGGGTTAATTACCTAACCAGGAAAACATATGTAATGACTAGAACAATATAAATGGAAACAACAAAACTGAATGCTGCGTTACAATGAAGTAAAAGAGGAATGGCACCTCCCTTCTTTGCAGAGATAGGGGGCTATGGGTGTGTAATACTGCATATACTGTGAGTCTGTTAATATGAATTTTGCCAAAATTTTTAAGCTTGCTTCCTCCTGCTACTCTCTACCAATTTCCCTTGTATTTTTTGTTACAAGGGATGGTCTTCTGGGAAATGAAGGTGATATAAAACCAAAAAATAGCAATAAAAATGCTTCTAGAAACTGTAAAAAGGCCTTTTGACCTGAAATGTCTGAACATGCTAGCTTAATATTATTTATCATAGAATCATAAATCTAGAGATAAAAAGTACCTCAGAGGCCATTTAGTCAAATCTCCTCATTTTATAGATGAGAAAACTAGGGCCCAGTGTAAGAAAATTATTACCAGCTCCTCCCCTCCAGCCTGGCTGACCTTCTAAGGTCAACCCAGCATCAGGAAACAAAGCCTTTTTTCTGCCAGAGGATCTGAACTCTGACCTCAGCACATTGGACTCGAATGCTACCAGCCAATTAACTTGGAGAAGTGTGTAGGGACCACCCGTCTTCCAACTCACAGGGAGCTTCTGCTCTGACAGGCACAAGCACTTCCTCTTGTTGGCCTGAGACTTGTAGGTGAAGGCAGCTTTTTCTCCTCTCTCTCTCTCATAGATCCTAGCTAGGCTTTCCTATCTTTCAGAGACACATGTTCTCTCTTTATTAACATCTAATATACTTTAATAAATGCTTAATGCCCCAAAACTGGTGCTAAAGCTTCTAATTTATAAGTAAACCCTAGCTAATTTTCCCTACACTTGGTACAGAAATAGGTAAATACCACATATTTAGTTTTACTCTTCACACCAGAAAAGGCTAAGTGACCTGCCCAAGGTCATATAGGTATTAAGAAGGTGCAATTTAATCCAGGTCCTTGGACGCTAAACCTAGTACTCTTTTCACTGTATCACTTTGCTTTGATCATAGAGTCTGAAACCAGACTCTATGTGCTTCTCTATCCATTTTATCTATTCCAATACATTTCTCTAAAATGCTGATATGGAATGAATTACTCAATCGAAAACGTAAGACATTGATAATAATTTATAAGCAAATATAGTTTCATTTCACAAATTTTATTTGTATTTTACAACTTGCAAATTATCTTTTAATTTCTTTCTTCTAAGCTATATGTGTACATTAACACATGGATATGAAATCTACATAATCCTTTAAAACCTTATTTGGTATACCTCAAGTTTTTTGGTGTACATAAGTTCACCTTTATTTTTTTTCAATGCACATATTTAATATTATATCTTAGGTTTGGTCTAAAGGAATTATTCACATTTTAAAAATTAGGAATGGGATGTCTTAATTATACATTAAATTAAAAAAAACACATCTGGCTTTGAGTCATTACACATAAACTAGAATGAATGTAACAGTGTATATACTTAAATGAAGTACGTGGATGGGCACATTCCAGATATTTAATGCATTCTATGAATAGCCTGCTTTTCATTTTGGTTATTATAAGTCCATTTGCCTCAAGATATACCAGAAAGGTACTTCCAGAAGTAGGGAGATCACATTTGAATGACAAAAGTTTCTGTCTTTCATTCTCCTTTGTAACGAGGGGGTCTTTTTTCTTTAAAAGCCAGAAGACCTTCAAGTCTGTCTTTAGTTGGAATAGTCTAAGAACAAAAAAAAAAAATGTATAAGTGCTAGAATGACAGATCAATGGGAAAATATATAAACTATGTTTTTTAAAAATTTATATGAGAAGAAAAGCAAAAGAAAAAATACCATAATAATAACTTTCAAAATTCTTTGTTATTTCCCCTTCAAGTAGGGAAAGGACTCAGAACTATAATTCATTTCATTGAAACTTTTAACAATTAAGAAAATAGTAACTAGATAACTAATCAAAATACTGAATTCTGCTCAAGAACCAATATATTCTAACATGATTTTGGTGTAGGACAGTGGTGTTAAACTCAAATAGAAACAGATCTCTGACAGCTGCATATTGATTTAGAAAAACACAAATTAATATTATCAATTGTATTTTGTCAAACGTTTCTCGGTTACATTTTATCTGGTTCCTGTCAGTGCTCCAGGCTCTGCTTGCCTTGAGTTTGACACCTCTGGTATAGGATAAGACCTACATTAGACCAAATCACCAGATTACTGCTTACAAACATACATAACACCAATCTAAATATTTAAGAAGTTTTCATGATTAGTACAATCTAGTAAAGAAATTTTGGGGACAAATGAATTGTTAATTTTAAACTATATAACTCTTGCTGAAGCTACTTATATAAAATCAACAAATATAATAAAAATATATTATGAGCCAAGAACTACATTAATTATTGGGGATAAAAAGAAAAAAATGAAATCCCTGCCCTTTAGAAGCTTATATTCTACTATTGTTAAATATTATTTTTAAAAATTATTGAAATATAATTTAACTTTAAAAATTACCTGAGCATAGCAGGCTTCTTCTATTGCTAAACCTGTGACTAAATCCACCTGGGAAAAAAGAGATATTAGTTATTTTAGAAAGAAACAACTTGTATGATGTATTTAACTATAACCCAATTAATTATTTTATCCTACCAGAATTACAACCATAAGTTTTGGTAGAACACATAATAAACGTCTTTGAATTTTCAAAAGTTGACTGTTTTACAAATATTAGAAATTCTATTTACTAGAATAATCTTTTAAAAGCAAGTTCCCTTTTCTCCTTTGAATCTATAAAGATAATAGCTATATGTTTTCTTGGTCCTAGAAGGAAAGGGTTTCTCTTCATCTCTTCCTATAATTTTTTTTTTTTTTTAGTGAGGCAATTGGGGTTAAGTGACTTGCCCAGAGTCACACTGCTAGTAAGTGTTAAGTGTCTGAGGCCGGATTTGAACTCAGGTCCTCCTGACTCCAGGGCCGGTGCTCTAGCCACTGCACCACCTAGCCGCCCCCTCTTCCTATAATTTAACTCACAGAATACGATGATCAAGCCCAAAGCTTAATTGAATTTTTTCACTATATAATGGGTATCTTTGTGTGTGGCTAAGGTGGAGCGGAAGTCATGGGAAGTGAGATTGAGGAACTGAGTAGTTAGGATATTTGAAGGCGAGTCAATAAAGTCCCCTATTATGATGTTGGGAGTTGGAAAGGAGAGAAAAATGAGAGCCAGTTACTAAAGTCACTGAGGAAGGAAGGGGAATGACCTGGGATCTGTAGACAACAGATTGGGTTCTGATTGGGTAGTAGATGTGAATATTATAGAGAGGTTACTGAGTAATAGAGACAGGAGGCGAGGAGTAATCCAACTCCCCCACCTCAACCAGTGAACTGAGGGGAATGAGTGAAGGTGCAACCAGCACTGAAAAGGGTGGGCAGAGAGTCGGTTATCAGTGGGAAGCCTGACTTGAGTAAGAGGCAGTAGAAAGAAGGAGAGAGGAAAAGATTTAAGATGAAAGGAAATTTATTTCTTATGGAATAGACATTCAAAAATGAATAATTAAAGGGGTGGGTGGAGTTAGGTTGAAAATTTGGAGTGGGGGTGTGGGGGTGGGGTGGGGTGGGTGCAGCTAGGTGGCACAGTGGATAAAGCACTGGCCCTGGATTCAAGAGGATCTGAGTTCAAATCCAGCCTCAGACACTCGACACATTCTAGCTGTGTGACCCTGGGCAAGTCACTTAACCCTCAATGCCCCACCAAAAGAAAAAAAAAAAAGAAAAGAAAATTTGGAGTGGGAGGGTTGAGAGGAATGAGAATGAACAATCAGATGGTTGGTGAAGAGGTTTCAATGATCTCTAGCAGTTCAGTTATTGCTTGCGGAAGCATTGACACTTTGAGGTTCTACCCATACCTCTTTCACTCAATAACTTTTCTTCCTTTGAGGTTCATGCTATTCACATTTACCACACAGAATCACTGGGATGTGAAGGATATGATCAAGTGTGAGAATGTCCATTATTTGAGAGGAGAATGCTACTCTTCTTTCCAACTGAAAGAAGTTAAGAGTTTGGGCTGGAGGTAAGTACAATATGATATAGGAAGCACATGGTAAAAAGGTCAGCCTTGTTTTACAACTGCTCATCTCTTCAAAGGCTGGAGATTAGGCAAAAAAAGGTACAATCCAACTTGCAAAGAAGGAGAAAGAAGTCTTCCTTGTGCCCCACCAACTTTTCTTTTTCTTTTCCCTTAAGAAAAGGAAAAAATGAAAGTGAAAAATACCATGTTTCAGTTTGTATTCAATCAATATCAGTTCTTTCTCTGGAGGTGGATAGTATGTTTCATCACCAGTCCTTTGGGTTTATCTTGAATTGTTGTATTGTTGAGAATACCTAAGTCATTCACAGTTCTTCATAGAACAATATGGCTGATACTGTGTACAATGTTTTCCTGGTTTTGCATCAGTTGATGTAAGTTTTCCCAGGTTTTTCTAAAATCATCCTGCTTGTTATTCCTTACAGCACAATAATGTTCCATTACAATCATATACCACAGCTTGTTTAGCCATTCATTCCCCAATTGATGGGCATCCTTCTGATTTCTAATTCTTAGACACCACAAAAAGAGCTGATATAAATATTTTTGTACAAATAGGTCCTTTTCTCATTTTGGGGATGTCTTTGGGATATAAACCCAGCAGAGGTATTGCTAAATCAAAGGGTATGCACAATTCAATAGCCTTTTGAGCATAGTTTGCTCTCCAGAATGGCTGGATCTTTTCACAAGTCTACCAACAGTGGATTAACATCCCACTCCACATCCTCTCCAACATCCAACATTTTCCTTTTCTGTCATATTAGCTACTTTGACAGATGTGAGGTAATACCTCAGAGTTGTTTTCATTTGCATTTCTCTGATCAATAGTGATCTAGAGCATTTTTTCCATATGATTAGCGATAGTTTTGATTTCTTTGGCTGAAAACTGCTTGCTCATATCCTTTGACCATTTATCAATTAGGGAATGATTTGTATTTTCACAAATTTGATTCAGTTCTCTATATATTTGAGAAAGTAGGCCTTTATCAGTGGATATCTGTTGCAAAAATTATTTCCCATTTTTCTGCTTTCCTTTTAATTCTGGTTTCATTGGTTTTATTTGTGCAAACACTTTTAAATTTTATATAATCAAAATTATCGATTTTACATTTTGTAATGCTTTATCTCCTTTTGTCCTAAATACTTTTCCTGCCCATAAATCTGACAGATAAACAATTTCATGCTCTCTTAATTTGCTTATGGTATCAGCCTTTATGTGTAAATCATGTACCCATTTTGACTTTATTATATTATATAGTGTGATGTTAGTCTATACTTAGTTTCTGCCATACTATTTTTCAGGTTTCCCAGCAGTTTTTGTCAAATAATGAGTTTTTGTTCTAAAACCATGAGTCTTTGAGTTTATCTTATACTAGAATACTATAGTCATTTAGTATAGTGTAATTCATACCTATTCTATTCCACTGATCCACCACTCTATTTCTTAGCCATATTGTTTTGATAACTACTGCTTAAAACAGAGTTTGAGATCTGGTATTGCTAGACCACCTTCTTTCACATTTTTTCACTGATTCCCTTGATATCTTTGAGCGTTTGTTCTTCCAGATGAATTGTTATTATTTTTTCCTTATCTATAAAGATCATGGTATCTTGGTATCCAGACTTTTTTTTCTTCATGATTTTCAGATGGTCCAATGATCCCTAAATTATCTTTCATATTTTTTATCAGTTATTTATATGATACACCTTATACTTTTTTCTATTTCTCGCCTTCCCCCTATCTTTTGACTTTTAAAATATTTCTTATTATTTTATGGATTTGTTAACTTCTACTTGGTCCATTCTAAGCTGAACATCCCTTCTTGAGAAAGAGGTGTGGCTTCTGTACCCTGGGTGAGTAAGAGATTCCAAACTTCATTCTAGAGTCAGAGCAACAGCCCTGTTCTGCTCTTGGACTTTGGGATCTTGACCCCAGCTCATGTCTGTTTCCTTCTGTGGGGTTTGAATTTTTTATCTTGTACTGAAAAGATGAACCACTGTGGTTTTTCCTTAGATTTCTGATCACTACTTAGTTTGTTCTATGTCTGAGATCTTTGTTGCAATAGTTGTAGAGGGATCTATGTTGCACTGCTTATTCCTACTATGTCATCTTGGCCAGTTTTTTACTCTTAACTGCTCCTTCCTGGGTTCCTCTACCCATTCCCTTTAGGTAGGTATTTTCTAAGGCCTTGTTCCTCATCATCCTGATGTAATTGGTCCTTTGTGAGAATGAAGGATGAACAACGATTTCAAATCACTCAATTCAGATCTGTATATAATATATCTCCCATCTATGGTTCAAATTCACCATTCCCCTAATCAAGGTTTTTTTCTCCTTCCCTTAAACTTGTTTTCCCTCAATTAGGGCAAAATCAACTGTCCAGGCAGCTATGTTTGAAATCCTATTGCTATCTTCGATTTTTTCTTCTCCTCTACCTTTCACGTACCACTTTATCTAACTTACTGTAATCTGCCTCTGCAATATTTCTTGAATACACACTTTTTTCTATCCCTGCACTGTTACTACACTAGCTAGTATACTACTCTTACCAATTCCTAAACTATTATGCTTCCCAAGATCTTTTTTAAAAATGTAAACATTTGGGGCGGCTAGGTGGCGCAGTGGATAAAGCACCGGCCCTGGATTCAGGAGTTACCTGAGTTCAAATCCGGCCTCAGACACTTGACACTTACTAGCTGTGTGACCCTGGGCAAGTCACTTAACCCCCATTGCCCCGCAAAAAAAAAAAAAAAAAGTAAACATTTAATATTTTATTTTCTTCCACTTACATGTAGAAACAATTTTAACATTAATTTTTTAAAATTCTGAGTTCCAAATTTTCTCTCCCAGGCTTCCTTCACCCTTCACTGAGAAGACAAGTGATTTGATATAGGTTTTACATGTGCAGTCATGAAAAACATTACCATATTGGTCATGGTGAAAAAGAAAACAGACCCCTCCCCTCCAAAAACAATAAAAATCAAGTCTTAAAAAAAGTATGCTTCAGTCTGCATTCAGACTCTATCAATTTTTTCTCTAAAGATAGGTGGCACTTTTTCTTCTTAAGTCCTTCAGAATTATCTTGGATCTTGTATTGCTGAGAATTGCTGTTATTCCCAGGTGATCATTATACAATATTGCTATTACTGTGTACAATATTCTCCTGGTTTTGCCCATTTCACTTTGCATCAGTTTTTCTGAGAGTATCCTGATTGTCATTTCTTATATTGTACAATTGTATTCCATCACAATTAAATACCACAACTTGTCTAGTCATTTTCCAGTTGAGGGAGATACCTTCAACTTTCAATTCTTTGCCACCTCTAAAAAAACTGCTATAAATACTTTTGTATATGTAGATGCATTTCCCTTTTTTCAAAAATCTCTTTGAGATACAGACCGAGCAGTGGTATTGCTGAATCAGAGGGTATATACAGTTTTATAGCTCTTTGGGCATAGTTTCATTTTGCTTTCCAGATTGATTGAATCAGTTCACAACTCTACTAACAGTACATTAGTGTTTCAATTGTCCCAAATATTAGTCAATCTGGAAGATACGATGTGGTACCTGAGAGTTGCTTTAATCTTCATTTTTTTATTTAATAGTGATTTAGAGTATTTTTTTCATATGATTACAGGTAATTTTGATTTCTTTGTCTGAAAACAATAAATTAAAACAATTATATCTTTTGACCATTTATCAAATGGAAATGGATTTTATTTTTGTAAATTTCATTTGAGGAATGAGGCCTTTATCAGAGAAACTTGCTGTAAAATATTTTTCATGGTTATAGTTACTGTGTATTTCTCTCTCTCCTATTTCTCCCCTGCTTATTCTACTATCTTCTTACCATATCTATCCTCAAAAGTGTTTTACTTCTGAATATTGTCTCCTCCAATCGACTTTTCTTACTATCAGCTTTTCATACACTATTATGTATTATTACTACCTGGATCTGGATATTGTCCTTTTGTTAGGCAAGTGGATCAGTAAAATTCTTTGACAGCACACTAATATCAGTTTACAAAACAATGAACATATACCACTAATGTATATATACTTACTTATAAATTATATATAACTATTATACTAATATGTATATTATAAAACATATAAAATAGAGAAAAGGATAACCTAAAGCTCAAATAAACTATATTCTAAAACAATATTTTCTTTATTATCACTAAAATATCAATAATGTGAGCAAAATATTAATAATATTCTCAGAGCAATGTGATTGTATATGCTTTATTTTTGAAAAATCTTCCTTAACACTGTGATACAGTGATGTGAAGATCTGATTATAAGCTGTTTTGTTTTGATACTTGATTTTAATAAACGAATGAAAAGAATCATTAAGGCATGCACCAGACACTTTAAGTGTTGAAGATACAAATATACAAGAAATATAGTTTCTGCTCTTAAGAAACTTACATTCTAATGGGGAGATAACACATATAGGGGAGTGGTAGCTAGAAAAGACTTGTTTTAATGGCTTCAAAAGATACAGAGATACAAATGGAAGAAGTTAATTGTTGACTATGCTCAATAAGTCATAGTACTCATTTGTCAACCTCCCCACCAATTATGCATGGATTTTAGTTCAAATTTAGTTACTAAATTTCCATATATCCTGATGTCAACCAGTTTTTTTTTTTTTTTACAAATTATCCTGAAGGTGTTGTTTTTAAAAATGCTTTTCTAATAATGGGTTCAATACCTACCAAGTTTTTGAAATTTGCAAATATAGAGGCGTTATATATGACAGACATATTGTTTTTGGCAACAAAATCAAATGATGGAAACATTTCCAAACATGTGCACAAAATCTCCATAGCAAGAATTTTTCTCAAAAGAGCAGTTACTGCCTCACTGTTAAAATGTCACCTTTGTCTGATATCCATGATGGATAGGAAAAAAAACCCAAAAGAACATCAATTAATAAATGATTAAAATAGTTCTCTAAGATAATTTTCAACTAAGAGCATCAATAAACACTACATAGAAGAGGCAGAGTCTGAGTTGGAGAGACTTCAACAGATAAAGATGAAGGTCTGGGTATGGGAAAGATTATTATCAAAAGTACAAAGATGAAAGAGGGCAGGATAAGCTGATAGGCTAAGGCTGGCTAGATATAAAAGTGTGAGAAGGGGAGTACTGTTTAATGAAATAGGACTAAAAAGGTAGGCTGGATCCAGGCTTGGAATACTGTTAATTCCAAGGCTCTGGAAGTCAAGGAATGACATTTTCAAATTGGTGCATTTCTAAAATTAACTGGGGCAGCTATCAGGAGAATAGCTGTAGAAGAGACTAGAGATGGGGAAACTGGTTAGAAGGCACAGACCAAGTACAAAATGATGAGGGCTTGAAATTGGGTGGTAACAGTCAGAATGAAGAAGAGATGAAAATACACCAAGAGATATTTTGGAGATAAAACTGAAATTAACCATGTCCCCCCTTTGATGTTGAGTTGTTTTCAATGGTGTCCAACTCTTTGTGACCCCATTTAGGGTTTTCTTAGCAAAGATACTGAAGTGGTTTGCCATTTTCTTCTTCAGCTCCTTTTACAGATGAGGAAACCGAAACAGACAAAGAGTGACTTGCCTGGGATCGCACTACATTCTCTCAGGTCATACCATAGTCTCCATAGAGTAAGTTCAAGTGCTTATCATGTGACTAGAACTTTTGTGAAAAACAGTCCTTGATTTATCAAGGAGCATACCAAGACAACGTGGAAATATTTAGGTAAATACAGGACATATACAGGGTAGATAGAAGACAATTTTAGAGGGAAAGGCACTAGAAGCTTGAAGGTGGGTAACACAAGGACTTCCAGCAAAATGTAGGATTTGAACTGAGTCTTGAAGGAAATGAGGAAAAGCAAGAGGTAGCAGGGATGAGAAGGAAGATATTGCTATGTTAAGAGTATGATTACTGAGGTTACTACCAAATTAATAATCAGTACCAACCATAACCTCAAAAGAATAAAATCAACAATAGAGCTATAAAAAGAATAGCCATGCATTTTTCTAAATAGCAAAATCACTGTATTAAGTGATATTTATCTTCTTTATTCTTCTACATTTAATGTCTGTCTAAAGACACAAAAGGCACTTCCCAAACACTAAAATGACTCCTCTTCACAGCCTCTACAGAATACTATTTCCCAAGAGAAGATTAGACTAAACTGATTAACATAATCATGGTGATTATATCTAATAGCTCATGATATTATTCACTTTTCTGGTTTAATTGCATTTAACAAAAAAGAAGGATGTGTGCTATATTTTTCATATCTTGGAACCAAGACACTGAATCTGATCTGAATTTTGCGACCAGAAATAATTTCAAAAACTAGTTACAGATTTTAATTTATATATATAAATTTAATTTATAGATCTTAAAACACAGGTTATTTTAAATACTTATTAAACGGTTTCCCACAACAACAAAGGTTCCAATGAACTTACCTCCATGCCTTGATTGATAGCTAGTTTTGCCACTCTCATTGCTACAGGTCCCTAAAATTCATAAGGAAGAAAAAAAGATTTTGTATGCATATTTATGTAAAGATTTTGTTGCATACCTTTTATCATGTAGAATTCCCTTTAATCAAATCTGAGTCATATACAACTATAATACCTGTAAGGTGCTAGAAGAGGATTGTAGATTTCTTTAATTATAAATATGTACAAACATCTGATACAAACCTAAGTATTGTGATGTGAATGGTTACAGTTATTTAGATATAATGTTATTGGTATATTAAATTAAGAAAAAAACCTTGTTCCAATAAAAGTTTAGAAAGGAGGTTGAAAGTATTATAATGATGAAATTTAAGCATATTTCGCCAGAAAAGTAATAAGCTTACTTTCCCCCCCTCCATTAACACAAATGCTGAATTAGGTATTTTAATAAAAATATTATCACTACACATTATCCTGACATATTACATACATTAGTGAGAGCAAAAAAATGGAGAATGGCTGGGGATGCTCTCTTATGGCACTGAAAGTATCACTGTATTCCTTCAGAAAGTCTAATTGGCTTATTACAATGCAAACAGAATTTACCCAGGAGGAAACTGCCCCACTGCCCCATGTGTGTTTATTTTTTTCCAATGGATTAAAGATTGTTTATCTTTATCAAGTAACTTATGGTTTATTTATATCTCTTTTGAACACTTAAAGAATTCTCTGGAAGACACTTTTGTCTTCTAGAAGTTCTTATTAATCCTTTGTTAGATGCTATGCTAATTGGATTCTCTTTAAATAAAAAACACCTAAAACAATTTTTTTCAAAGATAATTATTTCATACAATACTATTTGGATGAGAAGCAGCTTTGAGAAGTGAAAAACGTACATTTAAATTCCACCTCTGATAATTAATTGTGAGGTGGCTAGGGCAAGTCCTTTAATCTCTCTGAACTTCATTCTGCTGTCTAAGACTTACCTAACAACTTAGAGATGAGGTGCTATTCTGCATTAGATGGAGGGAATTCCCACACCTACAAAATTGGGTTCTTGATTATAGTTTCAAGTTGACTACAACTTGTGTTGGTATCTGTTAGGTATGTTCTTATGAATGGGATTTCTGATTTAAGAGAGATACATGCTAAATATATTAGTAACCCAAACAATTTTTCCAGGAATGATTTATTAATTACCTATTCTTATTTTAGTATAAAACAAAAGGAAAATAATCTTTATTCCATTTCATAATCCCTTCCTTACTTCACTGTCTTAACTTTCAAAATCTTTTTCAGTTTTATTTGTATTTTTATTATTTCTCCCAACTCCATTTCATTGTTGCTTAACCCAAATGCTGTCTGGACCAATTTATTCCCTCCCCACCCCATTTATATTATCTTTTGACTGAAAATGTACTATCCTTCCTCCTTGTGGTATACATGTGTCTTCTGGCATAGCTATAGCTATCTTGATAGAAATATTTATAGTAAAACTTTTTTGTATAAAATATAAAACCTTTTTTTTAATGCTTTGAAATTATGCCTGATTTAACTCCCATCATAAGCAAATTTGAACTCCAACTTCTTATATATTCTTCTGTCTTCTCAGGTGTAAGTTGCAAATTTTAGACACTTTGGGCTTAGCCAATATAAAAATGAAATAGATGAATATCATGTTAAAAAAAAGAATAATCATCAAGAATAGGGGGCAGCTAGGTGGTGCAGTGGATAGAGAACCGGCCCTGGATTCAGGAGGACCTGAATTCAAATCTGATCTCAGACACTTGGCACTTACTAGCTGCATGACCCTGGGCAAGTCACTTAACCCCCGTTAACCTGCAAAAAACAAACAAACAAAAAGAATAAACTATAACGTGCAGCTAGGTGACACAGTGGATAAAGCACCAGCCCTTGATTCAGGAGGGACCTGAGTTCAAATCCAGCGTCAGACACTTGACACTTAACTAGCTGTGTGACTCTGGGCAAATCACTTAACCCTCACTGACTCGAAAAAAAAAAATAAACTAAGTTCTACATATTCCATCTCACATTTCATTTGGTAATAGTCATAAATACCATCTTCTTTATAAATTTTTCTTTTTTTTTCTTTATAAATTTTTCAGTCTTTTATGTTCCCTGGCACATAAGTCTTGCAAGGCAACTCAGAAAACAAAGAAAACTACAAAATAGCCTAAATCTGAAACACCTCCTCCCTCCCCCCCCCACATTCTGCAGTTATACTTCCAAAGTACAAAAAAAGGGGACAGATGATTCTAGGAATCATATAGTTTTTAGATTTTTCTAAACATGTTACTGTTTATATTTCTAAATATGAGATTGTTTTTCAGTGATTAACAAATGAATATACAGGTACATATAGGAGACACTGAATCATACAAACTGACATTTTTAATGTAAATGAAACCAGTACCCAGAAGGATATCTTATAAGCTTCCTTAGATAGGGAAATAAAGGAATTGGCATACTAGGTTTTATTATGCAACCAAAGGCAACAAGAAATGTCATTTTATGGCACATTTGGTCATCTTATATGGAGGACTCATAACACACATAGACCAAAAATGCTACCATGAAGATAATTGCATCTTAAGTGTCAACTTTTATTGAAGAAAATACAGAGGAAGAGAAATTCTACGAAAAACTTGACAGTGAAAAGGCACATGAGTTGATAAGCACCAAGTAGTATAATAAAGATGAAATTACTTGTATTTTAATAAGTAGTAGATGACTAATTACTGATGTGAGCATTATTTTAAAGTTAGCTGTCTTTCCATATTAGTTATGAACCTTCTAAAGTAAATATCAAAATCAATTCCAAATGAGAATAAAAATGAGAAGAGAAAGTATGCAACAAAGGCAACTCCAAATGGATCTATTGAACAAGGTGTTGATGCCAAAAAATGTGAAATGTATCAAAGAAAGAACATCAGTAGAAACCACTATTACTTCTGAAAGAATGTAAATGATGTAAATTGATGGCCACTAAGCTGCCACACTTGATTTCCTGGCCAAATGGAAACACATGGCATACAAGGGCAACAGCAGTTTAGAATATGAACTCATTTGTAAAATCTCATGGAGGAAAACTGTTAGGTTTCTTCTAAGGAAAAAAAATTCTTTAAACTTCCTTTAAAAAATCAGAACTATTTAAACATTTAATAGGTTGATTCATGAAATAATGGGTTTCCCCATCACTGGAAGTCTTTGAGCAAAAGCTAGATGACCACTTGTCAGGTATGTTGTAAAGGGCATTCTTTTGGACCAGTGAATTTATTTCCAACTCTGAAATTTTATATGTGAAGATTATGAACAAAATAGTCTTAAAAGTAGCAAACTGTAACGAAGAGGAAAAGCAACTTTTCAGAAAGTTCAGAGAGACAAATAAGCTAAACTGGAAGATGAAATATGGAACAAATCTATAAAGATTTTTATAACAAAATTTTCACCACAAAAGACAAGGAGACACACATTTAGATTTTAATATTAGTTTCCTTTATGAGGTATGAGGAAGTATGAATACCATTAATAAAAAGAGATGGGAAGAAAAAACTGAACTGGATCAAATATAATTTAATGATATTTCTTGCAAAGGTGAAGTGATTGTCAAAAAATCTGAAAGATCAGATGATGCAGGTACCTGGGGAAAATCACCTTAATGTTATAAAAAGTACAATTTTTTATATATCCCAATAACTACCAATTCACATACCTACTTTCCCACTCAAACTGTGTATAAAAATACTCTATACATGACTTTAGGGCATCCTTATTGAAGGTATGAGATAGGAAATGAATGGGACTTTGCAAATGGAAAGCTATTAACAGACCATGTATCTTTAGAGTCACAAAAGCATTTGATATAGTAGAATAAAATGCTGTCTTAAAGATTCTGCTTCGCCACGAATGTTAAAAGCATGCAAGCTGTTAAAAGTAGCAACCATCAACTGATAACTTATGTTATGTGAGGCACAAACAGTGATTGATTCTCTCTCTCTCTCACCAAGAAGGCCTAACATTCTTATATAGTATATCCAATTGGAAAATTGGAAGAGGGATTTACTCTAGATTTATATCTGTGCATGTTGGACTTTTAAAGTCTTTCATAACCTAATCCTTTCTTACTTTTCAATCTTCTTACACCTTAATCCCCCTTTCCACATATTCTGCAATCCTGCAATACTGGCCTTCTTGCTGTTCTTCTTTCACATGACACTCCATCTCCTTACTCTGGCCAATTTCATTGGCTGTCTCACTAGTACTGAAATTCTCTCCCACCTGACCTCCGTTCTCCTGGCTTTCCTAACTTCCTTCAGGTCCAAGCTAAAATTGTAAGAATTTTTTTACTGAACCCCTTTAATGCTAGTGCCTTCTTTTTAAGATTATCTCCAAATCATCTTGTATTTATCTTGTTTACATCTTGTTGTCTTTACCACTGGACTGAGATCCTCGAGAACAGGTTTTGTCTCCGCCCCACCCCCCCTTTTTATTTCTATCCTAAGCACTTAGTATGGTGTCTGGCACATGGTAGGTTATCAATACTTCTTGACTTGGCTTGACATATTACTATTTCTTTTAAAACTCAGAACACTGCCCAAAGAGCTTCCTTAATGAGATCCATAATCACTCAAAAGAGTTCAGCTACATAAAAAAGGGGGATAAAAAAAATTTATTATTTAGACAGTGATATGCAAATTATGGAGCTCACGGAGCTGGTCCATCAGCATATATATATGTGTATGTGTATGTGTATGTATATACAGACAACATAGCTGAACCGTGAACTCAGCCCACAACTGCAAAGGAAGAGGAGAATGAGCTGGAATGGGTTTGGAGAATTGTGCAGTGCTTTTAATAATACCAAAGTATAATTGCATATGAGAAGCAGTGCAAAGTTCAGAGAGATTCCAGGACTGGATTAAAGAAGTGGATTAGTCTTCTAGGAAGGACATGGGATAAATTCTGAACAACTTGCAAAATGCAATTTGCAACAAAATAGATGTGCAACGGCAAGAGACCCAAAGGAAGGTCAATATGAAAATTCATTATGTAGAATTTATAAGCTCATGTACCTTACCGTATAAGGGAGAACAGGTATGTATAGAAATATGTGATTGTAGTAGTGAAGGTTTCTAAAACTTTAAAGGAAAGCTTCATAGAGGATATAACATTTATGTTGGGCTATATTAAAGAACAGATAATATTTTTAAGAGGATAAGACAGTCTATTAGATACAGCAGCATGACATAGTGTATAGAATGCTGGACTTTGAGTACTAAAGACGTGGGTTAAAATCCTAACTCTGACATGAGTCTATTTCTTCATCTGTAAAATGGGGACAATAGTATTGTGGTAGCACTTAAAGAATCAGGGTGGCATAGAGGCTAGAGAACCAAGCTCAATTTCAGTAATACTTGGGGTTTAATCCTGCTTCTGAAGGGGGTTGTGAGACTGGACAAATAAGTCATTTAATCTCTTTGCCCCAAGCAACTCTTTATGCCATCCCTCTCCAGGCTACACTGCTGACTCATTGCCATAGTGTTTCCAAGCTGGGTATCTTTATCTCTCTACTTCTACTAATGTGGGAAGATAAATTGTAAGATCCTTGAGGGAAGGGACTGTCTTTCTGTGTGTGCTTATATTCCCAGGGCCTAGTATGGTGCCTGGTACATAAAAATCATTTAATAAATGCTTGCTGAGTGAGCAGACTCCTAGATGAAGAATGTTTCTTTACAACCTTCAGTTCTTCCATGAAATGTTTTCTACCTCACAGGGTTACTGAGGCTCAAAAGAGATAATTTAAAGAAAGCACTTTGGAAAATTTTAAAGCATTACACTTCAGTTATTGTTATTCAAGGTGATAGAAAAAGCATTAAGAGAAAGTATGGAGGTGGGAAAGCAAGTAAAATATATGAGGAATAGCTAGTATTCCACTTTTGCTATAGCCAATATGTTTGTGAGAAGAATTAATAAGAAAAAGCTAGGAAAGTAGGCTGGAATTAATTATGGAGAGCTTCTTATACCAATCTAAAGATATATAGACTTTGTTAGTTGGTTGGAAAGATTTGAAGATTTCTTATCAATAAGAGCAAAACAAGTATGAAAGAGTGCAAAGAATTCGAAAGTATGGAGGAGTAAAGTCCCAGAAAAAGTGAGAAAGGATACAATTTTTCAAGGAAGAAGGATACTTCTTCCTCAGAGATAGTAGTGAAGTAATATATAAGGCTGTAAACAATCAGCTTTGAAAAATCATTTGATGGACTGTGCCATATCTCTGTACTAAATGCTTTCTATTTAAATAGGTTTTGAAACATTTACAATTTCTGTAAACAGAAAAGGGGGGCCATTTTAGAAAATGTGCCAAACAGTGACTGTGTATCAATAAAGTCTTATACTATAAATAAAATATAGATAGGTAGAGTTATTTTAAAAATTGAATACTTAAAATGAATGTAGATTTAATATCAGTATTTGGAATATGATGCTAACAAACAAAACTCCAAGAACCAAATAAAGAATTAATGAAATTCATCATCCACATTAATCTACTTAATATAAGTTCCCAAGTGTACATTTATCTTAAATCTTACTAAAATTATTTGTTCCATTTATTAAAATGATAACATTAATATGTCAAATTATAAGGTATGTATATTGAATAATGAGGGAAAAATGAAAGAGTAAGATACAAAGTCACAAAAAGAAATAGATGGATTTTTTGTTATTTGTATATTTCACAACTTAAAGGAATTTTCCTTTTAGGGAGTTCACATTCCCAGTAAATTTGCTTGCTACTTTTGTTAACCATTTTTAAATCTATTATAAAACAACAACAGGATAATAGATCATAATCAGAAATACCTGAGGTAAAAATTCTCTTGCTAAGGCTAATGCCTTTCTGTAGGCAGCATCCCCTGTTTCATTTTGTTCTAAAACATGGCTGATCAATCCTATTGATTTTGCTTCCTGGCCATCTAATACACGAGCAGAAAAGATCATTTCCTTTGCCAGAGCCATGCCAATGGCACGAGGTAGTCTCTGTGTTCCACCTGTAAAATGCACAAAACAGAAAATGAAAGCAATAATTTGATACAAGTTTTTAAATGCAGTATCAGAAAGCTCCAAGTTTTGATATAAAATTTTCAGACATTTTTTTCTTTCTAGATCTCCATCTCCAAAATGTTCCTTCCATCTCTACTAAGATAATTGTTCTTCCTGAAAAATAATTTGTTTCCTTTTTTTTTTTTTTTTGCAGGGCAATGAGGGTTAAGTGACTTGCCCAGCGTCACACAGCTAGTAAGTGTCAAGTGTCTCAGGTACTCCTGAATCCAGAGTGAGTGCTTTATCCACTGCGCCACGTACTGTTCCAAGAATTTTCTTTTAAAGAGAAAAAAAAAGTTTTACGAAACTAATCAATGGTTGAGTCTGGTAAAAATTCTACACAAAGGTGAGAAATATTTATGCTTTTTTTTATTGGAAAAGAAAATTATTTAGAATTTTATTTTTCCCCAATTATATGTAAAAACAATTTTAAATGTCCATTTTCAAACTTTGTGCTCCAAATTCTCTTCCTCCTTCCCCACTCCAGCCCTAAGAATGCAAGCAATTCAATATAAGTAATAAATGTGTATTCATGCAAAACATTTCCATATTAGTCAGGCTGTGAAAGAAAACATACAAAAAAAAACTTCAAGAAAAATAAACTAAAAAACTATGCTTCAATCTGTATTCAGACACCATCAGTTCTTTCTCTGAAGATGGATCACATTTTTCATCATAAGTCCTTCAGAGGTGTCTTGGATCACTGTATTGCTGAGAATAGCTAAGTCATTCACAGCTGATTATCTTACAATATGGCTGATACGTATACAGTACATTTCACTTTGCATCAGCTCATGTACGTCTTTCCAGGTTTTTCTGAGAGTATTCCTGCTCATCATTTCTTATA
The DNA here is from genome assembly GCF_019393635.1 of Dromiciops gliroides. Lineage (NCBI taxonomy): Eukaryota > Metazoa > Chordata > Mammalia > Microbiotheria > Microbiotheriidae > Dromiciops > Dromiciops gliroides. The sequence goes on along the minus strand of NC_057861.1, from coordinate 570,402,779 downwards.
GCAGGGCCAGCTAGGTGGTGCAGTGGATAGAGCACTGGCCCTGGATTCAGGAGGACCTGAGTTCAAATTCAGCCTCAGACACTTGACACTTACTAGCTGTGTGACCCTGGGCAAGTCATTTAACCCCAATTGCCTCACAAAAAACAAAACAAAACAAAACAAAAAACCCAACCATTTATTATAGCATAATAGTGTTCTATCATAACCTCATCCCACAATTTGTTCAGTCACTCCCCAATTGATGGGTATCTCTTCAATTTCAAATTCTTTGCACCAGAAAAGGGCTGCTATAAATATTTTTATACATATAGGTTCTTTTCCTTTTTGTTCTTTTCTTTTGTTTTGTTTTAATCTCCTTTTGGAAAGCAACCCAGGTCAAAGAGTATGCATGGGTTTATAGCCCTTTGGACATAGTTCCAAATTGCTCTATAGAATGTTTGACTCACTTTATAACTCCAACAGTGCATTAATTTCTCATTTCCCCCATAACACTTACAACATTTATCATTTACATCTGCTGTCCTATTATCCAATGCAATAGGGAAATCAGAATTGTTTTGACTTGCATCTTTCTAATCAACAGTTAGAGTATTTTTTAAATATGACAATGGATAGCTTGGATTATTTCATCTGAAAACTGTTCATATCTTTTGATCATTTATCAATTGGGGAATGGCTCTTATTTTAACAATTTTGACTCAGTTCTCTATGTGTCTGATAGAGAAGGTTTTTATCAAACTTGCTTCAAATTTTTTCAAAGTTACTATTGCTAACTGTATTTCCCTCCATCCTATTTCCCCCCCCCCCAAGCCATTTACTCTATTCTCTATCTCCTTTCACCCTTTCCCTTCCCGAAAGTATTTTGCTTCTGACTACCCCTCCCTCAATCTGCCCTCTTCTATCACCTCCCCCATATCCCTTTCCCCTCCTACTTGCCTGCAGGATAAGGTAGATTACTATACCCAAATGAGTGTGTATGTTATTTCCTCTTTGAGTCAATTCCTTTTTTTTTTTAAAGTGAGGCAATTGGGGTTAAGTGACTTGCCCAGGGTCACACAGCTAGTAAGTGTTAAGTGTCTGAGGCCGGATTTGAACTCAGGTACTCCTGACTCCAGGGCCGGTGCTCTATCCACTGTGTCACCTAGCTGACCCTGAGCCAATTATCATAAGAGTAAGGTTCACTCACTTCCTAGCACCTCCCTCATCTTCCCCTCTACTGTATAAGCTTTTTCTTGCTTCTTTTAAGAGATACTTTACCTCATTCCATCTCTCCCTTTCCCCTTCTCCCAGTGCATTCCTCTTTCAACCCTTAATTTTACTTTTTTAGAGATATCATTCCTTCATATTCAACTAATACCTGTGCCTTCTGTCTAAATATACTCGATCCAGCTACCCTGATAATGAGAAATTTCTTCTGAGTTACAAGTATCTTCCCATGTAGGAATATAAAGTTTAACCTTTTAATATCCCTTATGATTTCTTTTTCCTGTTTACCTTTTTATGCTTCTCTAGAGTCTTGTATTTGAAAGTCAAATTTTCTATTCAGCTCAGGTATTTTTATCAAAAATGCCTGAAAGTCTTCTCTTTCATTGAATGCCCATTTCCCCCCCTGAAAGATTATAATCAGTTTTGCTGGATAAGTGATTCTTGGTTGTAATCCCAGTTTCTTTGCCCTCTGGAATATCATTTTCCAAGCCCTCTGATCCTTTAATGTAAAAGCTGCTAAATCTTGTGTTACCCTGACTGTGGCTCCACAATACTTGATTTGTTTCTTTCTGGCTGCTTGCAATATTTTTGTCCTTGACCTGGGAGTTCTGGAATTTGACTGTAATATTCCTGGTAGTTTTCATTTGGGGATCTCTTTCAGGAGGTAATTGGAGGATCCTTTTGATTTCTATTTTACCTTCTGGTTCTAGAATATCAGGGCAATTTTCCCTGATAATCTTAGAAGATGATGTCTATTTTCTTTTTTTGATCATGGCTTTCAAATAATGCAATAATTTTCAAATTATCTCTCCTGGATCTATTTTCCAGGTCAGTTGTTTTTTCCAATGAGCTATTTCACATTACCTTGTATTTTTTTCATTCTTTTGGTTTTGCTTTATTGTTTGCTGATTTCTCATAAAGTCATTAGCTTCCATTTGCTCCATCTTAATTTTTAAGGAGTTATTTTCTTTAGAGAGCATTTGTACCTCCTTTTCCATTTGGCCAATTTGGCTTTTCAAGGCATTCTTTTCCTCATTGGCTTTTTGTATCCTTTTTTTTTTTTTAAACCATTTGGCTTAGTCTGTTTTTAAGATGCTATTTTCTTCGGTATTTTTTTGTGTCTCCTTTACCAAGCTGTTGATTTTTTTTCCCCATGATTTCCTTACATCACTCTTATTTCTCTTCACAATTTTTCCTTTACCTCTCTTACTTTATTTTCAAAATCCTCAAAGCTCTTTTATGGCCTGAGACCAATTCATATTTTTCTTGGAAGTTTTGGATATAGGGGCTTTGACTTTGTTATCTTCTTCTGAGAGTGTATTTTGATCTTCATTGTCACCATAGAAACTTTCTACGGTCACCATTTTTTTTCCTGTTTGCTCATTTTCCCAGCCTATTTCTTGACTTTTAATACTTTGTTGAAGTGGGGCATTGCTTCCAAGGTGGACGGTACACTGTCCCAAGCTTCAGGGGTTTGGTCAGCTGTTTTCAGAGATACTTCTGGGAATTTGTAAGTTTTTCGTTCTTCCAAGGTGATATGATTTAAGTAGTAGTAGTAGTAGTAGTAGTAGTAGTAGTAGTAGTAGTAGTAGTAGTAGTAGTAGGCTTCCACCAGTCACGGACAACCATGGATGAGCACCTTGAAGAGCCACAGGCCACAGTGTGGCTGTGCAGTCCGATACGGGAGCCGCAGCTCCTGCCACAACGAGGACATCAGAAAACTGCGCTCTCTGTTGCCCGTTGGTTCCTGTGTCTCATTCTTTTTTCTTCCTCCCGAGCTTGAAGGCCCATCTCAGCTGCGCACAAGCTGCTCCTGAGTACTGAACTCCATCGGGCGTAGTCCTTGGCCATCTCCTCCCAGCTGCTGATGTCTATTCCCAGAGCCCTCAAGTCTCGCTTGCATACATCTCTGTAGCGAGGCTGGGGGCGTCCAGCAGGTCTTTGGCCTAAGGCTAACTTGCCATAGAGTAGGTCTTTAGGAATGTACCCATCTTGCATGCAGTGCACATGACAGAGCCAGCGCAGCCATCTTTGTTTCAGTAGCGTGTAGATGCTCGGAAGTTGCGTGCATTGGAGCACTTCTGTGTTGGTGATCCTATCTGACCAAGATATGCCAAGGATGCGCCGAAAGCAGCGCATGTGGAAGCCGTTAAGCTTCTTCTCTTGTGTAGTATACGTAGTCCATGTTTCGCTGCCATACAGGACGCATGCTCCATAGACAGCAAATTTGGTTCGTCTTGTCAGTTTACTGTTTGCCCAGACACGCAAATAGAAAGATGGGTAGAGCACTTTTCTGAGTTGTACACCATCAGAAATTCTATCACAGAATCAGCTTTAAACATCATGGAGTCCTTTCCTGTACTACAGGAGTTGGACAATGTACCCACACTTGAGGAACTGCAATTAGCTCCCTAAGTTGTGGAAAAGCTCCGGGTATAGACGGTATCATAGCTGCATCCACCAAATGCTCTAAAAACGTCCTATTAAAGTCCCTGCAAGAATTGTTGTGCCTGTGGTTGGAAAGAAGGTGAAGTGCCACAGGATATGCGTGATGCCCGTATAGTTACTCTTTATAAGAACAGTGGAGACAGGAGTGACTGTAACAACTACAGAGGAATTTCACTTCTCAGTGTCATTGGGAAAACGTTTGCCAAGGTCATCTTGCTAAGACTGCATAAACTTGCTGACTGTATTTACCCCAAATCGCAATGTGGTTTTCAAGCAGGGAGGTCAACTATCAATATGTTTTTTTCGCTTTGCCAACTGAAAGAAAGGTGCAGAGAACAAAGAAAACCCCTCTTCATTGCCTTCATAGACCTAACCAAAGCGTTTGATATGGTTAACAGAGAAGGTCTATTAGAAATTCTCTTGAGAATTGGTTGCCCTCCTAAACTCCATAGCCTCATTCACTCCTTTCATTGCAACATGCAGGGTGTTGTACAGTTCGAAGGCAACACCTCTGAAGCATTCAGTATAAACAGCGGAGTCAAGCAAGTATGCGTGCTTGCTCCCACGCTGTTTGGAATTTTCTTCTCCATGCTGTTGGTTTGTCAACTGATGGCATCTATCTGCATTTCCGGTTGGATGAAGGCCTGTTCAGCGTTTCACGACTGAGATCCCAAACCAGAGTGAAAGGTAGCACCCTTAGAGACCTGCTTTTCGCCGACGATACCGCACTTGCCTGTCACTCAGAGAGTGAATTGCAGACCTTGATGGATTGCTTCTCCCAAGCTTGCATGGACTTTGGCCTAATCATAAATCTTAAAAAGACGAAAGTCATGTGTCAGAGTGCTTTGTTGCCTCCATTGATACACATCGGTAGCTACCAGTTGGATGTCGTAAACCAATTCTCATATCTTGGCTCTAGTCAGTGATAATTTGTCACTTGATTCTGAGATCAATCAGAGGATTGGGAAAGCTACTTCAACCATGGCTAAGCATGCCAAGCAGGTCTGGGCAAACAGTAAACTGACAAGACAAACCAAATTTGCTGTCTATGATTTAAGGAGAGGTATGTTTATTACTCTCTTAGTCTGTGCTCATCTCCAAGCAACCACAAGCCTGTTTTTCTGCACTGAAACTATGAACAGAGTCCCAATTCACTGTGGCTACAAGCTCTGGTGGACTTGTGTTCCTCACAAGTCTGGGACCACCCCCCAAGACTGTGACCTGGATCTGAGTATGAGAAAAACAACAGAGTCCTTCCTACTTGCTAGTAAAGAGACTCCTCTAATCTCCTTCTGGCCAAATGTTCAACCTCCTTACCATCAGGGAGCTATGGGTTACAGAAGCAGTTGCTGCTGCTGATGATTCAGAAGTTCCCAAGGTCTGTTCCTTGGGCTGGTTCTGTGCTGGCACAGCCTGAGCTGAACTGAGCTCCACTCTCACTCTGGTACAACATACTTTTCCTGCCACCCTTCTAAGTTGTCTTTGGCTGGGAAATTATTTCACCCTGTCTTTTTGTGGGTTCTGCTGCTCCAAGAATTGTCTTATGACATTACTTGAAGGTATTTGGAGGAGTCTTGGGGAGAGCTCAGGCAAGTCACTGCCTTTCCTCCATTTTTGCTCCTCCCCCTTTTGAAATATGTATACTTTTTATGATTCTAATTTATTAGGCAACAGGCTTCTTATATTGAATTTTTTAAAAATTCTATTCAGATTTTAAACTTGTCTAAAATATGAAGGTTACCAACCCACATTAAGGTTTCCAACAGTTACTGTGCTGTTTCTCTCTGTAGCTCAATTAATATTTTTGTTTAGGTATGTAAATACTGTGCCACACAAACACATAGCATTTTTTTCATTGATATTATTTCTTCATAGATAGTGCCTAAAGACATAATGTATGGGGGCAGCTAGGTGATGCAGTGGATAGATCACAAGCCCTGGATTCAGGAGGACCTGAGTTCAAATCCAGCCTCAGACACTTAATACTTACTAGCTATGTGACCCTGGGAAAGTCACTTAACCCTCATTTCCCCATTAAAAAAAAAAGACATAATGTAATTTCCCTGAACTCTTGCCTTACTTGAAGCCAGTACTGCCACCTGTTTTCTGGATTTACTTAAAGCATCTTATTTGACATGTGAATCTTCTGTATATAACATATTATTGATTCATCTTTCTAATCATTAAACCCCTCTCTTTAATTTTGTAGGTGATTTCATTCCATTGACATTAATGATTTATAGGTGTTTTTGTTGATCACATTTTCTCTGGGAGGAAGGGTACAAGCATTTATTAAATATTTATTATTTTTTTCCCATTACATGAAAGTAGTTCTCAACTTTTGTTTATACAAGCTTTCCAATTTCAGATTTTTCTCCCTCCCTCCCCTTCCTCCCCCCTCCCCTAGACAGCAGGTAATCTGATATAGGTTATATATACACATAATAACATTAAACATATTTCTGCATTAGTCATGTTATAAGAGAAAAATCAGAGCAATGATGAAAAACCTCAAAATAGAAAAACATCAGCACCAAAAACAAAAGAAATAGTATGGTTCATTCAGCATCAATACTCCACAGTTCTTTTTTTTTTTTTTCCCCTGGATTTGGAGATCCTCTTCTATCATGAGTTCCCTGGAACTCTTCTGTACCATTGCATTGGTGAGAAAAATATAGTCCATCACAGTAGATCAACACTCACTGCTGATGATACTGTGTACAATGTTCTTCTGGTTCTGCTCATCTCACTCATTATCAACCCACACAAGACCCTCTAAGTTTCTCTGAACTCCTCCTGCTCATCGTTTCTTATAGCACAATAGTATTCTATTGTATTCATATACTAAAACTTGTCCAGCTATTCCCCAATTGATGGCCATCCTCTCAACTTCCAATTGCTTGCCACCACATATAGAGCAGCTATAAATATTTTTGTACGTGTGGGTCCCTTTCCCCTTTCCATGATTTCTTTGGGCAAAAGACCCAAAAGTGGTATTGCTGGGTCAAAGGGTATGCACAGCTTTATCGCCTTTTGGGCATAATTTCCAAATTGCTCTCCAGAATGGTTGGATCAGCTCACAGCTCCACCAACAATGCATTAGTGTTCCAATTTTTCCACAGCTTCTCCAACATTTATTATTTTCCTTTTTTGTAATTTTAGCTAATCTGATAGGTGTCAGGTGGTAACTCAGAGTTGTTTTAATTTGCATCTCTCTAATCATTAGAAATTTAGAGCATTTTTTTTATATGAGAATAGATAGCTTTGGTTTCTTCATCAGAAAACTGCCTGTTCATAACCTTTGACCATTTCTCAATTGGGGAATGACTTGGATTCTTATCAATTTGATTTAGTTCCCTATATATTTTAGAAATGAGGCATTTATGAGAAGTACTGGCCATAAAAATTGTTTCCCAGCTTTCTGCCTCCCTTCTAATTTTGGATGTGTTGCTTCTGTTTGTACAAAAATTTTTTAATTTAATGTAATCAAAATCATCCATTTTGCATTTTATAATATACTCTATCTCTTGTTTGGTCATAAACTGTTTTCCTTTCCAAAGATCTGATAGGTAGACTATTCCTTTCTCTCCTGATTTACCTATGATATCACCTCTTATGTCTAAATCATGAATCCATTTTGACCTTATTTTAGTATTAGGTGTAAGATGTTGGTCTATGTCTAATTTCTGCCATACTATCTTCCAGTTTTCCCAGCAGTTTTTGTCAAATACTGAGTTCCTATCCCAGAAGCTGGAGTCTTTGGGTTTATCAAACACTACATTACTAGTGTCATTTACTACTGCATTTCCTGTGCCTAGCCAATTCCATTGATCCGCCACTCTATTTCTTAGCCAGTACCAGATAGTTTTGATGACTGCCGCTTTATAGTAAAGCTCCAGGTTTGGTACCGCTAACCCACCTTCCTGTGAATTTTTTTTCATTATTTCCCTGGATATTCTTGATTTTTTTGTTTTTCCAGGTGAATTTTGTTATTATTTTTTCTAGTTCTATAAAATAATTTTTAGGTAGTCTGATTGGTATGGCACTGAATAAGTAAATTAATTTAGGTAGTATTGTCATTTTTACTATATTAGCTCTGCCTATCCATGAGCAATTGATATCTTTCCAATTATTTAGATCTGATTTGGTTTGTGTGAAGAGTGTTTGGTAGTTGTGTTCATAGAGTAGATCCTGGGTTTGTCTTGGCAAGTAGACTCCCAAGTATTTTATATTATCCACCATTACTTTAAATGGAATTTCTCTTTCTATCTCTTGCTGCTGGACTTTGTTGGTCATGTATAGAAATGCTGATAATTTATGTGGATTTATTTTATATCCTGCTACTTTGCAAAAGTTGTTAATTGTTTCAAGTAATTTTTGAGTTGATTCTCTAGGATTCTCTAAGTACACCATCATATCATCTGCAAAGAGTGATAGTTTTGTTTCCTCCTTGCCTATTCTAATTCCTTTCATTACTTTTTCTTCTCTGCTAAAGCTAACATTTCTAGTACAATCTTAAATAATACGGGTGATAATGGACATCCCTGTTTCACCCCTGATCTTATTGGGAAGGTCTCTAATTTATCTCCATTGCATATAATACTTGCTGATGGTTTTAGGTAGATACTGTTTATTATTTTAAGGAAAGCTCCCCCTATTCCTAAACTCTCTAGTGTTTTTATTAGGAATGGGTGCTATATTTTGTCAAAAGCTTTCTCTGCATCTATTGAGATAATCATATGATTTTGGTTGGTTTTCTTATTGATGTGGTTGATTATGTTAATAGCTTTCCTAATGTTGAACCAGCCCTGCATTCCTGGTATAAATCCCACCTGGTCATAGTGTATTATCCTGGTGATCACTTGTGGTAATTTCCTTGCTAATATCTTATTTAAGATTTTAGCATCAATGTTCATTAGGGAAATTGGTCTACAATTTTCTTTCTCTGTTTTTGTTTTGCCTGGTTTTGGTATCACCACCATATTTGTGTCATAAAATGAATTTGGTAGAACTCCTTCTTAACCTATTTTTCCAAATAATTTGTATAATATTGGAATTAATTGTTCTTTAAATGCTTGGTAAAATTCACCTGTAAACCCATCTGGCCCTGGGGATTTTTTCTTAGGGAGTTCATTAATGGCTTGTTCAATTTCTTTTTCTAATATGGATTTATTTAAGGATTTTATTTCGTCTTCAGTTAACCTGGGCAGTTTGTATTTTTGTAAATATTCATCCATTTCATTTAGATTGTCAAATTTATTGGCATACAGTTGGGCAAAATAATTCCTAATTAATGATTTAATTTCCACTTCATTGGTGGTAACATCACCCTTTTCATTTTTGATACTGGTAATTTGGTTTTCTTCTTTTTTTAAATCAAATTAACCAATATTTTATCTATTTTATTGGTTTTTTCATAAAACCAGCTCTTAGTTTTATTGATTAATCCTATAGTTTTTTTGCTTTCAATCTTATTAATTTCTCCTTTAATTTTCAGGATCTCTAGTTTAGTATCTAATTACGGATTTCTAATTTGTTCTCTTTCTAGCTTTGTAAGTTGCATGCCAAGTTCATTGATCTCCTCTTTCTCTTTTTTTTATTCACGTAAGCATTTAGAGCTATAAATTTTCCCCTAAGCCCTGCTTTGGCTGCATCCCATAGATTTTGGTATGTTGTCTCATTATTTTCTTGGATATAGTTATTGTTTCTATGATTTGTTGTTTGGCCCATTCATTCTTTAGAATGAAATTATTTAGTTTCCAATTGATTTTCATTCTACTTTTCCCTGGCTCTTTCTTACATGTAATTTTTATTGCATCATGATCTGAGAAGGATGCATTTACTATTTCTGCCTTTCCACATTTGACTATGATGTTTTTGTGTCCTAATACATGGTCAATCTTTGAAAATGTGCCATGTACTGCTGAGAAACAGGTATATTCCTTTCTATCCCCATTCAATTTTCTCCAGACATCTAGCATTTCTAACTATTCCAGTAATCTATTCACCTCTTTCACTTCTTTCTTATTTATTTTTTGGCTAGATTTATCTAATTCTGAGAGGGGGAGATTCAGATCCCCCACTAGTATAGTATTACTATCTAATTCCTCTTGCAATTCATTTAACTTCTCTACAAATTTGGACGCTATACCACTTGGCAAATACATATTTAATATTGATATTACTTCATTATCTATAGTACCTTTTAGCAAGATGTAATTTCCTTCCTTATCTCTTTTTTTTTCTTCTAAACATATGGTGGTTTTTTAAAAATAGATTTTTATTTTCCAAAATATATGTAAAAACAAATTTTAACATCAATTTTTTAAAAAATTGTTCCAACTTCTCTCCCTCCTCCATTCCCACCCCCAACCCACTAGAACTCAAGCATTTCAAAATAAGTTATACATGAGTAGTCATGGAAAACATTCCCACATTAGCTAGGTTGTGAGAGAAAACAGTCAAAAAACTCCCAAAACTTCAGACTGAGGAATTGTCAAAGAGAAAAAAAAAATTTTTTTTAAATGTGTTTCCAGGGGCAGCTAGGTGGCACAGTGGACAGAGCACCGGCCCTGGAACCAGGAGCACCCGAGCCCAAATTCGGCCCCAGATGCCCAACACCCACCAGCCGCGTGACCCCGGGCAAGCAACCCAACCCCAATTGCCTCACCAAAAAAAAAAAAAAAAAAAAGAAAAGAAAAAAAATGTGTTTCCATCTATTTTCAGATACTATCACTTCTTTCTCTATAGATGGGTTGCCATTTTCATAAGTCCTTCAGGGTTATATTGGACCATTGCCTTGCTGAAAATAACTACATGCTTCCCAGCAGATCATCTTACACTATTGCTGTTATTTTGTATACAGTGCATTTCACTCTGCTTCAGTTCATGTAGGTCTTTCCAGGTTTTTCTAATAGTATCCTGTTCATCATAACCTAAATAAAGTACCTTAAACTCGACAAAGAATTTTCTTCATATTAGCCCAGCAAAGTCATCATAACTATTTCCCTCCATCCTATTCTCTTCCCATGATATTTACTCTATTTTCTATCTTCTTTTAAACTATTCCTCCTCAAAAGTGTTTTACTTCTGCCTGTCCCCTCCCCTACTCTGCACTCCCTTTTTTTTTCACCCTTCCTTCCTTATCCTCTTCCCCTCATACTTTCCTTTGGGGTTAAATAGATTACTCCTCCCAACTGGGTGTGAATGTTATTCCCTTCATGAGCTAACTCTGATGAGTTTAAGGTCTTTGAGCTAATTCTATGTTCCAAATTTTCTTCCTCCCTCTCTCCTCAACCCTCCCTATGAAATCAAGCAATTCAAATATGTCATACTTGTGCTGTTATGCAGAACTTCCTTGAAAGTATTTTGGTTTTTACTACTCTCTCCCCAAATCTGCCCTTCCCTCCCCCCCATCTCCCTCCCCTCCCTCAGGGCAAAAATATATCACTATACCCACTTGGGTATGTATGTTAGTCCTTCTTTGAGTCAATTCTGATGATATTAAGGTTCACTCACTCCCCAACTCCTTCCCCCTCTTCTACTCTCCTCCATAAGCTTTCTTCTTGTTTCCTTCATGTGAAATACCTCTCCCCAGACCATCTCTCCCCTTCCCCCTCCCCCAGTCTATTTCCCCTACACCTCAACCCTATTTTAAGGATGTCATTATGGGTTAGTTAGGTGGCACAGTGGACAATGCACCAGCCCTGGACCCAGGAGGCCCCAAGCCCAAATCTGGCCCCAGACATAAGACACCCCACACAGAACAAAACATAACATCCCTTTGTATTCAGTTCAGACCTGTGTCCTCTGTTAAATCCTTACTGATATAGTTCTTATGAGTTTGAAGTATTATCTTCCCATGTAGGAATATAAATAGTTTGATCTTTTAATATCCCTCATGAAGTCTTTTTCCTGTTTATCTTTTTATGTTTCTCCAGGGTCTTATATTTGAAAGTTCAGGCCTTTTCAAAACAAATGCCTGAAAGTCTTCTTTCTCCTTGAAGTTCCATGTTTGCCTCTGAAAGATGATGCTTAGTTTTGCTGGGTACGTGATTTTTGGCTGTAGTCCCAGTTCCTTTGCCTTCTGGAATATCATATTCCATGCCCTCCAGTCCTTTAATGTAGAAGCTGCTAGATCTTGCTTTATCCTTATTGGAGCTCCATAGTATTTAAATTCCTTTTTTCTAGCTGCTTGCAATATTTTCTCCTTGACCTGGGCGTTCTGGAATTTGGCTATAATATTCCTGGAGGTTTTCCTTTTGGGATCTCTTTCAGGAGGTGATCAGTGGATTCTTTCGATTTCTATTTTACCTTCTGCTTCTAGAATATCAGGGCAATTTTCCCTCACAATCTCTTGGAGGATGGTGTCTAAGCTCTTGTTTTGGTCATGGTTTTCAGGTAGTCCAATGATTTTCAAATTATCTCTCCTAGATTTATTTTCTAGGTCAGCTGTTTTTCCAAGGAGATATTTCACATTGCCCTCTATTTTTTCATTCAATTGGATTTGCTTTACTGTGTCTTGGTTTCTCATAAGATCACTAGCTTCCATTTGTTCAATCCTAATTCTTAGGCAATTATTTTCAGCAGTTTTTTAATCTCCTTTTCCATTTGGCTTTTCAAACTGTTGACTTTTTTCTCATGACTCTCCTGCATTGCTCTCATTTCTCTTTCCATTCCTTCCTCTCTTTCTCTACATCTTCCTTCTATCTCTCCTACTTTCTCTTCAAAGTCCCTTTTGAGAGCTTCCATGGCCTGAGACCAGTTCATATTTTTCTTGGAAGCTTTGGATGTAGAAGCTTTGACCCTATTATTATCTTCTTCTTCTGAGGATGTGTTGTGGTCTACCTTTCCCCCAAAGAAGTTTTTGATGGTCTTCTGCTTTCTCTGCCTACTCATTCTGGCTTACTGTTTCTTAGCTTTTTACTCCTTAAAGTGTAGCGCTGCTTCCAGGACACACTGTTCATGCTACAGCGTGGCCCAGGGGGTGATTGGGCTTCTTCTCAGCCTGCCTGACTTGTGAGTAATCACAGCCGCTTTCTCTTTGACCCGGAAACAGAAGTCTGATTGAACTCTGATTCTCTATGGTCGGAAGCTTGGCATGCTTTTACCCCTCCCCCACTGGGCAACCACCACTCGATTCAGCCCACCCAGGGCGCTTTGCAACAACTCTAGTAGATATTGCCTCCACTTCACCCTGTCCTACCGCTGAACCTCCTCACCAGTCTGTGATCGGAGCCTCACAAGCTGCTGGTGCTGAAGACTCTGACATGCGCTGGAAGCAGTGTCCCTGGCTGGGTCCGGACCGGGTGCTGAGTTGTTTAGCCTGATCAGCAGGTGATCAGAATTGCCCTCTTTTGTGGAGAAAAAGTCTCACTCTGTTCTTATGTGGATTAGGCCTTTCTGGGTTTTGATTTTTACCGCATTATTTGGGTGTGAATGGACCGGTTTATCTGGAGCTTGTGGGAGTCACAGCCTCTCCTCCATCATCTTGGCTCCGCCCCCTTCCTTATCTCTTTTAATGAGATCTATTTTTGTTTGCTCTTTGTCTGAGATAAGGATTGTTACCCCTGCTTTTTTTTTTTTTTACTTTAGGTGAAGCATAATATATTCTGCTCCAGCCTTTTACCTTTACTCTGTGTGTATCTCTCTGCTTCAAATGTGTTTCTTGTAAACAGCATATTGTAGGATTCTGGTTTTTAATCCACTCTGCAATTCGCTTCCATTTTATAGCAGAGTTCATCCCATTCACATTCACAGTTATTATTACTGACTGTCTATTCCCCTCCATTCTATTTATCCCCTTTGTACTTTCCCCCCCTTCTTTCACCCTATTCCTCCTCACCGTTTTACTTCTTACTCCTGCCTCCCCCAATCTGCCCTACCTTTTTATCACCCCCTCTCTTTTCTTTACCCTTTTCTCCCTTGCTTTTGTCCTCCCTTCTATCAGTCCCCCCCTTTCCCTTCCCCTTTTGCTTCCCTAAAGAATGAGCTAAGTTTCTTTATCCCAATGAATGTATATGCTATTCCCTCTTTGAATCAAATCTAATGAGAGTAGGGTTAAAACAATGTTCAACTCTCCTTTCTTTCCCTCTACTGTAATAGGTTTTTTTTCACCTCTTCATATGATATAATTCATCCCATTCCACCTCCTCTTTCCTCTCCTCCCCATAGACTCCCTTTTTAACCCCTTAATTTTCTTTGTATCATCACATCCAAGACAATTTATATTTATACCCTCTGTGTAAAGTCCTTCTCTCTGCCCAAATACATTTACAATTCTTTTTTTTTGTTTGTTTTGGCAATGGGGGTTAAGTGACTTGCCCAGGGTCACACAGCTAGTAAGTGTCAAGTGTCTGAGGCCAGATTTGAACTCAGGTATTCCTGAATCCAGGGCCAGTGCTCTATCCACTGCGCCACCTAGCTGCCCCACATTTACAGTTCTTAAGAGTTATGAGTATTATCTTCCCGTGTAGGGATACAAACAGTTTAACCTAATTGAGTAACCTTTTTTCCCCGTTTACCTTTTTAAACTTCTCTTGAGTCTTGTATGTTGAGATCAAATTTTCTATTCAGTTCTGGTCTTTTCATCAGGAAAGATTGAAAGTCCCTAATGTCATTAAATGTTCATCTTTTCCCCTGAAAGAGAATGCCCAGTTTTGCTGGGTACTATATTCTTGGCTACAATCCAAGCTCCTTTGCCTTCCAGAATATCATATTCCAAGCCTTGCGGTCCTTTAATGTTGAAGCTGCCAGGTCCTGAGCAATCCTGACTGTGGCTCCATGATATTTAAATTGCTTCTTTCTGGCTGCTTGGAGTATTTTCTCCTTCACCTGATAATTCTGGAATTTGGCTACAATATTCCTTGGAGTTTTCCTTTTGGGGTCTCTTTCAGGAGGTGATCGGTGGATTCTTTCAATGACGATTTTATCCTCTGATTCTATGATATCAGGGCAGTTCTCTTTAATAATTTCCTGGAATATGGTTTCTAGATTCTTTTTCTGGGCATGGCTTTCAGGCAAATTGTCTCTCCTGGATCTGTTTTCCAGATCAGTTGTCTTTCCAATGAGGTATTTCACATTTTCTTCTATTTTTTCATTCTTTTGATTCTGCTTGACTGATTCCCGGTGTCTCATGGATTCCTTATCTTCCAACTGTCCAATTTTAATTTTTAAGGCATTGTTTTCTTCAGTGAGATTATGCACCTTTTTTTCTATTTGGCCAAATGAATTTTTTAAGGCATTGTTTTCTTTAGTGAGATTATGCACCTTTTTTTCCATTTGGCCAGATTAAATTTTTTTTTTTTTTGCAGGGCAATGGGGGTTAAGTGACTTGCCCAGGGTCACACAGCTAGTAAGTGTCAAGTGTCTGAGGCCGGATTTGAACTCAGGTACTCTTGAATCCAGGGCCAGTGCTTTATCCACTGCGCCACCTAGCTGCCCCCCTGATTAATTTTTTAAGGCATTGTTTTCTTCAATGAGATTATGCACCTTTTTTTCCATTTAGACAAATGAATTTTTTAAGGCATTGTTTTCTTCAGTGAAATTATGCACTTTTATTTTCCATTTGGCCAGTCAATCTTTGTGCTTCCTTTTCCAAGCTGCTGATTCTTTTTTTCATAGTTTTCTTGTTTTGCTTTCATTTCTCTCCCCATTTTTTCTTCTACCTCTCTCAATTCATTTTAAAAATCCTTTTTGAGCTCTTCCAGGAAGGCTTTTTGTTCTTGCGACCAATTCACCTTCCCTCATGAGGCTTCAGATGTAGGCAATTTGAGGGTATTGTCCTCATCTGACTTTGTGTTGGCTTCTTCCCTATTGATACAGAAGCTCTCAATGGAGAGAGTTCTTTTTTGCTTCTTACTCATTATTGCAGCTTATTTATTTATTTTTTAAGTTGAGGTTTATTCTGGGGGCACCAGGGTCCCTGTTTTGGGCTTCTTGTGCAGGGGTATAGGTGCTGTGTGACAGGCTTTTTACTCTGAGGCCTTTATAGTGTGTGCAGTTCGCCCCCCTGTACTTCCTGTCTGAGTGCGCTAGGTCATTGTGCCTGGTTGCGCCTGTCCTGTTCGTGGCCCTACAGCTGGCAACTTGCCCTCTCGGTTGGTGCAGGTAGGTTTTTCCACTGTCCTTCTTGGCCACCAGATTTTTGAGCCAGGTTCCAGGGGCCTCAGTTGTTCGGCTGTGGCCCGCAGCTCCTGCTGACTTGCCCTGACCCCCTCGGAGCTGGGCTGCTGCCCTGTGCTGCGCCTCCCTTTTGCCTGAGTCAGACCGACCTTTTCCTAAAGTCTTCTAAATTATCTCTGGTTGGAAGACTGTGTCTCTCTGTCTTTTTGCAGGTTCTGTAGTTTCAAAATCCATCCAGAGGCTTGATTTAATGTTCTATTTGAGGGAACAGAAGGAGAGCTCAGGCAGCTTGCTGCTTCCTCTCTGCCATCTTGGCTCTGCCCCTTAAATATTTATTATTAAGAACTTACATATTATTTTACTTGATCCTCAAAGCAACCCTATGAAGTGGGTGCTATCATGATCCTTATTTTATAGCTCAGGAAACTAAGGCAGAGATTTGTCCAGGGTCATAGAGCTAGTGGTGTGGGTTTTGACTTCAGGCAATATTGACAACAGGGGCAGAACTTTAAACACTGTGCCAACTAGCTGTTCTTTTCTCCCTTCCTGCCCCCCCCCCCAAAAAGAATGTTGTAAAGAAAGTGATAGACATCTACACTGTAATTGGAGTGATGTGTTTCTACTCCTTTGCCCTTCCTTTGTTTAGGCAGTTCAGATCTAACATACTGGCTTTTACCTTTTCTTTTGAAATTTAATTTCTTTAAAAATTTTCCTTATAATTTGTGATGGGTTTTATGCTTGTGATTATTTTCTATTCCATATACTTGACTTTTTTTAGGAATCTGAGTGGATGTTTATTGCAAAAAAAGTTCAACATACCTCAATGACCTTCAGTTGAAGAAAGTTTTATTTCACTGAAATTTGATGAAAACAGTTTTCATAGATTTAATAAATTGGCAGAAGCATGTAACATGTTCCACATATGTATATGTACACCTTATACTCATTTTTATATAATCCCTATAGATAATATAAAATAATTTATTTCAATAATTTTTTATTTTCATTTATGCACATATATATTCATTATCTTTGTATTTATTTATATATGAATATAATAATGGATTGTTAGGCACTTCATAACTGTTGTTTATAGACACCTTCATCTTTTGCTGAAAATCACTATGTTGGGTGTCAAGGTAAAGTATGTCCGACTGTGGCTGATCAAACTAATATGAGCTCAGAAGGCTCTTCAATAGATCTGGTACAAATGGTCCACATTTGGAGTGGAGATGTCTAAATCTGCACATCTCATGGTTTTGTTTTTGTTTTTTTGAGCTACTGCAATTCTGTTTTGCTCATAAATGTGGACATGCCATGCTGGGCAGTCCTTTGCCAGTGACTCCCATGTCATACAATCAATTCCACAGTTCTTCAGAGAGACCTTGAGAGTGTCCTTGTATTTATTGCTTCTTCTGACCTCTGCGTGAGTGCTTGCCTCATGTCTTTTAGGCAAACATACTTCTGGCATTCAAACAATGCGGCTAGCCCATCAAAGTTGTACTCTCTGCAGGAGGGTTTGAATATTTGGTAATTTAACTCAAGAAAAGCATCTGGTACCTTATGTTGCCAGATGATCTTCAGTATCTTCCTAAGACAATTCAAATTGAAGCAATTCACTTTCCTGGCATGGCTATTATATTGTCTAGGTTTTACAGACATACAACAATCAGCACAATGGTTCTGTAGACCTTCAGTTTGGTAGACAGCTTAATACCTCTTCTTTCCTATCCTTTCTTTTGGAGTCTCCCAAGCAGCAAGAAAGCTCAGGCAATATGTGCATCAACTCCAGGGTAAATGAACTTATCCATAACATTCAAAATCTCTCCATTTGCTGTAATCAATGGTTCCACATACTGGATGGTGAGAACCTGTGTTTTCTTGGTGTCAACTCTTAGGCCAAAATTAGTATAAGTAGCAAAGATCTGATCCATACTTTGTTGAATCTCAGTTCAGAGGATGCATTGAGTGAACAACATCTGCAAACAAAAGATCATACACTAATTCTTCCTCCATCATCTTTCCAGTCTCCAAGGTTTGAAAAGCTGAGTCAACCTTTACTCATTATCCCATATGTACAATGAGTTGTCATGTTCTATCAGTTCCACTAATATCTGACTTCCTCATCTAAAAAAATGGGTATTAACAAACCAGTATCATGCCATGATTTCTTTGATATTAGCTTGAGTTAGGCTATAGGTTATTAACAGCATAATTGTGAAATAAAGCTACTTGAGGCAATGTTATTTGGGCTATGCCTGTTTAATTTTGAAAGTATGATTAATATGTGGAATTTTTTTAATTTCAATTTTTTTAACAAATGCTAAAACAAATATTCTGTGAAAAGGCTTCAGTACTTAATTGGTTTTTTTGGTAGTAGTAGATGACTTGTCCCTGATCATAAAGATACCATAAGAATGGAGGGCTCTTGATTCTAAGTGGTATTTTTGTTGAACAAATTAATTATATTAAGCTGGTTATTAATTCTATACAAATAGAGGCTTTAATTTTTTTAAATGTAGTTACATTTATATAAGAAGAGGTAACATAAAAATATTCTTCATTATCATATGCTCCTCCAAAAAGAAATACAGCTATTACTATTGACAATGTAAAAACTTTGCACTGATTTAACAGTGTAACAAAAATAGTGTGAAGAAAATATATTATTTTACTAAAAAAAAATCTTGAAATTGCATATGTGTTTGTAGTAAAGAGTTGTCTGTAGTTGTGTCTAATAAAAATAGCTCATATTTCAAGTATTGGATACATTTTGCAGATGAAGAAACTGTGTCAGAGAGATTAAATGATTTTTTCCATGTTCACGGAACTAATCAGTGGCAGAGTTTGAACTCAAAACCAGGTATTATGACTGTAGGTCTAACACTCTTCTCATTCAGAAGTTTTTCAAACATTCATATCTTTCATGCCATGCATCTTCTCTCACCTCTCCCCAGAAGAAATCTGGGTAGCTTTAAGTTTTTTACTCATTATTCAGATTTTTGGATATGTGCAAATATATCTAAAAATGTCAATTCCTACATTCATTAAAAGCCTAGAAAGTTTAAACATTGTATAAGGTTCTGAAGGAGATTTTCTTGAAGTCTGGATCTATAATTTCATTAGTGCAGTGAAGAATCTCATTGTTAACAATTCAGATAACAAACTGCTCTACAATTTACATAATCTTAGAGGGTTGCCTGGGGCAGTGAAAGGTTAAGAGAGTCACAGTGAAAATGTGTGCAAGCCAGGACTTGACTCCAGGTCTTTCTGAACTTGGTAAGTTAGGTCTCTATTCCTAATATGAGCTGCCTTTCTATGAAGAAAGAAAAAAAGTAAGCTGAGATAGTAAAAAGTTTTAATTTGGTTACATTCTTGAGGATAAATGTGCCCTGATTCCTAATCAGGAAGGGAATATATTAAGTGCCTCAGACACTTTTTGCAAATATTATCTCATTTGATCCTTGCAACAACCTTGTGAAGTAGGTGCTATTTATTATCTACATTTTACAGATGAATAAACTGAGCATGAAATTAAGTGACTTATCCAGAGTCACACAGCTAGTCTGAGGTCAGTTCTGGAGTGAGATTTTCCCAACTCCAGGCCTACTGTGCCACCTAACAGCCTACCAGATCAAGTGAGCTGAGGAATATTAGGGAAGGATCATAAGATTGATCCATAGTATGATAAGGACAATTCAATTAACAAACATAATAAATAAATGAATGAATGAACAAATAAATAAATACAATCATGAACCTTTGGAGACAGCTCAGGTCAAAGCTGACACTATGAAAGGATGGAGATTAGAGAGCAATGGAGCTGAGCAGGCACTGACAATTTCTCATTGATCCATGAGAAAAGAAGGTTAGGGGAAAATTAAAATTAAAATAATTCCACACAGAAAAGATTTGGACTAAGACTCAGATAGTATCTCCTGTCTATCTTAAGTCATTACTTCAATTTGAAGGTACCAGGGACTGAAGAGGGTCAAGTGGGTGGGAAGTTACCAGAAGCAGATAAGATGTGGTACAGACATGCAAAGGGAAAAGCACCTAGGAAGGCAATCAGAGCACCCATGAGAACAAATATGAGTGACTGAAATAGAGGTCAGGTACTTTCAGAAACTAAAAAAGCTCCCTATATGATGTATAGGCTTCCTTGGTACTATGAATATAAATTGTCAAGGATTCCTTCTACCTTTGTTGGAATCCTTCATTATCTTAGGGAAAAAAAAGTCCTTGCCCATCTACTTGTGAACAATCCTTGCCATATCTTCAACCTCACCTCCACTTTGAGTTCTTGGCTACACCATTTAGCTTCAATTCACTTCTGCTTGATCTGAAGCTATTTACAAGCACCTCTCTAAAGCCAGTACCTATTTTTCCCATTTCAGTACATGATTTTATTCATATGGTCAGCACTACAATTTACTCAACATCCACTAACCTTGTGGTGAATATATTAGCTCATTTATTGGCCATTTAGGAAAACTTTAATATTAAGAAAATTAATGTAAATTACATTCTGGTGTTATTCCATTTGGGAAAAACATAGTAGTTGTCATTATTTGGTTCCTTTTCCCTTCCTACAAGAACATAATTTTTGCCTCAGTTTATTTTCCTTTGACTTTCCCATCCTTACATGTTCTCCTTCATCTTTTCTTATATTCTCTACATAAACAGCCTATCATAACACATAATATAATCAGATTAGCTGCTTGCTCATAAGACTTCAGTGGTCCCCCATAACTTAAAAAAAAATAAAGTCTAAATTCCAGTACTTTATATTCAGTCTTGTGGTAGAAGCACCCCTATCTCCACCCTCCAAGGCTTAAACTGTTGGTTGTTACTTCCTTCTCTCTTCGGTATAAATAACATAGTCAAGAGGAGCTTCAGGAACCTTCTCTTTTGAAGGTAGATCACAATGGGCAACTCAGGAAAGACTGCTCTTCATGCTTCTGATGCTACTTTTGGTGATGCCTCTAGAGATGATGGTTGCTTGCTTTGACCATCCTCCATGCCCACCCTCCAAGATTGAAGGAGGGGAAAGGAATAAGCATTTAATGAGTACCTACTATGTGCTAGGCACTGAGCTAAGAAATATTGTATCATTTGACCTTCACAATAACCCTTTAAGGTAGGTGTTATTATCCCCATATTAAGTGTTGAGAAAAGTGAGGCAAACAGAGGTTAAGTGATTTGCCCAGTTAGGAGATGGGATCACATAGCTAGTCTGGGGTATAATTTGAACTCAGATCTGACTCCAGAACCAGCACTCTATCACCATGATACCTATCTGATTCAATTAGATTAGAGAATAAACTAATTGTGGCCATTCTGTCATGAGAGACATATGCAAATATGTCCTGTGTCCTTAACTCTGGCTTGAAGATAATCGTGGTAAACTTGTCTTTAAAGCCCTTTAGCTGTATTGTGGCTTTCTAGAATGGTAATTTAATCCTCTTCCAAGTTCTACTAAGGAATTTCTTCAGAATTCAGTTTACCTTCAAAGTAGTTTGGAGGGATTAAATTTTGGGGGAGTGAGTAGTGTTGAGTTTATAAGAGCCATGCCCCAACTGATAAATGATCAAAAGATATGAACAGTTCTCAGATGAAGTAATCAAAAGCATAGCTATATGAAAAAAAAATGCTCTATGACTGGAGAGATCCAAATTGAAACAATTCTGGGGTACTACTTCATACCTATTAGATTGGCTAATAGGACAGAAGAAGAGGATAACAAATATTGGAGGGGTTGTGAGGAAAATGAGATATTAATAATGCACTGTTGGTGGGGTTGTAAATGGATTCAACCATTCTGTAGAGCAATTTAGAACTATGCCCAAAGGGCTATAAAACCATACATATTCTTTAAACCAACAATACCACTACTAGGTCTGTATCAAAAAAAAAAAAAAGGACCTATATGTACAAAAATATTTATAGCAGTTCTTTTCTGGTGGCAAAGATTTGGAAATTGAAGGGATGCCCATCAATTGGGGAATGGCTGAACAAAGTATGTGATTATGATGGAATACTATTGTGCTATAAGAAATGATGAGTAGGATGCTCTCAAGAAAAACCTGGAAAGATTTACATGAACAATATTGTAAGATGATCAGCTGTGAAGGACTCAGCAAAACAATGATCCTAGAGAACTCTGAAGCACCTATGATGAAAAATCTCCAGAGAAAGAACTGATGATGTCTGAATACAGACATTTTTTTTGTCTGTTTTCTTTCACAACAGGACTAATATGGAAATGTTTTGCATGACTAAACGCGCATAACCTATATCTAATTGCTTGCCTTTTCAATGGCAGGGGTGGGGTAGGGGGTTGTGGGGGTGGGAAGAACTGAAAGAATTTGGAATTCAAAGTTTTGAAAACGAATGTTAAAACTTGTTTTTACATGCAATTGGGGAAAATAAATTACTACAATTTTTTTTTTTAATGTCCAAAAGGCAATTAGTAATGTAGGACTGAAGCTCAAGTGAGAGATGGGCTATTTATAAATCTGGGCATAATCAGAATAGAGACAATAGCTAATGGGAACTTTTCAGATTACCAAGCGAGTTTCTCTGAACTCAACATTCTACCTACTGTGTACTTTGCACAAGTTCTCCCCCAAACCAGGAATGTATTTTCTTTTAAGTTCTACCCTAGATTCTTTCAAGGCTCATAAGAAATATTTCCTGATTTTTCTAGTTCTTAGTACTCCTGTTGTGGGAATACATTGGGACCCCAAAAAACCTAAAGATCCTAACCCCCAAGACTGAGGGAAAACCAGCTCTCCCACCTCAGGTATGAGGTGTGGCAAGACATGACCACAGTATGGGGATAAGCAATACTAAGGTCTGCAAGAGGATATGCAGGATATGGATGGATGCTGCATATCCTACCCATACCCAGCTATCAAAGATCCCCTCTCAGTTATTCAGCCCCAGTTTTTGCATTTCACCTTACCTTGTAATTCCCTTCCTTTTCTTTGTTTTGTAAAGATACAAAAGACCAGGTCTTCTCTTACTCCAGTGAGACAATTCTCCTTAGCAATCTGTTCCCCAGCCATACTTTCCTCTTTCCTAATAAATCTTTTTATTTTAGAAGATTAGTGATGAGCCTCCAATTCTTTGGGTGAGCTTGCCCCCCAAAACTAGGTCACAAGCCCCACCCCCGCCCCAACACTCCTTTTCCCAAAATTATCCTGTAAACTTACATTTTCTTTAGGGACCTAGAAAGTCATTTAAATTAATCCCATCATTTTATAGATAAGGAGAGAGAGGGCCAGAAAGCTGAAAGGATGTATCTAAGGTAGTAAGTAGAAGAACTGCAATTTGACCCAGGGCACAGGGAAGTAGGGGTACTAAGTAGGGAACCAAGGCTGAAACGGAAGAAATAAAACAGGAGTGGTTGCTGATATCAGGATATGTGATTTAAACAACCACCCATAAATAAGACTAAACTGAGCTCCCAAAACTTAACTTAAAGTGAAAACTGTGAATGGCTAAAGCAGGTAAACCAGAACACAGAAAGGAGTCAAAAGATGGATCGGTATTCTGGTTACATTACTTTATGGGCATCTATCCTTCAAGGCTTTCAAGATATCCTTTTCTCTCATTAACTTTCATGGGCTCAAGTAACTATCTCCATGCAGATGACCTAAATCTATACATCTCGTCCTATTCCCTCCTCTTAATTGTTCTTTGCATTTTTTTTTTTTAGTGAGGCAACTGGGGTTAAGTGACTTGCCCAGGGTCACACAGCTAGTGAGTGTTAAGTGTCTGAGGTCGGATTTGAACTCAAGTACTTCTGACTCCAGGACCAGTGCTCTATCCACTGTACCATCTAGCTGCCCCCGTTCTTTGCATTTTAAGGCACTAAATCAATCTTTGATTTTTCTTTTGGACAAGCAACATTCTGCTGTTGATGTAGGAGGTGAAAAAAGGGTTAATAGAAAAACCTAAGACCCAAGCTTTAATTCAGATATTATCTCCAAAAGGGAGTTAGACCCCAGTTAATGGATAACTTATAAGTCAGGGTGCCCACATAAATCAGTACTCATAATGGGAAGAGCAGGAGCTAGGCCGAGGAGACCTGACTATAACAATAAAGGAATTGACAGCCTGTTCAGACTAGAAATAAAAGAAAAATGATTATGTTTTGAAACTAGTCATGGGAACCAGAAAGAGACATATGCAGAAAAGGCCAAATTTGTCCCCAGATTCACCTTATGATGTGTAAACCCCCAAAACACACCACCACAGAAAAAGGTACCTGCCTCAGGGATTGGCTTAGGACCCCAGGAACTCCAAATTAGTATAAGCCCTCCCCTGTACCTCCCCAAGGTGGAGATTATTGTAATGAAACTGATAAATCAATTTATCTATACTATAAATATAACTGTCTTTCCTTTCACTATTCGAGAGATACCTTTCCACTTTTCTGGTTCTCTCCCTGTGATCACTCACAGTATTGCAATAAAACTTGGGAAACTGAGTCACTGAGTCTTGTAATTCTTTTGGGATGACTCACAATCAATTTGACCCTAAATTCCATCCCATATCAGGATGATGTGAGGAAAGAATGGTCTCCTCTAACCGCCACATCAGCACCATTCAAATTACATTCCTCCGGACCTGTTTGAAGACTCAGGTCCCCCTTCCCTCCAGCAGACAGATCACATGGTTCAAGGAGCCCTGAGCTGGTCTCAACTAGGTCCTCTCCTGGACTGTGTCTATATAAGGGAGGATTGAAGGAATATCCCTGTGTCACCTCCCCATTAGCTAAGAACTCAAAGAATAATTATGTAATTTAGGGTTAAGAATACTGTATTCTGGTTAGCTAGCTTTTGTGCTTAGATTGTAACCCTTAAGGAATCAGGCAATGATGAACAAGGGGAGGGTCCATTTCGTGTTAGGGACTAGGGATTAAAACAGAGCCTACCAGCCCCGATCCTCTGCACCTGCCTGCTGCACACTAAATTATTACTTGTGGTGCCCATTCTTGTGAGAATGAAAATAAATGAGCTTTTTGACACATTGCTGCAGAGTTCCAGAGGATTATTGAGCTGGGGTTGTTTTCTTCTCAGATGATGTCATTAATCAATTAAATACTAATTTATACACTGGGGTCTTTACTACTTACAAAGTAGTTGCTGGGTTTCTCGTATATTCATTATATAATCAGAAGGTGAAGTTTCCCCAGAAATAAGCTCCAAACGAGCCTGTTTAAAAAAAATATAGGAAAACGGGGGCAAAAGTGTCCAGTAGATGTCAAATAGAGAGAGTAAAATTTCTACTTGCTCTGGTTTCTCCTGAGTACTGAATTAAATTATTATTTTTTCTATTAATAATCAATTATTAAATTAGAATTTTTTTTCCCCTTCTATTTCCTCATTCAGAGACTAGTCCTTGAATTGAAGTCTCTGAAGATTAGGGTTTATGATGAGATTGGCCTAATCCTCTAGGAATTTTTCCTTCAATCCTGAAATGGACCCCACCCAATTAGGACAATGCTTACTTCTCATTAAAATATAAACAGAATCTAATCTAGGTAAATAAACAATTAGGTTTACCCTTAGAAACCTCCTACCCAGTTCAATTTAAGTGGTCTGGGTGAAGATGAATTCTTTTGTTTAGATTGCTTGGAGGCAGGGATAGTCCGGGTAGGGATACTTTGTCCACAAAGTTGGAGTCTCATCACCAGATAAACTGATCACCAAGAAATTCAAGATCACAGAGATTGCTTCAGCTTTGCTAATCATACCATATCAGTATTGTTAGTTGCTTCTGCCTCTTTGATTGGAGGGCTAGAATGCAAAGTCATCTCCCTTCCCAATTTCCCCAATACTCTCCCTCTGTAGAGGGCTTAAAATCCCAGTTACCATCCAATCTGTTTAATTTCAACTCCATTATCATCTTCATATGCCCTTATGCTGGGTACCCTCTGGTACTTCTCCTCATTCCTTTTCAGCTTCCTTTTGAGTCTTCCTCCATTAGATTGCAAGTTCCTACTAAATAAAGGAACTATAGAAAGGAAGCAGTATCAATATTAAACATATATATACTAAATGGCAACAGTATCTAAATTTATAAAAGGAAAGTTAACTAAATTGCAAAAAGGCATACATAACATAATAATTATAGGACACTTTAATGAGGACATATCCATTGACAATTCAACTTCAGAAAATGAAATTAAACTAGCTATAAAGAAATTACCAAAAAGGGAGGTGGGAGACTGGCCCAGACAGATCTACAAGATTACTTTTATCAAATATCAGCTTTTACTAAAGTTATCTGACATAGTTATAGAAATGCTAGCAATAATATAATAAAGAAATTAAAGGCATAAATGTTGGAAAAGCCTATCTGCTGGCATGAAGGTTAACTTAGAAACCCCCCAGAGATTCAAGAATAAACAAACAATTGAGACAATAATAGCTTCAGTAAAGTAGCATATATAAATATTTATATAAAAATAAATAGAATTTAAATATATGTGCAGAGAGATGCAGGACTAATAAAACTTAACTTCAATGCTTTCCATAACGTCTAGTTTCAGCAGTTCTATATTCTTTATTATGTTTATAAGAATATATTTTTTGTTTCTTAGATTTCTGTAACTTGAAATGCTATCTTCCAAGTTGAGGAATACAAAGGAATTATTATCACTTGATACAGGATATAAAAATGAAGATACATTTATACAAAGGTATACTAATAAGGAAGGCTTTGTTACAATCTTTTGTGTACTGGAAATCTATTCCCTCCTTCCTACAGAATCTAAATTAGTTGGTTTTCTACTCAAAAAAGGGTGGGGTACAGGGTTAGTATGAAAGACTAAATAAACAACTCTGATTTCTTACTTGTGAGAAAAATCCATGGCCATTCTACTAATATTTGCCAGAAAATCAGCACAGATCTTGTGTTAATTGATTCTTGCTTTCTTCTCTAAACATCCAAGAAGGAATCATACTCTTTTCATAATAACCTCATAAAATATTCTTCTGGTCCAAAATAATCCCACAGTATTTGGTAAGACACTCCATACTGCCTTGTTAGCCAGACTTGGAGTAAATAAGGGCATATTTCCACTCTTAGAACCCTCAACAAATTCCTGCACTTAAAAAGCTTATAGTAGAAGCAGCAGATAATACTTTACTAATCCACATTCTAAAACTCCCCAAAAGGAGTCAGCATCTCTAACACATTTCAGAAGTCATCTAACACATTTGGGAAGTCATCTTCGTTGCTGACATACTACTCCAGTCTGGAAAAGTGACAATCAGGACATAAATTAGGGACCTTGAAGCATCTCTAACAAGCAGTAAAGAACATCATTTAATAAACCTTCTTCAGACACAGAAGTCTTATATTGCGAAAATTTCTAAGTCCCAATGTTAGACAAAGAAAAAACCAAAGTCTCCAATATGCCACTCTTAAGTCGTTTGCTCAACTTTGAGTGTTATCAGGGTTTTGCTTCTACCAGTACTGATTGGTCCAGAGCAACTCCAGAGTAGATATTTTGGGAATCAGACCTTTACCCTGATTGGTCCATCCTAACCACAAACCTTTAAAAGTTTAAAGGAGAATTATGAGGTTTAATGTATGAGAAGACAAAGCAGTTACAGACTATTCTATATGAGAGCATTTACAATCTATGATGTATGAGAGGAAAGACTGATTCAAGTCTTTACAATCTGTATCTGTAGAGAAATAAATAATATATATCTAAGGGGTGGGGAAAATCTCACTCACAATGTGGGGGTTTCCTTTTACTTCCTTTTACTCTGCCTGGTGCAGATACCTAGGTTATCACATAATCAATCATTTGAAAAGGGCATTTCCTACCTAACAAAATTGCAATAATAAAAGTAGAAAGTAAAGTTAGTAGCTAAGAACATATGTGGAATACAGTGTCCAGTTAATTTGGCACACATTTCTTAAAAATAATATTCCATTTTCCCCAAATATAACTTAAAATGATTTTAAACATTTTCTTTTAAAGTTTAGTTGCAAATTCTATCCTCCTCTCCCTGCCTCCCTTGCCCCTTTCCTGACATGATAAAGTAATCAGATAAAAGTAAGGCTTTTATCAGAGCTACTTGTTACAAAATTTTCCCCCAGTTTTCTGCTTTCCTTTAAATCCTGGTTGCATCAATTTTGTTTGTGCAAAACCTTTTTAATTTCATATAATCAAAATTGTGTATTTCACCTTTCATAATGCTCTCTATGTCTTCTTTGGCCCTATATTCTTCCCTTATCCATATATAAGAAATAAACTATTCCATGGTCTCCTAATTTGCTTATGGCACCACCATTTATGTATAAATAATGTATCCATTTTGACCTTATATTAGTATATAGGGTACATAAAATGTTGGTTCTACACCTAGTCTCTGTCATACTGTTTTCCAGTTTTCCCAGAAGTTTTTTGTCAAATAATGAGTTTTTGTTCCAAAAGCTTGGATCTTTGGGTTTGATACATAGATTACTATATATACTATAATATATAGATTACTATATATACACAGGCTATGATAACATAGATTACTATAAATATACTTTGGGATTAATATATAGATTACTATGGCCATTTATTATAATATACTGTGTACCTAATCTATGCCACTGATCTCCATCTTTATTCCTTAGCCAACATCAGACAGTTCTGATCATTACTGCTTTATAATACACTTTGAGATCTGGTATGGCTAGACCACCTTACTTTACATTTTTTCACTTTTTACATTTTCTTTCTCTTGATATCCTAGACCTTTAGGTTCTTTCAGATGAATTTTTTTCTAGCTATATAAAATAATTTTGGTAGTTTATTATGGCACAGAATAAATAGACAGTTTAGGTAAGATTTTCATTTTCACTATATTGCCTCAGCCTAAACATGAACAATTAATATTTTCCCAATTGTTTAGATCTGACTTTATTTGTGTGAAAAGTGTTATGTAATCGTGTTCATATAGTTAGTTGGTTTGTCTTGCCAGGTAGACTTACAAGTATTTCATGTTGCCTACAGTTATTTTAAGTGGAATTTCTCTTACCATCTCCTGCTGCTGGACTTTGTTATTAATATATAGAAATGCTAGGGATTTATGGGAGATTATTTTTTGTATCCTGCAAACTTTGCTAAAGTTGTTATTTCCACTAATTTTTAGTTGATTTTCTAGAAATCTCTAAGCATATACCATCATATCATCTGAAAAGAATGACAGTTTTGTTTCATCATTGCCTATTCTGATTCCTTCAATTTCTTTTTCTTCTCTTATTGCTACAATCTTTATTTTATCAAAAGCTTTTTCTACATCTATTGAGATAATCATATGATTTCTGTTGGTTTTGTTAATGATATCGTCAATTATGCTGATTGTTTTCCTAATACTGAAACAGCCCCACATTCTTGGTAGAAATTCCACTTGTTCATAGTGTATAATCCTTGCAATATATTGCTATATCCTTATTAGTATTTTACTTAAAATGCTTACATCAATATTCATTAGGGAGACTGGTCTATAATTTTCTTTCTGTTTTGGTTTTTCTTGGTTTTGGTATCAATACCATATTTGTCTCATAAAAGGATTTTGGTAGGACTCCAAACAATTCATATAGCATTGGGATTGTTTTTCAAATGTTTAGTAGAATTTGCTTGTGAATCCATCTGGCCCTGGGGACTTTTCCTTAGGAAGTTCACTGATGGCTTATTCAATTTCTTTTTCAAAGATTGGGTTAAGTATTCTAGTTCTTCTGTTATTCTAAGTAATTTCTATTTTTATAGCTATCCAACTAATTCATTTAGATTGTCAAATTTATTGGCATATAATTGAGCAAAATAACTCTTAATAATTGTAATTTCCACATCATTGCTGGTGAATTCACCCTTTTCATTTTTTTATACTGGTAATTTGGTTTTCTTTTCTTTTCTTTTTTAAATCAAATTAAGCAACTGCTTAATTTTTTTTCTTTCTAGTTTTATTTATTACTTCAATGGTTTTCTTACTTTCAATTTAATTAATCTCTCATTTGATTTTCAGGATGTCCAATATGGTGTTTAATTGGGGATTTAAAATTTTTCTTTTTCTAGTTTTTAATTGCTTGCCACAATCATTGCTTTCTCTATTTTAGTGATGTAAGCAATTAAGAAAATAAATTTTCAGGGCAGCTAGGTGGTACAATGGATAGAACACCAGCCCTGGATTCAGGAGGATCTGAGTTCAAATCCAGTCTCAGACATTTAACACTTACTAGCTGTGTAACCCTGGGCAAGTCACTTAACTCCAATTGCCTCACCAAAACCAAAAAAAACAACAAAACAAAACAAAAGAATATAAATTTTCCCCTATGTACCATTTTGGCTACATCCTATAAACTTTGTTGTATCATTGTTGTGATTTTTAATGTAATTATTGATTGTTTCTATGATTTGTTCTTTGACTCACTCATTTTTTTAGGATTCATTTGGTTTTGTTTTCGCAGGGCAATGAGGGTTAAGTGATTTGGTCACATAGCTAGTAAGTGTCAAGTGTCTGAGGCTAGATTTGAACTCAGGATCCTCCTGAATCCAGGGCTGGTGCTCTATGCACTGAGCCACCTAGCTGCCCCTACAATTAATTTCTAGTTATTTTTAACCCATCTTTCCACTGTCCATCATTAATATTATCTTTATTGCATTATGATCTGAAAAGGATGCATTTAATATTTCTACTTTTCTGCATTAGGTTGTAAGATTTTTATACCCTTATGGTCAATTTTTGTGTTGGTTCCTTGTACAGCTGAAAAAGATATATTTCTTTCTATTCCCATTCAATTTTCTCCAGAGATATAGCATATGTAAGTTTCCCACAATTCTATTAACAATTCTTTAACTTCTTTCTTATTTATTTATTTTTATTAGATTTCGCCATTTCTGAGAGGGGAATGTTGAGAGTCCCCACTAGTATAGTTTTATTATCTCTTTCCTCCCGTAACTCATTTAAATTTTCCTTCAAACCTTTAGATGCGATACCATCTGGTGCATGAAGTTTTAGTATTGCTATTATTCATTATCTATTGTACCTTTCAGCAAGATATAGTTTCCTGAGGTGGTTGAGTTAGCAGCTTCTTGGGGTGGAGCCAAGATGGCAGAGGAAAGGTAGTGACTCGGAGCTCTTCCCCAAATCCATCCAAATACCTTCAAATAATGCCTTAAGACAATTCCTGGAGCAGCAGAACCCACAAAAGGACGGGGTGAGATCATTTTCCAATGAAAGACGGCTTAGAAGGTCTGCAGGAAAGGTCTGTTATACCAGGCTGAGAGTGGAGTGCAGATCCAGGCAGCACCATACAGACCCAGCCCCAGCCCCAGAGAATCAGGAATTTAGAGCCTTGGAACCAGCTGAAGCAGCAGCTACTTCTGAAACTCAGCTCATGGACCAGTGAGGGGGTTAAGGGGTTAGCCAGGGGAAGCTTGCAGGAGTCTCTGCTGGTGCTGAGGCAGAACTCTGTTGTGTTGCCTGCTTGGAACCAGGAAGCAGTCTTGAGTGGCGGCCCAGGTGGAAGAGGGGTATAGACACATCTGAGCTTGAAACCACAGTGAAACAGAATTCTGTTCCCAGGTTAAAGAGCAAGCAGACCCACGGTTACTTACAGACCAGAGTACAGACCAGGGGAGTATAGAACGTGCCTCTCCTTAAATTGTACCTGAAGCTTGGAACAGTGCACCCTCCACCTTGGAAACAGTGCTCCACTTTAAAAAATAGTTAAAACAGGCTGGCAAAATCAGTAGACAGAAAAAAATGCAGACCCTAGAAAGTTTCTTTGGTGACAAGGAAGATCAAAATACGCCCTTGTAAGAAGAATACAAAGTCAAAGCTCCTACATCCAAAGCTTCCAAGAAAAATATAAATTGGTCTCAGCTCAAAAAGGACTTTGAAGATAAGGTAAGAGAGGTAGAATTAAAAATGGAAACAAATGAGAGAGATGCGGGAAAGTCAACAGCTTGAAAAGCCAAATTGGCCAAATGGAAAAGGAGGTACAGAAGCTCTCTGAAGAAAATAATTGCTTAAAAATTAGGATTGAGCAAATGGAAGCTAATAACTTTATGAGAAATCAAGACACAATAAAGCAAAACCAAAAGAATGAAAAAATAGAGGGCAATGTGAAATATCTCCTTGGAAAAATAGCTGACCCGGAAAATAGATCCAGGAGAGTTAATTTGAAAATTATTGGACTACGTGAGAGCCATGATCAAAAAAGGAGCTTAGGCATCATCTTCCAAGAAATTGTCAGGGAAAATTACCCTGATGTTCTAGAACCAGAAGGTAAAATAGAAATTGAAAGAATTCACCAATCACCTCCTGAAAGATATCCCCAAATGAAAACCTCCAGGAATATTATAGCCAAATTCCAGAACTCCCAGGTCAAGGAGAAAAAATTGTAAGCAGCCAGAATGAAATAATTCGAATATGGTGGAGCCAGTCAGGATAACACGAGATCTAGCAGCTTCTACATTAAAGGACTGGAGGGCCTGGAATATGATATTCTGGAGGGCAAAGGAACTGGGATTACAACCAAAAATTACATAACCAGCAAAACTATGTATAATAGTTAGTATAATAATTCAGGGGGAAAAATGGGAATTCAATGAAAGAGAGGTCTTTCAGGCTTTTGTGATGAAAAGACCTGAGCTGAATATAAAATTTGATTTTTAAATACAAGACTCTAGAGAATCATAAAAAGGTAAACAGAAATCATAAGAGATTAAAAGATTAAACTGTTTACATTCCTACATGAGAAGATGATACTTGTAACTCATGAGAATTTTCTCATTATTTGGACAGGTGGATTGAGTATATTTAGACAGAGGGCAGAGGTGTGAATTTAATATGGAAGAATTATATCTTAAAAAAAGAAAATTAAGGGGTGAGAGAGGAATGCACTGGGAGAAAGGGAAAGGGAGAGGTGGAAGGGGGGTAAAGTATCTCACATAAAAGAAGCAAGAAAAAGCTTACTGATTAAAAGGGAAGGTGGGGGAGGTAAAGGGAAGGGAGTGAGCCTTACCCTCAACAGAATTGGCTCAAAGAGAGAGTAGCATACACAATCAATTGGGTAGAGTAATCTATCTAACCCTGCAGGAAAGGAGGAGACGAAGGGGATAAGGGGTAAGGGTTGAAAGAAGGGAGGGCACAATGGGGGAGGAGGCACTCAGAAGCAAAACACTTCTGAGGAGGGATAGGGTGAAAGAAGATAGAAAATCGAGTAAATGTCATGGGGAGGGAATAGGATAGAGGGAAATACAGTTAACAATTGTAATTGATAAAAAATTTGAAACAGTGGCAAGAGCAATGTAAGATGAGGAGGAGGATTGATGATGACGAGGATTGATGATGATTGACTTATGATGATGATGGTAAAACATATGGTACTTACTTTGCTGGGCTATTGTGAAAAAAATTCTTTGCCGGGTATAAGGTACTATATAAATGTTATCTATTACTATCTTTTAAAAAAATTTTAGACTTTTATTTTCCAAATTACATGTGAAAGCAAATTTTGACATCAACCTTTTTTTAAAACTTTGTGTTCCAAACCTCTCCTCCTCCCTCCCCTCCCACCCCCACCTTAAGAACTAAAACAATTCAACATAAATTATACATGAGTAATCATGGCAAACAATTCTACCTTATCTAGGTTGTGAGAGAAAACAGATAAAAACAAAACTTCAGATTAAGGAATTGTCAAAAAAAAAAACCCAAAACATGTTTCAGTCTGTTTTCAGATACCATCAGTTCTTTCTCTGTAGACGGACTGCAATTTTTCTAAGTTCTTCAGAGTTATATTGGATCATTGCCTTGCTGAAAATAACCACGTGCTTCCCAGCAGATCATCTTACACTAATGCTGTTATTCTGTATAGAGTACATTTCTCTCTGCTTCAGTTCATGTGGGTCTTTTCAGGTTTTTCTGATAGCATCCTGTTCATCATAATTTTTATACAGTACCTTGAACTTGACAGAGAATTTTCTCCATAATAGCCCAGCAGAGTAGGTACCATACATTTTGACATTGTAGTCAATCATCATAACTATTTCCCTCCATCCCATTCCCTTCCAATGATATTTATTCTATTGTCTATCTTATTTTGCCCTAATATACTACATATTAATAATACTCTTGTTGCAATAATCAACTTCACAGGATTATTGTAAGGAAATCTCTCTCCTAAGTACTATATAAATGTAATTTACTATAAAAAAATGATGAGCGGGATGCCATCAGAAAAACCTGGAAAGAGTTGATGCAACGTGAAATGTACTGTATACAAATAACAGCAATACTGTAAGATGATGTGCCGTGAATGACTTGCTTATTTTCAGCAAGTCAATGATCCAAAACAAGCCTGAAAGTCCTATAAAAAATGCAGTCCATCTACAGAGAGAGAACTGATTGTATCTGAATACAGATTGAAGCATAATTTTTTTTTGTTAGTTCCTTTATATCTGAAGTTTTGTTTTTGTATGTCTTCTTTCACAACCTGGCTAATGTGAAAATGTTTTGCATGACTGCTCATGTATAGCTTATATTGAATTGCTTGAGTTCTTGGGGGTAGAGAGGGAATGAAGAAGAAAATTTGGAACACAAATTTTTTTTTTAATTTGATGTCAAAATCTGGATTTACATGAAATTTGGGGAAATAAACTGAATGGGAAAAATGATTCACAAAATAAATAAAATTTTTAAAAGATAAGCTGTACACAATAACACAACATTGTAAAAGATGAACAATTTTTAAACACTTCAGAACACTTATCAATCCAATGACCAACCATTACTCCAGAGGATGGCTGATCTAGAATACTACCCAACTCCTGACATCACTTCCTAAGAGGTGATGAGGCTAGATGTGCAGAGTAGTATATTCATTTTTGGATATGGCTAATGTGAAAACGTGTTTTGCTTGACAACTGCCATTTGCTACAAGGACTTTCTTTTTCTGTTCTTCCCTTGCACTGTACCAAAAGAGATAAAGTGGGAGGAAGGAGGGAGAAGATGTTTATTATTTGCAAACAATAAATAATGAATAAAATAAAATTTAATTTTTAAATCTATTAAAACTTGGTTTAATTTATACATTTAGTGGGGGTTTTTTGTTTCTTTTTAGCTGAGCATTATTTTTACTAACTCATGTTTAATTCTATTGCTTTAAATACTGTCTGGAAATAAGTGGTAGTATGAAACTCACAAAAGTACTAGTTAGTAAATTACTCAGTACAATAAATGATACTGTGTATTAATCTCGAAAGTCTTCAATTTTACTATATATATGTATACATATATATATATATTTTTTTAACTTCTACCCATTTCTTAAAGATGTAGAGAAATATCTTTGTAAGACCCCAAAATATAGCATGACTTTCTGCAAAGGGGGAAGAGAAGAGTTATTGAATGAAGTTCCTGCAACATATAAAACAAAAGGTATCAAAATTTATTCTAAAAAAGAAATACCACTATGCATAAATATTTCACAATATCCAGTGCCACCATTTATTTTCACAATCCCATACTTATTTCACTTACTGTGACAAATACACAAAACCATATCCTCACAGTATCACAGAAACAGAGCTGGAGGGAATGTAGGAGCCACGTAGTACAATTCCATCATTTACAGATGAGAAAGCTAAGGCACTGTAAAGCTACTTGCCCAAAACCACATAGGGACAAAGTAGCAGCGCTAGGATTTGAACCAATGTCCTTGGACACTTTTTTCACTAGATCACACAGCCTTTAGAAAAAAGTGGTATCAAATCTAGGAGCACTGGCAGTCACTTTTATGGTAAGAGTTAATATAAATGTATGAAGGGAAAAAACATTTTTCTTATATGAGCTCTTCAACAAAATATGACCATATAGCTGAATTTCCTTCTTATACAAAAAAGCTATTGCCTTTAAAAATAAAAGGACTAAATTCATACCTGCACCAGGAATGATAGCCAATTTTGTTTCGACTAAGCCCATTTTAGCAGAAGCAGCTATAAAAGAAAATAAAAACAAAATCTGAAGTAAATTTTTATTACATTAAAAAGTTTTAAAGACAATCTAATGTCACTAAATGACTGTCTTACAATTACAGAAAAAGGCATCTAACTGTGTAAATGTTTCAGTGAATTTGCACATATTAAAAGACCCAAGCAACTCTCCTAATTGAGAATGGTTCAGAACTAAAAATTATTATATACAAGATGACTCCTAAAGTAAATTATCAGGCCTAATAACTTGTTATATGAAGACAGAGAAATGACATCATCTCTTACTTGTGATTCAGGACTGAGCTAAGGTAAAAGGAGTGTTTCTAATGATTATGAACACTTTAATTGCTCTAGGGTCAAACAATTTAACATACTTTTTATTTTTATCTTTTTAAAGGTGTTTATATTCTCTTTTTTTACTTTTTTTAATGTAAATTTTTTATAACAGCAAATGTCATATGATTTTAAAATATGGTTTAATGCAATTTCAAAAATACAAATGGTATCCACTTTAGATCCTATGCATTTACACATTTTAAAAATAAATACTCCCCATTCATTACCAGTAATAGCAATATCAATAGCAGTCCTACCCCATTAAGACAATGCATTGAAAATATATATGTATGTATACACAAATGTTCATTCACATATGTATGTGTATGTATGTTTCTCTAATTTATCTGTCTGTCTATCTGTCCATCTGTCTGCCTATCTATCCAGTTTTTTACTAGCAAGTGGATGCAGTGTAGTTTCATCATTCCACCTGGACAGTATGGTTTTGAGCCAGTGTTTAACTCAGCACATCACTGCACAGAAATAAATTATACTGAAATCAATGTACATCATATCATAAATATTATGTTTTTTGTTTCTTTTTGTTAAAATAATGTCCTTTATATTATAACCACGTCTCCTAATCAAGCAAATTTTAAAACAAAACTTCAAATTCCCACATTGACCACGTGGATAAATGTATGTCTCTTTCATTTTAAGTTAATCATCTGTTAGAAAGTAAGTGATATGTTGCATATTTATTTTTTGGACTCACAGTATATCATTGATCAGGTTTCTAAAGTCTTTCAAAATTGTTTTTCTCCATGATGTATACTGTAAATTGCTCTCCTAGTTTCACTTCCTTAGCTCTGCATCAGAATAATTATGTATTCTCCAGCTGCCAGAAAATTCCTATAGGCCAGATAACTTAACTATTTCAAAGCCATATTAACAATTTCTCAGGACCAATCAACAAATGGTTTCTATAATTTTAAGAGCTTAGTAAGTCAAGATTTATTTTTTCATGATCTACTAATGATTTTATTTTATATCTTGTTATTTTACCAATATGCCAACAACCTATTTTAAGAATCTGTTTATTAGAGATATAACATGTACAGTTCCTTATATGTTTAATTTCAAGAGTTAAAATCGTAAAATTTAAAAGAAAACAACCAAAAGAAATGAATGTCAAAATAAGTAAGATGGGGCAGGGAGGCCGGAAGAGTAGATTTTTTTTTTTAGCTTTCTCTGTATCACCAACACAGCACATAGTAGACAATGAATGCTTGTGGACTGACTAAATATAAAAAAGGCATTAAACAATATGAAAAGTATGTAACTTCTACTTTCAGAAAAGGCTGTTCAGAGGTGGGAAATACCAGAGAGGAAGGGGAAAGAAGATGAGATTATAAAACAAAGTGAGGCAGTGGATAAAGGATTCATTATCAACTCATTTTTTCAATATTATAAAAGTATTCTTTCCCTTCATTTTCCATTTAATTTTCAAAGTTGTAAAAGAAACTATGACCAAAAGGGGAGGGCAGCTTGACCAAGGCAAAAGATGGTAATGATTAGTCAAGAACATAGACAGAATCAATGTAAACTATGAATTATTCAACTTTGCATCCTACACAGTACTTAGTAAAGAGGCTTACAAAGAGTAGGCAATGAATAATTGTTTTTTAAATAAAGGAGGGGTGGGGCAGCTAGGTGGCTCAGTGGATAAAGCACCAGCCCTGGATTCAGGAGGATCTGAATTCAAGTCCAGCCTCAGACACTTGACACTAGCTGTGTGACCCTGGGCAAGTCACTTAACCCCCACTGCCCCAGAAAAAAAATACAAAAACAAATAAAGGAGGAGATAAAAGATGGAAGCAGAAAATAATGTTAAGAATGACTATAGAGGGGGCAGCTAGGTGGTACGGTGGATAAAGCACTGGCCCTGGATTGAGGAGGACCTGAGTTCAAATCTGGCCTCAGACACTTGACACTTACTAGCTGTGTGACCTTGGCCAAGTCACTTGGCCCTCACTGCCTCGCAAAAAAAAAAAAACCAACAAAAAAAAACTAAAGAACTTGAAGTAAAAGTGAGGTTAAGAATAAACCTTTTTGGGGCAGCTAGGCGGCCCAGTGGATAGAGCACCAGCCCTGGATTCAAGAAGACCTGAGTTCAAATCTGGCCTCAGACCCTTGACACTTACTAGCTGTGTGACCCTGGGCTAGTCACTTAACCCCAATTGCCTCACAAAAAAAAAAAAAAAAAAAGAATAAACCTTTTCAACCAGATGTTTCACTACTAGGCAACTACTCCAAATAAGTCACTAATAAT
This sequence comes from Dromiciops gliroides, assembly GCF_019393635.1. NCBI lineage: Eukaryota > Metazoa > Chordata > Mammalia > Microbiotheria > Microbiotheriidae > Dromiciops > Dromiciops gliroides. The sequence continues at coordinate 570,364,371 of NC_057861.1, read as the reverse complement.
TTTTTAAAAGCCTCATAAATATTGCAAAATATTTATGGCAGGATTTTTTGTGGAAACTGGAAACAAAGTAAATATCCATAGAATGGGGAATGTTACTATGCTATGACTACACGAATACATGAATACATGAAAACAATAAATATCATAAAAAGGGCAGGATAAGATGCAAAGTGAAGTAAATATAGCCAAGAAAACAATGTACACAATAAAAACAATAATGGAAATGGAAAAAAGCAAACAAAAAAATTTAAAATGAATGTTACAAATTAAAAATAAGCATGACTTCAAAAAAGGGAAACCTCTCCTCATTCCTTTCCAGGGGTGGGGGAGGGAGCCCACAGGAGTAGAACATATATTGTCAAGATTTTATTCAATGTTTTCCTAATTTTTTTTCTTTTTCCCCTTTTTTCTTTTAAAAAATTATTATATGAGGGGCGGCTAGGTGGCACAGTGGATAGAGCACCAGCCCTGGAGTCAGGAGTACCTGAGTTCAAATCCGGCCTCAGACACTTAACACTTACTAGCTGTGTGACCCTGGGCAAGTCACTTAACCCCAATTGTCTCACTTTAAAAAAAAAAAATTATTATATGAGATACAGTTCTCTGAATGGAGAAGGCAAAGGATAAAGGAGAAATTTAGACAATGTAAAAAAAAATGTCAATAAAATTTATTTCATAAGAAGAAAATACCAAGCAGAATTTTAAAAAACAAGCTGTCTATAAAGAGATTTGTATTACTATAGATAATTCTCTTTTTTGTTCTACTCTGTATACAGAAATATATTTTCTTTCTGTTTGTATTAGTTACATTAAGAATTTTTAAAAATTAAGATTAAGAAAGATACAAACCGGGGCAGCTAGATGGCGCAGTGGATAGAGCACCAGCCCTGGATTCAGGAGTACCTGAGTTCAAATCCGGCCTCAGACACTTAACACTTACTAGCTGTGTGACCCTGGGCAAGTCACTTAACCCCAATTGCCTCACTAAAAAAAAAAAAAGATACAAACCACCAAAAAAAGTTGCTCAAGTTTAGTGGTAGGTATTTTCTTAGCTAAACTTCCTGCTGCAGCTAATTCATCATCCTAAGAAGTCTATCAAATATAATATAGTCCAACAGCAAAGCTGTAACTCAAAAAATTGAATGTAATAATTTGGAATGAACTGAAAATAAACATAACTTTTGACAGTGTCCTTCTGAAAGTAAGAATGACTTTAGTCTTCATATATTCTATTACAACAGGCCATAGCTAAAAGGGCAACTAGGTACAATGGATAGAGTGCCTGGAGTTAGGAAGACTCATTTTCCTGAGTTCAAATCTGTCCTCAGATACTTAGTACATGTGTGACCCTGGGGTAGTTAACTTAATACTGTTTGCCTGAGTTTCCTCATCTATAAAATGAGCTGGAGAAGGAAATGGAAAACCACTCCAATAATTTTGCGGAGAATACCCCAAATGGGGTCACAAAGAGTTGGACACACCTGAAATGACTCAACAACAATAATTCTTACCTGCTACTCTTATATCACAAGCTAAAGCCAACTCAAGGCCACCGCCCAATGCGATCCCATCTATTGCTGCAATAGTTGGCACTGGAAGATTAGCTGTAAGAAAAAGTACCATTTAACATTTTATCAAAAAGCAAAACAAAACAAAATCAAAAAAGCGAATCACATTACTTATAATACTATATTACTAACTAGTAATAAGAGTCAAATTTATTAGTTACTAAATATTATTAAGCCTAAAACAAAATTATACTTTACATGAAAAGCCTTATAAAAGTAGAATATGGTATAGTGGGTAGTACATGTTCTCTTCATGCCTTGGGCCAAAGGTGTTGATTAGGTCACGTGTAATTGTTAGAAATTCAAGATACATACCAAGTCCCTATTTATGGTTATATAACATAAAGAGCCAGAATAAGTATATACAGAGTACCACAACAGGATATTGTCCTTTAGAGAAACGCAGCCTATTCAATTACCAAATTAGGAGCTAGAATCCCACCACTTCAATGATTGGTTAAATGCAATAAAGATTGCTTTTGGTAACGTGACAAATCCGAAATAAGCCAGCAGTATGAAGAGAGTATAACATTCTTTGAACCTGAGGAAATCCTCAAGCCCACAAACGTGGCCATTGTTAACTCTGTTAGGCCCATCTCTAGAGGAAAAACATAGACCTGAGAGGCTGAATTCATCAAAATCAGTCCCTGCAGGTATCCTTGCTGATGCTATTTACTTAGTTGACTGAACCAATGCTGGAAAGGGTAGCCAATGAAGCTATGTTAGGAGAGAGACAGGTTTCAATGAGTATGAGAATATGGAGTGAAAAAGGAAAAAATTAAGGTGAAATTGAATTTGTTACCTCTGAAACAGCAATTCCAAAGAGCTCAGTGGGTTAGGTAGTTCTAGAACAGAAGGTTGAAAGGTTGTGGGGGCAGGGGGGGGGGGTGAGGGGTTACGGTCGGGTGAAGGGGAATTATGTTGAGGAGACAGGAATAAGGATGTATTCACTGACACTTGAACAATGAAAACCGGGAATTCAGGATCACCAGGATGGTTTGAATGAGTTGGTTATAATAGAGTGGAAATATGTTAATCATTGAAGAAAGAGTTCAGGTAAATTATTTTCTTTTTTCTCTTTTTATTAAAAAAAATATTTTTAACATCATTTTCCAAAGGGGACAAATAGCCGATTCTTGTATGGCAGACCTGATCTGTTGCTGGTGTGTAATTTAAAATTGTAAATGTGGGTTCTAGTCTGTTGCCCCAGTTTTGGGGGAAACTGAATAAAATCACTGATAAAATGAGTTTAGATTTTTTAAGGGTTTATTGAAATATAGAAAGAGAAAGATTGAGAACAGAATTCCTACAACCTAGCAATCCTATCTTTCCTCAGCTCCTCTCTGTCATTCACCACCAAGTTAGGAACCAAAAAGACAGCTCTCTTTGCACAGGCTCCCCTTTCCTCCTTCCTGTCCCCTCCCAGAATGGAAAGGGTTCTTCAAGCTGGTTGGGTGATTGGGCCCGAAGTTCAAAGTTTTTTTTAGATTCTGAGAACCATGCTTTCTTAAGTACTCTCAAGTACCAGCCAGATGTGCTTAGAATCTAGTCAACTACTAATCCAGTCAAATCAGCCAGTAATCCACTCAGGTGGGCTCCTGAGTATCTGCCAAATCTCATCTATCACATTCCATTATCTTGACACTGGAATGTACTCAAAGTTTTACTAGCTTGCTAGAATCTCTCAGTTGAACAGATTAGGTATGCAACATACAAAAGAAAAAGAATAAAGCAGTATAAAGTTTAATAAACTCAGACTCCACTTTATGAAGTTAGGATTCCCTATTTGGCAAAAAACTGGACAGCAATTTGAAATTAGATTTGAAATAACACCTTACAACACATACCAAGATAAAAGAAGGAAGGAAGGGAAGAAAATACGCATCTAATAATGTGCAAAACTCTGTTGCTAAGTGCTTCGCAAATATCTCATTTAATACTTACAACAACCTTCATGGGTATATTATTACCCTGATTTTACAGTTGAGTAAACTGAGGCAAAAAGCATTTACCTAGGGTAATATAGTTAGTAAATGGCAAGCACAATTTGTACTCAGGTCTTCCTGATTCCAGACCTAGTCCTCTCCACTGTGCTACATAGCTGCCTCAAGATAAGGGCCAAATGGGGGCATCTAGATGGCACAGTGGATAGAGCACCAGCCCTGGATTCAGGAAAACCTGAATTCAAATCCAGACTCAGACATTTGACACTTACTAGCTGTGTGACCCTGGGCAAGTCACTTAACCCCACTTGCCTCACAAAAAATAAAATAAAAATAAAAAAGATAAGGGCCAAATGGATATGTGACAGATATGAAATATGCTATCATAAAAAAAATCAGAGGAAGAGAGGAGAAATTACTTTGTATTCATGGATAGGAAAAAAGTTCATGATTAAACAAGGAAAAGGGAGGAGCACAAAAAAATGGACAATTTTGATGAAATAAAATTAAAGTTTTTGTACAAATAATGCTTACAATAATTAGCATTTATTTAGCCTTTAAAAATGTACCAGGTACTATGTTAAACATTCTATAAATATTACCTTATTTAATCCTCACAAAAAACCCTTAAAGATAAGTGCTATTATTACCACCATTTTACAGATAAGGAAAATGAGGTAGATGTTAAGTGACTTGCTTAAGGTCACAGAGCTGGTGTCTGAGGACAGAGTTTAATTTTGGTCTTCCTGACTCCAGACTCTGCTCTATTCATTGCTAAAACCAATACAGCTAAGGTGAAAAGGAAAACAAAGTTTTTTGCAGCATGTTTCTCTGATACGACTAATTTCCATTAGGAACTGATTCAATTTTTTAAGAATAAGAGCCACTCCTCAATTGATAAATGCACAAAGGGTATGAATAGGCACTACTCAAGGGAAGAAATCCACATCAATTGCCGTATGAAAAAGTGCTCCAAGTCACGAATAGTTAGAGAAATGCAAATTAAAGCTAATATTTAACAAAATTATCATAGTTGGAATAAAAAGAAAGTGACAAAAGTTGGGGGTGGAGCTAAGATAAAATATGCACATTAAAGAACTGTGGGTAGAGATGTGAATGGTTAAAGCCTTTCAGAAAGTAATATGGAACTATGTCCCAAGATACTAAACTGTACAACCACACAGCAATAATAGTAGGCTTATAGTGCAAAGAGATCAAAGAAAAAGGTGAAGAGATGGACTTATACAAATATAATTATAGCAGCTCATTTTGGAGTGGCAAAGAAGTGTAAACTGAGGGGACTGACTAAACATGAGTGAAGTTTTAGATAATCCTGGGAAGATTCGTATGAACTGATTCAGAGTAAGGTGAGCAGAAAAAGGAAAATAACATTGATAACATTATTGTAAAGATAGACAACTCTGAAAGACTTAAGAAGTTCAATCAATGACCTATCATTATGCTAGATTGGTCCACTGTTAAAGAAAAGTATCTACTCAAATGAAAGAGGTAATGAAGGCAAGGTGCAGAATGAGACATTCATTTCTCTGACGTGAACAATATTTGTTTTGCTTGACTAAGCAAATATGCTAAAATATCTTTTTCTTCTTTGTTCCCTTCTAAACTGGAAGGTGGAAAGTTTGGGAGAATAATTTAATGTTTATTAATGTGTAAAAAAGGTAAAGCATATTAATAAGGATGATTTGTATGTAAGAAACGCATTATGGGGAAATATAAAACAGGAAAATAAGTTGGGTGAATCTAGTGAGATGAAGTAATTAACATTAATATTTACAAAGTACTAAATATTCTAAATTAGAGCTTCCTTGAACTTTTTTGGGTAATGAACATGTTTTTGGATGTTATGAAGCCTAATGTCTCTTAAGCAAAATGCTTTTGAGAAAAAAGACCATATCTGGACTCTTCTCAGAGCCCTAAAAATAGTAAGTCAAGTTTCAATCTCCACAACTGAGTTTCCCAGAGGGGGGTGCACCTGGAACACAAGGCTCTTGAGGAGCCAAGGCCCTTGGGACTTAGGCCCAAGCAGGGCTTAGAGCAGGGCCTGTGTTTTATGGGAGTCGAGCTAAGATGGGAGTTCACCTTGAGGTGCCCAAGGTGATCCCGACGTGATCCTGATGTTCAAACCCTGACTTAAATTTTGTTTCTTGACAAGTTATGTATGTTTGTGTATGTTAATACAGCACTGTTCTAGTGAGGAATGGACATTCCTGCCCAGAATAAGGTTAAGGCTTAATGTCACAATCTGATTGCCCAACTGCTACAATCTGATTGGTCGTTATAGTTACCATATATGGGAGGTTGATAAAATATGCTGTGATTGGTTGTTTCTGTAATGCTGTATGGATTGTAATACTGTTATGTGACTGGTTAAGAGGGACCCCAGGTAGGTATAAATCAAGGTGTGGGATCTCACTTGAGTGCACTCTCTGGCACATTCACATGACCGCCTCCTTAATTTAGGCAATTGTCTGAGTCTAAGCTTTTTCAAAAGGCCTCCCAATTGATCTACCTGCTTCAAGTCTCTCCACTCTATTTTCCAAAAAGGATAAGGTGACAAACATCGATCTGATCATGTCACTTCCCTATTCAGAAACTTCCACTAACTCCAGAATAAAATATCAAGTCTTCTGATTAGTTTTTTTTTTTGTTTTTTTTAGTGAGGCAATTGGGGTTAAGTGACTTGCCCAGGGTCACACAGCTAGTAAGTGTTAAGTTTCTGAGGCCGGATTTGAACTCAGGTACTCCTGAATTCAGGGCCTGTGCTCTATCCACTGCGCCATCTAGCTGCCCCCTGATTAGTTTTTAAGTATTTATTTTTTTGTTTCTGATTAGTTTTTAAAGTGTTATATAATCTGCCCCCAGCCTCACCACACATTGCTGCCCTTTCCATACTCTCAGTTGTAGCCCAACTGGCCTTCATGCTATTCCTCACATATGGTACTCTATTTCACTCTGCTTCAAAGAATCACCCTATCCTACAAGATATTTCTTAAGTACCACTTTCTATTTGAAGCTTCTCCTTATTATCCCAATTGCAGGTGGCTTCCTTCTCCATGACTGTCCATATTTTGTACATATTCTCTAAATATACACACACATTTATTCTCTATATATTTCTATAAATTTATATTGTCTCCCTCAATAATCTCCTAGAGGGATGTAGAGTGTAGTCAAGGAAGACTAAGTACCTCTGGTATGAGAGCTGCCAAGCCCTGCTCATGGCTACTTTCCACCTTTGGTGTCCACATGATTCACCCACCTTCTGTGGTTCCAAGAAGCTAGAGCATGCACAGTTGACATATCCTGGTAATTCTGGAAAATGGACTAAACCAGGTTGAGGGTAACTGAGGAGTTCCAAACCCTTCAGGGGAAGGAGCAGATGAGAACAATTTGTTCCAATGGCCATGAAGGCTACTGAAACAGGCACTGTAGAGCACTGAGAACTTAGTTAGACAGCAAAGATGTCAAGGTCATGAATCACCTGCTATTCAGACCAAGAGAGAAGCTCAGCTCATAGTGTGGACCCAGTCCAGGACAGACTGCACCTCCAGGGCCTCAGAGTCTTTGGTGCCAGGGGCTTCTTCTGAGCCTACATGTGAAGCCTCAAGAGGGAAGACGAATTGGTCTCATGGGAGGAGCTCAAAAGGGATTTTAAAAATCAATTTAGAGAAATGAAAGCAACACAAGAAAATTATGAAAAAAGAATCAGCAACTTGGAAAAAGAAGCACAAAGATTGACTGAAGAAAACAATTCCTTAAAAAATTGATCTGGCCAAATGGAAAAAAAGGTGCATAATCTCAACTGAAGAAAACAATGCCTTAAAAAATTCATTTGGCCAAATGGAAAAAAAGGTGCATAATCTCATTGAAGAAAACAATACCTTAAAAATTAAAATTGGACAGCTGGAAGATAAGGAATCCATGAGACACCGGGAATCAGTCAAGCAGAATCAAAAGAATGAAAAAATAGAAGAAAATGTGAAATACCTCATTGGAAAGACAACTGATCTGGAAAACAGATCCAGGAGAGACAATTTGAGAATTATTGGGCTGCCTGAAAGCCATGTTCAGAAAGAGTCCAGACACCATATTCCAGGAAATTATTAAAGAGAACTGCCCTGATATTATAGAATCAGAGGATAAAATTGTAATAGAAAGAATCCACCAAACACCTCCTGAAAGAGACCCCAAAAGGAAAACTCCAAGGAATATTGTAGCCAAATTCCAGAATTATCAGGTGAAGGAGAAAATACTCCAAGCAGCCAGAAAGAAGCAATTTAAATATCATGGAGCCACGGTCAGGATTGCTCAGGACCTAGCAGCTTCAACATTAAAGGATCACAAGACTTGGAATATGATATTCCGGAAGGCAGAGCAGCTTGGACTGCTGCAGCCAAGATTCTATTACCCAGCAAAACTGAGTATTCTCTGTCAGGGGAAAAGATGGACATTCAATGACACTGGGGATTTTCAAGGTTTCCTGAGGAAAAGACCAGAACTGAATAGAAAATTTGATCTTAACATACAAGACTCAAGAGAAGTTTAAAAAGGTTAACAGGGGGGAAAAAAGTTACTCGATTAGGTTAAACTGTTTACATCCCTACATGGGAAGATAATACTTATAACTCTTGAGATTTGTAAATGTATTTGGGCAGACAGAGGGATTATACACAGAGGGTATAAATATAAATTGTCTTTGATATGATGACATAAAGGAAATTAAGGGGTTCAAAAGGGAGCGAATTACATCATATGAAGAGGTGAAAAAAAAAACCTATTACAAGAGAGGGAAAGAAGGGAGGGGTGAACATTGTTTCAACCCTACTCTCATTAGATTTGATTCAAAGAGGGAATAACATATACATTCATTGGGATAAAGAAACTTAGCTTATTCTTTAGGGAAATAAAAGGGGAAGGGGAAGGGGAAGGGGGCACGGATAGAAGGGAGGGCAAAAGCAAGGGAGAAAAGGGTAAAGAATAGGGAGGGGGTGATACAAAGGGAGGGCAGATTGGGGGAGGCAGGGGTAAGAAGCAAAATGTTGGTGAGGAAGAATAGGGTGAAAGAAGGGGGGGAAGTACATAGGAGGTAAATAGAATGGAGAATAGACAATCAGTAATAATAACTGAATGGGATGAACTCTGCTATAAAATGGAAGCGAATTGCAGAGTGGATTAAAAGAATCCTACAATATGCTGTTTACAAGAAACACATTTGAAGCAGAGAGATATACACAGAGTAAAGGTAAAAGGTTGGAGCAGAATATATTATGCTTCACCTAAAGTAAAAAAAGCAGGGGTAGCAATCCCTATCTCAGACAAAGCACAAGCAAAAATAGATCTCATTAAAAGAGATAAGGAAGGAAACTATATCTTGCTAAAAGGCACTATAGATAATGAAGCGATATCAATATTAAATATGTATGCGCCAAGTGGTATAGCATCCAAATTCTTAGAGGAGAAGTTAAATGAGTTACAAGAGGAATTAGACAGTAATACTATACTAGTGGGGGATCAGAATCTTCCCCTCTCAGAATTAGATAAATCTAGCCAAAAAATAAATAAGAAAGAAGTGAAAGAGGTGAATAGATTACTAGAAAAGTTAGACATGATAGATGTCTGGAGAAAACTGAATGGGGATAGAAAGGAATATACCTTCTTCTCCGCAGTACATGGCACATTTTCAAAAACTGACCATGTATTAGGGCACAAAAACATCATAGTCAAATGTAGAAAGGCAGAAATAGTAAATGCATCTTTCTCAGATCATGATGCAATAAAAATTACATGTAAGAAAGAGCCATGGAAAAGTAGACTGAAAATCAACTGGAAACTAAATAATCTCATTCTAAAGAATGAATGGGTCAAACTACAAATCATAGAAACTTTATCCAAGAGAATGACAATAATGAGACAACATACCAAAATCTATGGGATGCAGCCAAAGCAGTGCTTAAGGGAAAATTTAAAGCTCTAAATGCTTACATGAATAAGAAAGAGAAAGAGGAGATCAATGAATTGGGCATGCAACTTGAAGAGCTAGAAAAAGAACAAATTAGAAATCCCGAATTATATACTGAACTAGAAATCCTGAAAATTAAAGGAGAAATTAATAAAATTGAAAGCAAGAAAACTATAGAATTAATCAATAGGGGCAGCTAGGTGGCGCAGTGGATAGAGCACCAGCCCTAGAGTCAGGAGTACCTGAGTTCAAATCCGGCCTCAGACACTTAACACTTACTAGCTGTGTGACCCTGGGCAAGTCACTTAACCCCAATTGCCTCACTAAAAAAAAAATAATAATAATCAATAAAACTAAGAGCTGGTTTTATGAAAAAACCAATAAAATAGATAAAATATTAGTTAATTTGATTTAAAAAAAGAAAGAAGAAAACCAAATTACCAGTATCAAAAATGAAAGGGGTGGGGCAGCTAGGTGGCGCAGTGGATAGAGCACAGGCCCTGGAATCAGGAGTACCTGTGTTCAAATCCGGCCTCAGAAACTTAACACTTACTAGCTGTGTGACTCTGGGCAAGTCACTTAACCCCAGTTGCCTCACTTTAAAAAAGAAAGAAAGAAAGAAAGAAATCTTATAAAAACAAATGTTAAAAACTATCTTTACATGTAACTAGAAAATAATAAAAACGAAAATGAAAGGGGTGATGTTACCACCGATGAAGTGGAAATTAAATCAATAATTAGGAATTATTTTGCCCAACTGTATGCCAATAAATTTGACAATCTAAATGAAATGGATAAATATTTACAAAAATACAAACTGCCCAGGTTAACTGAAGAAGAAATAAAATCCTTAAATAAGCCCATATTAGAAAAAGAAATTGAACAAGCCATTAATGAACTCCCTAAGAAAAAATCCCCAGGGCCAGATGGGTTTACAGGTAAATTCTACCAAGCATTTAAAGAACAATTAATTCCAATATTATACAAATTATTTGGAAAAATAGGCGAAGAAGGAGTTCGACCAAATTCGTTTTATGACACAAATATGGTGGTGATACCAAAACCAGGCAGAGAGCAAAAACAGAAAAAGAAAATTATAGACCAATTTCCCTAATGAATATTGATGCTAAAATTTTAAACAAGATATTAGCAAGGAGCTTACTGCAAGTGATCACCAGGATAATACACTATGACTAGGTGGGATTTACACCAGGAATGCAGGGCTGGTTCAACATTAGGAAAATTATCAACATAATCAACCATATCAATAAGAAAACTAACCAAAATCATATTCTTGTCTTTTGTGGGGCAGGCAGGGTGGGGTGGTATATGTCTGGGGCCAGATTTGGGCTCAGGGCCTCCTGGGTCCAAGGCTGGTGCTTTGTCCACTGTATCACCTTGCTGACCCATGATGGCATCTTTAAAATAAAGTTAAGAGATAAAAGGAATACACGAGAAGAAAAGGAAAGCGAGAGGTGGACTGGGGAAACATAGCTCACATAAAAGAAACAAGAAAAAGTGTGGAGGAGAAGATGGGGAAGGAGTGGTGAGTGAGTGAACTTTCTTCTCAGTAGAATTGGTTCAAAGAGGGAATAACATACACACTCAAGAGGGTATAGTAATATATTTTGCCCTGAGGGAAAGTGTGAGGGGAAGGGGATGGGGGGGAGAGGGTAAAGAAGGGAGGACAGATTGGGGTAGCGGGCAGTAAAAAGCAAAACACTTTTGAAGAAGGATAGAGTGAAGGAAGATAAAAAATAGAGTAAATATCAAGGGGAGGAAATAAGATGGAGGGTAATACAGTTAGCAATAGTAACTGTGAAAGAAATGATGAGCAGGATGATATCAGAAGGACATATGAAAAATGCAAACCATCAACAGAGGAAGAACTGATGATATCTGAATTGAAGTATAATTTTATTTGTTAGCTCCTCTTTCTAAAGTTATTTTGTCTATTTTCTTTCACAACCTTAATAATGTGGAGATGTTTTGCATAACTGTACATATATGACTTATATTGAATTGCTTGATTTCATAGCAAGGGTTGAGGAAGGAAGAAAATTTAGAACACAAAGGTTTTTGGGTTTTTTTTTTTTTGCTTTTGGTGAGCCAATTGGGGTTAAGTGACTTGTCCAGGGTCACACAGCTGGTAAGTATTAAGTGTCTGAGACTGGATTTGAACTCAGGTACTCCTGACTCCAGGGCCAGTGCTCTATCCACAGCACCACCTGACTTCCCCTAGAACATGAAGTTTTAAAAAATCAATGTGAAAAAAATTTGTTTTTTATTTTTTTTACATGTAACTTGGGGAAAATTCTAAATAAAAATTTTTTTAAAAGGAAGAAAAAGGCAATCCTAATGGAAAAGCCAGAAGGGTGTAGAAATTTTGAAATACAAATTCAGGCATCAATAAAAATATCTGAAAGCTAAATACATTAGATTAATTGGAAGGAACTAAACAGTGATTCTTTTTTAAAAAAAAAATTCTAATAGGAGAAGGGAAAAAAAGCCCCATGGAATACTAATGTCTTCAAAGGTAACAGAGAAAATCAATAAGTTAGATAAAGGGGAATGGAGTTGTTTTGTTTTTATGGTCATGGAATAATGAAATAGGAAAGAAGGGTGAAAATTCTATGGAGATAGCAACAAGGGAGGGGATGAATGCTCTAAAAATTAGACTGGGGAAAGAGAAAAGAAAAATATTAAAAAAAGAATATTTAAACAAAATATACAATAACTGTGAATGTGAATAGAATAAACTCACCCTTAAATTAGAACAGGATAGCAGAATGAATGAGAAATGAGAAAGTACTAAGATGCAAGTTTATTAGAAACTCTTGAAATACAAAGATTCACACAGAGTTGAAATGTAAGGCTGGAGCAAAATCTCATACACTTCAGCTACGTAAAAGGAGCAGGGATAGCAATCGTGATTTCAGATAAGGTTACATTAAATTTAGATAAAAAAGAGATAAACAAAGAAATCAAAATATGCTTAAAGTCATTATACTAATGAATGAATAAAAATACTAAATATTTATAAATCTAGCATAACATAGCATCTAAATATTTACAAAGTTCATACAAATAGAGGAAGAGATAGCAAAACTAAAATAGTGGGAACCCTTATACACTCCCTTTCAAATACAGAAAAATCTAAACAGAAGATAAATAAGAGGGGGGCAGCCAGGTGGTGCAGTGGATAAAGCACCAGCCCTGGATTCAGGAGGACCTGAGTTCAAATCCAGCCTCAGACACTTGATTCTTACTAGCTATGTGACCCTGGGCAAGTCACTTAATCCTCATTGCCCCACAAAATTTTTAAAAAAAGAAGAAGATAAATAAGAAATTAATGACCTGAATAGAACTTTGGAAATCTAAAAAGATGATGGGCACAGAATAGCAGTATGAATTACAGTAAGCTCCCCAACCCACTGCAAAAAAAACCAAAACAACAACAACAACAACAAAAACCCAACCTCCTATAAACAGATCTAGAAAATGCACCAGGCCAAATCCTAATGGGGAAATCCAAGAAAAAGTCACAGTGAATCATTTTTCCAGTTCAGGTCAGCAAAGGAAGAAACACACACACACACACACACACACACACACACACACAGATGTTTGCAGACACTAAGGGCAGGTCTGGCCATGAGAGTGCTTAGAGCTTAGGTGCTTAGAGGGTGCTTATCAGTCAAGGAGAGGGTATGTATTAGGTCAAGAGGAGATGTTATGCCCATACCAAGGCACTACAAAAGGAATGGGTGCCATATAACAAATTTGTACCCTATTATACAGTTCTAGGTAACACAGACTGAGGAGACATAGGCACTCATGAATGGTGCTCTGGGAGTAAGGAGCAGTTGAAGGCCTTTGGTTAAGTACCAAGAGAGGAATAAGTTGAGAAACGAGCTTCAACAGTAAGGGCTCAGATACCAGGAGCACAGTGGGATCTCTCTTCTAGCTTCTAGCCCAGTCCAAAGCCTACAAAGGAATAAGCAAGGCAGGAATCCAAGACCAAAGGGGATCTACAGTTCTTTCACTCTGAACCAGCAGTTTCCTAACTGGCTGATAGTGGCTAAATCCAGCAGTATTCTACCATGCTCAGATCCAAACTCAGGTCAGAAACTTGTAGAGCCCAAATTAGCAGGGCAACAATCAGACTTTGCCCTGCATCAGGCCAAACTGATAACAAGCTGAGCTACTCTACACAATAACTCAAGAAAATAGCTGAGACTTTCTATCTGAAAATGTACAGAACCCAACCAAAACATGAAGTCTAAATGCAGGAAATTGATTGAAATAATGAAGCAAAAAAAGAATTCCACCACAAAAAGCTAGCATGGTGACAGGAATGTTTAAGAAACAAACCCAGATGAAGAAAATGATTCGAAATCATCTACAAATAAAGTCCCAAAGAAAAACATTTTTGAGATATGTTCATAAAGAATTTCTGGAAAATATGAAAGCAAGAGTGAAAAAAATGTTTTTAATCAATAAAATGAAAGTCCTCAAGTAAAAAATTGGAAAAGAAATGGGAAGCATAAAAGAAAGAAATGGAAAGGGAATTAACTCCTTGCATAAAGAGGTACAAAATCTTACCTAAGAAAAACTCCCTAAAAAGTAGAATGGATAAAATAAAAGGTGATGACACTATGATTCAAGAATAGTAAACCAAAGTCAAAAGAAAACAAAATGTGAGGTAGATCACAGCAAAAACAACTGGACTGGAAAACAAATTAAGGAGAAAAAACCCTTGAGAATTATTAGACTACGTGATTGCTGAGTTCAGACTTCATATTTTAAGAAATCATAAAAGAAAACTGCCCAGATCTCTTAAAATCAGAAGGCAAAACAGAAAGAAAAAGAAGTCACTGGTCATCTCCTAAAAGAAACCTCAAAATGAAAAGTTGCAAGAACATTACTGCCAAAATCCACAGCTGCCAGGGCAAAAAAAGCTGCAAGCAATCAGAAAGAAAGAATTCAAGTAAACCAAAGTCAGGATTACAAGATTTAATAACCACACATATAAAGGAGTGGAGAGTTTGGAATAGGATATTAAAAAAGACAAAGGAGGGGACACAGCTAGATGGTGCAGTGGATATAGCACCGGCCCTGGATTCAGGAGTACCTGAGTTCAAATATGGCCTTAGACACTTAACACTTACTAGCTGTGTGACCTTGGGCAAGTCACTTAACCCTAATTGCCTCACCAAAAAAAAAAAAAGACAAAGGATATAAGTTTATATCAAAGAATAATTTATGTATCAAATCTCAGCATAATGCTAGGAGGTGGGGAAGGAAAGGAATGACTGCTTAATAAACGAGAGGACTTCCAAGCATTTTCAATAAAAAGACAAGAGCTGTATAGAAACTCTAAAATTAAAATAGAGGAACAAAGAAAATTATAAAAAGGTAAAAACTAATGATTAAATACTAAACAAGAATAAAAAGCTTCTATTCAAATATGGACAGATGATACATGTCCCCTTCTGAACCCTAACATCATCAGAAGTTACAGATAATTAGATAAGACCTAGGAGTGGTTTTGCTGTCTTGATGGAAAAAGAGGGAAAGATTTACCAGGGAGAGGAGGAGGTAGGGCAGGATGGAGGGAAACAAAGGTTAGGGGAAATCTGTATGCACATGTAGGCATACAAATGAGGAGGAAGGACTAGAGAGAATGGTTGACACTTGAACCTCACTCTCATCTAAACTAGTCAAACAAGGGAAGATTTTATACAAATTCAGTTGGGTTTAGAAATATAGTTCACTTAAGAGGTAAATAAGGAAGGAAAGAGGAGAAAAGAGAAGAACTTGAATCAGGGTAGATTAAGAGTGGGTACTGGTTTTTTTTGGTGGGGCAATGAGGGTTAAGTGACTTGTACAGGGTCACACAGCTAGTAAATGTCAAGTGTCTGAGGCTGGATTTGAATTCATCAGGGCCCTGATCCACTCAGATTCCCATGCTTTGCCACCTCAAAAAAGAGCTGTAGGGCAGCTAGGTGGTTCAGGGAATATTCATTACACAGGTTTTGTTTTTATTTCCCACCACCCCCCTTGCCCAGGGTCATCCAGCTAGTAAGTGTCAAGTGTCTGATGCTGGATTTGAACTCAGGTACTCCTGAATCCAGGGCCGGTGCTTTATCCACTGTACCACCTAGCCACCCCCTACACTAAAACTTTTAAAAACTAATTTGGGCTTAAATTCAATATCATGATTCCATATATTACATTTCCCATATACATACACATAGAGCTTACATACACACACATATGTCTGCGGAGAGAGAGAGAGACAGAAAGACAGACAGAAGTAGGAAGACATAAATCAGTAGCTAGAAGTAGGGTCCCTGGCACTTTTCTTCCCTGGCTTATAAAGCAATGAATGTTCACCTAAGGCAGAGCCATCGCCAGTGTGATATGTTGTAGTTGTTATTCAGTCATTTAAGTCATATCTGACTTTTTGTGACTCCATTTGGGGTTTTCTTGGCAAAGATCCTGGAGTGGTTTGTCATTTTTTTCTCCAGCTCATTTTATAGACTGAGGCCAGAATTTAATTCAGGAAGGATTCCAGGCCTAGTAATCTATACACTGAGGCACCCAGCTCCCCAGTGTGATATAACTTTTCCATTTAGCTGGTTTGCTGTGGTGCAATTAAAATTCCCTATACACAATCTGAGAACACTCTTTCCTTTACCATTGTTTCGAGTTGATACTGGCCAACCCTAGCACCCTACACTAGCCTACAAAGCCAGCCAAGACCACCTTATAAGAATCTTCAACTAGAGCACAACCAAATTACTACATGTCCAGCTGACCATTGCTCCTTGAAAGCTTGCTCAGTGGGTCTTAATTGAGTGCAGGTAGCTGCATGAATTTTACACTCCTGGGTTATAACTTTGTTCCTCAACCCTCTGGTAATCAGTGTGTCATTCTAATATGACTTTAAAGTGTTTGTTCTCAGTAAATACCACAATATTTATCCCTTTTCCTTTGAATCTTAGAAACCCTAATTTTCTTCAAAGTTCAGCTCAAGAGCCACTTTCTAAACCTTTTCTTCATCCCTTCAGTTGCTGATGCTACTCTTCCCTCTCCAAAGTGTAAATGTATGCTTTAGTGTAAAAATTGTAAAAAGTTCATTAGTATGAATTTTGCATACACATATGTATATATGATGTCTCTTTTAAAATTATAAGCTTCTTGAAGAAAGTGGCAATATCACTTGTTTCTGTATCTAACATCTAGCACAGTGTCTAGCACAAAATGTGTGCAGATCAATAATAAACATTTAATTTATTATGTATTTATATTTAAGTTATTCAACTTATTATTTGATTTATTGTATGAGACAGTAGCTCATTCATGATAGGATGTAAACTGAGGGTAAGGATAGTATTATTCTGTTTTTCTATTCCCAGTGACTGGCAGATAATAGATGTCTAATAAATACTTATTGACTTACTGACTGATTCATGCCCAAACCTTCACATATACACAAAAGCATTTATCCTCCCAATTTATAAATCTTAAAATGATTAAGACCTAGTTTAGAGAGTCATTTGTTAAGATGAATTAAACTATTAAGATCAGTTAAACTGCATTTTGTAATTCTCAAAGTATCCCTGGGGAACCTTTACCAATTCTTTTCTCCTTCTTCCCTCCTGTTCATGGTGGTGGTATAATCAAAGATGATTCTCTCTTTCTTATTGTGTTTCCCAAGTTAATTGCATTTTTCCTCAGGGATTTTTTATTAGAAGGAGATTAAGGAGTCAAGACAATTAACCAACCTACAGTGTTTCCTTTTCTCCCACTAACTTAAAGCAACGATTAGCATATTTTGCCTATGATCAAACAGAGGTAATTTAACAGTAACTATCTGATACTTCCTTCTCTCTTACTATCTACTATAAGCCTACCTTTTACCTTAAACTAGGATTAGTGCAACAGCTTCCTAATAGGTTTCTTCAATGGCTTCCTGCCATTATGCCTTCAAATATTAATGTCGTCATCCCTCTGTAATCTCTCTTTAATCCATTCAATATATCTCTAACTGAATGATCTTCCTAAAGTATTGCTTTGATAAGTTACAAAACTCTAATAAAAAAACCTTCACCAGCTCTCTACAGCCTTAAGTTCCAAACTATTCTGTCAGATAACTAGGCCCTTTACATTCAGGATTTGGCCAGCCTTTGGAGTCTTATCTACTACTATTCTCAAACATGAATTATATACCTCTACCTATCTTAATAATATGACAGTATGTAATAGTGGATAGAATTCCTACCTCAGAACCAGGAAAATATAGATTCAAATCCCACCTCTTACACAATTCTGCCTGTGCTCAATGAAGCATATAACTTAACTTCTCAGTTCTTTGAACTACAATTTGTAGAGGTGCTGACCTCTACTGATAAAGAGATTTTCTTTACCCAGGAGTGAAGAAAATATACCAATGAAACCAGTCTCTTTCTCTATCCTATCTGAACTAAGAACCACCCTCCAAGTCTGCATTTCATTTCACTACATTTCTGCATTTGCACATAGCATGCTCTCTCTCAACAATTCTCTCTTCAAATCCTTCTTTGCTTCTCTTTTTATCTAAACCCTACCTATTCCTCAAGACCTAGCTTGAAATGTATGTCTCTCATGATGTCTTTCTTGGTCACACCAGATGGAAGTACATCTGCCCTCTCTTTACACTCTTATAGTAACTAATATGAACAATTCGTGGCATATGTTTTTATGATTTATTTCATTATTTTTATCTGTATCTTGTCACCTAAATTGATTACAAGTTCCTTGAAGGTAGGTAGGTACAGCAACATATTGTGAACAGCTTTATGTTCCTCATAGCACCTAAAATATCCTCTAAATATCCTCTAAAATGTTTACTGAATGAATTATAAAAACAGAAATAAAATTTAGGAATACTTAGTCATCATATTTAGAGTTTAAAAGAAACTTGAAAATTATCTAGTGCCCTTTGTTTTAGATACTATGGTCCAGAGCACTTCAATCACTTGTACAAAGTCACATACCTAGAACCTAAGAGCCTTGAAAATAGTGATGTATATAGTCCAGTGCCCTCAGCCATCATCCTGTAAAGCAAACTCTGAAGTTTAGTAACTGCTCCTGCAGGTGCTTCAGCTATACATCTTTTGAAACTCTAAAAAAAAGTTCTTGTCACCAAACTCCTTGGATCAAACAGTTGAACATCAGAAAATTTTTTCATTTTATCAGTGGAAACAATATTTTTAAAGTGGCATTCCATCAATTGTGGAATGGCTGAACAATCTGTGGTATATGACTGTAATAGAAAAGTATTGTGCTATAAGAAATGATGAGCAGGCAGATTTCAGAAAAACCTGGTGAGACTTACATTAACTGATTCTGAGTGAAAGAACAGAACAAGAACATAGTACAAAGTAACAGCAATAATGAAGATCAACTGTAAATGACAGCTATTTTCAGCAATACAATGATTCAAGACAGTTTCAAAGGACTCATAATGAAAAATACTATCAACATCCAGAGAAAGAATTGATGAAATTTGAATGCAGATCGGAACATACTATTTTTCACTTTATTTTTTCCTGTCTTTTTTTTTTTTTGGTCTGTGTCTTCTTTCACAACATGACTAATATGGACATATATTTTGCATGATTGCATATGTATAACCTATATCAAATTGCTTACTTTCTGGGATAAGGAGAGAATTTGGAATTCAGTTTTTTTAAATGAATGTTAAAAATTTCTTTACATGTAATTGGGAGAAAATAAAATATTTTTTTAAAATAAAAAATAAGTAAAAAGAGGCATTAAAATTGTTTTGCCAAGGGGCAGCTAGGTGGAACAGTAGATTCAGCACCAGCCCTGGATTCAGGAGGACCTGAGTTCAAATCCAGCCTCAGATACTTGACACTTACTGTGTGACCCTGGGAAAGTCACATAACCCTCACTGCCCTGTCAAAAAAAACCTGTTTTGCCAAAGAACCTAAGGACCATGAAACCTTTCCATCTGACTTGCAGCTGAAACCTTCCACATAGGTTGCCTCTACCATTAGAATATGATTACCTTGAGAGCAGGGACTCTCTTATTTTTCTATTTCTATTCCTAAAGTTTATAAAGTGCTTTGTACATAGTGCTTAATAAATGCTCCATTCATCCAGGTAGAGGAGCAATGTGGGGAAATAGACAGAGCCCTTGGAAATCAGGAAGACCAGGGCTCAAATCACAACTCAGACACTTATTAGGTGTGTGACTTAGCAAGTCACATAATCCCAGTTCTGTCATTCCCAAAATGAGGATAGTAATAGCACCAACTCCTCACAAGGATTTAGATGAGTCTGCTTCACGAAGTATATAATGACAAGAAATGGAGGGGATCTGCACTTCAAAACATGTACAGGTATTCTCTGATTCCTGTCCACTTACTGTATAATGAAGAAAAGCCTTTTAATAGGCTGTTGGGCCAAAATAGAGTGTATATAAAAAGACACTAATTTGCTAAATCAGTCTCTATTAACTGGAACGAGAACTACCGTGAGTGAGGTAAGACATAGTACCAAAGGTCTGCTCTTCGGTTGTTTCTCTATCTCTATTCTGTCTATTCTTTCCTACTCTTAGCTGAATGAATATAGGGGATAAGATGAACCTTGTGAGCTTGGAAACATTAGAAGAACCACTATGGGTCCAGGAATTATATAGTTCATACCAAAATTTGACAGAAGCTAAGGCCAGCAAACACGCACAGACCTAATAATTGATTTTTTTTTTTTCCCAGCCCAGCGAGTGTATGGACAAAGGAGGTATGTTTACATGTCCTGCGAACTAGTAAATAAATCTAACCATGAGTTATAACTCTCTAGGAAGTAAATTTTGTGGGGCAAATGCTTTGTAGCAACTCCATTAACTATTATCCCACTCTTCCTAGGGCCTGAAATAGTAGACGAGTGCATCCCTACTTTTGGGGGGAGTGGGGATGTATTTGCATTTCTATTCTTGGTATAACTTTTTAGTAAAGATCTCTTTTTAAAAGTAATTGATTTTCATTGATATGAAGAAGAAATCATCTAACTAAATTGATACTGAAGTTTGTTACTAAATGCTATTGAGAGCTGAACTGGCAATAGTAAATTATATTGGGACAGTAATCACTGATAAATATTAGGGAGAACATACTGGAATGGGAATTTGAGTCAATAGCAATAGAATAATCACCCCAATCCCTGGGAGTTATGCCTAGAACCCTGAGGAGGTGATATAGCCAGCTGCCAAGGACTTAGCTCACTCATGCCAATGGGAGTTGGGAATTGTTTGTCCTTCATTCTCAAAGAGGACCAAAACATTGAGAAATGATGTTATGACTTGCAGTGAATTGAATTTAAGTGAGGGAGGGCTATGTAAAGTCACCAGCCTCACTCTCTCCTCCAGAGTCATCTGGGTCCAGTGGCAAGATATATATCAGGATAAATAGAGATAGCCCTGGATGTCTGAGGCAATCAAGAGTGACTTGCCCAGGGTCAAATTACTAAGTGTCAGGTATCTGAGATCAGATTTGAACTCACATCCTCCAAACTCCAGGGCCAATGCTCTACTACCAATATTATGGTCTTTTGGGGGAGTTCACTAAATGAAGAACCAAAGGACAATAATATGCATGAGTTATTAAAATTTCAGTGACTACGTGGAATTTAGAAATCCAAAATCCTTTTTGAAACCATTTGCAAATTTGATAAGGAACTGGGAAATTTTGCTTCTGGATAGAGGAGGTGAATATGTAATAATAATTATAAGCACACATATTAAACAGAATGAACTATGAATTTGGGGGTTCTGAAAAAATTGAAAATATTAAAAACATTTTTTTAAAAAGGCAACCAGAAGACACTACTGAAGACTTAAAAATTGTACCTATAGATGTCTATATTGAGTCCTCAAACAATGAAAATGAGCAAGCTAGACACCAAGATGCAATAGAATTCTGTCCTAAAGAATAATTAAGGGCAATTAAATATAACATGATTAGTATTCAAAATGGCAATAGGCCATTTTGCAATTTTATAAGTTATTGACTATTACTGTTACCTTGGTTAAGTTTTCCAATTAGGACTAGGTAATAACTAAGTGATATCACTGTAAAACATCCTCTAAAAGTATCACTATATTACTATCTACAGACTTTTTTGTGATAGTAATTTTAAAAACTCAGAGGAAAATCAGAATAAAATAACTTTATAATCATAGATACCGCCAGAATGAACAAATCAAGAGTTTTTAACCTGGGTTCAGTAAATTTTTTAAAAAATATTTTGATAACTATTTCAATATAATTCTATGTATTTCATTTAATGCATTTAAAAACATTATTCAGAAGAATTCATAGGCTTTACTAGAAGTCAAACAGGAGGGGTAGCTAGGTGGTGCAGTGGATAGAGCACCAGCCCTGGATTCAGGAGGACCTGAGTTCAAATCCGGCCTCAGACACCTAACAATTACTAGCTGTGTGACCCTGGGCAAGTCATTTAACCCCAATTGCCTGACCAAAAAAACCCACCAAACAAACAAGAAGTTAAACAGGTCCATGACACAAAAAAGGTTAAGAACTCTTGGACTAAATGAACATTTTATAGAAAATTATAATTATCCAGCTACTAAGTGGAATAACAACTTCAAAAGTGATGAAAGGTACATGATCATGACAGTAATACAGAAGTGTGACTCAATCCGTTATGCAATCAACAGGATCAGATGCTATTTATGGTTTAGTACAAGGAAATAAGCCAGGTATTACAAATAAGATAATATTCCATGGCCACTTATATTGAAAAGCATCTAAAGATAGAATGAAGACAAGTATTACTATTGTTTTTGCCATGTGCAGAACAAAAAAAGCAAACCATTTGGAATTATTTCTGGTACACTTAATATAAAAAAAGGGAAGGCCCTAAGATTAGATTGTTTCCAATTTGGAAAAACACATGTCAGACTCAGTATCTAACAAATTCCACTCCCTAAATAATCACAATAATGTAGGGATTTAAAGGGAAAACATTTAATGTGGCTTAAAATTTCCACCAAAAATGTGTAGATAACTACATTTATTTCATTTAATCTTTATAAAATGCAGGTATTATACAGTTAAGGAAAAAAGTTAAGATTTCAATATTTTTAAAGTCACACTGAAACAAAACCAGGAAGAAAACTTTTGCCAAAGGGCCCTAATGCATGCAAGATATAATCTATTAAAGTGGTTCTTGTGATGTGTGAAATTTAACAAAAGGGTAAACTGAGGCAATTCCCCAAATTCTCCATGTTTATTAATATGGGCATGCAGGCTGATAATAAAGGATATGTCAAATGGCTGTGCCTCTCACCAGAAGACCCCAAATTGAGGGTGTAATATATTTTTATAAGCAAAGAACAGAACAAAAATCATATAATTGGCCAGTGAGAGATCATAATTGCTTACATTCAAGAAAAAGGCATAGCACTTATGTGGGATGGGAAACCCCCCCTCTCATCTCTAAGAAATGCTTTTGTGAATGTTATGGATCTCTAGCTGCATCCTGAGGTTAACTGATAAAGGTCAACTAGGCAGGCCACTACTACGTAAGAATACCTTTTAATTGTTAAAGATGGGATGAGATCAGGTAATCCTAGATTCTCAAGGATACTTCACAAAACTTGCAGGAAATATTAATAGAATGTTTTATGAGAGTATAGATAATAGATTTTTCCTTTAACTAACAGCAACTGTATTCTCTTGGTATCTCTCTTCAGAGAGAGGAAGGCTGAACTTTAGCACATGTAATCTTCTTCACCCAGAGAACAGGAATATGGTCACAAAATAATATCACTCACAGAGTAAAATCAAACATAAATACAGGATCAAAAATTAATTTTCTCACTCTAGAGGCCCAAAAGTGAATTACCAAGAAAAAAAAACCACAACTATCCTTCAAATCTCACGATAGCTAAAATTTCAAACATCATCTAATTCACCCTCAACTCCCAGGAAACATTTTTAATTAATATTTTGTTTGAATAGAGCAAACAAACCTAAACAAAGTATATTGCCAAAAGTAGTTAATCAAAACAAAACAAAAAAAGTGATAATACACACTTCTGTGATTTGTTATGCTTAAAAAGAAGGGACTGGGGGCAGCTAGGTGGCGCAGTGGATAAACCACCGGCCCTGGATTCAGGAGTACCTGAGTTCAAATCCGGACTCAGACACTTGATACTTACTAGCTGTGTGACCTTGAGCAAGTCACTTAACCCTCATTGCCCTGCAAAAAATAAAAAAAATATATATATATAAAAAAGAAGGGACTAACACTTAAAATGTCTGAAGGAGTGGTCCTCTTCAGAATTTCAAAACACAAAGAAATGTGTCAAATGTAGTAAAGGAATGACAAAAAAGAGAGGAAAGGAAAGAAATCCTCATAAGGAACACTAAAAAAAGGGGAAAATGGAGACTAGAGAAATGAGTAAACAAACAACAACAAAAGAGGTACTACTATAATAAACAAAGAATACAGGGTAATAAGGAGATTTCTCCAGCAAAATTAAATTTTTAAAATATTATTAAGTACACAATTATGCTCCATGTACTATGCTAGGTGACAAAAATAAAATCAGTCCTTGCCATCAAGGAACTTAAATTCTACTGAGGGAGTAAGACACATATATACATGCATACACACATACATAGACACATACACACATATTAATATCTGTACATACAATATGTGTGTATTGCACACACAGTGATGAATAAAAACAAAAATACACAAAGCAAATGAACATAAGTAAAACTTGAAAGGAAATTAAAATGTTAAACAACAGGAAAAGAAAGGAATAATGCTGGAATAAGAAACAAGAATGGAACATCCTTAACAGAGTAGGTAAGAAGCTTAATAAAAGAACTGAAAGGAAAATTGAACAACACAACTATAGTGCTTTATTTTTTTATAAAGAAAAACAAGAAAATCAATAATTGAGAAGAGACAGGAGGAAAGTTTAATAAAACCATTTACATTCTGAAAAAGAAAATGGCAGAGACAGAATTCAAGAATTCACAGACAGAACAACAAATGTTAGTGCATACAGAAAAGACATCAAAACTGGAAGATCACTGGAGATCATTCTTAAGATCTCTTCAATTATCCTGAAGACAGAGCTGAGTGAAAAAAATCTGCGAATTACTGGCCATGATGGAACAATATGATATTAGATTTTAAGGAGATACAGAAGAAAAATGCCCGAAGTATTGGCAAAATGCAGATTAATATATTTCACAGGATGCTTTCAGAGAGGGGTACTATATTTAATTCACACAAAATGTAGCCACCAAGTTCCAAAGCTCTGATATCAATGAAAAGAATCCTGAAAACAGCCAAGAGGAGGCAGTTTATATCTGAAGAAATGCCAATTCAAATCACATAGAACTGAATTGAATCAGGAATGAAAAATAAAGGGAAATGCCGAAATATGATTTCCAAAAAGAAAAAAGGGTGTATCCTAGGATAACAAGTCCTGCAAAGATAAGCATAATCTTACTTAACTGCAATTTAAGCAGGATGATATATTTTCAATCTTTCATTTAATAAAAACCTGAAAGAAGCAAGACAAATGTGACACAGGGAAGAAACTAGATAAAAGTAATCAAGTCCAGTTAGAATGAAAAGGCTAGATAATAATTCAATATTTACATGCTGCAAAAAGAAGATAGGCTATTTATTTATTATCCTTTGGAAGTCTCACCTTGTCTGAGCTTCTCTGAAGTAACAAAGAGAGAACAGTTATGAACTGTTCCCATGAAGGATAAGCAGACAGAAGTATCCTAAAAGAAGGAAGGAAGAAGGAGGAAAGAAATGAATTAGTATTTCTTGAAATTCAGGTGCCACAGGTGAAGGTTACTCAAACAAAGACCTATGAAGATTTGAGGACTCCTAGAACACAATAGCTAGGTAATAAAAATGTAAAAATCAATTAGTCAATAAATTTTAAGTTACTGTATCAGTCAAAATAAAAGGAAATCTGTGTCATTTAGCAAAGTAGGAATTAAGTCCACTTATAATTAATCTGAATTGTTTCCCCATATAGCCTTCATTTGCAGTTATTATCATTGTCTTTATTTTCTGCATTCTGTATCGTTTCATATGTCTTACCATATTTCTTTTTTCATATTAGTCATCATGTACAAAACCATCATGTACCCACACCATAATTTCTTTTTTCCCCCCAGAGCAAGGAGGGTTAAGTGACTTGCCCAGGGTCACACAGCTAGTAAGTGTCAAGTGTCTGAGGCCAGATTTGAACTCAGGTCCTCCTGAATCCAGGGCCGGTGCTTTATCCACTGTGCCACCTAGCTGCCCCAAAGATTTATGTTTTTGTTTGGGTTTTTTTGTTTGTTCTTGTTTATTTGGTCTGTTTTTGAGGAGCAATGAAGGTTAAGTGACTCGCCCAGGGTCACACAGCTAGTAAGTGTCAAGTGTCTGACTGAGGCTGAATTTGAAATCAAGTCCTCCTGAATCCAGGGCCAGTGCTTTATCTACTGCACCACCTAGCTGCCCCACCATAATTTCTTTAGCCATTATGTAATCCTGGGCATGTTTATGCTAAAATTGTGTTTTTGCTATTATGAACATTTCTCTGAGTATTTTTATACATAGGTCTTTTCTTCATTTCATTCCCAATAATAGGTATAAACCTATTAATAGGATGAATAGGTCAAAGGGAATGAACAATTTTATAACTTTTATTGTATGATGGTCAAATTCATAGAGTCTTATGTAGGAAAGTAGAATGCCTTTTTTCACATAGCTCTTCCAACAACTTTTCCATCTTTACCAAATAATGACTAAAATGTATATGTACCCATTAAGCAACTCTGCAGACTTTTTCTGATAGTTGCTGATAGTTTATATTGCTTAATTTTAAAAGTGCCTGCCTGTATCTCTTGGCTATATTTTTATTGGGGAATGGTACTTGGTGACAAATTTGTCAATTTTCCACATATTTTTTGTTAGACTTTATTAGATGTTTAAGAATTTTTTTCAGAATTTGCTTCCTTTTATTCTAGCTGCAGCCAAAAAAAACAAAACCCTGAAAAAAAAAGAGGGATACAGAGATCATTTCGAAATAGCTGATCATACAACATATGAAGATGATGGGATACTACTGCACCATAAAAAATGACAAAAAAAGAATTCAGAGAAATGAAAAAAGACTTGTATGAACTAATGCAAAGGAAAGTAGCAACAACCAGCAGAACAATATGCATGACTACAAAAATGTAAAAGAAAACAATACTATAAGGTACTTGAAGTCAGAATAACTGAAATGAATCTTAGTTTTGGGGAAGATGTTGAAATATCCTTCCTATCAGTACAATAACTAAGTACGGGTTCTATATGAACACAATTACAAAACACTTCAAACTAATAAAATCAGATCTAAGCAATAGAAAAATATCAATTGCTCATGGGGAGGCTGAGCTAATACAATAAATAATGAAAAGGAGAGTGGTGGATCAGTGTAATAGGTTATGCACACAAAACACAATAGTAAATTAATATACCAATCTCCTATTTCTTAAACCCAAAGACTCTAGCCTCCAGGATAAGAACTCACTATTTGACAAAAACAGCTGGGAAAACTGGAAAATAGTAGAAATACTACTAGACAGAAACTAGGTATTGGCCAACATATTACACCACATACCAAAGTAAGGTCAAAATGGATATGTGATTTAGACAAACAAGCAAATTAGAAAATAAAGGAATAGTTTACTTGTCAGATCTATGGAGAGGGGAAGAATTTATGACCAAAGATGAGATAAAGAACATTATGAAAAGAAAAGTGGATCGTTTTTATTACATTAAATTAAAAAGGTTTTGCACACACAAAATGAATGCAACCAAAATTAGAAGAAAAGCAGAAATCTAAGGAACAATTTCTACAGCCAGTGTTTCTAATAAAGGCCTCACTTCTAAAATATATAGGAAACAGAATCAAATAGTCATTCCCCAATTGAGAAATGGCCAAAGGATATGAACAGGCAGTTTTCAGATGGACAAATTAAAACTACCTACTGCCATATGAAAAAAATGTTTTCAATCACTACTGATTAGAGAAATGCAAATTAAAACTACTCTGAGGTACCAACTCACACGTATTTAATTGGCTAATATGACATGATAAATGTTGGAGAAACTGTGAGAAAATAGGGACACTAATGCATTGTTGGTGTACTTGTGAACTGATCCAAATATTCTGGAGAGCAATCTGGAATCATGCCCAAAAGGCTATAAAACTGTGCATGCCTTTTGACTCAGCAATACTACTACTAGGTCTATATCCCAGAGATCATTTTTTAAAAGGGAAGGACGCACATGTAAAAAAATATTTATAGGTACCCTTTTTGAGGTGGCAAGGAATTAAAAATTGAAGGGATGCCCATCAGTTGGGGAATGGCTAAACAACTTGTGGTGTACGAACGTAATGGAATACTATTATTCTATAAGAAATGATGAGCAAGCAGATTTCAGAAAAACCTGGACTTACATGAATTGATGCTAAGTGAAATGAGCAGAACCAAGACAACATTGTACATAGTATCAACAACACTTTGTGATGATCAACTGTGATAGACTTAGCTCTTCTCAGCAAGACAATGATCCGAGACAATGCCAAAAGATTCACAATGTAAAATGCTCTTCACATCCAGAAAAAGAACTATGAAGTTTGAATGCAGATTGAAGCATAGTATTTTCAAGTTTATTGTTGCTTTTATGTTGTCGTTTATTCTTTCGTGTGTGTTTTTTTTCCTTTTGTTCTGATTCTTCTCTCACAAGATTAATGTGGAAATATGTTTTAACATGATCGTAGTGTATAACCTATATCAGATTTGGCTTCAGGAGGGGGGAAGGGAAGGGAGGAACAGAGAAGGAACAGAGAATGTTGAAAATTATCTTTACATGTAATTGGAAAAAAAATAAATATTTTAAAATAATAAAATAAATTTAAAGCAAAGAAAAACGATGTTTTGAGAAATTAGTTACTGTCAATGAAAAGTATTTATGTGCATCTTATGAAACTTCTTATTTAATTGCAAAAAACAAAAAGTCCTACATGATAGGAAAATATCTCATGTTACCTGCTGTTATTAAAATGTCCGAAATAGTTCATGGGAAAAATTAAGGGGATGAAATATGTAAAATTTCCTTACGGAATGATACTATTTCTAAAGGAATTTCTGAAATTAGTAATGACTAATTCCAGCAGCTTATTACTAGTCTTAAGAGAAATCCAAAGTTTGCAATTTAGTTAGATGAAACAACTGATTTCTCTAACATGGCACAGTTGTTACTTTAACTAAGATATGTTTATGAAGGAAACATACATGAGGAATTATTGTTTTGTTGCCCTTTGGAAAGGCACATAAAAGGGGAAGATATAGCTTAAAATTGATAAATTTTTCACAAATGAAGGTTTACAATGGAAAAACTGCATTGGAGTCTCTGTACAGATGGTGCTGGAGCACTGATGGGCAAGAATGTTGGATTTGTAGCAAAAGATAAAGTTGGTGGCAATGAACTTATTACTTTTACTCACTACATGATCTTTTAGGAAGCATTTGTAGCCAAAAAAAAAAAAAATCACCAGTTACATGTTGTGCTTCACGATACTATCAAAATCATTAACTTCATTAAAAGCCATGCCCTTAACAGTCATTTGTTTTCAAACCTTTGCAAAGACATAAATTCCAATTACAAAAACTTATTAATACATGCAGAGGTAAGGTGGCTTAAGAGGGCGAAATTTAAACAGATTATTTTATTTGAAAGATGAAGTTATATTTTTGATGGATCAGAAATCTGATTTTATTATTTTTTTCATAATGACATGGATTTCAAAACATATTTGTCAGATATTCTCAAAAAATTCAGTGATGTAAACATGTTGCTTCAAGGAAAAACTTGTGACATTTAAGTTAAAAGATAAAATTGGGGGCAGCTAGATGGCGCAGTGGTTAAGCACCGGCCCTGGATTCAGGAGTACCTGAGTTCAAATCTGGCCTCAGACACTTGACACTTACTAGCTGTGTGACCCTGGGCAAGTCACTTAACCCCCATTGCCTGCAAAAAAAAAAAAAAAGATAAAATTGAAAGTTTTACTAAAAAAGTCAACATATCAAATAATAGGGTGGGAAATGGTTCTTTAGAAATGTTGACAGCTACAGATAAATCAGCTGAATATAACTGAAAATAACTTTCCAAAAATTTTAATTGTAAGAGTTACAATTGATCATCTGAAGTGCCTGGAGACACAGTTACAGAAATACTTCCCTTCATATTTTGATCCTAAAAAACTAAGTTGGGCTCACAAACCATACTCAATTGAAATATGAAACTTCAGTCATCAATCAACAGGTAAGCAGGACAAGAATATGCTGGTAAGGAAAATCCCCAGGTGAGGGAAATCCCCCGATAAGAGAAAAAAACAACTCCTACCTAAGGGCATGGGAGTGGCAGGAAGATAGTTGAAATTTAAATACCAAGCCAGGTCAACTAAAGTCTTGGAGACTAAGGTTTCCAAGGACCTAAGAGATAAATTAGTACTCATCAGGGTTCAGAGTAAAGGGATTCTATCAAACATCAAGGAGCCAAAATGCAAAGCATGCCATGGCATGTAACTACTCAGAAGCTTATATCATCTTTTTTATTGAATACATAAGCACTCACATCTTTTCTAGGTTGTCTCTGAATGAGCCAGTCTCTCCCAAGGCTCCAGATGTATAACAAATAAAGACACAGATTTGTTCAAACAGAAGAGACTTTACTTAGCTAAATAAAAGAAGGGTCTGCAGGATCTAGGTTGTGAAGCACCTGAAGAGCAACAAACTCTTGGCTAGGTGACTTAAGATACCTGGGCTAGAAGTGAGGGTGGAAGGTGAGATGGAGTAGGGACATCAGCAATGTAGCCTTACTCTGAATAGACAAACATATTCCCAAACTGTGTTTTATTGCCTTACAAAGGTAAATGCGATGACAGAACTGAGTTGGAGTGAGCAGCAAGAAGGAAGCGAATTGAATTTCTAATTACACCATGTACTTTAGGGGTATAACTAAGTAGTTCATAGCTACCCAATGCTGTAGGAGAAACAGGCTCCTCCAAAGAGTATTGATCCATATATTTTCCTATGACATTATTTGGAGGTTTTTTTGGAGCAATCGTGTCATGAGTTCTGAGAGCTTACTGCCTTTCTTCCTCCATCTTGGCTCCGATCCATGTATTTTCACAACCTCATGCTTTTGTTCACTATGTTCTCTACCTCTAGAGAATCCAACCCATCTTATTTATGCCTGCTGATAGCCCTCAAAGGTGTGTTCAGATGAAATTTCCTCCATATTATACATGATTCAACTTTAATTTTCATTCACTCAGAACTTTATATTTAACTTTTTTCACTACTTCAAGAATCTGTCATTTCACTCATATGACACAGGATCACAAGACTCCAATGATTAGCAGGTGGTTTTTGAGAGCTGCTACAGCCAAGAAATTATTGATTCTGCAGCCAATCTGTTGACAAGCTTTACCAACTGTACAACAGTAACTAAGCACACTGGCCCTCATATAATGTACATACAGAAAAAAGTGAAAACCTGGAAGGAACACAATAAAGTAGATATCTCAATCTGCTACTGGAGTTATCCTTGAAGATGCTTCATGTAAACATACAATGCAATACTTTTATTGATTTATAAAAAATCAGCTATTTTATACACCTGAATAATAGTCTAAAGATGTTTAAAAAAGAACTGCATAGAGGACACTGTGTTTTGAGATTTGTAAAATATTTATATATATATATATATATATATATATATATATATATATATATATATATATATATACACACACATATATAATGTGTGTATGTGTATGTATACATATATACATAAATACTCAAATATATATATATAATCTCATTTGATCCTTAAAACAACTTATTGAAATATGTACTGTTATTACCATTCCCTCCCATTTTATTTTATTTTTTTGTGGGGGGGCGGACAATGAGGGTTAAGTCACACAGGTAGTGTCAAGTGTCTGAGGCTGGATTTGAACTCAGGTCCTCCTGAATCCAGGACCAGTGCTTTATCCACTGCGCCACCTAACTGCCCTCTCCCTCCCATTTTATAGATTAGGAAACTTCTACTGAAAGATACAGAATGACCCTAAGGTGTTCTTGGTCCTGGGGCAGCAACTAAATAGGGGAATCAAAACTCTTACTCAGATTTTCCTAACTCCAAGTTCAGTACAACATCCACCTACAACACAGAGCTGTCAAGAGATAAATAGTGACATGTACTAGGACCATTACTATCTGAATTCTACAGAAGAATGAGATAATAATAACATTGACAACATTTCATCACAATCTAGTAGCACCTTTTTACAGACAAGGAAGCTACAACACATAAAAGTATAGTGACTAGTCACACAGCTAAAAGGTGTGTGATATAGGAGTCAAACACAGATCTTTCAGATTCCAACTCCACTAACTCATCATCATAACTAGAACTAATAGAAATCATAACTAACATTATTTTTTAAACTTGAATTGAATAAATTACTTTATACTGTTTATCTTTAATTGTAATACCCACACTCTTCCACCAGAAATTATAAATAAGATTACAATACCTCAAATCTGTTATAACACACTACTTATTCACCTACAGATGGCACTTATGGCACATCCTAGAGAAATTGGAGGAATGAGATCAATTAAAAAAAAAGTTTCACTTGAGAGAGGAATAGAAATAATTAATGAAAATCAAGTAAAAGAACTATTGAGAAGTTCCTAGCTCAATATACCATTCACTTTTTTTTTTTTTTAGTGAGGCAATTGGGGTTAAGTGACTTGCCCAGGGTCACACAGCTAGTAAGTGTTAAGTGTCTGAGACCGGATTTGAACTCAGGTACTCCTGACTCCAGGTTCAGTGCTCTATCCACCACTTTTTATTTTGAGTTCCAAATTCTGTACCTCCTTCCAGTCCTTTCCCCACCCACTGAGATATCCAATATGACATCTGAAGTAATACAAAATATATTTCCATATTAACCATGTTACCAAAAAAAACCCAACAACAAACAAACAAGAAAAATAAAGAAAGTGGAAAAAAAGTAAGTAAGCAATTCTCTCTGAAAGTGAAGAGCACTTTTTGTCATGAGACATTTGGAATTACTATGGATCATTGTATCAGAGTAGCTAAATCTTTTACAGCTGATCATCATTACAATATTGCTGTTACTGTAAACAATGTTCTCCTAGTTTTGCTCGCTACACTACATATCAGTTTATACAAGTTTTCCCAGGTTTTTCTGAAACCATCCCCTTCATCATTTCTTGAAGCCTATTATTTCATCACAATTATAAACCAAGAATTGCTGAGCCATTGTCCAATTGATGGGCATCCCCTCAATTTTCAAAGTTTTACCACAAAAAAAAAAGAGCTGCTATATATTTCTGTATGTATATGTTCTTTCCCTTTTTCTTTGATCTCTTTGGGATACAGACCAAGTGGTGGTATTCCTGGGTCAAAAGGTATGCAGTTTTATAGTCCTTTGGGCATAGTTATAAATTGTTCTCCAAAATATTTGGACCAGTTTACAACTCCATCAGAGGTGCATTAATGTACCTATTTTTCTACATCCTCTCCAGCATTTGTCATTTTCCCTCTCTGTTGTGTTAGCCAATCAAATAGGAGTGAGATTGTACCTCAGAGCTGTTTTATTTTGTATTTCCCTAATTATTAGTGATTTAGAGTATTTTATATGACTATTCATAGCTTTGATTTCTTCTTCTAAGAACTGCCTGTTCAAATTCTTTGACCATTCATCAGCTGGGGAATGGTTCTTACTTATATAAATTTGGTTCAGTTTCCTATATATTTGGGAAATCAGGCCTTTATCAGAGAAACTTGCAGCAAGCCCCCCTTCTCCCCCTACTCCCAGTTTCATGCTTTTCTTCTAATTTTGGCTGGACTGGTTTTGGTTCTACAAACCCTTTTTAATTTCATGTAATCAACACTTTACTTCTGTGATGATCTTCTTTATCTTTTATTTGGTCATAAACTTCTTCTGTCCATAGATCTAACAAGCAAAATTTTCCATGTTCTCCTAATTCGTTTATATTACCCTTTATGTCAAACTCAAGTGCCTATTTTGACCTTATCTTAGTATATGGTATGAGATGTTAGATTATACCTAATTTCTGCCAGACTGCTTTCCAGTTTTCCCAGCAGTTTTTGTTGAATAGTGAGTTTTGCTCCAAAAGTTTGGATCATTAAATTTATCAAATACTAAATTATTATAATCATCTATTCCCATATCTTAGGTACCTAATCTATTACACTGATAACCACTCTATTTCTTAGTACCACTTATTTTATAATATAGTTTAAAATCTGGTACTGCGAGGCTGTCTTCCTTCACTTTTTATTTTATTGATTCCCTTGATGTTCTTCATTTTTTTCTTTTTCCAGATGAATTATGTTATTATTTCCTCTAGTTATATAAAATAATTATTTGGTGCTTTGATTGGTAGAGCACTGAATGAGTAAATTTAAGCTGATTTGCATTTTCATTATATTGTCTCAGCCTACCCATGAGCACTTCATATTTCTCCAATTGTTTGTGCTTCCTAGTATTTTATACTGTCTGTGGTTACTTTAAATGAAATTTATTTTGTATCTTCCTTGCTTCTTTTTTCTTAAAGGAATATATAGAAATGTTGAGGATTTGTGTGGGTTTGTTTTAAATTCTGCAAATTCTCTAAAGTTGTTAAAAGCTATGACTAGATTTTCAGTTAATTCCCTATGGTACTCTAAGTATATTACAATATAATCTGCAGAGTGATAATTTTGTTTCCTTGTTGCCTCTTCTTTCTTCCATTTCATCTCTTTTTGCTAAAGCTAGCATTTCTAGTACAACATTGAATAATGATGGTGATAATAGATATCCTTGCTTCATTCCTGACTTTCTAATTTATCTTCATTACAGTTAATACTTAATCTAGGTTTTAGATAGGTACTACTTCTCATTTTAAGAAAATCCCCATTGATTTTGGTGCCCATCAATTGGGGAATGGCTGGACAAGTTGTGGTATATGAATACAATGGAATACTATTGTGTTATAAGAAATGATGAGCAGGAGGAGTTCAGAGAAACCTGGAGGGTCTTGCATGAACTGATGATGAGTGAGATGAGCAGAACCAGAAGAACATTGTACACAGTATCATCAACATTGAGTGTTGATCTACTGTGATGGACTATATTCTTCTCACCAATGTTATGGCACAGAAGAGTTCCAGGGAACTTGTGATGGAAGAGGATCTCCAAATCCAAGAAAAAAAAAAAACTGCGGAGTATAGATGCTGAATGAACCATACTATTTCTTTTGTTTTTGATGCTGTTGTTTTTTTCTATTTTGAGGTTTTTCATCATTGCTCTGATTTTTTTCTCTTATAACATGACTAATGCAGAAATATGTTTAATGTTATTATGTGTATATATATTATGTATATGTATATATATATATATATATATATATATATATATATAAAACCTGTGATGAAATAATGGGATTTAGCAGATACTCAAAGACCCACCTGGAGATTAATCAAGACTGATTGAATCAAGTGAGAGTAATTGACTGCTGATTAAGCCTACTTCAAGTTAATTGGATTGTAATCACACCTGGCTATCCCTTAAGAAGGTATTGTTCTCAGAAACTAGACTGTGAACTCAACTTGAGAACACCTTCAAAGCCAATGGATTTGGATGATGCCAACCAATCACCTTGAAGCAGTGTGTAAGGACCGCCTCTGTTCCAGATCTATAAAAAAGCTTCCACAAACAGTTTGGCAACCACGAGAGTTCCTGATTAAAGCAGGCTTGTGGAGGAGGACTTCAGGAAAAATCCACCCAACCAAGCTGGCACTCTAGGCTAGGTAGGACTTCTTTTTCATAACCTTCTGAACTCTTTGTAAATATCTGTATGCTCTAATAAATGTTCAATGCCCAAAGACTGGTACTGAAGCCTTTTAATTTTTGGCGACCACAATTAAGATTTTATATATCACAAACGTATATCAGATTACGTGCTGTCTAGGGGAGGGGCGAGGGAGGGAGAAAAATCTTAAATTGTAAAGCTTGTATAAACAAAAGTTGAGAACTATCTTTACATGTAATGGAAAAAAATAAAATACTTTATTAATTAAAAAACAAACAAACAAAAAAAAAGAAAATCCCCATTGATTTTGAAGCTGTATTTTTAAGAGGAACAGATTTTGTATTTTATCAAAATATCTTTTCTACATTTATTGATATAATCAAATAGTTTTTGTTGTTTTTGTTACTGAGCTGGTGAATTATACATATAGTTTTCCTAATATTGAACCAACCCTGCATTTGGGTATAAATTGCACTTGGCTACAGTGTACACACTGTGATATATTGCTATTATCTCCTTGCTAGTATTTTACTCATAAAGACAATTTATCCATAATTTTCTATCTCTCTTTTTGCTTGTCCTGGTTTAAGTATCAAAATTATATTTGTGTCATAGAAGGAATCTGGTAGGACACTTTATTTACCAATTTTTTTCCAAATAATTTATATAGTATGAGAATTAATTATTCATTAAATGATTGGTAGAATTCACTTGTAAACCAATCTGGTTCTAGGGATTTTTTCTTAAAGAGCTCATTTAAGTATTCTAATTCCTTTTTTGCTAATCTGGACAATTTACATTTTTGTAAATTTTCATCCAGTTCATTTAAAATATCACTTCTATTGATAGATAATTGGGCAAAATAATTCCTAATAACTGATTTATTTTCATCTTCACTGGTGGTGCATTCACCCTTTGCATTTTCAAAACTGGTAAATTTTTTGTTTTGGTTTGGTTGCGGGGGAGGGGGGGGGTTTGCAGGGCAATGAGGGTTAAGTGACTTGCCTGGGGTCACACAGCTAGTAAGTGTCAAGTATCTGAGGCCAGATTTGAACTCAGGTCCTGTTGAATCAAGGGCCAGTGCTTTATCCACTGTGCCACCTAGCTGCCCCCAAAACTGGTAAATTTTTTTAATCAAATAGGTTTTTAATGTTCAATTTTCTTCCTTTCTTCTGAGATTTTCAGGATTTTGGTGTTTAATTGGGGGGTTTAAATTTGTTCTTTTTCTAGTTGTTTTAGTTACCTGCTTAATACCCTGATATGCTCTTTCTCTTTTTTATTGATATAAACATTAAATGATATATATATATATTTCCCCTCAGTATCGCTTTGACTGCATCCTACAAATTTTGGTATGCCTTATTGTTGTCATTATCTTTCATGAAATTGCTAATTGTTTCTATGATTTGTTCTCTGATCCATTTATCCTTTAAGATTAGAATCTAATCTGTGCTTCTCACGTCCTTTATGGGATTTAATTTTTATTGCAGCATGGTCTGCATTTGCTTATGAGGTTTTTATGTGCTAACACAAGGTGAGTTTTTATGCAGATGCTATGTATAGCTGAGTAAAAGTTATTTCTTTCTATTCCAATTCAATTTTCTCCAGAATTGAGAATATCATATCTAACTTTTCTAAAATTCTATTCACCTCTTTAACAATTTTATCTTATTTATTTTATAGTTAGATTTATCTAGTTCTGAAAGGAGTACATGGAGGTCCCCAACTAGCACAGTTTTGTCTATACTGTTTTCCTTCTATAATTCATTTAACATTTCGTTTAAAAGACTGGATTCTATATCATTTTGATATGGGCTGGAATTTGGGGTCAAATTGATTGTGAGTCGTCCCAAAAGAATTACAAGACTCAGTGACTCAGTTTCCCAAGTTTTATTGCAATACTGTGAGTGACCACAGGAAGAGAACCAGAAAAGTGGAAAGGTATCTCTCAAATAGTGAAAGAAAAGACAGTTATATTTATAGCATGGATAAATTGATTATCAGTCTCATTATAATAATCTCCACCTTGAGGAGGTACAGAGGAGGGCCTATCCTTCTCATTATAATAATCTCCACCTTTGGGAGGTACAGGGGAGGGGCTTATCCTAATTTGGAGTTCCTGGGGTCCTAAACCAACCCCGAGGTGGGTACCTTTTTCTGTGGAGGTGTATTTTGGGGGTTTACACGTCATAAAGTTAATCTGGGGCCAAATTTGGTCTTTTCTGCGCATGTCTCTTTCTGGTTCCTATGCTTGGTTTCAAAACACCTTCATTTATCATTTATTCCTAGTTTGAGTTTCTATAGCCTGTCAATGGATCATTGTTATATGACCTGCCCCCTTTCTTTATGTTCCCGTTATGGGTACTGATTTATGTGGGTAAGAAAACTTAGCATCCTGACTTGTAAGTTATCCATTAACTGGGATCTGAATCCCTCTTAGCGCTCATATCTGAATTAGAGTTTGGGTTTTAGGTTTTTCTGTTAACCCCTTTTTTTCCTCCTACATCAATTTGGTACACATATGTTTAGTATTGTGATTACTTCATTGTCTATGATCTCTTTTAACAAAATGTAGTTGTTTCCCTAATTATCTTTTTTAAATTAAGTATGATTATCCTTTTGCTTTGTTTGAGATCATGATAATTCCCCATGCCTTTTTTCCTTCAGT
The DNA here is from genome assembly GCF_019393635.1 of Dromiciops gliroides. NCBI lineage: Eukaryota > Metazoa > Chordata > Mammalia > Microbiotheria > Microbiotheriidae > Dromiciops > Dromiciops gliroides. The sequence goes on along the minus strand of NC_057861.1, from coordinate 570,326,170 downwards.
TGAAACATAATAGATTCTCCTTCAACCCGTTATTTTAACTTTGTGTGTGTCTCTCTGTTTCAAGGGTGTTTCTTGTAAACAACATATTGTTGGATTCTGGTTTCTAATCCATTCTGCTATCCCTTTCCATTTTTTTTTAAATTTTTTTTTAGTGAGGCATTTGGGGTTAAGTGACTTGTCCAGGGTCACATAGCTAGTAAGTGTTAAGTGTCTGAGGCCGGATTTGAACTCAGGTCCTCCTGACTCCAGGACCAGTGATCCACTGCGCCACCTAACTGCCCCTAGTAGTAGTATATAGTCTTAGAGCAAAGTGTTCTTACTGCTGATAAGAATGATGACTATTATTTACCACCTTTGTCACATAATCTGATCTTCAGTTTTCCTTAGTTCTTACCATCTCCTTTTTCTGTAACATTTTAATTGTCTAGTTATAAATATGACAAAATTGAACCATTATTCATTTTAAAACCTGACAACTTGAAAAATTATTTAAAATGTGGCAAAGCAACTAGTCAAGAACCATATTCTAAATGAAGTTCGAAACAAAATTTATGACATGAAATTTTCAATTCATGTTTAAACTCTAATACCATGAGAAAGATTTCAAGAACATATTATCTTAAGTTTGAGATTTCATAACACTTAATTTAAGTGCATTTAGATTTGTTATTGTTGTTAGTCATTTCAGTCGTGTCTGACTCTTTGTGAACTCATTTGGGATTTTCTTGGCAAAGATACTGGAATGGTTTGCCATTTCCTTCTCCAGCTCATTTTACAGATGAGGAACTAAGGCATAGTAAGGTTAAATGACATGTCTGGGTCACACAGCTACTAAGTGTCTGAGAACAGATTTCAACTCACAAAGATGAGCTTTCCTGACTACAGGCCCAGTATTCTATCCATTGTTCCACTTGGCTGCCTGTGCATTTAAATCAATATACTCCATAAAATACAATGGTAGACTAGTTAAATAGTTCTCAACAATCACAAAATTACAACAAGTACAAAAAAGACAAAATTTACATGATCACCATTTATGGAAAAGCAGAAAATTATGTGAGCTTTTTTTTCTTTTAACATGCAAAAAAAATTTGATACATTAATAATGACTGATAAGTAACTGAAAAAAGTTTAGATGGGAATGTGAGATCTATTGTTACTGAAACTTAGAAGCAGAAGGCTGTCTTTACTATGATGTACCTTCCCTACCACTTCATTCTTTAGTAGTTATACAAATGTATTTTTAAGAAGATATTTGATGTGTGCATGCCGCCATATAGAAATATTTGTATTGACTGAAGTACATTGTTACCACGGATTAGACTATTCTTTGTGATTATATCACTGAATGTTATAAGGTAATAGTTATAGTTACTGGAACCATCCTGATACCAGTGATATGAGTCAAATGGGACAATATTGCTGTCTAATTAAATATTGGGAAGGAAGAAGATAGTAAATGCTATGCTAGTGTAAAAAAAAATTATTAGCAACTATATCTAATCTGGAAAAATTATAATAATTGGATTTACATGAAAAATAATAATTGGGTCATAAGTCCCATCTGGGTCGCCATTAAAATGTAGAAATATTTTAAATGACTAGCCTAATTTGGTGGGCTAATCTGACTGGAAGACTAATCTGGGGACTTTTGACTATTTGGCTATCTGACTGCTATTAATTTAACATGGTCCGTTTATAAAGTCCACCGTACTGCTCCACTCTCAAATTGATAAGCAAAATATTAAGAAGCCTCTTAACTAAACAATTGTTAAGGGCTAAAATTCTAGCTAGTCTGTCTAAAATATCTAATGAGTGGTCGCCAATAAATTACAAGCTTTAGCAAGAGTTAGACTTTTAAGCATTTATTAAGGAGAATAAGAATTTGGTAAAGAGAGAGAGAAAGGCCTAGATTCCTATCTATTAAAGGGAGAGCACATTTCTAGCTCCCTTCTCCGCCAGAGTCCAGAGGAAAGAGAAGCGCGAGACTGAGCGCCAGTCTCTTCCTTCCTCCTCCCACTAGCCCGCGTCACTTCCTGACTCCTGGTCTTGCCCTCAAAGACCTTCCCTTCATGGGCAGAACTCTTCTACAGTAAGTATCCAGCAGGTGGCGTTATTCCAATCGTTACAGTCCCCCCTGTTGTTCCTCAAGAAACAAAATGTTTCCTTGACGGAACAGTAAAAAGAATATAATAACTATTGCTAACTAATAATATGTGAACAACAATATAGAAAAGGAAGAGAGGAAAGTTTTGTCCAGAGGGGCGATTTTTTTTTTGTCCTCATGAACCGACGCTTTGACATTAGTCTTGCAAAGGGAGGGCCTCTGCAGAGGGTACATGTTACAGATGGTGTATATTATAACAGAAAGAAAAAAAAAACAACAAAAACAACAAATCAAAACTGTTCATTTAAAGTCTCTGAAAGTCTTTTCTTAGATGTCCTCTAGGTGTAGTCGTGGAATGGAAGTCTTTTCAGGGGTTGATGTGTGGATGCTGGTAATCAGCCAGAAAAATTTCCTACAAAATTGAGCTTAACACAACTTTAAAATAGCTTTGTCAATAATCAAATCAAACAATGAAAGTTCTCAAAAACATGTCTAAGGGAATTCAGAATCTTAGTTGTTACACATGAAACATATAATAAAACAAAAATTGAACCATTCTTTAAAATTATAATATTACTATAGTCCCCCCTTATGGAGGGTAATTGAGAAGACAATTGCTGCGATATTAATTTTTAAAAATAATTTTTATCTTTGTTTCATCACTTTTTGCATCATCTGCCTAATTATCCTCATGCCATTATGAGAAATTAGAAAATCTAATATAATTGGTAACAGGTGTCAAGGCCAAATTCAACACTGTTATTTATCATGACACCTGAGATAATTATGGGGGTTACCATAAAAGAACAGAGAAATGATGGGATATGAGCATTCCCACACTTGAGCAATATGTACTGTCCATGCAGTATGCCAGGCTTAAAATAGGTGGATGGAATATATGTCCATGCCACCGAACATATTGGAGGAAACTGAGTCAGACTTAATCAGATGCATGGGATTGAGATGTCCATGGCATCAGGCATATAGGAGGGAGCATAGAAGCCAGGTGTAGAAGTGAGATGGGTGGGATGAATACTTCCAGCCATCTGTACAATATTGTGGGGGAAAAGAGTATAAAATATTAAACCAAGAGAATCCAACCTCAACATTTGTCAAAAGCCGTTCCCTCGGCCATACCTTGACTTCATGCATGTCTCCCCTCATGTGACAGTTCAGTGTCTGCTCCTTGAGCAATATGTATTCCTCTTGTGATTGGATGGCACCTTGGCCAACTGGCATCTGATAACTCAGAATAAAGGCAATTAATGTCTTAAATGATAAGTTCCCATAATCCAAGTCTCATATGGATTTAAAATTGAGGATAATAAATGATTGCAAAAAATGTGAATACATCTTGACTCAAAATATAATATATAATTATGCAACAATTTCAAATAATACCCTTTTTTTTTACTTAGTATACAATTACTTTTGTGAAAAATCAGAACATACTTAAATACAAGTTAAAGCACAACAGAATCTCAAAGAACTTTTTTTTTTTTGAAAAAAGAAAACTTTTACAAATGTTCCCCTCTTTTTTTTTTTTTTTTGGGAATATGCTTATCAAAAATAATACTTCTAGAATCAATTTACACTTGCCATGGCAAACAATTTACCAGGGAAATGCTTTAAAGAGTTTGATCAAATAATCAGTTGAGAAAAAATAACAAAAACAAACAACTCAGAATATGGGAGCACAATACTCCTAGAATTAATATTGTATAATAAAATCAAAACCATCTTGCAATGTTTCAAAATTAGATAGACAAATGAATAGAAGAAAATACACATGGAACAATAAAATACAGTGAAATTCAAACTAAGGAAATCTAAATGAATATGAACTTAATATCAATAAGAGTATTATAAAATATAAACTTGATCACATGACTATAAAAAGCTTTTACAAATATTCTCCTTGTTTTAGAAACTAAGTATAAGATACAATCTCAAAAGCATGAAAATCTCTATGAAAATAAACCCATACCATTAATTTCAAAATGTATATATAATAGCACAGAAATCCTATGTAACCTCTGAACTGATACTATTACTCTGAGTGAATTCAGAACACTTTTGATTCCGATATCTAAAATCCCCAATACTCATATCAATACCTTGCTGTTTACTTCTACATTTCTGTAAAATATATATACTTCCATGGCAAAAGAAGCGGAGTCTTGAACTATGGTGATGATTGTCATTCTCATTCAGCTTAAGTTTTTCTTCTTTAACCCCTCTATATTGTCTGTCAGTCTTTTCACCATACAAATGCTTTATAAGATTACTAATGAAAGACAAAAGCAGGTTAGCAAAATTATGAACAAAACGAGTATATCTGGAATTTAAAGGGTTTTCTAAGGTTGTCTCAGAAGCACAGCCAGGCTGGGGAAGGGCTGAGCCTGAAGCTGCAAATGTAGTTAGAGAAAGTTGAGCATGCGCATTAGATCTTTGGACTTCCCGGGCAGGGGAAGCAATGGGCTTGGCCATGGGAGGAGTAGAGGGTGGGGTCTGGAGAGGAGGGGAGGGACCAGCACAATTTGAATCAGACTTGATTTTGAACTCAGGCCTGGATTCCTCTTCCCCCACTTTGCCTCCAGGTGCTAGGGAATTAAAAACTTCTAGAGGGTGGGTCATTGCCTCCAGGCATGCAAAATTAGAGCAACAATTAGTGTTAGAACTGGGAAAAGCTGCCGGAATCTCTTCAGGTTTCTCTGAAAAAGCATGGTTGGGAGAGTGGGAGATATTTCCTTGTGTGAGTATGTTGCTGGCTCTTCTAACAAAAATAAAAAGAAAAATAGAAAATCCAGAAAAACAAAGCATTAACATGATCTTATCTCCCATTTGTCTGGTTAAACAGACTAAAATAAAAAATAGGGTAATTAGGGAGTTTAAAAGGTCCATTCGAAAAAATTTAAAGGAAAACACAGCCAGTACGCCAGTACTTAGCAGTTAAAGGGAGAGGGAGGGGAAATTTCTTACCCAACCAGTATATCAGAAGAAGACTGAGGTTTAGCTTTCCTCTTCGTGGTCAGCCATCTGTTAAGGGCTAAAATTCTAGCTAGTCTGTCTAAAATATCTAATGAGTGGTCGCCAATCAATTACAAGCTTTAGCAAGAGTTAGACTTTTAAGCATTTATTAAGGAGAATAAGAATTTGGTAAAGAGAGAGAGAAAGGCCTAGATTCCTATCTATTAAAGGGAGAGCACATTTCTAGCTCCCTTCTCCGCCAGAGTCCAGAGGAAAGAGAAGCGCGAGACTGAGCGCCAGTCTCTTCCTTCCTCCTCCCACTAGCCCGCGTCACTTCCTGACTCCTGGTCTTGCCCTCAAAGACCATCCCTTCATGGGCAGAACTCTTCTACAGTAAGTATCCAGCAGGTGGCGTTATTCCAATCGTTACACAATCAAAGCAGAGTTTATTTATGAGATACTATTTAAAATTAAGAATACAAGGAGGGGGCGGAGCCAAGATGGCAGAAAGGAAGCAGCAAGCTGCCTGAACTCTCCTTCTGTTCCCTCAAAACGAACATTAAATCAAGCCTCTGGATGGATTCTGAAACTACAGAACCTGCAAAGAGACAGAGAGACACAGTCCTCCAACCAGAGATAATTTAGAAGACTTCAGGAAAAGGTCGGTCTGACTCGGGCAAAAGGGAGGCCCAGCGCAGGGCAGCAACCCAGCACCGAGGGGGTCGGGGCAACTCAGCAGGAGCTGCGGGCCACAGCCGAACAACTGAGGCCCCTGGAACCTGGTTCAAAAATCTGGTGGCCAAGAAGGACAGTGGAAAAACCTACCTGCACCGGCCGGGAGGGAGACGAACGGGTCAGGCGGGATCAGACGCCAGGGTCTGGCGCCTGGCTGGCCGAGCGCAATCAGACAGGAAGTGCAGGGCGGGGGATCGTCACACACCATAAAGGCCTCAGAGTAAAAGCTCAGTCACACAGCACCTATACCCCTGCACAAGAAGCCCAAAACAGGGACACTGGTGCCCCCAGAGCAGACCTCAACTTAAAGAATAAATAAATAAGCTGCAATAATGAGTAAGAAGCAAAAAAGAGCCCTCTCCATTGAGAGCTTCTGTATCAATAGGGAAGAAGCCAACACAAACTCAGATGAGGACAATAGCCTCAAATTGTCTACATCTGAAACCTCACAAGGGAAGGTGAATTGGTCGCAAGAAAAAAAAGCCTTCCTGGAAGAGCTCAAAAAGGATTTTAAAAATCAATTGCAAGAGGTAGAAGAAAAAATGGGGAGAGAAGTGAAAGCAAAACAAGAAAACTATGAAAAAAGAATCAGCAGCTTGGAAAAGGAAGCTGAAGAAAACAAAGCCTTAAAAAATTCATTTGGCCAAATGGAAAAAAAGCTGCATAATCTCACTGAAGAAAACAATACCTTAAAAAATTCACTTAGCCAAATGGAAAAAAAGGTACATATTCTCACTGAAGAAAACAATGCCTTAAAAATTAAAGTGGGACAGTTGGAAGATAAGGAATCCATGAGACAACAGGAATCAGTCAAGCAGAATAAAAAAAATGAAAAAATAGAAGAAAATGTGAAATACCTCATTGGAAAGACAACTGATCTGGAAAACAGATCGAGGAGAGACAATTTGAAAATCATTGGACTGCCTGAAAGCCATGACCAGAAAAATAATCTAGACACCATATTCCAGGAAATTATTAAGGAGAACTGCCCTGATATCATAGAATCAGAGGATAAAATCGTCATTGAAAGAATCCACCGATCACCTCCTGAAAGAGACCCCAAAAGGAAAACTCCAAGGAATATTGTAGCCAAATTCCAGAATTATCAGGTGAAGGAGAAAATACTCCAAGCAGCCAGAAAGAAGCAATTTAAATATCATGGAGCCACAGTCAGGATTGCTCAGGACCTGGCAGCTTCAACATTAAAGGACCGCAAGGCTTGGAATATGATATTCCGGAAGGCAAAGGAGCTTGGATTGCAGCCGAGAATCTACTACCCAGCAAAAATGTGCATTTTCTTTCAGGGGAAAAGATGGACATTTAATGACATTGGGGACTTTCAATCTTTCCTGGTGAAAAGACCAGAACTGAATAGAAAATTTGATCTCAACATACAAGACTCAAGAGAAGTTTAAAAAGGTAAACAGAGGGGAAAAAAAAAGTTACCCTATTAGGTTAAACTGTTTATATCCCTACACAGGAAGATAATACTCATAACTCTTAAGAACTGTAAATGTATTTGGGCAGAGAGAAGGACTTTATATAGAGGGTATAAATATAAATTGTCTTGGATGTGATGATACAAAAGAATTAAGGGGTTAAAAAGGGAGTCTATGGGGAGGAGAGGAAAGGGGAGGTGGAATGGGATGAATTATATCATATGAAGAGGTGGAAAAAAAACTATTACAATAGAGGGAAAGAAAGGAGGGGGGAACATTGTTTCAACCCTATTCTCATTAGATTTGACTCAAAGAGGGAATAACATATACATTCATTGGGATAAAGAAACTTAACTCATTCTTTAGGGAAACAAAAGGGGAAGGGAAAGGGGGGGACTGATAGAAGGGAGGACAAAAGCAAGGGAGAAAAGGGTAAAGAAAAGAGAGGGGGGTGATAAAAAGGGAGGGCAGATCAGGGGAGGCAGGGGTAAGAAGTAAAACGTCGGTGAGGAGGAATAGGGTGAAAGAAGGGGGGAAAAGTACAAAGGGGGTAAATAGAATGGAGGGGAATAGACAGTCAGTAATAATAACTGTGAATGTGAATGGGATGAACTCTGCTATAAAACAGAAGCGAATTGCAGAGTGGATTAAAAAACAGAACCCTACAATATGCTGTTTACAAGAAACACATTTGAAGCAGAGAGATACACACAGAGTAAAGGTAAAAGGCTGGAGCAGAATATATTATGCCTCAGCTAAAGTAAAAAAGGCAGGGGTAGCAATCCTTATCTCAGACAAAGTGCAGGCAAAAATAGATCTCATTAAAAGAGATAAGGAAGGAAATTACATCTTACTTAAAGGTACTATAGATAATGAAGTAATATCAACATTAAATATGTATGCGCCAAGTGGTATAGCATCCACGTTCTTAGAGGAGAAGTTAAATGAGTTACAAGAGAAATTAGACAGTAATACTATACTAGTGGGGGATCTGAATCTCCCCCTCTCAGAATTAGATAAATCTAGCCAAAAAATAAATAAGAAAGAAGTGAAAGAGGTGAATAGATTACTAGAAAAGTTAGACATGATAGATGTCTGGAGAAAATTGAATGGGGATAGAAAGGAATATACCTTTTTCTCAGCAGTACATGGCACATTTTCAAAAATTGACCATGTATTAGGGCACAAAAACATCATAGTCAAATGGAGAAAGGCAGAAATAGTAAATGCATCCTTCTCAGATCATGATGCAATAAAAATTACATGTAAGAAAGAGCCAGGGAAAAGTAGAATGAAAATCAATTGGAAACTAAATAATTTCATTCTAAAGAATGAATGGGCCAAACAAGAAATCATAGAAACAATCAATAACTTTATCCAAGAGAATGACAATAATGAGACAACATACCAAAATCTATGGGATGCAGCCAAAGCAGTGCTTAGGGGAAAATTTATAGCTCTAAATGCTTACATGAATAAGAAAGAGAAAGAGGAGATTAATGAATTGGGCATGCAACTTAAAAAGCTAGAAAAAGAACAAATTAGAAATCCCCAATTAGACACTAAATTAGAGATCCTGAAAATTAAAGGAGAAATTAATAAGATTGAAAGCAAAAAAACTATAGAATTAATCAATAAAACTAAGAGCTGGTTTTATGAAAAAACCAATAAAATAGATAAAATATTGGTTAATTTGATTAAAAAAAAGAAAGAAGAAAACCAAATTACCAGTATCAAAAATGAAAAGGGTGATGTTACCACCAATGAAGTGGAAATTAAAGCAATAATTAGGAAATATTTTGCCCAACTGTATGCCAATAAATTTGACAATCTAAATGAAATGGATAAATATTTACAAAAATACAAACTGCCCAGGTTAACTGAAGAGGAAATAAAATCCTTAAATAAACCCATATTAGAAAAAGAAATTGAACAAGCTATTAATGAACTCCCTAAGAAAAAATCCCCAGGGCCAGATGGGTTTACAGGTGAATTTTACCAAACATTTAAAGAACAATTAATTCCAATATTATACAAATTATTTGGAAAAATAGGTGAAGAAGGAGTTCTACCAAATTCGTTTTATGACACAAATATGGTGGTGATACCAAAACCAGGCAAAGCAAAAACAGAGAAAGAAAATTATAGACCAATTTCCCTAATGAACATTGATGCTAAAATCTTAAATAAGATATTAGCAAGGAGATTACAGCAAGTGATCACCAGGATAATACACTATGACCAGGTGGGATTTATACCAGGAATGCAGGGCTGGTTCAACATTAGGAAAACTATTAACATAATCAACCACATCAATAAGAAAACCAACCAAAATCATATGATTATCTCAATAGATGCAGAGAAAGCTTTTGACAAAGTACAGCACCCATTCCTAATAAAAACACTAGAGAGTTTAGGAATAGGGGGAGCTTTCCTTAGAATAATGAACAGTATCTACCTAAAGCCATCAGCAAGTATTATATGCAATGGAGATAAATTAGAGAGCTTCCCAATAAGATCAGGGGTGAAACAGGGATGTCCATTATCACCCCTATTATTTAATATTGTCCTAGAAATGTTAGCTTTAGCAATCAGAGAAGAGAAAGGAATTAAAGGAATTAGAATAGGCAAGGAGGAAACAAAACTATCACTCTTTGCAGATGATATGATGGTATACTTAAGGAATCCTCGAGAATCAAGTCAAAAATTACTTGAAACAATTAACAACTTTAGCAAAGTAGCAGGATATAAAATAAATCCACATAAATCATCAGCATTTCTATACATGACCAACAAAGTCCAGCAGCAAGAGATAGAAAGAGAAATTCCATTTAAAGTAACGGTAGATAATATAAAATACTTGGGAGTCTACTTGCCAAGACAAACCCAGGATCTACTCTATGAACACAACTACCAAACACTCTTCACACAAATCAAATCAGATCTAAATAATTGGAAAGATATCAATTGCTCATGGATAGGCAGAGCTAATATAGTAAAAATGACAATACTGCCTAAATTAATTTACTTATTCAGTGCCATACCAATCAGACTACCTAAAAATTATTTTATACAGCTAGAAAAAATAATAACAAAATTCATCTGGAAAAACAAAAAATCAAGAATATCCAGGGAAATAATGAAAAAAAATTCACAGGAAGGTGGGTTAGCGGTACCAAACCTGGAGCTTTACTATAAAGCGGCAGTCATCAAAACTATCTGGTACTGGCTAAAAAATAGAGTGGTAGATCAATGGAATAGGCTAGGCTCAGGAAATGCAGTAGTAAATGACACTAGTAATGTAGTGTTTGATAAACCCAAAGACTCCAGCTTCTGGGATAGGAACTCAGTATTTGACAAAAACTGCTGGGAAAACTGGCAGATAGTATGGCAGAAATTAGGCATAGACCAACATCTTACACCTTATACTAAAATAAGGTCAAAATGGATACCTGATTTAGACATAAGAGGTGATACCATAGGTAAATTAGGAGAGAAAGGAATAGTCTACCTATCAGATCTTTGGAAAGGAGAACAGTTTTTGACCAAACAAGAGATAGAGTATATTATAAAATGCAAAATGAATGATTTTGATTATATTAAATTTAAAAAATTTTGTACAAACAGAAGCAATGCATCCAAAATTGGAAGGGAGGCAGAAAACTGGGAAACAATTTTTGAGGCCAGTGCTTCTGATAAAGGCCTCATCTCTAAAATATATAGGGAACTAAATCAAATTTATAAGAATCCAAGTCATTCCCCAATTGAGAAATGGTCAAAGGATATGAACAGGCAGTTTTCTGATGAAGAAACCAAAGCTATCTATTCCCATATGAAAAAATGCTCTAAATCTCTAATGATTAGAGAGATGCAAATTAAAACAACTCTGAGGTACCACCTGACACCTATCAGATTGGCTAAAATGACAAAAAAGGAAGATAATAAATGTTGGAGAGGCTGTGGGAAAATTGGAACACTAATGAATTGTTGGTGGAGCTGTGAGCTGATCCAACCATTCTGGAGAGCAATTTGGAATGATGCCCAAAGGGCAATAAAGCTGTGCATACCCTTTGACCCAGCAATTCCACTTTTAGGTCTTTTGCCCAAAGAAATCATGGAAGGGGGAAAGGGACCCACATGTACAAAAATATTTATAGCTTCTCTTTACGTGGTAGCAAGGAATTGGAAGTTGAGGGGGTGCCCATCAATTGGGGAATGGCTGGACAAGTTGTGGTATATGAATACAATGGAATACTATTGTGCTGTAAGAAATGATGAGCAGGAGGAGTTCAGAGAAACCTGGAGGGTCTTACGTGAGCTGATGATGAGTGAGATGAGCAGAACCAGAAGAACATTGTACACAGTATCATCAACATTGAGTGTTGACCTACTGTGATGGACTATATTCTTCTCACCAATGCAATGGTACAGAAGAGTTCCAGGGAACTCATGATAGAAGAGGATCTCCAAATCCAAGAAAAAAAAAGAAAGAAAGAACTGTGGAGTATAGATGCTGATTGAACCATATTATTTCTTTTGTTTTGGGTGCTGTTGTTTTTTTTTCTATTTTGAGGTTTTGCATCACTGCTCTGATTTTTTCTCTTGTAACAGGATTAATGCAGAAATAGGATTAATGTTATTATGTGTATATATATGTGTGTGTGTATATATCTATATCTATATCTATATGTATAGAGATATGTAGATATAACCTATATCAGATTACCTGCTGTCTAGGGGAGGGGGGAGGGAGGGGAGGGAGGGAGAAAAATCTGAAATTGTAAAGCTTGTATAAACAAAAGTTGAGAACTATCTTTACATGAAACGGAAAAAATAAAATACCTTATACATTTAAAAAAAAAAGAAGAATAATACAGGGAAATAAAATGTACAACCTGACTGCATTTCAGTGCTTCTCTTTCCCACCTGCTGTACCTCGAACTTCTTTAATACAATAAGGGCCTTAGCTGCCTCTTGCCTTAGGGCACTCAGGTCCTTTATTCTAACTCCAAGCCCCTTTCACTTTGTAAATCCCCCTGCTTCTAACTTTCCTCTCCTTACTGCGACCACTGAACCCCTGTGTTTCTCTCTCACCGACCTTATGTCTGTCTGCTCCATCAGTCTGCCCTTCGGCCTCTCTTTTCTCTGCTCCTAGTCCTTCTAGTCTTCTCCTGTGTCCTTGTAGCCCCCCGTCTGTCTTCTTCCACTCTTTGCTGTCTCCAACCTTTCTAATCTCGTCAGCAGCCCCCTTCTCGTCTTCTTGTCAGTCCTCCCATCTCCTTGTCCGAACCTCTCTAATCATGTCAGCCGCCCCCCTGAGTCTAACTCCCAGGTCTATATATACCTTTTCTTCTCTCCACTCAAATTTCGGGGCCTCCTGCGCCCCCACAGACCAAGCTAATCCTCCAGCCAGGGCTGTGGCTGGTGGTAGGGGGTGTGCTCGAGCCTCACGTGCTACACCAGAGCCCAGCCTGGACAAGCCCAGGATGTCTCAGATACCTCCACTCAGGTCGGAGGGAGCTGGGGGCTTTTTCCCCCCAGCTGTCTGACCTGGCGTCTTGTACAGCCCATGGGGCTTTTCGGCTCAGCTGAAGCAGAGGGGGAGGGGCACCAACACCTCCCACACAAAAGAGACCCTGAGAGCCTAAAGCTTTCTAAGCTCAGCCTAAAGGTAGGGTCCCCAAATCAAAATAAATTTCCACACCAGGAATATTTTAAACGTCCTTTTCTTTTACCACCTTTTGTTTCTCTAGACTCTGATCTGATTGACAGAACTTAGAGACCTTGCTTGCAACTGAGTGCTCTTAGGGCCTTAGGAGAAGTAATTGATATTTAATTGGTAAAGCTAACACTAAAGAGTCAGTATGGAATATACCTAAAGGCCTGGAAAGAAAACACTAGTTGGTACAATTAAGAAAAGTCAAGTCAATAACCATTAAGTGCCTACTATATGCCGGGCACCATATAAGTGGTGGGGATACAAAAAAGGCCAAAATCAAAACTTCCTCATTAATCTATATCCTTAATATTATCCTTTATAAGAGAAACAAAATTGTTAGTAATACAATACAGCCTCCTCACACCAATTAAACATCACCCTTCTTTATTCTCCTGAAATTGTGGTGCTCATGATTCACAATCATATATCACAACTCAGTCAATGCTAAAAATATAAGTTTTGCAGCAGTGAGGCACTTAGCATCAGTGAAAGACAAACATTTTATAAAGTAAAATCCATTTTATTGACTTCTTATTCATTTAAGAGCCTAGTTCCATAGTCCACATGTAAGATCTATCTCAAGGCTAAAAAAAATATTCTGACAGACAACTCAATGGACACTCCATAAACCAAACCCTATACTTTTAAATATCTATTTCTTTTTCCAGTGTTGACTCATTATTAACAGAAAATCCTTTTATTAGGACTGGGCATTATATATCCTCCAGAATGCTGGGAAGCACCTTGGGTAAACACACAAATCTCTGTTTTTGCCATACTTGTTGATGCTCAATGGATTACTGAACAATACTCTACCCATGTCTCTGTCATAGGCTCATTTATAATATGCACCTATTTAAGGAGATTCTACCAAGTCATTTTTTTAAAATGAGTGAACAACAGGTTTATTTCTTTTCTACAGAAAAATAAATTGGATGACTATTAAAATCTTTCTGAATTACTATAGAAAATTATCGACAAAAACTTCCTTATTGATTTCACATTCTTTGATTCAAGGATCCTTCAATGCACACATAGATCTTTCTCTAAGGTTTTATACAGAATGGCAAATGTTTCACTACCTGATGATAGCTTTTTGATCTTTGGGGAGGGGAAGGGAAGTTCCTGTTACAATCTTTTTTTTTATTTATTTAGAATCTTCCTGTCTCTGAAATAGCTCGACAATGCATATATCACACACACACATACACACAGATATATTTTTTTAATACACCCATACACACACACACACACACACACACACACACACATATATATATAAAACCAGAAAAGAATAATACTGGAAGCACCAGAACGCCTAAAAATCTCTCTCTTAAATGCCTGTCAGACTTTTCTTAATCCTCGTCTAATCCTGTCCTCTCTGTAAGCTCTGATACTCTTCTTGATTACTCACTACTCTCTCTTTATACTCTCTTCTTTTTGGATTTTCATGACATTGCTTTCTTGGTTCTCTACGCAATTGCTCCTTTGCAGTCTCCTTTGCTAAATCTTTGTCGGGTCATGCCTGCTAACCTTGGGGGCCTGCCAAGGCTCCATATTGGAACCTTTTTTCTCTTCTCCCTCTACGCTATTTCACTTGGTGATCTCATCAGTTCCCATATTTTCATTGATCATTTCTATGTAGATTATTCTCAGATCCAGCCATAACCTCTCTCCTGTTCAATCTAGCATCTCCAATTACCTATTTTAGTCAATTTGCTATTCTCCATTAATTTTTATCTACAAAATGTTCTTGCAATGGTCTGATTTAGCTGAGTATCATAACAAGTTCTCTGAAAACTTACTTTCCTTTATAGGAAGAAGGGAAATTTTGGAAGATTTTATATGTATTGAAAACTGAGGAGCAACTGATGGGTGCTGCTGACTACAAAAGTTAAAAGAGTTCAGGAACAACAGAAATCTATGGGCCCTCACATGGAAATACAATCTGCATCTAACCAAAATCAGAGCCAAAAGATATGGGAATGAAAGTGGGAGTAAGGAAGAGATTTAGAACTCCTACTAGTAGTAAGACTTCCTCAACCTTACCCTATTAATACACAGATGATTTCTAATTTCCTCCACTGAGGGAACAGGTGGTGTGCCAGCTTTTATCACCAAGAAATCTGGGAGGTTATAAGTCATGTGTCACTGGAAAAATGGCTCCTCATGACATGGCCTAATACAGCCAAAAGGTACTGCAACTGAATTCCATAGACTTGGGGAACTCTCTGAGGACTAACTTTTACAAATTCAGCTAAATCAATTAAAAAATTCATATAGGCACCATCATCGGTCTTTTTAACTAGCCCTAAGAGGTTGTTATATGGGGAACTGGCATAGCACATAGCACATAATAGGTGCTATTTAAATGCTTATTTGCTTGCTTGCCTGACCAGATTAACAAGGCCCAGGTAAATTACATGGCATTACTGACCTTGTCAATACTCATCCCCCCTCCCCAATCCTTTGCCTGTGACCACTCAAGGAGCAGTTTGCCTTTCACTTACAGAGTCTTCTTTCCCCTGGGCCACTTCATTCTGCTATATTGTAGTGAGCAGAGAACTGAAAGAAGCTTCTCTTCCTGAAGGTACACTGGTGACATAATGTTGACTGTACCAGACGAGGCCAGAGTGGGTAAGGTACTAAATTGAATGGTGACCCATATGAGAAGAAGGGATGGGAAATTAACCCCTTAATTAAGGATTAATTAATCAAGGATCTAACCTACTCAGTAGTTTTGGGGTATTTCCCAAATGGACAGAAGAACCCAGATGAATCCAAAATACAGTAAGTGTCTGACACAGACTTCCCCACAACCCAAAAAGAAAACAAAGAGGCTTATTGGATTTTTTAGGTTCTAGAGAACCCACATTCCTCACTTGGATATTAATGGGCCCCCATTTACCAAGATACTTATAAATTTTCCTCTTTCAAGTGAGGCCCGAAACAGCTACAGAAGACCTAAAGCAGGCATCCACCAGTACCCACCCTCTTGGATACTAATGACCCTGTGGGGCCCATGTTTTTGGAGGTCTTTTAGAGATCTGATGTTTGTGGAAATATCAGGTAGTCTAAGTCTTTGGTAGATACCTAAGGATGACCACAAAAAATGATTGTGAGATTTCTTCTAGAGCTGAAATGTTCCCAAAGCAGCCATTCACTATACTGATTTTGAAAAGCAGTTACTCCCCTACTACTGGGCCCTAATTAGGTCTGCTGGGTTTTTAAGCATCCAACATTGTTGAATGTTGGAATGGGCTTTTGATTTTTTTGTGGGGCAATGAGGGTTAAGTGACTTGCCCAGGGTCACACAGCTAGTAAGTGTCAAGTGTCCGAGGCCGGACCTGAACCCAGGTCCTCCTGAATCCAGGGCCTGTACTCTACTCACTGCGCCACCTAGCTGCCCCTTGGAATGGGCTTTTGAAACCAAATCATTGTTGCCATGTCACAATCATGGTGGAGTAACATACCTCTCAAATGACATGTCCTTAACAAATCAACACTATCTCAAGTTCAGAAGTTTTGTGGTGACAGTCTCTAAGAAAATATAAGGGTAGTAAGGATGGACTGGTTTAGCTGCATGACCATGAGCAAAATACTGCTTAAAACCTCAAGTCCTAGGGGGCAGCTAGGTGGTGCAGTGGATAAAGCACTGGCCCTGGATTCAGGAGGACCTGAGTTCAAATGTGGCCTCAGACACTTGACACTTACTAGCTGTATGACCTTGGGCAAGCACTTAACCCGCATTTCCCTGCAAAACAAACAAACAACAAAAAAAAAGCCCTCAAGTCCTTTGCTCTAGTCCCTATACAATCACCTGGGTTCAAATATCAGTGATCCCTAGGAGGTTTTCGCACATTCTGGGGAAATGGTTCAGGTCACACTCTTATCCTTGTCAATAGTTAGGATAACCCTTTTTCATAAAGGGTTTCAGGGATTGTGGAATAAAATTGTTGGGGGCTGCTCTGTTTCTAATGACATGGGAGAGATGAAATTGTTTTTGCATAATTATGGTTACTGTGATTTTACATGGAATAAAAGAGATCCCTTAGCTCACCTGGTAGCATCCTATGTCCATAAACATACGTATTTTCTTCTTTTTTCCCTTTTCTCCTTAGTATAGACCATGTCAAGAGGCCTATCCAATAAAAGCCCTAAAAGCATTTAAATAGCAAAAGGATTTCTGGAAGATCCTTAGGATCTTGTCACCATAGGGTAGGGGGCCTTGGGGTATACTAAGCCTAGTGTATTCTATCTATAAATGTGCCAGAGGAACATCAGCACAAGTTTTTATAAATAGGTCATAAAGCCAGCAGGATATTGGTTCTGGACTATAAAAGTATAAAGAGTAGACATAGCTAGCCCCTCAAAAGGTCACATACTCAGAGAGGTAGGGCCCAGCAGTGCATACCTCAAAGCACATTGAACCAGAGCAGGAGAAAGGGTCATTTCAATAAACAGGTAAGCACACAGAGGGAAGGTGGAGAGTAGAAGAATTGGGACTTGCAATATGATCTCCAAAATCTGATTGACCCTGTCAGGGCCACAGCCAAAACAGAGTCAATTTCCAGATGGAGATTATGAAAAGAGAAAGTGGAAGAGGAAGAGATGGGACTGATACCAGCAAAGGGAGGGGTAGAAAAAGCCAAGGGATTCTGGCATAGAGAGGGATTAATACCAGCCATCCTATCCACAATTGCTGTAGCAGAAACATCTAGATTACAGAAAGAATGGGGCCTGTCCATCCCATCCAGTTGAATGGCACAGTGGATATAATGAGGGGCCTAGAGTCAGGAAGACTCATCTTCCTGAGTTTATATGCATGCTCAAACATTTACTAGCTTTGCAACCCTGGGCATTCCATTTAACCTTGTTTAACTGTTTCCTTATCTGTAAAATGAGCTAGAGAAGGAAATGGCAAACCACTCTAGTATCTTTGCCAAGAAAACTCCAACTAGGGTTGCAAAGAGTTCTACACGGATGAAACAACAACTTAAAACTGAAAATTAAATTTTAAAAATTCATACTTATCAGATGGATCATCATGACAAAAAAGGAAAATGACAAATGCTTAAGGGGATGTGGAAAAATAGGTATACTAATGCACTGCTGGTAGAGTTGTAAACTGCTTCAACTATTCTGGAGAATAATTTGAAAGTATGTCCAAAGACCTTTAAAACTCTGCATACCCTTTGACCCAGCAAAACCAAAACTAGATCTCTATCCCAAAGAGATCAAAGAAAAAAGAAAAGGACCTTTATGTAGAAGATATTTATAGCAGCTCTTTTTTTGTGATGGAAAAGCACTGAAAATTGAGGGGATGCCCATCAGCTGAGGAATGGATGAACAAGTTGTGGTCAGTTCCAAGAAAATAAAGGTTTTACTCAAATGTATAAAGGACACAAAAACAATTCAAGGATGCAGGTTTCATGGTTAAAATATGGTTATCGGATATAGGGTCATATCAGAGAGAACACAGGTTAGAAAAAGTTCAAAGGATACAAGTTCTATTTGGACAATGAGTTCACATCAGAAACATCATTCATCACATATCTCTATTAAAGCCTAGTGTATGCCAAACATATGTTAGGTTTTTAGTAAATATAATGCTTAAAGGGAAGGGCTATAAAAGAGTGACTAGCTTTATTCTGACAGGTTAAAATTTTAAACTGTTTTGTTTACTTATCAAACTTTATGCAGCATACTCAGCACCAAAGATTTTTAGGGTACATAAAAAGCAGTAACTATTAATTTAAGTCAATTCTCAATAATCTGTGATAAATGTAGCTGTCACAAATTCTGCAAAATGGTGAATAATCCAAAAAACCTTTGTAATTTATTTTCAAATGTACATTTGAACAAAGTTATGGCTGGCATGCTAAGACTCACATGCTTTGATTAAATTTAAACTACATTGTTGAGAACTGATTCGGGAACCAGAAAATTGTCAAGCATTACCATTCTTTCGCCTGCTTCCTCCTACTCCACTACCTCCTAGAGTAGGGCAAAGCACTAACCTAAGTCACCTGCTATTTAAGACACTGCAAGAGTTGACTAATAATAAGAAAAAATAGACCAATTCAAAATAATAGCAAAGGAATAACTATTTAGCAGGCAAAAATGAGAAATTAGCATTTGGTCATAAAAGAAAAAATGTAATCCCCAAATACTATGGTTAAAATTTTTGGATGAGACTCTTAAAAGTTATATTTTTTAAATGGTAATAAATGCTACCAGGCACTACCATACTATATAAAGAAATATTTTCTTATATTATATGAAAACCCATATTTATTTTTTAATAAACATTTTTATTTAAAGCTTTGAGTTTCAAATTCTATCCCTCCTTCATTTCTTCCCCTTCCTGAGACAGTAAAAAAAAAATCAGGTATAGCTTATATATATGCAATTATGTAAAATATTACCATATTAGTTATTTTTTATAAGAAAACTTGAATAAAAGAAAAAATGAAAAAGTGAAAAACAGCATGTTTCAGTCTATTTTTAATCAATATCAGTTCTTACTTTAGAGGTGGGTGGTATGCTTCATCATTAGTCCTTTGGGATTGTCTTAGATCATTGCATTGCTGAGAATATTTAAGTCATTCATACACAGTTCTTCATTGAACACTATTACTGTCACTATGTACAATGTTCTCCTGGTTCTGCTCACTTCACTATGAATCGGTTCATATAAGTCTTTCCAGGACTTTCTGAAATCATCCTGCTTGTAATTTCTTATAGCACACATCTTGTTTAGCCACTCTCCAGTTGATGGGCATTCCTTTGATTTCCAATTCCTAGTCACTACAAAAAAAACTGCTAGAAATATTTTCGTACAAATAGGTCTTTTTTCCTTTTTGGGGATATCTTTGGTATATAAAACTAGCAATCGTATTGCTAGATCAAACGGTATGCATAGTTCCAACTAGCTTTCCAGAATGGATGGATTAGTTCACAACTCCACCAACAGTGAATTAAACGTCCCAGTTTTCCCACATCCCTTCTAACATGCAACATTTTCCTTTTTTGTTAAATTAGTCTCTCTGATAAGTGTGGGTTTGTACCTCAGAGTTAAAAAAAAAACCATAGAAATGATCTCACCCAAAAACTTCCTAGAGAGGTCAGAGATGCTCCCAGGGAAGCTGGAAGGCTACAGGGAATGTTTAAGATTCCACCTAGGTCTTGTCCATCCAGTGCTAGCCAACTGAGTTTCCCAAATTTAAGTGTCTGTGCTTATATCTCAATGGATCTTAATTTGAATGTTTATGAATACTGTTATACATTTCAATGAACCTTGCCAGGAACTGCCTTCTCTACAAAATAGCTTAGCTGCTAAGTGAAATTCCTGTGTTAGTATTCTTCTCTGAACCCCTATATAACATAAACCTCACAGAAACTTTTTCTGGTTTTCTTCCTCTCCCAAATGACCAAATAAATTCATTTCTAAAATTATTTCAGATTTTGGGGTTCATTCTCATGACTAATGTAGAAAAATAGGGATACTCTTAATTTCCTTGAGCCTTCCGGTTATCCAGGTAACCAGAGAACTGTATGAAGACATACCAACAATCCACTGTAGTGGGCAGGAGTAGACCCTCTGAAGCAGTTTCAGCTCATGTCAACTTATCCCCACCTTTATCTTATTGTTTGTGCTTGAGGCTTACACTGGCAGATTGTGAATGGAATGAAGAAGTATTTGTCATTATCAGCACTGGTAACAGATTCCTGATTGTACAGACATCTCACCAGAAAAAAACAAGGCCATCTTAACTGTATCCCCTAAATCTGAGACCCTGATGTTTAAATATCACCTTCTCCAAGTGAATGTGGGGGTTCTCTCTCAAGATTCCTCTATACATGCATGTCCATGTTGCTGAGGAGAAATAAAATGGGTGTTTATTTAGACAACTGTGCTTCACTCTTTTTGGTTTTGTGGGGGACAGTTTTCTTAAATTGTTAGTGTTAACACTAACAATTATGGTGAGAAGTGATGGGATTTTCCTGATATTTATTTGGTCTATGTAAACCCAAAGGTTTTCAAAGTTTCTCAAAGCTAAATGTCTATGATTTAAGGATTGAACAGAAGCTGGATCCAACCAAAACCAGATCAGATTAGACAGGGTGGGAGTCCCCTGGGGTTCAGTTTGGACATAGTCAAGGCCATGGCATAGTTAGGACTCATGATTCCAGAAAATTAAGGGGCTCTCTCTGGCCTTAGTCCAGGGAAATATTTGCAGAATTAGCCCACGTCTACCTAATCCACAAGCAAGTAATCCCCTTGACTTGATCAGCTTGGCAAATAATTGCAAAAAGTTGGTTAAAATGGGTCTGTTCCTTGGATAGAATTTTCTCTTTCTTTTTCCCTCTTTTTCTTTCTCTTCCTATAGTTCCTATAGTTCTCAACCTTGTCATGATACTTGATTTGTGACTGTAGAGTCCATCCCATCAGTACAACATTATCAGATATTCATGTCTTGTCCTATCTTAGTTAGCTAACAAAGAAGACCCTAGGTTAGTGAAGGAAACTTGTATTTGGCAGGCAGTAAAGAGGACTTTGGGACTTCCACTTCAGAAGTCCTCTAAAACTTCTAAACCTACACAAGGTCTTGTTTACCCAGGAGAACTTTGAAGGAGAACATCTAGTCACTCAGAAGGACTGGTTATTTAAGCACAGAAAAGGAGCTTAGAATAAGGGTGGGAAAGACTAATGAAGTGTCACACCTAAAAACATCCTGCTGTTCGATCATTTCAGTCAGGTCCAACTCTTTGTGACCCCATTTGGGATTTTCTTGGCAAAGATACTGGAGTAGTTTGCCATTTCCTTTTCCAGTTCGTATTACAGATGAGGAAACACAGACAAACAGGATTAAGTGACTTGCCCAAGGTCATGTAGTTGGTGTGGAGGACAAATTTTAATTTGGGTCTTCCTAACTCCAGGCTCCTAAGAGCCCTCCAGGCTATGTGTAAAATAATGAGGAAGAATTTATTCTCACTGACCTTTTGATCAGATTTTCTGTGGGAGATAAGTAGGAAATTTGCTATTCTCTCTTTTTCTCTGTCTTCACAATTCTGGCCAGGTTGGAGATTGAAGAAATAAAGAGAAGACAAGTAAAGAAAGTAAATTATTTTCCTGATTTGCAGAAATTTTTATGGCATTATAAACTAATTACAGATTAAATTTGTTACTGAAATTTAATATTTTTACTATAAATTTCCAAATGATTGTTTAAATGTTTTTGTAACTGCTGAAACATTTTAGTGGATTTTAGGAGGTTTGCAGCTAGAATTAGGGTTGAATGCAAACTTCTCAGGTTGTTCTCTCCCTTTCCACAAAGGGTGATAGGAAGGTGATTTTTGCCTTTTAGAAAATAAACAGAACTAAAGGTACTTTGCAATGATTCAACAAAACTGTTGACCTAAATTAGTAGTGAAACGACCTAAATTAAAATAGATTATGCAACTCAAGAAATAAAACAGTTAGCAATTAATTGGTATTATATAAGAAAAAATTACCAGAGAGAATGCTTGATCATGGAGATAGGTAGAACATTAAAGACAGATGGAGTCCTTTTGTATGAAAAGCAAGAGCTTGAAGTTTGGGAAAGAGGTTTGAAGTTACTCATCTGAGATAAAAATATAAAAAACTTTTTGTAGAAATGCCTGGTTAGCAATTTCAAATAGACAATATTCTAGCAAGTGATAAAATTTACCAAAAGGAAACTATGGAAATAATTTTGCAGCATGGAATTGAGTATAGTATACTAAAATTCTGTCTTTGAAGGACCATTAGAAGGGTGTGTCCAAATATTTAGAGCCCCATGAGTTCCAAAAGAAAGCTGGGAATGTGAGATGGCCACTATCAATCTTTGAAAATGGGCTAACTGAAAGCAGTGAATTTTTAAATTTGAGGCCCTGGCAGCTAATAGTCCTCAGGAAGGATGATCAAATGACAAAAGTAATTGTAAAGTGCTTATCCTGGCATCTGGAACATGGTAAGCACTATATAAATGTTACTTATTACTATCTTTATTAAGTGTAATTACCCTATACAGGTGTTGAATGTGATTTACACAGAATGCCAGACTAATAGATAAAGTGATTTTCTATATAAAAGGATTCAGAAACACATTCAACTGAATTGATATTAATTGGCAAAAAGTGTCACATTATTTTGTTGTTAGGATATAAATTTTTTCTTGTATTATGAATTTTAGGAAACTACTCTATTGAAAAATGCTGTGAACTTGAAAAATCATACCCAGAGTATGATATAATTATATCATTCGAAAATGATTTTTTGGAGCAGAGCCAAGATGGCTTTTAGAGCTCCCCGCAATCCATCCACATACCTCCAAATGATGCCATAAAGCAATTCCTGGAGCAGCAGAACCCACTGAGTGAGATCATTTTCCAGCCAAAGATGGCTTAAAAGTATGGCAGGGAAGGTCTGCTGTACTGTGCTGATAGGGGAGTGTAGCCACGCCACTTAGATCCAACCCCAGGCAGGTCATGCCTCCAGAGCCTCAGAATCATAAGTGTCAGCAATTATTTCTGGAACTCAGTTCACAGACTGCTGAGGAGGCCCAGCAGTTGGCTGGAGGGAGATAGCAGAGGTCTCTGCTGGAGCTTAAGTGGAGTGCTGTTGTGTTGCCCAGGAAGCCAACTAGAATGGCAGCAGTCCAGTGAGGGAGGGGCACAGGCACACCAAGCTTGCGCACACAGAGAATCAGATTTCTGCTTCCATGTTAAAGAGCAAGCAGGCCTGTGGTTACTTACAGACCAGCCGAGCTGAAAATGAGCCTCTCCTTAAATCGTACCACCTGGGACACCCTGAAGCTTGGGGCAGTGCATCCAGGAAGTAGTGCCCCACTTTAAGGAGTTAAGGGCCAGGAGATAGGCTGGGATAATAAGCAAGCAGAAAAAGATTTGGACCATTGAAAATTTCTTTGGTGACAAGGTAGATCAAAATGTACCCTCAGAAGAAGATGGCAAAGTCAAAGCTCCTACATCCAAAGCTTCCAAGAAAAAAGTGACTTCGTTTCTGGCAATAGAAGTGCTCAAAAAGGACTTTTAAGATAAAGTAAGAAAGGTAGAGGGAAAAGTAAGAGAGGTAAAGGAAAAAATGAAAAGAGAAATGAAAGTGATGCAGTAAAATCATGAAAAAAAGTCAACAGCTTGAAAAGCCAAATGGAAAAGGAGATACAAAAGCTCTCTGAAGAAAATCACTGCTAAAGAATTAGGATTGAATAAATAGAAGCTAATGACTTTATGAGAAAGAAAGAAAGCAAATAAAATAAAACAAAGCAAATCCAAATGAACAAAAAAATAAAGGGCAATGTGAAATATCTCCTTGGGAAAACAGCTGACCTAGAAAATAGATCCAGGAGAGATAATTGGAAAATCATTGTACTACCTGAAAACCATGATCAAAAAAAAGAGCTTAGCCATCATCTTCTAAGAAATTGTCAGGGAAAATTGCCCTGATATTCTAGAAGCAAAAGGTAAAATAGAAATTAAAAGAATCCATTGATCACCTCCTGAAAGAGATCCCAAAATGAAAACTTCCAGGAGTATTATTAGTCAAATTCCAGAGCTCCCAGGTCAAGGAGAAAATATGCAAGCAGCTAGAAAGAAACAATTCAAGTATTGTGGAACCACAGTCAGGATAAAACAAAATCTAACAGCTTCTACATTAAAGGACTGGAGGGCATGGAATATGATACTCTGGAGGGCAAAGGAACCGGGATTACACCAAGAATCACCTACCCAGAAAAACTGAACATAATCTTTCAGGGGAGAAAAATGGGACTTCAATGATAAAAAGGACTTTCGGGCATTCATGATGAAAAGATCTGAACTGAATAGAAAATTTCACTTTCAAATACAAGACCCTAGGGAAGAATTAAAAGGTAAACATAAGAAAGAAATTAAGATGGATGTTAAAAGGTTAAACTGTTTACATTCCTACATGGGAAGATGATACTTCTAACTCATATAAGAACTTTCAAAATATTAAGCCAGCTGAGAGGAATATACTTAGAGGGCACAGGTATGAATTGAATATGAATATGAAGGGATGATATCTATAAAGCATTTATTTCTTGTTTATTTCCCACCCTTTTTGTGGGGCAGGCAGGGTGGGGTAGCTTGTGTCTGGGGCCAGATCTGGGCACAGGGCCTCCTGGGTCCAGGGCTGGTGCTTTGTCCACTATGTCACCTAGCTGCCCCATGATGACATCTTTAAAATAAAATTAAGGGGTGAGGAATTCACTGGAAGAAAGGGAAAGGGAGAGGTTGAATGGGGTAAAGTAGCTTACATAAAAGAAACAAGAAAAACCTTATGGAGGGGAGAGGAAGAGGGGGAAGGAGTGGGGTAGTGAGTGAACCTTACTATCATCAGAACTGGCTCAAAGAGACACTCAAATGGATATAGTAATATATCTTGTCCTGCGGGAAAGTGGGAGGGGAAGGGGATATGAGAGGGAGAGGCAAAGGAGGGAGGACACATTGGGGTAGAGGGCAGTAAGAAGCAAAACACTTTTGAGGAGGGATAGGGTGAAGGAAGATAGAAAATAGAGTAAATATCAAGGGGAGGGGGCAGCTAGGTGGCGCAGTGGATAGAGCACCGGCCCTGGAGTCAGGAGTACCTGAGTTCAAATCCGGCCTCAGACAATACTTACTAGCTGTGTGACCCTGGGCAAGTCACTTAACCCCAATTGCCTCACTAAAAAAAAAAAAAACAGAAAAAAAAATATCAAGGGGAGGGAATAGGATGGAAGGTAATACAGCTAGCAATAATAACTGTTAAAGAAATGATGAGCAGGATGCTATCAGAAAGACTTATGAAAAATGCAATCCATCTACTGAGAAAGAACTGATGGTATCTGAATACAGTTTGAATTATAATTTTTTTTTAGTTCTTTTTTCTAAAGTTATTTTATCTGTTTTCTTTCACAACCTGACTAATGTGAAGATGTTTTGCATGACTGCACATGTATAACTTAACAAAAAAAGAAAGAAAAAAGAAAAAAAGAAAAAAAATTTAACTTAGATGTTGTTAGATTACTAATTGAGCTGGTAAAAAATGGGATCACAATGTTTGAAAACTGTTAAGTTGTTAATTGGGCATATTTTGTTTTAAAATGGATAGCTTTTTGGATGAAGTTATTGAGACTTTCTATTTGGTCATGGTCATAAGATATTACCGACTCTATGAGAGAAGCAGCTGACAACAGGCTGTAAATTGGTTAGATAAGGAACTAGGACCAATCACAGCTGAAGTAAAAGCAACAGGAGGCAGCTAGGTGGCCCCAGTGGATAAAGCACCGGCCCTGGATTCAGGAGGACCTGAGTTCAAATCCAGCCTCAGAAACTTGACACTTAATAGAGCTGTGTGACCCTGGGCAAGTCACTTAACCCTTATTGCCCCACCAAAAAAAAAAAAGAGAGAGAGAGAAATCAACAAAATTAGACTACAGTCTAGCACTAGGATATACATAAACATACATATACATACATATATATAGGTTACACACACACACACACACACACACATATATGTCCTAGCTCAGCAAGGTAGTGGCACAGCAGGCCAGCTGTAAGGCCCTCAGCCCAAATGCAGATGGCAAGCTGCAAGTTGCTGAGGCCTCAAAGCAGAAAGTCCTGGGCTCCCAGCAAAAGGAGCCTGGGACAGTGCATTCCGTATCTCAGGAGAAGAGCGAAAAAGGCTAAAATATGAATAAGAAACAGAAAAGAAAACCTCACCATAGAAAATTACTATGGTGACAGGGAAGACCGAAATATAAACTCAGAAGACAACGATGTCAAAATAAATACCTACATGTGAAGCCTTAAACGGAATAAGGAACTGGTCTTGAGATCAAAAAGTCCTCTTAGAAGAGCTCAAAAAGGATTTTATAAACCAAATAATAGAGATAGAAGAAAAATTGGGAAAGAAATGCAAGAAAAAGTCAATAGCTTAGGAAAATAAAATAATGCCTTAAAAATACACCTGGAAAAATAGAAAAGGAGGTACAAAAGCTGACTGGGGAAAGTAATTCCTTAAGAATGAGAACTGGGTAGATGGAAGCTAATGACTTAATGAGACAACATGAAGAAATAAAGCAGAATCAAAAGAACATAAAAATAGAAGAAAACATAAAATACCTCTTCAGAAAAACAACAGACCTGTAAAATAGATCCAGGAGGGACAAATTTAAGAATAATTGGACTACCCTGAAGACCACGATCAACAAAAGAGACTGGAGAGCATATTTCACATCATTATCAGGGAGAACTGTTCCAATTTCTAAGAACCAGAGGAAAAAATACTTATTGGAAGAATCTATCGATCACCTCCCTGAAAGAGAGTTCCAAAAGGAAAACTCCGAGGAATATTGTAGCCAAATTCCAGAATTAACAGGTAAAGGAGAAAATACTGCAAGCAGCCAGAAAGAAACAATTTAAATATCAACGAGCAACAATCAGGATTACACAGGACCTGGCAGCTTCAACATTAAAGGATCACGTGAGCATTCAACAAGACAGGAGACTTTACAACTTTCCTAATGAAAATCCAAGAACTCAAAGGAAAATTTAATCTACATCTACAAGACTCAAGAGAAGCAAAAATAGGTAAGACCGGGGTGAGGAGGAGAGGGATGGGGAAAACCATGTTATTCAATAAGGTTTAAATGTTGTATCCCTACATGTGAAGATGATACTTGTAACTCTTGAGAACTGTATCTTTATTAAGGAAGAGTACACATAGAGGGTGTGGGTATAAGTTGATTTTAATGTTATGAATTAAAAACAAAACTTAAGAAGTGACAAAAAGGATTTTGCTGGGAAAAGATGAAAAGGAAGGCAAAAATGGGTAAATCACATAACATGAAGAGGTACAAAAGAGCTATTGCAATAAAGGGGAAGAAAGGAGGGGTGAGCATTGTTTTAACCTTACATTCATCTGATTTGGCTCAAAGAAGGAATAACATACACACTCATTTGGTTATAGAATTTTATCTTACCCTACAGGGAAGTAAGAGGAAAAAGAGGGAAGAAAAGAGTATGGTGCTGATAGAAGGGAAGGTAAAACTAGGGCAAAAAGGCAAAAAAAAAGGGAGGTGGGGAGAATAGAAGGGAGGGCAAAAATTAAGAGGCAAAAGGAAGGTAGGTAGGAAGGACAGATTGAGGGAAGTGGTGGTCAAAAGCAAAACACTGGTGGGAAAGGACAGGGGGAAAAGAAAAAGAAAAGAAAAGTATAAAGAAGGGGAAAAATAGGATGCAGTTAGAAATCATAACTGAATGTGTATGGGATGAACTCTCCCATAAAACAGAAGCAGATAGCAGAGTAGATTGAAAAACAGAATTCGACAATATGTTATTTACAAGAAATACAGTTGAAGCACAGAAATACACACAGAGAGTAAAGGTAAAAGGTTGGAGTAGAATATATTATGCTTCAGCTGAAGTAAAAAAAGCAGAGGGAGGAATACTTATCTCAGACAAAGCAAAAATAAAAATAGACCTAATTAAAAGATATGGGGGAAGGGGGTACAGCTAGATGGCGCAATGGATAAAGCACTGGATTCAGGAGGACCTGAGTTCAAATCCAACCTCAGACATTTGACACTTACTAGCTGTGTGACCCTATGCAAGTCACTTAACCCTCATTGCCCTGGAAAAAACAAACAAAAAAACCATAAAAGAGATAAAGAAGGAAACTACATCTTACTAAAATATACCATAGTCAATGAAGTAATAGCAATATTAAACATACATGCACCAAGTGGTATAGCATCCAAATTCTTAGAGAAGTTAATTGAGTTACAGGAAAAAATAGATAGTAAAATTATATCTGGGGGACCTCAACCTCCCTCAAAACTAGATAAATCTAACCACAAAATTAATAAGAAAGAAGCTAAGGACGTAAGTAGAATTTTAGAAAAATTAAACATAATAGGCCTTTGGAGAAAACCGAACTGGGATAGAAAGGTATATACTTTTTCTCAGCAATGCATGGCACCTAAACAAAAACTGACCATGTATTAGGGCATAAAAACTTCACAGTCAAATGTAGAAAGGCAGAAAATTAATGCATCCATTTCAGATCATGATGCAATAAAAATTATGTGTAATAAAGGACCATGAAAAGATAGACCAAAAATTAATTGGAAACTAAATAATCTCATCCTAAAGAATGAGTGGGTCAAACAACAAATAATAGAAACAATCAATTATTTTATCCAAGAGAATTACGATATTGAGACAACATACAAAAACTTATGGAATGAAATAAAAACAGTTTTTAGATGAAATTTTATATCTCTAAATGCTTACATGAATAAAATAGAGAAAGAGGAGATCAACGATTTGGGCATGAAACTAAAAAATCTAGAAAAAGAACAAATTAAAAATCCCCAAATTAAATACTAAATTAGAAATTCTGAAAATTAGATTAATAAAATTGAAAGTAAGAGAATTATAGAATTAATAAATAAAACTCTATGAAAAAATAAACTAGATAAACTAGATAAACCTCAATTTAGTTAATTTGATTTAAAAAAAAAGAAGAAGAAAACCAAATTATCAGTATCAAAAATGAAAAGGGTAAATTAGCCACCAATGAGAAGAAGAAATTAAAGCAATAATTAGGAAATATTTTGCCCAACTGTTTGCCAATAAATTTGACAACCTAAATGAAATGGATGAATATTTACAAAATATAAACTGCCCAGATTAACAGAAGAGGAAATAAAATCCTTAAATAAGCCCATTTGAGAAAAAGAAGTTGAGCAAGACATCAATGGACTCCCTAAGAAAAAGTCTCAGGGCCATGTGGGTTTACAAGTGAATTCTATCAAAGATTTAAAAAACAATTAATTCCAATACTATCCAAACTATGGAAAAATAGGTGAAGACAGAATTCTACCAATTTCTTTTTATGAAAGAAATATAGGGCTGATACCCGAACAAAGAAGAAAAACAAAACAGAGAAAGAAAATTATAGACCAATCTCCCTAATGAATTTGGGGGGGGGGCAGGGCAATGAGGGTTAAGTGACTTGTCCAGGGTCACACAGATAGGAAGTGTCAAGTGTCTAAGGCTAGATTTAAACTCAGGTCCTCCTGAATCCAGGGCCCATGCTTTATCCACTAAAAATTCTAAATAGAGTATTAGCAAAGAGATTACAGCAATTTTTCACCAAGATAATATACTATGGGGGCAGCTAGGTGGCACAGTAGATAAAGCACCAGCCCTGGAGTCAGGAGGACCTGAGTTCAAATCCAGCCTAAGACACTTGACACTTACTAGCTGTGTGATGCTGGGCAAGTCACTTAACTCTCATTGTCCCACAAAAAAACAAAAGAAAGAAAGAAAAAGAAAAAATAAGAGAGAAAGATAATATACTATATATACTATATACTAGGTGAGATTTATACCAGGAATGCAGGGCTGCTTCAGTATTAGAAAAACTATCAACATAATTGACCACATGCATAACAAAAGTAAACAAAATCCTATGATTGTCTCACTAGATGCAGAGAAAGTTTCTGACAAAATACAAAACCCATTTCTATTAAAAACACTAGAGGAGGGCGGCTAGGTGGCACAGTGGATAGAGCACCGGCCCTGGATTCAGGAGTACCTGAGTTCAAATCCAGCCTCAGACACTTAACACTAGCTGTGTGACCCTGGGCAAGTCACTTAATGCCCATTGCCCTGCAAAAAAAAAAAAAAAAAGCACTAGAGAACATAGGAATAAATGGAGTTTTCCTTAAGATGATAAACAGCATCTATTTAAAACCATCAGCAAGCATTATATGCAATGGGGAAAAGTTAAAGGCACTCCCCAAAAGATCAGGGGTAAAACAAGGATGTCCATTATCACCAATATTATTCAATATTGTACTAGAAATGTTAACCTTAGCAATAAGAGAGGAAAAAGAAATTGAAGGAATTAGAATAGGCAAGGAAGAAACCAAACTATCACACTTTCTTTGCAAATGACATGATATTATACTTAGAGATTCCTAAAGAATCAACTTTAAAAAACTACCTGAAACAATTAAAAACTTTAGCAAAGTTTCAGGTTATAAAATAAGCCCACATAAATCATCAGCATTTCTATATATGATCAACAAAGCACAGCAGCAAGAAAGAGCAATTCCATTTTTTTTGTTTGTTTTGTTTTTGTTTTTGGTGAGGCAATTGGGATTAAGTGATTTGCCCAGGGTCACACAGCTAGTAAGTGTAAAGTGTATGAGGCCAGATTTGAACTCAGGTCCTCCTGAATCCAGGGCCGGTACTTTATCCACAGGGCCACCTAGCTGCCCCCCATTTTTTTTTTCATTCAGGATTATACTTAACTTTGCTGGGTAAGTTACCCCTTGGCTGTAATACCCACCCATCTGCTCTACGAAATATAGTATCCTAAAACCTATGGTCCTTCAAAATAGTAGCTGCTAGGTCTTGATATTTAACTTTTTTTTTTCTTGTTGCTTACAATATTTTCTCCTTAACCTCAGCACTTTGAAACTTAGCTATCATATTCCTGTAAGTTTTCCTCCTAGGATCTTTTAGGTAGTGATTGGTGGATATTTTTTCTATCTCTGCTTTGCCTTTTGTTGTAAACTCCAAGGAAAGTTTCCTTGCTAATTTCTTGTAATGTATCAAAATTCTTTTTTTGATTGTACTTTTCAGGGAGTCCAACAATTCTCAAATCATTTCTCTTTGATACATTCTCCAGATCAGTTGTTTTTCTGATGAGATGTTTCACATTCTCTTATATTTCCTTCCTTAAGTTTCTTTGTCTCCACCTGGCTGACATTCTTTTCCTAATTTTCTTAAATTAAAAAAGCTTCTGTCAGGGCAGCTAGGTGGCGCAGTGAATAAAGCACCGGCCCTGGATTCAGGAGTACCTGAGTTCAAATCCGGCCTCAGACACTTGACACTTACTAGCTGTGTGACTCTGGGCAAGTCACTTAACCCCCATTGCCCGCAAAAAAAAAAAAAAGAGCTTCTGTCTCTTTCAGTTGCATTCTTAGCTCTTTGATCAAGAGTTTGTTAAAGACCCATGGGCAATTTTGAGTCTGGTTCGACAAGCCCTCCCCCCTGCCAAAAAAATGGGACAGCTGCTGGAATGGGCTCTTTTTTCAAATTATGGACTATGTAATTGCAAGTACTTGGAAAACTGGAAGAATTTAACCAAGTCTGACCCCTGTCAGCACTGGCCAAAGTGAGGTTCTTTTCACCATAAAATCAAATCATATCTAGACAAGGTGATGTCCTTTGGTATTTGGAAAACTATAAAGGCTCTCAGAATTTGACCTAAAAAGGGGAGACTTACATTTGTGCACACTAAATTATTTTTAAGAAGTTTTATCACTACTATTTACTATCTTTGCATCTGTCTTTGTAGATTATTTTTGTTAAAGTGTGCTATGTATAGGTGTGTGTCTGAGTAAAAAGCAAGTTACTTTTTCCCCAAGCATAGTTTATACATATTAATATAAACATGTGTCTCTATGCACATATACATATATTTAAGAAGCATGTGTATTTGCATGTATAAATTGCACATGTATGTATACATACATATACATAAATCCATATATGTGTATGTACATATACATGCATACATGCATATGAAAAACCCAATTCTTTGTGGAGAAGGGGAAATTAGAATTAGAAATTAGAATATTGGAGAAGAGGAGGCATCATGGTATCATAGACAAGATGTGGAGTTAGGAAGGCTTAGATTAGGAACCAACTTCACACACAAGAGCCATGTGACCTTGAAAGTTAGTTAGCAACTCTGAGGTTCAGTGTCTTCACCTGTAAAATGGGGATAAAACTTCTAGTACTTACCTCCTAGGAGTTCTAAGGATACATTGAGTTCATCTATATAAAGTGCTTTGCAACCATGAAAAAAGCTAAATAAATGAGATTTGGGATGATAACTGACTTAATTTAGGGTATGCTAAAGATGTCGTCATGGGCAGCTAGGACAAAGCACCCACCCTGGACTCAGAAGGACCCAAGCCCAAATCTGGCCTCAGACACAAGACACTCACCCACTGCACAGCCCCAGGCATGTTACTCAACTCCAACCACCCCACAAAAAAAAACAAAAAAAAAGATAAACAAAAAATAACTGCTTTACAGATAGTATCCTTTCATAATAAATTCCCACCTGTGCCCTCTGTCTAAATTTATTTCTATTATCTGTCCTAATACTGAGGAAGTCCTTATGAGTTAAACGTATAATCTTCCCATGTAGGAATGTAAACAGTTTAACCTTTTAACATCTCTTAATTTCTTTCTCCTGTTTACCTTTTTATAGTTCTCCAGGGTCTTGTATTTGAAAGTCAAGTTATCTATAGAGTTCAGTTCTTTTCATCATGAATACCTGAAAGTCCTTTTTTTCATTGAAGTCCCATTTTTTCCCCTGAAAAAACACAGTTTTGCTGGATTGATTCAAAGATTTTAATCTCATCAGAGATGGCTCAAGGAGGGAATAACATACACACTCAATTGGGTGTATCAATTGGGTGTAATCTATCTAACCCTGCAGGAAAGTAGGAGGGGAAGGGGATAAGGAAGGAGGGGTGAAATTAGGAGAGGGGGCAAGTCAGAAGCAAATCACTTTTGAGAAGGGATAGGGTGAAAGAAGATAGAAAATAAGAGTAAATATCATGGGGAAGGAAATAGGATGGAGGGAAACAATTAACAATAGTTTGGGGGGGGGCAGCTAGGTGGTGCAGTGGATAGAGCACTGGCCCTGGATTCAGGAGGACCTAAGTTCAAATCCGGCCTCAGACACTTAACACTTACTAGCTGTGTGACCCTGGGCAAGTCACTTAACCCCAATTGCCTCAAAAAAAATAAAAAACCACAATAGTAGGGGCAGCTAGGTGGCACAATGACCTGAGTTCAAATCCGGCCTCAGACACTTGACACTTGACACTTGACAAGCTGTGTGACCCTGGGCAAGTCACTTAACCCTCATTGCCCTGCAAAAAAAAAAAAAATTAACAATAATGACTGAAAAAAATTTTGATACTTACTAGCTGTTTGACCCTGGACAAGTCACTTAACCCTCACTGCCTCACCCAAAAAATAGTGTCAAGTGTCTGAGGCTGGATTTGAACTCAGGTATACCTGAATCCAGGGCTGGTGCTTTATCCACTGCACCACCTAGCTGCCCCTACTATTGGGGAAAAATAAAATTCTAAATATATGATAAATGGTCAAAGGATATAAACAGGCAATCTTCAAAAGAAGGAATCAAAGCTATCAACAGTCATATAAAAATGCTCTAAAACACTATGGATTAGAGAAATGCAAATTAGTACCTCTTCACACTTATTAGACTAACATAACAGAAAAGGAAAATGACAAATGCTGGAGGAATATGAATAAACAGGTACACTAATACACTGTTGGTGGAATTATGAACCAGTCCAACAATTCTGGAGAACATTTTAGAACTATGCACAAAGGGTTATAAAACGGCACATACCCTTTGACCCAGCAATACCACTACTAAGTCTATATCCCAAAGAGATCAAAGAAAAAGGAAAGGGACCTATATCAACAAAAATATTTATCACAGCTCTTTTATCAAAGAATTGGAAATTGAAAGAATGCTCATCAACTGGCATTCATTGGTTGAATAAGTTGTGGTACGTGATAGTAGTACTATTGTACTATAGGAAAAAAAATGCAGAATGATTTCAGAAAAACCTGGGAAGGCATTAACTGATACAAGGTTAAGTGAACAGAAGAATAAGAGAACATTGGACATAGTAAAAGCAATATTATATTGATCAACTGTGAAAGACTTAGCTACTGTGATAAAGTCCAAAGGAATCATAATGAAAAATGCTATCCAAGTGGAGAATGAAATCTACTTTTTTTCACTTTATTTTTCTTGGTTTTTTTTTCCCAACATGGCAAACACAGAAATGTTTTCCATGACTTCACATCTATCACTGATATTGCTTGCCTTCTCAGTTGGTGAGG
This sequence comes from Dromiciops gliroides, assembly GCF_019393635.1. Lineage (NCBI taxonomy): Eukaryota > Metazoa > Chordata > Mammalia > Microbiotheria > Microbiotheriidae > Dromiciops > Dromiciops gliroides. Next base: position 570,291,168 of record NC_057861.1, on the reverse strand, counting down.
GAAAAGATGGAGGAAAAGCAAGACTTTAGAACTCAGCTTTTAAAAATGAGTATTAAAAATAAACAATCATTTTTCTAAAATATAAGATACCTTACCCCTTCCTTTGTAAAGACTGAGATTTAAGAGATTTTGAAAGCCTATTTATTCCCATTCTTTCTTGTCATGTTATCTTCAGAAGGCACAGTGAAATGGACCCATTAACACAGGCACATTGTAGTGCAAAGAAAAGTATAGTGAATATCAAAATCAGAAGATCTCAGTTTGGATCAATAAATTGCCATTTATAAAGCGCCTACTATATGCTGTGCTAAGCACAGGGAATCAAAAAATACACAAAAAGAGGATCCTGGACATGTCCATTAACTAATTTTGCTGAATACAATTAACTTTAAAAATGGACATCACAGGGCAACAGATAGAGAGGTAGGTCTACAGCCAAAGCACCTGGATTCAAATCTCTGCAATTTACTACCTCCATAACCTTTAGTAAGTCATCTGTAAAATTACGGAGTCAGAGTAGATAATCATCTCAATGGTCTTTCAACTTAATACTATTACTCAATGAGACTAAGAGAAATTAGTCTATTATTTCCTCTTAACCCTCTCAAAATAACACTTCCAAGCTAATTACTTAAATGTCAGCTTCTGTGGTTAAACATGCACACACATACACATACACACACATTTTCCAAAATGAAATTATACTGAACAGTTTAAAAACAGTAGCCTGAGTCACAATCTAGTTATGTACTTTTGCTAAACTCTTATGTAGAAGCAATTATTCATATATTTTGCCACTTTTTTTTACCCGACCTTTAATGTCACCTTTAATGAGTTTACTTACCCATTTCATTAATTACTGCTCTTGATTTGGAGACAAAAGAACTAACTTCATTTAAATTCATTTGGGTTCTTTCCTTAAGGTCAGCACCTGCAAAAGACATATATATACATATACTTATACATATATGTATAAACACATAATTAATTCCTTATTATAATTTTTAAAAGGCAAAACCTTTTTACACATTTGTTCATTTACAGCTTTAAGACTGTCACATTCAATTCATGCATTAAATTGTGGCATAAATTCTCTTCTCTATAAGTAGCATCAATAAAATTATTGGCTTCTCATTTTTAGAACTCCTCAATGGAATAAGTAATTAAGGAATATTTACCCTAAAAGATAAATACATGGTTTTGTGGCTTCTATAAGTGTAACCTATTTTCTCTAAAAGGTGGTAATAACTACAAATAAAATGCCATAAGCATGGAGGGTATAAATAAGAAATGTAACAAATTATCTGGCTTACATTAATTTATATTGTTTCTTCATTAGAAATTAAATTAAATCAACATAGGAAAAGCAATGCACTAATCCTTTTTTTTCTTTTAAGAGAGGATCACTGACTTATAAAAAACATATTACCTTTGACTCATATATAAGTAAAAAGATTTAAATTTGGCAGGAAGGGAGGGGTATGAAACAAAAGTTTCAGCTAAAAAGTATTTTAAATTTGTATCTACCTTAGTTGAACATTTACTCATACCTCTCACTTTCAATGAAATGTTTTGAGTCGTAAATGAGATATGGCCTTGTACAAAAATTCATTAATTATTCACTAGCTAATCTAACCTGGACAAATTATAATAACTATTTTATGAAAAATTATAAGTGGGCCATAAGTTCTGCCGTGGTCGCCATTCAAATGTAGAATATTTTTACTGACTGGGCCTGATTTGGGGGGCTGATCTGACTGGGGTACTAATTCTGGGACTGCTGACTAACTGGCTGACTGCTGTCAATTTAATGTAGGCCATTTATAAAGTTCCACCACACTGCTCCCAAATTGATAAACTAAAGATTAAGAAGCCTCTTAACCAAATAATCAAAGCAGAGTTTATTTATGAGATACTATTTAAATTAAGAATACAGGGAAATAAAATGTACAACCTGACTGCTTTCCTGCGGTCTCTTTCCCACCTGCTGAGCTTCCAAACTTCCTGAATACAATAAGGGACTTAGCCGCGCCTCCCCTCAGGGCACTCAGGTCCTTTATTCTAACTCCAAGCCCCTTTCACTTTATAAATCCCCTGCTACTAATTTTCCTCTCCTTACTGCCACCCCTGAACCCGTGTTTCTCTCTCCCTGACCTTCTGGCTGTCTGCTCCGTCAGTCTGCCCTTCGGCCTCTCTTTTCCCTGCTCCTAGTCCTACTCGTCTTCTCCTGCGTCCTTGTAGCCCCGGCTCCAGTCTGCTGCTACAATCTTTCTAATCTCGCCAGCCACCTCTTGACCTCTTCTCCACCCTCCATCAGCAGCCCCCGTTCCTTCTCAGCCCCATCTCTCCTTTTCTGAACCGAACTCCTTGCTGTCTAACTCCCAGGTCTATATATACCTTTCTTATCTCCACTCAAATCTAGGGGCTTTTTGCACCCCTACAGATCAAGCTAATCCCCTAGCCAGGGCTGCGGCTGGTGGGGGAGGGCGGGGTGCCTCATCTTCACGTGCCTCAGCATTTGCCTTAGTTTACAATTCTTAATTCTATCTCCTTTTCAAGGTTTTCACAACATTATTTTCTCCTGTGAGAAATGATTATTTCTTTTTCATATTAAATATTAAAAATGGGAAGACCCAAGCTTTTTTTCCCATCCTATTTCCTTGTCCAATTTCTGGAGGACAGGGCTGATGGAAGGCAGGATTAACATTCTCCTTATCCTAGGTGTTGCTACTCCACCCAACTAGCTCAGGCTTAGGTGGGGGATATAGATTCTTTGTCTAGATTGCCCAAGGCTGGGGTTAGCCTGAGTACAGGAATAATCTCTCTGGCCAAGAGTGGCATGATATCACTCTCAGATCTTCACTGGAGTGAGCCCATTTTTTTTTCCCCATGCAATGGGGTAACTTTCCCGGGGTCACACAGCTAGTAAGTGTCAAGTGTCTTAAGGCCAGATTTGAACTCAGGTCCTCCTGAATCCAGGGCCAGTGCTTTATCCAATGCACCACCTAGCTACCCTCCTCATTTCTCTTTGTAAAGCCTATCTCTCTTTAATTGTTAACCAATCGGAGTTGATTGCCACCCCAAGGAATATTCCCTTCCAAAGGGCATAAAAACTGTGGGGCTGCCACATGATTGTTCTTGGCATTTGAGAGGGCCATTGACCTTTTCTTAAAATGCTGCCATTATTATTAAAATTATTAAATTACCCAGAAATTATGTTTCTCAAACTTTTTAAACATCACATACCTGATTCTTCTCCTAGAGTCATCATCAGTCATCTCACATCTCCTAACTCTGTGTATTCGCAAAGGCTCTAACCTAGGCCTCTTTATCCTGGACTGATCAAAGCTTCTTTCATTGAGTTACCCATTATGATGAATGAGTCAAGCATCAAGACAGCTAGGTAGGCTCAGTGGATAGAGTACCAGGCCTGGCATCAGAAAGACCTGAGCTCAAATCTAGCCTCAGACACTCACTAGCTGTGTGACCCTGGGCAAGTCACTTAACCTGTGTTTGCCTTAATCCACTGGAGAAGGAAATGGCCAACCACTTCAGTATCTTGCTAAGAAAATCTACAATGGGTCACAAAGTCAAACATGACTGAACAGCTGAACAATAATAATCAAGCAGCAGAGCACCCCTAGAGGTGCTTACAACTTCTTTGTACTCAGGCAATGAAGAAGTTATGGCAATAGCCTGAGGTTTCAGTCCCCAGTCTTATGGAATGTCTCAATACTGTTTAAGAAAAAACTAGTCCAACTTGAATGAAGGAAGAGATCAGGATGTTGGTTCTATTACCCTACAATTTTTGCTGGTAAAATCCATAAGCCTTCGACCACTTCAATGACTTTAGAGCCATTGTATTGGTCAACCCTAACATCTGATATTCAAAGTAGCACTAAAACAAGAAGAAAAACAACAAAATAATATAACAGCTCCCTGAAGGAGTGACTAAAACTAGGAGAGTCTCAAGAAGGACTGCATCCAATATCTAAAAGATCAGGTTTATACAGTGAGTCTCTCAATGTAAAAAGGTGATCATAAGTGGGAGAAGCACTAAGAACATCAAGGCTACTTCAAAAATGGTGACACTTTTTCCATAGGCACTAATCTTCAAACAGGTCAAGGAGAATTATCAAGTATCACCACCTACTTAGTACTGTTGATCCACCAGCCAAGACCTTCCTTTCCCTGGGAGCCCCATGAGAGGAGAAGGGGGAATATAAAACTTAACTCTGTAAACTAACTTCCTTCTGTTGTAGACTGGTTATATACTTTCACCTTGCCAATAAAGTAAGCCTCCTTCCAGCAATGCCACCTTTTGGTCTCTGGAAAGATGTTAGACAATAATCACTGGATGATATATTAGCAATAATATAAAAGTGTTAATAAATTTTATATTACAATTAGCAGTGGGCTACAATGGACCTGCATTTTGCCACTAAATGTGCAATTACCCTCTCTTAAGACACTGGGCTGCCACTACTTTAACATGATGCCTCAATTCTCTAGTGGCAACACCAACAAAAGGCAGAAGCGAGATTTTTTCAAGACCGTGGCAACATAGGTTGGAAGGATAAGTCTGTGACACTAGGGTGGGAACTGGATTGGAACACACATGGTAGGCAGCACCAGCTGTCAGTGACAACAGAAGTAGGAGCTTCAGGACCTCTCCAACCCATTGATAGTAAGAGAATTAGATAATTAGTCAGAAAGAGATTACAGGGGACTCCTGTGCTAGTACTAGGCACAGGATGAGGTGCTGTTTAGCAATTCCACTGAACATAACCACTTTCAGGTAACAATTCCAGGGCAGAGAGCAAGTTTTCATCACAAGGAAGAAATGAGGCCTTAAGAGCAATAGCATTGGTGGCTGCAAGGAATTAGTAACCCTTCTTGGATAAGGAGCAGAAAGCAGACCAGGAGAACACTATTCCTACTTCTTCCCAGATCATGTTGAAAGTACTGAAAACTTCCAACCCCTCAAAACTAGCTGTGAAAACAGAAGTACAAAAATACATGAAGCTTGGGATAGTACCTCCCACCTCCCTAAGGTAAGCAGTGTCCAACATTAACAAAAAGATTGAAAGCAAGAAATATGCTGGAAAAATGAACAAACAACAACAAAAAGCAACTGACCATTAAAAGTTACCTTAGTAACAGGGAAACTTAAGATACAAACTCAAAAGAAGACAACCACTATAAGCAAAGCATCCAAGAAAAGGGCAGACTAGATAGAAGCCCAACAAAAATTCCTGAAAAAACACAAAAAAAATTATTTTAAAAATCAAATATGACTTATAGAAAAAACTGAAGAAATAAATGCAAAATATGTAAGAAAATCATGAAAAGACAATAGAAAACTTGGCAAAAAAAAGCACAAGAAAATACTGAAGAAAATAATGTATTTTTTTTTAAAACCTCAGAATTAGTCAAAAAGTAAAAGAGGTACAAAAGCTCAGTGAAGAAAATAATTCCTTAAAAACTGGAATGGAAGGCATAGCCAATATAGTCAAGTAAAGGCAGGGACACACCTGAATCCTACCAAAAAGCCCTCCAAATAACTTTAAAATACTGTTGCAAACTGGAGTGGCAAAACCAGCAAAAGGGCAAGATAAAACAATTTTCCAAACCAAGACAACTGAGAAAGTCACAGTTCCAAAACAGAAGTCACTCACACAGAGAACACAGGCCAGCAAAGCAATGACCACACATCTCTTTAGATCATACCACCTTGGAAGAGCTAAAAACTTACATGTCACCAGAACTATGAAAACACCAGCATGAAAAACCAGAAGCTTATGACACTGCCCTCTCTATCCTGAAAGCTGAGCCCAACTTTAACATTAAGCTAAAAGTCAAGAAAAATAAGCAAACAACAGAAAAAGATCCTGACATAAAAACTATATTGACAGAGAAGAATAAAACACAAACTCAGAAGACAACAAATTCAAAACAACTACATGCAAAGTGAATTATCTCAGCCTTTCCCTCCCCCACCGCCACCCCCACCAAAAAAAATTTTCCTGGAAGATCACAAAAAGGATTTTAAAAATCAAATAAGAGGTAGAGAGAAAATTAGGGAAAGAAATGAGACTGATGCAAGAAAACCATAAAAAAAGAGAAGAGTTTGATAAAGGATACACCCCAAAAAGTTAAGAAAATAACACCCTAAAAAACAAAATAGGCCAAATGGTAAAAGCATAAATATACATTGAAGAGAATTTCTTAAAAAGCAGAATTAGACAAATAGAAAAGGAGGTATAAACTCAGTGAAGAAAATCATTGCTTAAAATTTAGAAATCAAGAAACAATAAAATAAAATCAAAAGAAAGGAGAAAAGAGAAAGTGCGAAATATCTTGTTGGAGAAACAACTGACCCGGAAAATAGAGAAAGGAGAGACAGTTTAAGAATTATTGGACTTGGGGGGCAGCTAGGTGGTATGATGGATAATGCACTGGCCCTGGATTCCAGAGGACCTGAGTTCAAATCTGGCCTCAGACACTTGACACTTACTAGCTGTGTGACCCTGGGCAAGTCACTTAATATTCCTGAAAATTCAGGAGGTCCCAGGTGATATGCTTTAAGGAGGGGCAGGTTCTTCACTTGCCTGGCCTATGCTCTGGTCTGTAAATAACCCCAGGCCAACTTACTAATCAACTAGGCAACAAAATTTTGTTTGCTGTGGTTGTTAGCTCCAACAGGCCTGTACCCTTCCCCTACCTGGGCCTCCAATGCTCAAGATTTATTCCTGGTTCCCCACTGTGGTAGGACAACCAAATTCCTCCTTAGCTCCTGTAGATACCCCTGTATTTCCACCCCCAGCCAACCATTCAGCCCTCTCACCAGACTATGAGCTTAGTACCAGAAGACGCCTATGCTATAGCAGATTCAAATGCTCAGGGCTAAGTTTCTCTGGTGCAGCCTGCCTAGTGCTGGATCTATGTCGGTGAGATCATGGGGTTGGACTCCACTCCCAGCCCAGCTCAGCAGCCCCCTCCTGCCAAACTTCCAATCCATCTTTGGCTGGAAAATTATCTCAGCCCATCTTTTTGTGGGTTCGGCTGCTCCAGGAGTTGTCCTATGGCTGTGTTTGGAGTTTTTTGTGTCAGGAGCTCTGAGTGCTTAATGCCATTCCTCCACTATCTTGGCTCCCAATATTTGTAACTTCTAAGAACTTTATCATTATTAGGGCAGTAAAAAAGGAGTATACTAAAACATAAGGTACAGGTATATAAGTTGACTCTGATGGGGATTTCCAAAAAAATTAAATTAAGGGGTGAAAAAAAGGGATGAACTGGGAGAAAATGGAGGGGAGTGGTAGAATGAGACAAACTAAATCACATATAAAGTAGCACAATAGAACTTTTACAGTAAAGGGGAAGATGGCAGGGGGTGGGGATGGTGGGCAACACTTGAACCACACTCTCATCAGAATTTGCTCAAAGATGGAATAACACAGACACACGGTTGGGTATAAAAATCTATCTTACCTTACAGTGAACTAAGAGAAAGGGAAGATAAGAGAAGCTTGAGCTGATAAAAGGGAGGACGGAATGGGAGAGGCAGTGGTCAGAAGCAAAACACTTGTGAGGCCCTCCTCAGGGTAAAAGGAGTAAGAATGATAAACAGTGGGTAAAATAGGATGGAGGGAGATCATAACTATGATTGTGGATATAATGAACTCACCCATAAAAATTAATTGGATATCAGAATGGATTAGAAACCAGAATCCTACAAAATGGTGTTTTCAAATCCTACAAAATGTTATTTCACACTTGAAGCAGAGACAAATAAAGTAAAAATAAGGCCCTAAAACAGAATCTATTATGTTGCAACTGAAGCACAAAAACAGAGGTGGCAATCATGATTTCTGACAAAAGCAAAAACAGATCTAATATAAAAGAACAGTCAGGGAAACTACTTGCTAAAAGGCACAGTGGATAAAGCACTGGCCCTGGATTCAGGAGGACCTGAGTTCAAATCCAGCCCCAGACATTTGACACTTACTAGCTGTGTGACCCTGGACAAGTCTCTTAACCCTCGTTGCCCAAAAAATTAAAAAAAAATGTAAAATAAAATAAAATTAAAAAATTTTTTTAAAAGTATACTAGTGAGGGGCCTCAACTCATCATTCTCAAAACTAGATAAATCTAACCAAAAAATAAACAAGATGACAAATAGAATTTTAGGAAAGCTACATATTATAAACTTCTAAAGAAAACTGAATGAAAATATATTAAAAGGATAATTTTTATTACATTAAATGTTAAAAGTTGTACTCAAACAAAACCAATGAAGCCATGATTAGAAGGAAAGCAGAAAATTGGGTGGATGGGGGAGGGGGGTGTTGTAGCAAGTTTCTCTGATAAAGGCTTCATTTTTCAAATATATAGAGAACTGAGTCAAATCTATAAGAATACAAGTCATTCCCCAATTGATAATCATAGGATTTGGAAAAAAAAACAAAAAACAGGCTGTTTTGGAGAAAGCAGAGCCAAGATGACAGAGTAAGAAATTAAATTCCTGAGTTCCCTCAAGTTCCTCTTGAAACGACTTTATAATAAGACTTCAAAATGAATCTGAAATGGCAGAATCAACAAAAGGATGGGGTGCAAACATTTTCAAGCCCAAGACATCTTATAAGGTGGACAGGATAAGTCTGTCTCTCTAAAGTGAGAGTGCTAATCAGTCTAGCTCAGGTGGCCTGAGCAAGCAAACAGTAGGCCCTGACCCAGCATGTGAGTGAGGCAGAAGCCAACAGTGATGGTCTAAGCCCCCTAGCCCTAGTGCAAGCCAGAAGTGAAGCCCAGCACCCCAGCAAAATCCAGCAGCAAAGCCCCATCCTAGCAAGGCAGTTTAGGCCTTGGGGGAAAACTAAATCAGTAGCAGCAATTCACAGAGCTCTCAATCTACAGACAATAAGCCAGATAACTGGTAAGAAGAAAATTACAGGGGACATTTTGCTGGCACTGGATGCAGGACTCTCTTGTACTGCCCAAACAGGGATCTGGGTCATAGCCATCATGTGAGAAGGAGCACCAGAACATGTGGACAAAGTGAAATGGGGATCCTGGTCACAAGTCTAGGGCCTAAAAGAGAGGTCACACAGAGCAGAGCAAAGATGAGGAAAGCAGTGACCACACCTGTCATTATCATACCACTCTAGAAGAACCAAAAACACATGCCCCCAGAATTAGCTCTAAAAATAGTAGCATGAAAAATCTGAAGTTTGGAACAGTGCCCCCACAACCCCAAAAGCAAAGCCCAACCTCACAAACCTCAACATAAAATTAAAAGTCAAGAAATAGGCTGGAAAAGAGAGCATACCAAAAAAAAAAAAATACACCCTGAAAAAAACAAATTCTAGAAAGTCAAAATGGCTGCATGTGAAGCCTCAAAGAAAAATGTAAATTGGTGTCAGACCCAAAAAGAACTTCTACAAGAGATCAAGAAAGATATATATGGGGGAAATGACTTTTGGTCTTGTGTGTATGATTTTAAAATCTTTCTTGATAAATTAGTGTAATCATTTTATTTTTTTTTGTTTGGTTGGTTTTTTTGTTTTTTTTTTTTAGTGAGGCAATTGGGGTTAAGTGACTTGCCCAGGGTCACACAGCTAGTAAGTGTTAAGTGTCTGAGGCCGAATTTGAACTCAGGTACTCCTGACTCCAGGGCCAGTGCTCTATCCACTGCGCCACCTAGCTGCCCCAGTGTAATCATTTTAGATAGCAATTTTGAATTATTAAAATGTAAAAGATTTCACTACTACACATATACACCAAAGAGGTCACTGAAAAAAGAAAGCTACCATATACACCAATATTTATATTTATGGTAGCACTATTTACTACCTTTATTCTGTAAGGGGCTAAAATTCTAGCTTTGCAGTTCTTTGAGAACTTTGTGAAAGTAGTAAATAGATATGAACAAAGAACTTTTACAAAGTTCTCAAAGAACTGCAAAGTACTAATAACAATATGAAAGAATGTTCCAAATCACTAATAATAAAAGGAAAATCAAAAACAACTCTGAAGTGTCACCTCAAACCCAGAAAACTGGCAAAGATGATAAGAGATAGATATAATATAGATATGTATGTATATATGTGTGTGTATATCGATGCAAAAATAAATTAGTATAATCATTTTAGATATCAATTTTAAATTATTAAAATGCAAGATTTCACTACTACGCATATACACCAAAGAGGTCATTGAAAAAAGAAAGCTACCATACCAGGAGGGGGTGTCATTCTGATTCTTATAATTCTCAAAGAGGACAAAATGACATGCCTCCATGATACATGCCAGTGTCTCCTATATCTCACAATCAATTCCAAAGTTCTTTAGAGAGAAGTTAAATGTGTCCTTCTGATTTCCATGTAGATGCTTGCCTTGTATGAGTTCTCCATAAAATAGCCTTTTAGGCAAATCTATGTTTGGCATTTGGGCTACCTTGGCAGGCACACTGGAGTTTAGCACTCTGCAACAGAGTTTGAATGCTTGATACTTGAGCTTGAGAAAAGAACTAAGTGTCTGGTATCTTATCTCACCTTATCTTTAAAATCTTCCTAAAATTTTTCAAATGGAAGTGATTTAGTTTCCTGGCATGGTGGCAGTACACTGTCCAAAGATGAAAACATCCTTGAACTCCTGAGAGATGCTCTTGTCACATAACCCAGATTTGAATGAACAACAGATGCCATGTCTTGTAGATCTCTGCTAAAATGAAATCAGCACTAGGCTCTTTGCCATAAGAAAGGAGCCTAATGGCATCTAAAACCTCTTCCTTAGTTGGAAGTTTGGCTAGAGAGGGACTGACTTCAAACCAAGTTATACAGTCAATGACTTCAGCATTGTTTGATGAGGTCTGCTGAGGACACTATGAAAGCATTCATCCCATATCTCCAGGATCATGTCCTTATCACTGATCAGCAGTGCGTGGTTGAGATACGCCTTATCTCTCTGACCCATACATAGCTTTCAAGACATCATACAAACTGTTTAAATTATTACTATCAGCATAAAACTGAATTTCATCTGCCTTCTGATCTAAGCCAAGAATCCTGCATCTCTCTAAGCTTAGCTTGCACTTTACTTTTGATGGAATTAAATACTGCCTTCTTACAGACAGATGAACTCTCTTACTGGTAAACCCTCTGGAGTTCTCATTTTTTACTTAGCAGTTTGAATTTCCCTATCATTTTCATCAAACCAATCTTGATGTTTGCATGTGTTCTGGCCCAGATGGGTAAATGTAGTGATATACACCAAATCTCTGAAAGCTGCCCACTTCTTTTCTGTTCTACTATTGGCTCAGCTTTCCCTCCAAGCTAGCAACAAACTGTACATACTCAGAGAAATAATCTTATCTGTTAATTTTTAGTCTTCTGGTAGTTATCTTACCTTGGAGCCATAGATTTTGTTGAAAGAGAAGGTTTAGTTTAGAGAGAATGAGGTCTTATAACTTCATCAGCATCCTGTGCCACACATAACCTTTATTTCTCTCATAACCTATCTCTTCTCCTTATAATGACATAGTCTATTAAATGCCAATGTTTGCTGTAGGAGTGCATCCACAAAGTTTTACTGTACTTACGTAAACAGAAGACAGTGTTGTTGAGAACATCATGAGATGCACAAGTCTTCAGTAGTAAAGTGACTATTGCTATTCACATTTCCAACTCCATTCCTACCAAGGATTCCCTGCCATGTCTGATACTGCTGGCCTTGTTTCACTCAGGGTTGCTATTTAGATATACCTGCTGAATTCTCTCTAAACAAGAAGTATTCATCTTTCAGGTCTATTGTATTTCATGTTTTTCATAAGCATTTGTACATTCCATGTGCCAATGGTGAGTGAAATCATCTTTGATAAGGCTTTTGTATATTTTTATTTTCCAACCACAGGGTAAGAGCCCCACCTGCTGCAGTAAGCAGGCCAGGGTTAGGTTGGATGAAGCAGTTATTTTTAGCGCACCTTTTCTAGACCCTTTCTCACAGTAAGAAGTAAGCAGTGCAGTCCTTAGAAAATGCTGCTCAAAGACCCAAGGGGCTGCCAAATCACACAGCTACTTAAGTATAGTGAGAAGATGACCCAGCGTGCAAGGTACTGACTACAGTTCATCATGCATCTGCACTTGCTTCTTTGTCATTTTCCCACTGCCACAGGACTCCAAGGTAGATAAAAGAGTAAAAAGGTATGGGTGATGTCTTTTGACTAGAGCATAAATTGCATTTAAGTGAGGTAGAGTTGCATGAAGTCATCAGTCTCATCCTTCCAGAGGCATTAAAATTCAGTGGCAAGATAAAAGTCAAGATGACTGGTGACAGCCTTGGCACCTTAAATGTCTAACCAAGCTCTAAGCTCCATACAGCACTTGTTTCAGGCACCTTTATGGCCCACTGTTCACATCCACACATTTGTCCAGGTGGAGTATTCCCATGCTCAGGGTAAATACCTCCCCTAACTCACTGAAGGGTTTGAAACCCCTTGGTTACTGTGGTTAAAATTATTGGAATTTAGCTGACTCATTTGGGAGGAGCCACACCTGGCCCACCCTGAAGTTACATATGCTACTGAGGTAAGAATGAGAAACCTCTCCATAGGCAGTTTTTGAAGGACCTCCCCTTTTGGGGGAGGAAGATTGAATGCTTGCTGAGGGGAGGCTGAGTTGCTTCCAAAAACGCAGACTTCTCTTCTCTCTCTTCTGCCTTTCCAGTGGCTCGAGCAACTAGCAGACTTCCCAGGTGTGGTGAGTGAACACAATAGCCCTGCGTTCCTTTGAATTAGCTTAATTGGAAACAAGCTGAGGATTGTATAGACTTAAGTTAGAGCTAGGAGAATTTATCTGTATTTCCTTTTCCCTATTTCCTTATCTTAGATTTTTATTAATTTTACCTTTGTTGTTTAACTAACTCCCAAGTAATCAAATCTGATCCTTTTATGGAAAAGAATCTGTAAGGCTACTTTCTTATTGGCCTGGGAGAAATATCTAAAAGGGCAGTTCGGAGGAAAGGGAGCTTTGAACCTAGAGGTCCCTCATTATTTCCGGGACCCCAATATTTCAGCGAGTCACCCAATTAACTCTCCATATATTAAATTTGACCTGCACATTACCCTCAACCTGTGCACTGTGCATGCTATAGCTTCGTGGAGCCACAGGTAAAAGTTGGGTGACAATAGGGTGGGACACCAAAGGTGGAAAGCAGTTCTGAAAAAGGTTTGGCAGCCCTCGTGGCAAAGGTACTAGTCTTCCCTAACATGTGTACACCCCAGCAATAATGTAGACGTGTACTGTTTACAAAATGGTTAATCAAACTGTAGTCCATGAATGTAATGGAATATGACTGTAATATAAGAAGCAACAAATAATGATCAATATAAATGTGAAATTGAATACTGATACCCCACTCTATTGTGTATTATTTATTATTGATTGAGAATTGTATCTAATCACCACGATCAGTACTTAGGAATTAGTTTGATTTTAAAAAGACAGTTTGACTTCTTAACATTAGAGTCTAGAAGAAGATATTCTACCTGGTTAAAAGCCTACCACTAAACTACTCTAGTGTAAGGGCTTGCCTAACAAAGGACTTCCCAGAGAATGCTGACCAGCTCTGGGTTTTCCCCATTGTGATGGGGACTGGAGATCCCCTCATGTGAGTCAAGCCCACCATTATTTCTAATATAATCCAATTACTGTCAGCTTCATTTTCACAGAACTATTTTTAGTACCTCATTTTTTTTCAATTGTACAAAAAAGGCTAGTCTGGCTGTCAAAAGTATTTTTGGTCACTGAGGGGCCACTAACCTCTATTATTGACAATTTCTAGCTTTGCGAATAGTCTATTAGTCTCAGATTCTCTTTATTGTAGATCTTTTATCACAACTTATCATGAAAAGTGATCGAGTAAATAAAGTAAGCAGAGCCCAAAAAAACATATAAACAATAATTTCAACAACAATGTAAATAGAAAGAACAACAGTCACAAAATAGCTGAAAATAAAGGTGGTAAAATTACAAAGAGTAACGAAGGCATATAAGACACCTCCTTCCATTTCTTGGAAGAAGTTGGGCAGAGGAGAGGGCATTTCACAGGTGTGAAACAATGGATCTTATTGTCTCCTTTGTGTGTGTGTGTGTGTGTGTGTGTGTGTGTGTGTGTGTGTGTGTGTGTATCTGCTGTTCAGTCTTTTCAGTTGTGTCCAACTCTTCATGATTCCATTTTGGGTTTTCTTGGCAAAGATAACAAGAGTGGTTTGCTATTTCCTTCTCCAGTTTATTTTACAGATGAGGAAACTGAGACAAATAGTTAAGTGACTTGCAAAGGATCACACAACTAGTAAGTGTCTGAGGATAGATTTGAATTCAGGAAGATTCCCAACACAGTGCTCTCTCTACTCAATGAATCATCTAGCTGTCCCATATGTGTATATGTATAATTATGTGTATGTATACGTATATAAAACACATATACATATACACAAGTTTTGTTTATATTTTTCTCTCCCTTTTTTTCATTTTTTCATTTTAAGGGAAAAGATGGTTAATATGGGAGAAGCCTTTGCTCTGTAAAAACAAAATTACAAAATTATTTTTTAAAAAAGAATGTTCCGTACCTGGGTTCAAATCCGGCCTCAGACACTTAACACTTACTAGCTGTGTGACCCTGGGCAAGTCACTTAGCCCCAATTGCCTCACTAAAAAAAAAAAAAAAAGAATGTTCCGGGGTGGCTAGGTGGCGCAGTGGATAAAGCACCAGCCCTGGAGTCAGGAGTACCTGAGTTCAAATCCAGTCTCAGACACTTAACACTTACTAGCTGTGTGACCCTGGGCAAGTCACTTAACCCCAATTGCCTCACTAAAAAAAAAAAAGAATGTTCCCCCATAAATGGTAGTTTAAAACCATCTGATCAGGTTCTCCTCTTTTATTTAGTTATTTTGCAGTATAGTCTTTAATATTTAGGGCATATATGTATGTGTTTGTGTGTGTATATATGAATGTACATGTGTATGAATGTGTGTATATATGTATGAGTATGTATTTATGTATATTTTGAAATCATTGCGGCACCTGGTATAAGATAACTTGGATTTAATTTCTATCAAAGTGCTTTCCAGTTTTCCCAGTTGTTCTTGTCAAATAATGAGTTCATTCCCAAGCAATATATATTGTTAGGTTTCCTGAAAATGAAAATGTTGTTTCACCCTTGTCTAGATTTTTCATAATCTAATTTTACTACTACATAATTAATGATTTACAATATGATTTAAGGTCTGGAAGTACAATTCCCCTTTTTTCCTATTTAGTCCTTGAGATTCTTAATCTTTTATTCCTCTTAATGAATTATGTTTTTATTTTGCCTAACTGTAAAGTATTTCTTTTGGTAGTTTAGAACTACTCAAAGTACTGAAGTACAACACTGGTTTTGAATGTTTTTATTTTTAATATGAATTTGGTTTATGGTTTTCCAAATTATGAACCATTCTTGAATCCCTAGTATGAATACAACTTGATCATAAAGATAATTTTTAGATATAATATTTTTATCAGGATTTTACTTATAAGATTAAAATCAACATTCAAAAGTAATATTGGTATACTGTTTTCTTTCTTTGAACTGTCCTTCTGTGGTTTAGCTACCAGAAACTTTATTTTCTCATAAAATGGATTGTGAGAAAATAATTATTAATAATGGATTTCTTGGGGGACTGAGGAATCAGTTTCTCTCCTTTTTTTCCCAAAATACCAAATGTATAATGTAACGATTGGAATGACGCCACCTGCTGGATACTTACTGTAGAAGAGTTCTGCCCATGAAGCGAAGGTCTTTGAGGGCAAGACCAGGCATCAGGAAGTGACGCAGACTAGTGGGAGGAGGAAGGAAGAGACTGGCGCTCAGGCTCGTGCTCTTTCCTCTGGACTCTGGTGGAGAGCGGAGCTAGAAATGTGCTCTCCCTTTAATAGATAGGAATCTAGGCCTTTCTCTCTCTCTTTACCAAATTCTTATTCTCCTTAATAAATGCTTAAAAGTTTAACTCTTGCTAAAGCTTATAATTTATTGGCGGCCACTCATTAGATATTTTAGACAGTTTAGCTAGAATTTTAGCCCTTAACAGATGGCTGACCACGAAGAGGAAAGCTAAACCTCAGTCTTCTTCTGATCTTCTGGTTGGGTAAGAAATTTCCCCTCCCTCTCCCTTTAACTGCTAAGTACTGGTGTACTGGCTGTGTTTTCCTTTAAAATTTTTCGAATGGACCTTTTAAACTCCCTAATTACCCTATTTTTGATTTTAGTCTGTTTAACCAGACAAATGGGAGATAAGATCATGTTAATGCTTTGTTTTTGTGGATTTTCTATTTTTCTTTTTATTTTTGTTAAAAGAGCCAGCAACTTACTCACACAAGGAAATATCTCTCCCTCTCCCAACCATGCTTTTTCAGAGAAACCTGAAGAGATTCCTGCAGCTTTTCCCAGTTCTAACACTAATTGTTGCTCTAATTTTGCATGCCTGGAGGCAATGACCCACCCTCTTGAAGCTTTTAATCCCCTAGCACCTGGAGGCAAAGTGGGGGAAGAGGAATCCAGGCCTGAGTTCAAAATCAAGTCTGATTCAAATTGCTCTGGTCCCTCCCCTCCTCTCCAGACCCCACCCTCTACTCCTCCCATGGCCAAGCCCATTGCTTCCCTGGCCTGGGAAGTCCAGAAATCTAATGCTCATGCGCAACTTTCTCTAACTACATTTGCAGCTTCAGGCTCAGCCCTTCCCCAGCCTGGCTGTGCTTCTGAGACAACTTTAGAAAACCCTTTAAATTCCAGATATGCTCGATTTGTTCATAATTTTGCTAACCTGCTTTTGTCTTTAATTAGTAATCCTATAAAGCGTTTGTATGGTGAAAAGCCCGACAGACAATATAGAGGGGTTAAAGAAGAAAAACTTAAGCTGAATAAGAATGACAATCATCACCATAGTTCAAGACTCCGCTTCTTTTGCCATGGAAGGGTACATATTTTACAGAAATGTAGAAGTAAGCAGCAAGGTATTGATATGAGTATTGGGGATTTTAGATATCGGAATCAAAAGTGTTCTGAATTCACTCAGAGTAATAATGTCAGTTCAGAGGTTACATAGGATTTCTATGCTATTATATATACATTTTGAAATTAATGGTATGGGTTTATTTTCATAGAGATTTTCAGGCTTTTGAGATTGTGTCTTATACTTAGTTTTTAAAACAAGGAGAATATTTGTAAAAGCTTTTTATAGTTGTGATCAAGTTTATATTTTATAAGACTCATTAATATTAAGTTCATATTCATTTAGATTTCCCTAGTTTGAATTTCATTGTCTTTTATTGTTCCATGTGTATTTTCTTCTATTCATTTATCTAATTTTGAAAAAATTGCAAGATGGTTTTGATTTCATAATGCAATGTTAATTCTAGGAGTATTGTGCTCCCATATTCTGAGTTGTTTGTTTTTATTATTTTTTCTCAACTGATTATTTGATCAAACTCTTTAAAGCATTTCCCTGGCAAATTGGTTGCCATGGCAAGTGTAAATTGATTCTAGAAGTATTATTTTTGATAAGCATATTCCAAAAAAAAAAAAAGAGGGGAACATTTGTAAAAGTTTTCTTTTTTCAGAAAAAAGTTTTCTTTGATATTCTGTTGTGCTTTAACTTGTATTTAAATATGTTCTGATTTTTCACAAAAGTAATTGTATACTAAGTGCAAAAAAAGGGGTATTATTTGAAATTGTTGCATAATTATATATTGTGTTCTGAGTCAAGATGTATTCACATTTTTTGCAATCATTTATTATCCTCAATTTTTAAATCCATATGAGACTTGGATTATGGGAACTTATCATTTAAGACATTAATTGCCTTTATTCTGAGTTATCAGATGCCAGTTGGCCAAGATGCCATCCAATCACAAGAGGAATACATGCAAAGAGCAGACATTGAACTGTTACATGAGGGGAGACATGCACGAAGTTAAGGTATGGCCGAGGGAACGGCTTTTGACAAATGTTGAGGTTGGATTCTCTTGGTTTAATATTTTATTTTATTTTTCCCCACAATATTGTACAGATGGCTGGAAGTATTCATCCCACCCATCTCACTTCTACACCTGGCTTCTATGCTCCCTCCTATATGCCTGATGCCATGGACATCTCAATCCCATGCATCTGATTAAGTCTGACTCAGTTTTTTCCAATATGTTCGGTGGCATGGACATATATTCCATCCACCTATTTTAAGCCTGGCATACTGTATGGGCAGTACATATTGCTCAAGTGTGGGAATGCTCATATCCCATCATTTCTCTGTTCTTTTATGGTAACCCCCATAATTATCTCAGGTGTCATGATAAATACAGTGTTGAATTTGGCCTTGACACCTGTTACCAATTATATTAGATTTTTTAATTTCTCATAATGGCATGAGGATAATTAGGCAGATGATGCAAAAAGTGATAAAACAAAGATAAAAAATTATTTTTAATAATTAATATCGCAGCAATTGTCTTCTCAATTACCCTCCATAAGGGGGGGACTATAGTAATATTATAATTTTAAAGAATGGTTCAATTTTTGTTTTATTATATGTTTCATGTGTAACAACTAAGATTCTGAATTCCCTTAGACATGTTTTTGAGAACTTTTATTGTTTGATTTGATTATTGACAAAGCTATTTTAAAGTTGTGTTAAGCTCAATTTTGTAGGAAATTTTCCTGGCTGATTACCAGCATCCACACCTCAACCCCTGAAAAGACTTCCATTCCACGACTACACCTAGAGGACATCTAAGAAAAGACTTTTAGAGACTTTAAATGAACAGTTTTGATTTGTTGTTTTTGTTGTTTTTTTTTCTCTTTCTGTTATAATATACACCATCTGTAACATGTATTCTCTGCAGAGGCTCTCCCTTTGCAAGACCAATGTCAAAGCGTCGGTTCATGAGGACAAAAAAAAATCGCCCCTCTGGACAAAACTTTCCTCTCTTCCTTTTCTATATTGTTGTTCACATATTATTAGTTAGCAATAGTTATTATATTGTTTTTACTGTTCCGTCAAGGAAACATTTTGTTTCTTGAGGAACAACAGGGGGGACTGTAACGATTGGAATGACGCCACCTGCTGGATACTTACTGTAGAAGAGTTCTGCCCATGAAGCGAAGGTCTTTGAGGGCAAGACCAGGCATCAGGAAGTGACGCAGACTAGTGGGAGGAGGAAGGAAGAGACTGGCGCTCAGGCTCGCGCTCTTTCCTCTGGACTCTGGTGGAGAGCGGAGCTAGAAATGTGCTCTCCCTTTAATAGATAGGAATCTAGGCCTTTCTCTCTCTCTTTACCAAATTCTTATTCTCCTTAATAAATGCTTAAAAGTTTAACTCTTGCTAAAGCTTATAATTTATTGGCGACCACTCATTAGATATTTTAGACAGTTTAGCTAGAATTTTAGCCCTTAACAATAATTACATCCACATATAACATACTTTGACTAAACTGAAATATATCATAAATTAAACAAGTAATGTCTACTGCTTGACAAACTTGTTTTAACAATTAAATTGGAATGAAATAAACATAAATAAAATTCAAACAAATGGTACCTCTATATAAATGCACTTATCTTAAAGGAAAAAATACAAAATCAGTAGTATCCCAATAGTTAATACTGATGGGCAAAAAAGTACTTTGAAGTACAGGGCTGTGTTATTGTTGACATTTGTTATGTATTTAAGAAATGTGGTTATAAAGGAAAAATCTGAAAACCCTGAAAATTGCAGCATAATATGAATTGATTGTTTTCAAATAGATTTGGTAATTTTTTTTTTACAAGTTTAAATTTCAGCCCTCTGTTACACACCCCTTAAGATTTAAATATATATCCTTATGGCATGCGTTCTGTAAGAAGAATCAGTTTCTCAATCCTTTCTCCTCCTCACTCACTAAGTTCAGACCTTATTTGGGACAAGCCCAAGGAAACAAAAGAAATGGAGATAGATTCTTTTGTCTAGCTCAGTAAAGGGCTGATGGGATCAAACCACACCTAAATAATGGGCAAACCCTTGCCCTTCAGCTAGGGTCTTTTACATTCTTCTCCCTGATGTCATCTGTAGAGTTCATTTTAATGTAGACCACCCTCAATTCATGTCAACCAATGGAATTGAATGATGCTAACCAATCAGCTTTGATCAATGTATAATGACCGGCCTCTATCAAAAGAGGATAAAAACTCTTAGAAGAGGCCATGAGCTAGCACTCACAGTCCCTCACTTGCTCTTGCTCACTCTCTCTCTCCCTCTCCTCTCTCTCTCTCTCTCTCTCTCTCTCTCTCTCTCTCTCTCTCTCTCTCAGCGCTCGCTCTTTGTTCTCTGGCTTGTGGGTCTTCTGAACTTTCTTGGGTCTCCTTGAGACCACATGCTATCTCTCCTCTGAGATACCAGTAGTATAGCTGATATCAATAGTAGCTTAATTCTAAAAATTATAAGATTTTGTAGAAAGTCTTCTTTCTCAATTTTGAGAATAACTTGTGTAGGGTAGGTATTAGCTGATAAATAAAAGTATAACAGAATTTACATATAAATCCTCCTGAACAATCTGCCTTCACCAATTTGATGTAATTTTCTAATTCTGAATTTTGAATTTATTTGTATATATCATACAACTAAAATTTAAGTTCCTTACATAGTGATTTATTTTTTTATTTCCAGTTTTTCTAATATATAGTGATTTACAAATAGTAAGCATTTAACCAATTGATCTTTCCACTGTTAATGTGGACAAATTTAATTAATTAAGTGTGAGAAATGGGTAATTGTCTCCTCTCAATGTGGATATAACAGTCAGTCATACTCCTCTGACCTGTTTGTAGGACAAAGGTCTCAGATCCCCTCCTCCCCCTCAGGTTAGCAAGGTCACATGGTTCAAGGAGCCCTGGTCTCAATTAGGTCCTCTCCAGAGTTCTGTCCATATAAGGAAGTATAAGGTCCACTCCTGAGTTATGCCCATACAAGGAAGAGGGGTGGGAATACTGCATTCTGATTAGGTGGTTTTTGTGCGTAGACTGTAACCCCGACCAGTGATGAAAAAGGGGAAGGTCCATTCGCGTTAGGGACTAGGGTATAAAACAGGGCCTGTGAGCCCCCTTTTCGGGCACCCACTAGCTGCACACTAGGGTGCCTCCTTCTCATGAGAAGAAAATAAAGCCTTTGTCACCTTGCTGCTGAGTTCCTGAGAATTACTGAGAAGAGGATGGATTTTTCCCTCACATTAAGCATTTATTAGTACCTACTATGAATGTTTGACTACAGGGAAGAAATACCATTCCATCTAGGGAGAGTCTCCTTAGCCTGGTCTGGCCTGCTAATACTCTTCCAAATCCAGGAATTCTAAAGCCCTGGCTGTTATTACCAAATCTTATTCCCAAGTTCCTAAAACTAACACCTCTAATTTTTGTCTTTCCCAATTAGAATGTAAGGTCCTTGAGGGCAAAGACTGTAATTCTTTCTGCTGGTATGTATATGTAAGTTCTTAATAAGTGTTCATTTCCTTTCCTTCCTTCCTTCCTCCCTTCCTTCCTTCCTTCCTTCCTTCCGACTCACTCAAAAACCACTCACCCTTTCTAGTCGACTCTCTGGAAGACCTAGTCTATAAGTTAATCAATCTTTCCATCTTCAAACTTTTCCTTAACCCACTCCTTTGATCTTCTGCCTCTCAAAGAAATACGCCTCCCTCCTGATGACACAGACACCCAGGCTGCCCTTTCCAGCAAATGCTACATTTTCATTCATTCACCAAGACTCAGTCAAGGATTAGATAGATGGAAGTGTTTCAAAAATGTATTTCAAATTTCTTTTGAACTGAAGTTTAAACTGAGAAACTATAGCTGCTAATGATGTAGGAGGCAAAAAAGAGGTTAACAGAAAAACCTAAGACCCAAGCTTCAGACCCCAGTTAATGGATAACTTACAAGTCAGGATGCTAGGTTCTCTTACCCACATAAATCAGTACCCATAACGGGAACATAATGAGGCAGGTCATATAACAATGATCCATTGACAGGCTATAGAAACTCAAACTAGGAATAAATGAAAAATGAAGATATTTTGAAAACTAAGCATGGGAACCAGAAAGAGACATGCACAGAAAAGGCCAAATTTGTCCCCAGATTCACCTTATGGTGTCTAAACCCCAAAGACATACCTCCACAGAAAAAGGTACCCACCTCGGGGGTTGGCTTAGGACACCAGGAACTTCAAATTAGGATAGGCCCTCCCCTGTACTAAGGTGGAGATTGTGATGAGACTGATAATCAATTTATCCATACTATAAATATAACTGTCTTTTATTTCCTATTCAAGAGATACCTTTCCACTTTTCTGGTTCTCTCCCTGTGATTATTCATAGTATTGCAATAAAACTTGGTAAACTGAGTCACTGAGTCTTGTAATTCTTTTGGGATGACTCACAATCAATTTGACCCTAAATCCTTCCCACATCACTACAAATTTTGTAGGAATGTAGAGATCACTTCTTGTTTTAACTTTTTTTTTTCATCAACAAGCATTTATTTTATTTTCCAGTTACATGTAAGGGTACTTTTCAACATTCATTTACATAAGATTTAGAGTTCCAAATTTTTCTCCCTCCCTCCCTCCCTTTCCTCCCCCCTCCACAAGATTGCAACCAGGTTATATATGTACAATCCACAAGTGTTCTTTTTATCAGTTCTTTCTATAAGGGTGCATAGTAAGCTTCCTCATTAGTTCCTTGGGATTGCCTTGGATCATTGCATTGCTAAGAATAGTTAAGTCATTCTCAATTGCTCACTGAACAATACTGCTGTCACTATGCACAATGTCCTCCCAGCTCTGCTCACTTCATCAATGTTCATTCGTCTTTCCAGGTTTTTCTGGGATCATCCTTTGTCATTTCCTGTAGCACAAGACCATTCCACTACAATCATATAGCACAGCTTTTTCCATCATTCCTCAATTGATGGACATTCCCTTGATTCTCAATTCTTAGCCTCCACCAAGAGTTGCTATAAATATTTTTTGTACAATTTTTCCCCCTTTTCATTTTTTCATGATTACTATTGTTAACTGTTTCCCCTCCATCCTATTCCCTTCCCCATGATATTTTTCTATTATCCATCTTCTTTTATCCTATCACTCTTCAAAAGGGATTTGCTTCTGGCTGTCCCCTCCCCCACTCTGCCCTTACTTCTTTTGCCCCACTCTCTTTATCCCCTTCCCCTCCTATTTTCCTGCAGGGTTAGAGAGATTACTCCACCCAACTGAGTGTGTACATTATTCCCTCCTTGAACCAATTCTAATGAGATTGAGGTCTTTGAGTCAATTCTGATGAGTGTTAGGCTCATTTACTGCCCAGATCAAATAGATTACTCCACCCAGTTGGGTGTGTCTTGTTAGTCCCTCCTTGAGGCAACTCTGATGAGTTTAAGGTCTTTGAGCCTTTTCTGATGAGTGTAAAATTCATTTACTGCCCTGCTCCTCTCCCATCTCTTCCCCCACTCCATAAGCCTTTTCCTGTTTCTTTCATGCAGGATTTCACCTCTGCCCTTCCCCCTTCCCCCAGTGAACTCCCTTCACCCCTAAATTCAACCCCAAAGATGTCATCACCTAGCTAAGTGACACAGTGGACAAAGCACTCACCCTGGACCCAGGGGGATCCCAGGGAAAACCCGGCCTCAGACACAAGACAGTCGCCCACTGTTCGACCCCAGGTATGTCCCCCAGCTACAATTTTTTATGGTTCTCTAGGGCCTTGTATTTTAAAGTCAAATTTGCCATTCAGTTCAGGTCTTTTCATCACAAATATCTGAAAGTCTTATTTTTTATTAAAGTCCCATTTTTTCCACTGAAAGATTATGCTGAGTTTTGCTGGTAGGTGATTCTTGGTTGTAATCCCATTTCCTTTGCCCTTTGGAATATCATATTTCATACCCTCTGGTCCTTTAATGTAGAAGCTGCTAGATCTTGTGCTATCCTGACTGGGGCTCCACAGTAATTGAATTCTTTCTTTTTGGCAGCTTGCAATATTTTCTCCTTTGCCTGAGAGCTCTAGAATTTGGCTATAATATTCCCAGGAGTTTTCCTTTTGGGATCTCTTTCTGGAGGTAATTGGTGGATTCTTTCAATTTCTATTTTAGCTGCTTCTTCTAGAATTTCAGGGCAATTTTCCCTGAGAATATCTTGGAAGATGATATCTAAGCTCTTTCCTTGATCATGGTTTTCAGGTAGACCAATAATTTTCAAATTATCTCTCCTGGACCTATTTTCCAGGTCAGCAGTTTTGCCCAGAAGATATTTCACATTGCCCTCTATTTTTTTATTCATTTGGATTTGCTTCATTTTTTCTTGGTTTCTCATAAAGTCACCAGCTTCCATCTGTTCAATCCTCATTCTTAGGCAATTATTTTCATCAGAGAGCTTTTGTACCTCCTTTTCCATTTGGCCAATTTGACTTTTCAAGCTGTTGACTTTTTTTCTCATGTCTTTCCTGCATCACCCTCATTTCTCTTTCCATTTTTTCCTCTACCTCTCTAACTTTATCTTCAAAGTCCTTTTTGAGCACCTCTATGGACTGAGACAAATTCATATTTTTCTTGGAAGCTTTAGATATAGGGGCACTGATGTTGACATCTTCCTCTGAGAGTGCCCCTCGGTCTTCCTTGTTACTGAAGAAACTTTCTATGGTCCTCACCTTTCTCTGTCTGCTCATCTTGACTTTTAGCTCCTTAAAGTGGGGCACTGTTTCCAGGCTGCAGTATCCCAAACTTAAGAAGTCCCAGGTGGTATGATTTAAGGAGAATCAGGTTCTTCACTTGCTTGGCCTGTTCCCTGGCCTTTAGATGACCCCAGACCAACCTGCTAATCAACCACCTTTGTGTGTTGTGGTTGTTAGCTCCAATGAGCCTGTGCCCCTCCATGACCTGGGCCACTCCTACTAAAGCCAACCTCCTAGTTCTCAGCAGGGATATAAAATCCAAGTTCTGCCTTAGCACAAGCATAGACCTCTGTAGTCTCCCCAATGCCCAGGGCTCAGCCCACTCATCAGACTGTGAGCTTAGTTCCAGACAATACTGGTGCTTCAGCTGATTCAGAGGTTCTGGGGGTCTCCTTCTCTGGTGAGGCCTTCCTGGGACTGGATCTGTGTCAGGGTGACTGTGGGGTTGGGCTTGACTCCTGTATTAGCACAGCAGCTCCCTCCTTCTGACCTTCCAAGCCGTTCTTGGTTAGAAGATGATTTCAGCACATTCTTCTGTGAGTTTTGCTGCTCTGGGCATTTTCCTATGGCATTATTTGGATGTTTTTTGGAGTGATCATGTCATGAGTTTCCTCTGCCATCTTGGCTCCACCCCAGAAGTCCTTGCTTTAACTTTTGATAGTACATGTTTCTATGTTGTTGAAATTTGTTCCTGTTCTCTCTCCCTTCTCCCTTCTGTCTCCTCCTACTTCCCTATTAAGTATAAAATAATTCTCTATCATACTCCCTGTGTATCTTTATATATGTGTGTTCAAAATCATTTGTCCAGTTGAGGTAAACTTGTGGTTCATGTGACACAAACTGTTCTCATTTCTTTTTCCATGTTTGTAAACACTCTATCTGATGTACCTAGTATTCTGTAAGTATTCTATAAGAAAGTGATTTCCCTCCTCTTCCTCATTTCCTCCTAGTATCCTTATGACCTCCTGTTTCTTCTCTTAAGAGCAAAATTCGGGATATGGGCCAAATCCAATAAACGACCTGTTTTTGTGACTTTGAGCTAAGAATATTTTTTACATTTTTAATGGTTGAAAAAAATGATATTTTATAATATGAAAATTATATTAAATTCAAATTTTAGTGCCCATAACTAAAGTTATATTGGAACACAGTCATGCTTATTCATTTATGTACTGTCTATAGTGCACTACTGTTGTAGCATTGTTGTGCTACAACAGCAGAGTTAAGAAGTTGCAAAAGAGACCTTAAATGGAGCTCTCATTATTTCCTATTGCTGGTTAGCAAAATACAAATCACAGTAAAACAGCTATAACTCAACAGCATTTCAAGAGCTAACCAAACTGCTATACTGTAGTATTTTTTTTTACTTCATATTTTATTACCAGTGCATATCAAAATGAGAAGAAAAAGTCTAAATTATGATCTTTTATAAAGCTCAGGACTGAGACTAAAATTTTTCTGAGCAATAAAAACTACCCTCAACCACTATTACTGAACACTGAATGGCTTTGGAAATTTGCTTTTACTGTAGACTAGATAATGTTAATTCAACCTGAAATTACATGGCAAGATACCACTTACATGGGAAACATATTGCAGTAAAGTCAATTCAATGACAACTCATGTTGTTTGAATCACAAGTAATATCAAACTGCACTATACATGTCCTGTGCTATCAAAAGTTAAAAAAATAAGATCTCCATTCCTACAAAAATTTGTAGCAGCTATATTTTCCAAGATCAAACTACAATTTCAGCAGTGTTTTTCAGACCTCAACGTAAGTGCAAAAGAAATTTCCATATTCCAAAATCCACTCAATAGTGTAATTGAGGGGCTCCCAATCTAACTCTCGATTGGAAATTATTACTTCAATGTAATTACACGCTAATTAAAATTCCATGTTCATCAATTAGTATTAAGATCTGGTATTAACTCTCTCTTTTTAAAGGTATTATAGATAATGAAACAGTGAAAATACTTAATATTTATGCATTGGAGAACATAGTATCTAAATCTTTAATGTAAAACCTAATTGAATGGTTAATGAGAAACAGTAAAACAACAGTAGTTATTTCAGTGAAGCTCTATCAGATTAAAAAAAAAAACAAAAAATAAACACGATAACTTAAGAAACTGAAATGAAAATTAGAAAAATTAAATATGATAAATCTCTTGTGATAGAAATCAAAAGCTTTCATTTCTTGGTCCTCCTACCACTGTTTTGTCCATTGGGAGAGGGTTTTTTTTTTTTTTTGAGTTATATAGTTGTGTTAGTCCACCATATTTCTTGGTTTTCATGATCTTAAGAGAGATTTAATGTAAAGATTTCTTTCCCCTAATTCAAAGCTTACCTTCTCATCCTAGTTGCTTTAATGGTTTTTCATGCAAAGGCT
The DNA here is from genome assembly GCF_019393635.1 of Dromiciops gliroides. Classification (NCBI taxonomy): domain Eukaryota; kingdom Metazoa; phylum Chordata; class Mammalia; order Microbiotheria; family Microbiotheriidae; genus Dromiciops; species Dromiciops gliroides. Next base: position 570,263,998 of record NC_057861.1, on the reverse strand, counting down.
TTAAATCAAAATGATATTTTATCTTTTCTAAATTCTATCCTTTATTGTATTAAGAATTTTCTCCCTCATCATAGAATCCTCTAGAGACAATGCCCTAGGAGTCTTAACCCTTTCAGCTCTAGAACTATAGTGCATACTATTTTTCTCCCCTCCCCCAGTTTCCTTTCTCAACTCTGAGATCATAATCAAATTAATACTAGAGCACTGGTACTGGAAAAGGCATGTTGACTAATTCCCTGTATGATTCTGTTACTATCCCTATGATTTTCTAAACCAAAAACCCCTCACTGACCATAACTCCCACTCTCTTAGCATTCCTCAGTCTCTTATAATGAGAAGGCCCTTCTCCTTACCAAAGCTAACCTTACTATATGTAGCTTTGATCTCATACCCCCCTATATTCTTCAACAGACTGCCCCTTCATTCCTCTGAACTCTGTTTTTAATCTTCAACCATACCCTGATCATGTACACCCTCTTAAGATTTTAGTTCTTTGTAGGTTTCTTTTTCTTTTAATTTGTCCTTCATGATCAACATCAAGTCACCTTCCTCTCTTTCCTTGATTTTTTTCACTGTTAATTTTATGTATTTCTATAGCAGTCTAATTTTGTGTGTTAATTCTCCTTTGTCAATTTCAGATAAGAGTGAATTTCATCTAATGCCCACTCTCCCAAATCTTTCCTCTATATTTGTACATTCTTCCTTTCATGCAACTCAATTATGAAAATAACAAGTTCTATCACCTCATTCCTCCTTTCTACACTAGTACACTCCTTTTATCCACCTTTCTCTTTCCTCCCTTAAAACTTTTGAATATAAGGAATATACCTGTATCCCCCACTTTTTTAAAATTTTAACTCCTTTAAATGTCATTTGAAGACATGAACGTTATGAAGAAACATTTGTTTTATTCCCCCTTACCAATTATTTAGCAACACATTATCATACAACTTCTTCCAATTAAAAAAAAAATGGCCTTTCCAGATTGCACTTGACTTTTCTTTTTGTATTTTAATACTCCTACTGAATTCTAGCCTTTTAGAAATTTATGAAAATCTCCTATTCCATTAAGAGCTCAATCCCCAACTCTCCCAAAGGACTGAAAAGAAATTATATAATTCAACTACTGAGAAGGTACCCTTTACAAGGTAAGTTATTCTTAGCTGTAAGGCTATATTATTTCCTTTCTGGATTACTATATTCCAAACTCTCCTCTCATTAACTAAGAAGCTGCTAGGTCTTATGTGATCCTAACTTCTTTCTAGATATTTCTAGTATTTTTCTTTGATATACAAGCTCTGGTTATGAATTCTTGTAATATTTCCTTTTAGAGTTCTTTTAGGAAGCAGTAAGTCAATTAAAATTTCTTGAAATATAATGTTCAGGGCTTTTTTTTTTCCAGTGGTTTTGAAAGAGTTCAATGATTCTTAAATTATCTCACCTTAACCTATTTTCCACATCATTTTTAATAGCATATATCTTATATTTTCTTCTTTATCTTTTATTTTCTTCTAATATTTCCTTCTGATCAATTTGTTGATTTTTATTTGGTCTCGTCATTGAGTTATATTTGTTCCATTCCATTTTTCAGGAATTTGACTGTCTAGATAAGGTTTTCTTCTGTCTGTTCTGGGCATTTTATTACCCTTTAAATTTTTTCTCAACTTTTTCTCTAATTTCATGTTTATCTCTTCATTCATTATTTCCAACAACTCTTTCAAGTCTTTGTTGTAAAGCCCTATCTCTTTCAGCATGTGCATGTATGCACATATCTCTTAAGTTTCCCCTAACCCATAGTATTTCCTGACTCTATTAATTTTGTTCTACTTAATCATATCTCCAGCCTCAGTTTTTTTTTTCTTGCCAAAGAGTTTCTTTTTGTTTTGTTTTGTTTTTGGGGGGAGATTAAGTGATTTGCCCAGGGTCACAAAAGCTAGTAAGTGTCGAGTAGTGTCAGAGGCCGAATTTGAACTCAGGTCCTCCTGAATACAGGGCCAGTGCTTTATCTACTGCACCACCTAGCTGTCCCCAACCAAAGAGTTTCTTAAGGAAATGTTGTTGATGTTTGCCAACTTCAAAGGCTTAACTACGAGCTTTTATGAAGGCATCTTTACCAAAAGGCTCAGCTAGTCTCTTTAACATAATGTGAAGATGAATCTCAGTTCTCAAAAGCAACGTCATAAGAGTAAAAGGCGTGGCAGGTCCTACAAAGCTTAAAAGAGTTCAGAAATGGACTGTCATCTAAGGATCAACCCAAAATATTTGTCTATTGAATGCTTTCAATCCTCCTTCTGGAACCCAAGTATATCACTTCAATGTCATACTTGAATATCATATCCCCTAGAAACTAATACCTAAACTTATTTGTATATTCAACACCATCCCAATTAAAATATCAAAAAAATGTATTACTGAAATAGAAAAAAATAACAAAATTAACCTAGAAGAACAAAAAGTTAAGAATATCAAAGGAAAAAAATGAAAAAATGTAAAGAAAAGAGGTTTAGAAGTACCAGAGCTTAAAATATATTATAAGACAGTAATTATCAAAACTGCCTAAGAAATAGAAACGTAGATCAATGGAATAAAGCAGACATAATTTAACATACATTTAACAATTTACTTCTGACAGATAAGGAGATATATTTCTTAATAATATTTCTTAATTAATATCTAATATTTGTTTGCAATTTGAACACAAGTTTTCCTAGTGAAAAGGCTGCTCCTGTGGCAAAACTAGACTATGTTTTCTAACTTTAGAATAAAATATATTTGCATACCAGCACAGAATATTCCAGGGACTTCACTCCTGACTATAATAGTCCGCACTTTCTTATCAGATTTCAAAGCATCCACGGCTTTTGATAGCTACATAGAATAAGGGGGGAAAAACATTTTCAGATTCATGTCAATATTTTATCTTTACAATATAAGCAGCAAATAGATTTATCTGTTCACTTACCATTTTTATAAGATTTTTACTGAGAGCATTTTTGGCATAAGATCGGTTTATTCCAAGCACCACAATTCCTAGTTTAAAAAACAAAAACACACACACAAAAAACCTTAAGTTAGTATGCTACAGAAGTTGGGGATGGGAGGGTGGAAGATAAAAGAATGAAAAAGTAGTCAACACATAAGAACATGACCAGACACCTACCATTTTAATGTAAAGGAAATTAGCTATTATTGATTACTGTGATTTATTTTTATTTTGATTATAGGATTAAGTTCTATTTTAGGCAGAACTAGCCCTAAAACGAGGCTGACTAACATAGAGTCTCTTAATTCAAGGTTACCTATAGATTTAGTGAATAGACTGAGATTAAGAAGACTTTATCTTTTAGTAGCAGATAATTTAGAGTAAGACATAATAAATAAATCATAAGATTACTCTTTTAAAAAGGGAGGTTTCCCTTTCTGGAAGAAAGGAGGGTTCACCAGAGGCTAAGTCCCACTTTCTAGCAGCTGTAGTAAGGTTAAGTTCTTCTTTCAGTCTTAGTGGATAGGGTACTTTTTTTTTTCCTTGAGCTAATACAGACTAAGTTGACTAATGGACCCTTCTAAGGAAGATGGGGCAGTGACTGCTAACCACTGACCAAAAGTTTCTCTTTCCCAGTACACTTTCTGGTTATGAAAGGCACTACCTGCAGGAAAGGACTTCTGGAATTTAAAGAAGACAGAGAAGTCAATTAATCAGGTGACCTGCCTTGTCCAATTGAATTGTATTTAAAACAAGTCTTTGTCATTTTTTTTATTCCTCTTTTTTGTTATACTCTGTAAATCACTCCTTGTCTCTGATCGCTGAAGAGTCAGGTGACCTGATTTGGTATGCAAATACTATCTTTGCAAATTAAATCATAGATGGCTCAGTAACTTTGTCCTCCTGTTCCTTTTTATTCAGATAATCAATTTTAACATTAAATCACTATCTTTATAAATCACTAGGAGAATGTTGGCATACCATATTGTTTGAGTTTTTAATATTTAGAGTAAGTATATTCCTAAAGAAAGACATAATATTCATATACTTAACATTTTTAGAATTAGAAGTTGAGGGAAGCAAGTCATCTGGCCCTAATCCTTTCACTTCATCTCTTTTTCTCCTCAATCATATTTTTTTTTTTTTTGGTGAGGCAATTGGGGTTAAGTGACTTCCCCAGGGTCACACAGCTAGTAAGTGCCAAGGGTCTAAGGCTGGATTTGAACTCAGGTACTCCTGAATCCAGGGCTAGTGCTCTATCCACTGTGCCACCTAGTTGTCCCCTCCTCAATCATTTTTAACTATTTATCTTATTCTTGTTAAGTTCCACCTCTAAGTCAAGTTTCATTAATCACTGTTAGCAAAGGGATTCAGATTTATTAAAGGGCCTTCAATTCGTTAGAAGATATGCAATAGGGGCAGCTAGGTGGCACAGGGGATAAAGCACCGGCCCTGGAGTCAGGAATACCTGAGTTCGAATTGGGCCTCAGACACTTAACACTTACTAGCTGTGTGACCCTGGGCAAGTCACTTAACCCCAATTGCCTCACTTTAAAAAAAAAAAAAGATATGCAATACAATCTTTTTTGGTTGGTTGGTTGGTTGGTTTGTGGGGCAATGAGGGTTAAGTGACTTGCCATGTTTGGTCACTGCACTGATCAGGGTTTAAGTCTTTCAAAACTGCTTTTTTTTTTTTTTTTTGGTGAGGCAATTGGGGTTACATGACTTGCCCAGGGTCACACAGCTAGTAAGTGTTAAGTGTCTGAGCCCGGCTTTGAACTCAGGTACTCCTGAATCCAGGGCCCATACTCCATTCACGGCGCCACCTAGCTACCCTAAAACTGCTTATCTTTACAATGCTGTAGTAATTGTACAAAATATTCTCCTGGATCTAATTACTTGACTCTACTTCAGTTTATATGGCATCATCTCAGGTTTCTCTGAAACCCTAGAGGTTGTTGGGTGGCACAGAATGCTGGGCCCAGAGTTAGGAACATGAGTTCAAATCTGGCCACAGATACTTTGTCTACCTCAAATCTGTCTGCCTCAATTTCCTTAACTACAAAACAGGGGTACCAATAGCTACCTCATGAGGTTGTTATAAATATCAAATGAAATAATATTTGTAAAGCACAGTTACTGATACATAGTAGGTACTTTAAAATGTTTGTTTCCTTCAATCATTTCTTAGGTACAAAATTATTACATCTCATTCATATATTCCCTCATGCCCGAAATGTACTGCCTCTTCAACTTTAAGAAGCCTTTGTTTCTCTTTCCTTTGAACTACTACGGTTATTTACAGTTTATAGCAGTTGTTCCAAACTTGGGGTACAAAGGGTTAGTGGAAGGGGTATATGTACCTAAATGTACACCAAATAAATAAGCAAACCTATCTTCTGCAGACTGAATACACCCACACACACATACATATATATGTCTATGTATGTTTGCTTTTTGGATTTATGGTAACTTTTTGTCATTTACATACATACTCAATCTACAGGTATTGATGATAATAGTAGTAGAAGTAGTGATATTGATAATAAGGGACATTTATTTAGCATTTTAAAGTTTGCAAAGAATTTACATTTTTTATTTGAATCTAAAACAACAAGGTAGGTAATACAGGTAGTATTATTCCTGTTTTACAGATAGGGAAACTGAGTTCAAAGAAAGGAAATTATTTCCCAAAGTGCCATACTTAAATAAGTATAAGAGGTGGGATATGGAAGTCTTCCTGGTTGCAAATTCAGCACTCCATCTACTACACTATGTTACAACATGTCATATTAGGGATCTGATAAAGAAAATTTCATTTTCAATCTCATATTCAAAAAGTTTAGAAACACTTATCTTTACCACACATTGGCACTTACTGATGCTCTATGTACATATCTTTTCCAGCAAAGCATATGTTCCTTTCAGAGAGAATATATATACACACACCACACCGTAGGAACTCAATGGGAGTATTTAGTAAGCTACATATATTCTTTTCACTCTTTTTAAACTTCCTTAGTTGACTATAGTTTAAAATTGGCTGTGAAATGCATTAAGAAAACCTAGTATCCCATTAATTTCTGTTACAAGAGATTCATCTCACTGGGAAAAAGGTTGCTTCCCAAATATAAAAGTCATACTTAGTATTCACAGATAATAAATTAATACATAATTCATAAATTATTGAATTAATTATTAATTAGTACTGCATGTTATAATGAAAATAACACACTAGTTTAAAAAATCTGGGTTCTAATCCTGGCTCTCTCATCTATACAAAATCTTTATGAGTTTCCTATATAGGGCTTGTTTAATGAGGGACTTAGTAGGGAATAAGTAGGCTTTCAACAATGAATCACATCTTTTTATCATTTATCACTGAAATATATAGAAAATATAAAACTAGGTAGAAAATAATCAATTAACAAGCATGTACAGGGGAAGCTAGGTAGCACAATGGATAAAGCACTGGCCCTGGATTCAGAAGGACCTGAGTTTAAATCCTGCCTCAGACACTTGACACTTACTAGCTCTGTGACCCTGGGCAAGTCACTTAACCCCAATTGCCTGACCAAAAAAAAAAAAAACAAAACCCTAAGCATTTACTAAGTGTCTACGATGTCAGGAACTAGGCACTAGGGGATACAAAGGAAAAAAATAAAAGCCTCTAACTTAAAGGGGCTTAACATTCCATTGGGAGAAATAATATTTACATAAAAAATGTAAAATATAGGGGCAGCTAGGTGGCATAGTGGATAAGCACCAGCCCTGGATTCAGGAGGACCTAAGTTCAAATCCGGCCTCAGACACTTGACACTAACTAGCTGTGTGACCCTGGGCAAGTCACTTAACCCTCATTGCCCCACCAAAAAAAAATGTAAAATATAAATATACACAATAAGGGTTGGTTTTGTTTTGGTAAAGGTTGAATATTACCACCCTTTGGGGGGGGGGCATTTGAACAGAATTTTGCTCTTAAAAGGGTAGATTTTATGACACAAAGGTAAAGAGTGAGCATATTATGGTCATAAGGTAAGCTAGTGGAAAGATAAAAAATAGGAAATGGGATATAATATATTAGGAACAGGAAGAAAGAAGACAAGGTTGGTTGGAGTGCAGCAGTAAGTGAAGTAATTTAGAATAAGGATAGAAAAGTAGTCTGGGACCAGATTGTGAAGGACTTTAAAAGTCAAACCGTAGAACTTTTATTTGATCTTTAAGGAGATAGGTCAGGCAATAAAGTGCATCTGTGAAATGGTTACCCTGTACCAGACACCTTGCTAAGCACTGAGGATACAGAGAATGGCATAAACAAGGTAACTGTCCTCAAGTAGCTCATATTCTAATGGTGGAAACAAGATGTAAACAATTATATACACACAAGATGTAGTCAGGTAAATGGGAGGTAATCTCACAGGGGAAAAGGCACTAGCAGTGAGGAAGACTGGGAAAGTAAGTGTTCCTGGAGAAGGTAGAATTTTACCTGAGTCAAGAAGGATGCCAAGAGTTAGACGAGAGTATTCCAGGCATGGAGAATAGCCAGCCACTAGTCACTGAAAAGTGGCGGGGGGAGGGAGGGGGGAGATCACAATAAAGTGTAAGAAGACTGGAAAGGTAGAAGGGTCTTATTTATAAAGCACCATCCCTGGCTTCAGGAGGACCTGAATTCAAATCCAGCCTCAGACACTTGACACTTACTAGCTGTGTAACCCTGGGCAAGTCACTTAACCCTCATTGCCCCCACATAAATAAATAAATAAGCCAAGAGAAGCCAACAGAGCTTACTGAGTAGAAGATTAATACAGTCAGACTTGCTATTAAGAAAAATCGCTTTGGAAGCTATGCATAGGATGCCCTGGAAAGGAGACTCAGAAACCAGATAGATGGTTATACAGTCCCTCTTTTTACTCATCCCTATCTGCATGATTACACTAAGATTATTGTTTAGTGATTACAAGAAAGAAGTCTTTGATTTCATAGAACAAAAAGTCAATTTGAATAGATAAAAAATTATTCAAGATTTATAGACACAACAAAACTAACCCTGTACCACAACCGTGAACAAAATGCAAGACATAAAACAAAACTAAACATTTGCCAAAGGTGTTTACTAGTGATGGAGTAGAAAGCACAGAAACCAAGGACATCACAATGACTGTATTAAATCTAGTAACACTGAAGAAATTCCTGGAAGAGATCTGTAATCATGCAGAGGAACTTAACATGGCAATCCATCTACGACCTAACAAGTGAATGAAAAATATCTATTGACTATATTTCAACATGAATTTTGAACACACAGAATGTGTTTCTTGGTATGAATATATGAAATAGATCAGAATAACATCATGTCGGGTACAGTGTTAACCAGAAAAGAGGAATGGATGGAATTATCACTGGAAAGTTTCAAAGCTCTTTTACTAGCCCAAAGCTTACCATGAAAGCAAAAGTCTATCTTTTTAAAATCAACATTTGACCAATGTTGTTATATGGGAAGCAAGACATGGAATAATACTGCCTCCTAAGAATGAAAAATGAATATCAGACAGAGGGGAATGGAGAGGTGGGCATAAACATCCTGCAACAAATAATCAATGAACTTTTGATTTAGATGAAGACATGAAAGGTTACTTGATCTAAATAAGCCAACATACCTCCTGCAGAAAGAATACAGACAAATATATACATGTATATATATATATTTTTTTCAAATGTACATAAATGCTATTATACTTACTAAAAAAATGCTTCAAGTATTATTGGACTTATGGTAACTTTTTGTCATTTACTTGTTATTGTATTGATTGTCCTACTGTAGTCCTTATAGCCAAGCCTTTTTCCTTCAATGAGGCTCTGGTTTTTGTTGCTGTATTAGTTTATTCTTCTGCATGCAGAAAAACATTCGTATAATACTGGAAAGGTATCAAGAGATTTAAAATGAAATTATAATTGATTTTAGAGGTCTAGAGGGAAAAAAATGAAGGAAGAATAGATTGGTAATGAATGGATGATGAATGGATTTGTCGTACATGAATGTAATAGAATATCACTGTGGTATAAAAAATGTTTATACATTCTTCAATAGATGGACATCTGCTTTCTTTAATTCCAACTCTTTTATACCACAAAAAGTGCTGGTATAATATTTTGGTGTCCATTGTCTTATCCATGACATCATTGAGAAATAAGTCAAGTAATGGAATCTCTGGGTCAAAGGATATGAATATTTTAGTTATTGTATATGCCTAATTCCTAATTGTTTCCAAAAATGGATATACTATACTAATTTAAAACTGTATCATGCAACAATGCAATAATTTCCTAACTTCCCTGACAATTAACACTTCTAAGATTTGAAAAGCTTTTTCACAAATAACTTATTTGATCTCATTACCTAGTCTGTTCCACTGATCTACTTCTCAATTTTTTAATCAATATCAAATGGTTTTGTTGGTAGATGATATAGTCTAAAGTCTGGAAGTGCTCTTCACTACCTCTTTTCATTCTTTCCCTTGATATTCTACATCTTTTGTTTTTCCAAATGAATTTTATCAAGTTCTATAAAGTATCCCATTTGAATGTGATTAGTATAGCATAAAAAGTATAAATTAATTTTGGTAGAATTATTTTTATTATATTGATACAATTCAGCATTGGTTATTTAATATTCCTCCAGCTATTTAAATTGTTCATTTCTTTAAGGAGCACTTTGTAATTAAATGTGTCTTGTTAGATTACCCCCACCAAAAAAATCGTATTTATTTTGTAATCATTTGAGAAATCAATTTCCTTTTCTATTATTGATTACTGGATTTTATTATTATGTAAAATACAAGTTGATTTTGTAGATTTTGTAGCCTGCTTCTTTGGTAAAGTTTATGTCTCAATTAGTATTTTGTTGATAGTTTACCTATCTTTATGCCTTAATATTTTTCTACTTTCTAGTTATTATTGCTGGCATTTCTGAATCTATATCACATAACTGGTGAATGGGCATGATTTATATTGTTATCTATTAGAAAAGCTTCTAGTGGATCCCCATCTGATACTTACTTTTCATTTTTGATACTTTTAAAGATGTATTAAATGATCCTTTCTATGCCAGTGTTTGTGGGATTTTAGCATAAATTAGTATTGTACTTGGACAAATTTTTCTCCATCTAATGTGACTGAGGTGACTGCTTTCCTAATATTGACCCATTATTGCATTCCTGGTATAAATACAACTTTTTCATCATGACTAATTTCTTCAAAGAATTGTAGTTTGGAGCAGGAGTTTATTTTAAAATGTTTAATCAATTATCTGTAATGTTATTCTGCGTGGTTCTTTTATGCTTTCCTTCCCAGAGTTACAGTGTTAGGATTGCACACACCAAGAGTCTGACAAAGTACTTCCTTTCTCAAATTTTGATTTTAACATAGTATCAATACTGAGTTCTTTACAAACTTAAAGAATTGGGGGCAGGTAGGTGGCACAATGGATAAAGCATTGGCCCTGAATTCAGGAGGGCTTAAATTCAAATACAGTCTCAGACACCTGACAATTACTAGCTGTGTGACATTGGGCAAATCACTTAACCCTCATTGCCCTACAAAAAAAAAAAATTTTTTTAAATAAAGAATTCTCCTATGAATCCAAAAAGATAAGGAGCTATTCCCCCCAATCATTTCCTCAGCCCCATTAAACTCATTGTTCCTTTACTGTTCCATTTTTTTCTTCTGATATTTTGCTATTTAAGAGTTTTATTTGGTATTCTGTTAGTTTGAATATTTTATATTTTTGAAGACTTAACCTCTATTTTTTTTGTATTTTTAGTTTTGTTAGCATACTCAATTCTGGTAATTATTTTTATTTTCCAAAATCTTATTATTACTTCTTAATTTACTTAATTTACTTAAATTACTTCTTAATTTACTATTTTATGTATTTGAATTTCTGCCTTCTTATTAATCAAATGGCCTGAAGGTTCATCAATTCTATTAGTCTTTTCAGAAACCCCTTTGAGTTTTACCTTTGCTATTGTCTTTTTGGTTTCCAGGTTATCTATTTCTCCTCTAATTTTCACTATCTCAAGTTTTGTTTATTTTGGGATTACTATTGTTGGCTTTCTACTTTTTATATTAATTCACGTCTTTTCTACTTTGTTTTTAAGGCTGTATTTTATCACCAGAAAAATGCTTTAACAATATCCTAAAAGTTTTTGGTATGTTATTTCATCATTATTATTTTTTCACATTACTGTTTCTATGATTTGTTCTTTGACCCACTTATTATTTAGGATCATACTGTTAAGAATACATATGGGGGGGGGAGGCAGCTAGGTGGTATGGTGGATAAAGCACCAGCCCTGGATTCGGGAGGACCTGAGTTCAAATCTGACCTCAGACACTTGACACTTACTAGCTGTGTGACCCTGAGCAAGTCACTTAACCCTCATTGCCCTGCCAAAAAAAAAAAAAATACATGTAGGTCTGTGTCTTTTGTTTATGAAGCTTGAACTGATCACTATTTTTTATTGAGTTTATGATCTATAAAAGAAATGTTTAATCTTTATCCCTTTTAAAAATTTATTTGTAAAATCTCTGTTCCCTAATACATGGTCAATTTTTGTAAAGATTCAATGTGCTGTTGAAAATTTCTTTAGAAATTCCATTTAGAAGATGCCCTGAGTCTTTTAGCTCAAGTTCCTGTAGCAATTTGTTCAATTATATATTTATTTTTTTGACTTGTCCATAACTGAGTACACTAAAGTCTCCTGATACAATTTTTCTACTATATAGGTCTTTTTGTGATGCAGCTCGTCTTTCCTTTATGAATTAACATGCTAAGAGTCATTTTGAGCAAGTAAGTTTTAAACTGATTTTGATTTGTTGTCTGTTGCTTTTAGCATAAAAAGTGGTTTCCTTTTTTCATTGCTTTTTATATTGTGAATTTTTTATTTTTTTCTCTGACAGCATGATTAACTCCTCCTTTTTGGGATTTACCTCAAATAAATTTTGATCCAGCTTTTCATTTTTACTGTGTATGGCTCTCCTTTTCAGTTGTGTTTCCTGTAAGCAACAGATTATGGGGCTTTGATTTCTTATCCAATCTATCACTCTCTTTTGTCTCACTGGATTGTTTAATCTCCTAACATTTATTAGAGTTATTAGAACTGATTTATATTTTCCTCCATTTATAGCTGCTTTTTTTCTTTTTTCTTTTTTTTTTTTTTTTGGTGAGGCAATTGGGGTTAAGTGACTTGCCTAGGGTCACACAGCTAGTAATTGTTAAATGTCTGAGGCCGGATTTGAACTCAGGTACTTCTGAATCCAGGGTCGGTGATTTATCCACTGTGCCACCTAGCTGCCCCTGCTGCTTTTTTTCTGATTTAGATTTTTTGTTGTTCTCTACTGCTGTAAAGACAACACTTTCTTCAATTATTTTTGTTTATTCTACTTTAAGGCAACTCTCTTCACAGGCTCCTCCTCTCACTTTCAAGCATCCCCCTTTTTCCCATTTTTCACTTGTTTCCTCTGATTTGGGAGTTCTACCTATTCATTCTTTTTGATTTCTTCCTTTATCTACTTTTAAGTGGTCAAGCAAAATGTCCATCCTCTCCAACTTCTTTTGTGAGGATTTTTTTTTCCCTTGTTCTTCACCTTATTCTAGAATTTCTTTCCCTCATTCTCTTAATTAAGTCATTTCCCTGTCTATTCTAAAACTTTGATTCTTAGATTTATGGTTTGTATGTTTATTTATTCCTTCCCTATCTCTGTATTCTTCAGGGAATGAAAACATAAGTTACTACTGTTGTGTTTTAGATCTTGTCCACTACACTCCCCTCCTTTTTTTCTACTGTAAATCTTGGAATTATCATTTCCCTATAGGAGTTAGAGAAGATAGTGACTTATAGTAAAAATGTTCACATGTCCCCTGATTATGTGGCTTATCCCTACCCCTTACCTACCTTGTTCATTTTCTTTACCATTTATCATGAAATCTACTCTCTTCCCTCCTACCTTCCTGTCAGTTACCCCTAGGAACTGTTAACACCCTTCTCCTGAGGGTGTCCATGGAAACACTACCTCTCTCAAAAGTAATGGTTTCTCTATATATCAAATCTCTGTAGATTATACCCATTGTAAGGTCTTACTCCACCAAGACAAAATACCATATCTCTGTCCCCCACTGCTTTTCAGTTAGACTCCCTCCCACTGTCAATTAACTGAGATTTGCCTCTTTCTTTCCCCTTGTTTTAATTACTCATTCTGCCACCTCACCCACTCTCCTTGAGACTCTCTTTTGCCTGAGAAACTGCTTTTGCCTTACAAACTAAAGGAGTTATTTTCCCCTTAAATGTTTATCATTACCTTGACTGGGGTATATGATACATTCCTTTCTATTTTCTCCCTCACCTTTCTTCTTTTATGGACCCTCATACTGCAATTCAATCCCCTCAAAAACACTGACTCACCTGTTGGTGGAATCTTAGGAATTTTAGTCCTTAGGATTACAGACCTAATCTTTCACTATCACGTCTCTTTAAGTTCTGCTCTCACCTTTTTCTCCTTGTTTACTTTTAGGCAAAAATCTGTTAACGGTCCCTCTTGATATTTTATGATGGCTTTGTGAGTGTTGTTTTTAACCCCATAGGTGTCTTTCTCTTCCTAGTTTCTTTTTCCCTTTTTTTTTCCCTGGAATAATTTATTTCTTTATTTGTGCCTTTCTTGGCTGACGCATTTGTTTACATTTTTGAGCTTATGTTTTCTGAGGTGTCTGCAAAACAAAATGGCTTGTGTTCCCTCTCCCTCCCTCCCTCTCTCTCTCTCTCTCTCTCTCTCTCTCTCTCTCTCTCTCTCTCTCTCTCTCTCTCTCTCCCCACCCCCACCCCCCCAAGAAGGATAAGGAATTCTTTAACCTGGAAAGGTACTGTATCTCTTTATCCATTTTTTTCACTGATAATTAGGTTCAGGTTTTTATGGTATTTTACTTTGAGTTTTATGTCAAGCTTCCTTGCTCTTTAGAATATATACCATTCACTTCTGTGATTTACAGTGGTTGCAAAATAGTCTTGGGTTATTTCTATTTCCTTTCCTTCATACCGAAAGTTTTTTCACCAGGTCACATACAGAATTTGTTAACTATATGAAATGGCTAAATTTAACCACTGTGTCTCTAAGAATCTGTACCATGATGTTTTTTTTCTGAAGATGATCTGTGGAGTTTTCAATTAGCACTTTGCCTTTCGTTCAGAAATTCTCTTAGAAGTTTTCTCACATTATTTCCTACATTATGATGTTCAGGTTTTTTGACTTGTCAGCTTCTTCTGGTAACCTATAGCCCTTAAAGTTCTCTCTACATATTCTCTCTTAGAGATCAACATGTTTTGTTTGAATAGAGATATTTTCACCTAACAAAATTGCATTTCCCTTCTATTTTTCCAGACTTTTATTTATTTATTTGTATTTATTCTCCCAATCAATTGTTCTCTCTCATTTATTTGGTAAGACTCGACACTGTGGATCCATATTTTTCTATTCTGCCAATAATTTCTATTATTTAGGCCAATAAATTCTGCTTCCATGATTATTATTTCTCCCTTGAACCATTTGGAAACATCCTGCTATGGTTCCAAACTCTCTTGGGAATCCAGAGTCGTCCTCTGTTTTATGGAGTGTTGATTCATTTTCCTTTGTCTTACAGTATTTGTTCAGAAATGTTTGCACTATTTTAGGTGTACTAGAAGCCATATTCCCTTCCTAGTTGGTTTATTTGCTTGTGCAAGTTTTTAAACTGTTTTCTTCCCCATGAGACCCTTTATAATTTCAATCTTTTTTCCTTCTATTTTCCTTGGCTCACTTTTTGAGCCCTTCCCATTTCACAGTGGATCCCTGGAGAGTTGGGCTTCATAGCATAGTCTGTTCTCAAACTAAAAAATTCACTTTTTACTGGCTTCAGTTTGTCCCCCAAATGACTGCCTGGGGGGGAAAAGGGGGGAAACAAAAAGTCTTAGCTGTATGCTCGTCTCTTTTCTTTAAGGCCTACTGGAAACAAACACACACACACACACACACACACACACACACACACGCATGCCCCACAATGAACTTTGCCCCAATTTACTCTGATCCTTCATTTTCTGGCTGAGTGCTACTGTAATACAGGATGCATGCTACCACCCTATTTTTTACTATAGTTCAACCTCCGCTTCAGGATTTGGATGGTAGAGGAGGGACCCAAGGTGGTACCTCTGCTGGTTCTTGTCATAGGGAGGTGAGAATAGACAAAACTACACAAGTTTATCTCTCCTTCTTATTTTGGAGTGATTTGAGAAATCATGAGGATGAAAGAAAATGTCTGCATCTTGTTGATCACATAACCTGAAAGCTCTTTCAATACCTTATTTTAAAAAAAAAACAAACAAACAAACCTAAGAGATAGAGTAAGATGACAAAGAGGCAAGAAGCAGGACAATGCAATTAACCCTACAATAAATTAATCAAAGATCTAAGAAGAGTGCCAAGTCAATTATTGATTATGAAGTCTAATGAGAAAACAATCACTTTTCCTACCCAAGAAGTAGGGAACAAGAACCAGCCAAGAATTATCTCTCTAATCCCAGAGCTCAGTTGCAGATATAACATAAACTTAGGAGTGGACCAGGACCTAGAGGCATACCTTCTAGGGCAAAGCATGATTGCAGATCCAGCAGGAACTGAACCTGACTGAGCAGGGAACAGAAACAGGAGCTAGTTTGAAGTGGTATAGCTTGAACCTAGAGCTAGGATAAAGACTTAGTATAACCCTTTGACCTAGTAATACCACTTCTAGGTCTGTATCCCAAAGAGATCATAAAAAAAGGGGAAAAGATCCATATGTACAAAAATATCTATAGCAACTCTCTGTGGTGGCAAAGAATTGGAAATCGAGGGGAGGCCCATCAATTGGGGAATGGCTGAAGAAGTTATGGTATATGAAAGTAATGGAAAACTATTGTGCTATAAAAAATGATGAAAAGACTGATTGCAGAAAAGCCTGGAAAGACTGTTGAGTGAAGTGAGCAGAACAAGAACACTGTACACAGTAACAACAACATCGTGCAATGATTAACTGATAGACTTAACTCTTCTCAGCAACACAATGATGCAAGACAATTCCAAAGGACTCATGATGGAAAATGCTTTCCACATCCAAAAAAAAAAGAACTGTGGAATCTGGATGCAGATTGAACCATACTATTTCTACTTTTTTTTTTTTTGAGGTTTTCCCCTTTTTTTCTGATTCTTCTTTCACAATATGACTAATGTGGAAATATGTTTAATGCAATTGTACATATCTAACTTATATCAGATTGCCTTCTGTCTTGGGGAAGGAGGAGAGAAGTGAGAAAATTTTGTAACTCCAAATCCTATAAAAACCAATGTTGAAAACTATCTTTACATGTAACTGGAAAAAAATAAAATAGTATTAAGATTGGGCCAGTGGGGGGCGGGGGGAGTGAACAGAGAGACTAAGTGCAAAACTATGGTCCAGGTAAAGCAAGTCTTCCAACTAAAGGACCCAAAAGACTAGACTGAGGCAATATATTGGGCAAGAACCAGGAACAGAAACAAGTAACAGCTGCATGAGATGGACACTAAATGAGATCCCAGATTTGATTTCTAGCTCAGGCAGAGGCCTGCAGTTGAGTAACCAGGACTAGAAGTTCTACTTGTGGAATAAAACAGTTCAATCTCTCTTAACATGAAGAGCACTTCAGCTAGCTGGTACTATCAGCCCCAAACCAGAATCAGTCCTAAAGTTGTGTCACCCAGAACCAAACCAAGGTCACATTGTAGGCAGGGTTCTAATGCCAGGACCCTAATCTAAAAAGGTGCCGGCTGTAAAGCCCTGCTTACAATAGGGACAATAAAATTTCTTCTAAATTAAACATATTTGGGTGTACTGGAATTTGCAGGTCCCTATCCTGAGCTGCCCCTGAGATCTTTAATAAACAGAACACTACATATCTAAAGAAAGCAGCAACAAGCCAAGAGAATACAAAACAGGGACCAAACAAGACCCTGACATTGCCTTTACAATGGCAGAAAGCCTTTCTATAATAATATAAAGCCCCAATTTAGAAAGGCAAAAAGACCCTCAGCTATTACAGTTTAAGGGATCCTCAAGATACAAACTAAGAAGCATTAAGTAACTCCAACAGACTAACAAATATTCAAAGAAAAACATGTCTGGCCACAATGTCCACTAAAATTATTGGAAGAAATCAAGAGTTTAAAAATTATTTTATAAGTAGAATGAGAATCTGTCAGTCAATAAGCATTTATTAACCACCCATGGCACTGTGTTATACACTGGGATACATAGAAAGACAAAAAACAGTCCCTACCCTTAAGAAATTTACAATATAAACAACTGGACAATATGAAAACAAATATTTACAAAGCAGCTAAATACAGAATAAACAGAAATTAATCAACTGGGGAGTGTAACAATTGGAGTGACGCCACCTGCTGCAGAGTTACTGTAGGAAAGCTCTGCCATGAGAAGATATCTGAGGGCAAGCCATGCAGCCTAGAAGGTCAGTTCCTTGGTGTCAGGAAGTGACATTTGTTCGTGGGTACTGTCTATCAAAGCTACCAGGCAATTAGCTTGGAGCTGTGTGTGCATGTGGATGGGATGTTCACAGTTTCAGAGGAGGCTTGTGGGACGAAGAAGGGGTGGTTCTCTCTTTCTCGTGAGGACTTCAGGAGGGAGCAGAGCAGGAGACACTGGCTCCCTGAGATAGACAGCTGTAGGCACCTAGACCTCTTTCTTTCTTCACCAAATTCTTATTCTCCTTAATAAATGCTTAAAAGTCACCCATTCCTAATAAAAACACTAAAGGGCTTAGGAATAGGTGGAGCTTTCCTTAAAATAATAAGCAGTATCTACCTAAAACCATCAGCAAGCATTATATGTAATGGAGATAAGTTAGAGGCCTTCCCAAAAAGATCAGGGGTGAAACAGAGATGTCCATTATCACCTCTATTATTTAATATTGTACTAGAAATGTTAGCTTTAGCAATCAGAGAACAAAAAGGAATCAAAGGAATTAGAATAGGCAAGGAGGAAACAAAACTATCACTCTTTGCAGATGATATGATGGTATACTTAGAGAATCCTAGAGAATCAACTCAAAAATTACTTGAAACAATTAACAACTTTAGCAAAGTAGCAGGATATAAAATAAATCCACATAAATCATCAACATTTCTATACATGACCAACAAAGTCCAGCAGCAAGAGATAGAAAGAGAAATTCCATTTAAAGTAATGGTAGATAATATAAAATATTTGGGATTCTACTTACCAAGACAAACCCAGAACTGTATGAACACAACTACCAAACACTCTTCACACAAATCAAATCAGATCTAAATAATTGGAAAGATATCAATTGCTCATGGATAGGCAGAGCTAATATAGTAAAAATGAAAATTCTACCTAAATTAATGTACTTATTCAGTGCCATATCAATCAGACTACCTAAAAATTATTTTATAGAGCTAGAAAAAAATAATAACAAAATTCATCTGAAAAAACAAAAAAGTCAAGAATATCAAGGGAAATAATGAAAAGAAATGCACAAGAAGGTGCCATACCAAATCTGGAGCTTTACTATAAAGCAGCAGTCATCAAAACTATCTGGTACTGGCTAAGAAATAGAGTGGAGGATCAATGGAATAGGCTAGGCACAGGAGACACAGTAGTAAATGACCTTAGTAATATACTGTTTGATGAACCCAAAGACTCCAGCTTCTAGGATAGAAACTCAGTATTTGACAAAAACTGCTGGGAAAACTGGAAGAGAGTATGGCAGAAAGTAGGCATAGACCAACATCTTACACCTTATACTAAAATAAGGTCAAAATGAGTACATGATTTAGACATAAGAGGTGATACCATAGGTAAATTAGGAGAGGAATGAATAATCTACCTTTCAGATCTTTGGAAAGGAGAAAAGTTTATGACCAAATAAGAGATAGAGAATATTATGAAATGCAAAATGGATGATTTTGATTACATTAAATTAAAAAGGTTTTGTACAAACAGAAGCAATGCATCTAAAATTAGAAGGGAAGCAGAAAGCTGGGAAACAATTTTTATGGCCAGTACTTCTGATAAAGCCCTCATTTCTAAAATATATAGGGAACTAAATCAAATTTATAAGAATCCAAGTCATTCCCCAATTGAGAAATGGTCAAAGGATATGAACAGGCAGTTTTCTGATGAAGAAATCAAAGCTATCTATTCCCATATGAAAAAATGCTCTAAGTCATTTTGATTCGAGAGATGCAAATTAAAACAACTCTGAGGTACCACCTCACACCTATCAGATTTGCTAAAATGACAAAAAAGGAAAATAATAAATGTTGGGGAAGCTGTGGAAAAATTGGAACACTAATGCATTGTTGGTGGAGCTGTGAACTAATCCAACCATTCTGGAGAGCAATTTGGAATTATGCCCAAAGGGCTATAAAGCTGTGTATACCCTTTGACCCAGCAATACCACTTTTGGGTCTTTTGCTCAAAGAGATCATGAAAAAGGGAAAAGGACCCACATGTACAAAAACATTTATAGCTGCTCTTTTTGTGGTGGCAAGGAATTGGAAGTTGAGGGGATGCCCATCAACTGGGGAATGGCTGGACAAGTTGTGGTATATGAATGTAATGGAATACTATTGTGCTGTAAGAAATGATGAGCAGGAGGCTTTCAGAGAAACCTGGAGGGTCTTGCATGGGCTGATGATGAGTGAGATGAGCACAGTATCATCAACATTGTATGTTGATCAACTGTGATAGACTAGATTCTTCTCACCAATCCAATGGTACAAGAAAGTTCCAAAAGACTCATGATGGAAAAGGCTCTCCAAATCCAGAAAAAAAAAAAAAGAAATTATGAAATATGGACACTGATTGGACAATACTATCTCTTTCTTTTGTTTTGGGTGCTGCTGTTTTTCTTTTTTGAGGTTTTTCCTTCTTGCTCTGATTCTTCTTGTATAACATGACTAATGCAGAAATAAAATAAATAAAATAAATGCTTAAAAGTCTAAACTCTTGCTAAAGCTTCTAATTTATTGGCAACCACTCATTAGATTTTTAGACAGTATAACTAGATAGCAACTTTATAGAAGGCATACAATTAAAAGAGGCATACAATTTAAAAAACATTTCCTGGAAGGTGGGATTTTAGCAGTTTTTGTCAGATAGTGAGTTCTAACCACAATAATCTGGAGTCTTTGGGTTTACTGAACACTATACTAGTAGGTTCTTTTCTTTCTGTCTGCTGTGTTCCATTATTTGACCTCTCTTCCTTTTAACCAGTACCAAATTATTTTGAGAATTACTGCTTTTTTAGGTTCTTGATCTAATTTTTGTTGTTGTTGTCTCATGGGATCATAAATTTTTTGGTTCCTTCTAATCTTCAAAATCTGATACTTGAGTAAGGGTTTGTATCTCTTTGTGACACTAGGTTCCTTGCTATTCCCTAAACAAGCTACTCCATCTTTTGGCTCTAGGCATTTTTATCTGACATAGAGATATGCCTGGAATGCAGGCATCTCATCTCCTTCTCCTGATCAACCTCCCTTGAATCATTTCTTTTCTCTAGATTTTCATGACACAGTTCTTTCTCCTACCTGGTAGACTGTTTCTTCCTCAGTCTCCTTTGCTGGATCATCATTCATATCCCATCTGTATAGAGATAGTGAATTCATTGAAAGAGTATGTAGAAGGAAGAGGCTTCAAGACAGAACCATAGGATGTACCTCTTCTCTTCCTTCTACATACTCTTTCAGTGAATTCACTATCTCTCCTTCTACATACTCTTTCAATGAATTCACTATCTCTATACAGATGACTCCCAGAGCTTTGTGACAATGCCTAGAGTCTCTCCTAAGTACCAGTCCTCCTACATCATGAATAGTCTATTGTATGTGAAAATGCATGGCCCCCAGTCATTTCAACCTCAGTATAACCAAAACAGACTCATTATCTTTCCTTCTTTTGAACTTCCCTAATACCATTAAGGGTACCACTATCCCTAACAGGTTTAGAATCTCTGAGCTATGCTGAACAACTCACTCTTCATCAGCCTGTATATCCAAGTGAGTTGCCAAATCTTACATATTATCCGTACTCACATTCACCCTGTTCTTTCCATTCACGTGGCTACCACTGTTGCTCATCCCCTTATTACTTGGACAGTGAAACAGCCTAACTGATTTCCCTATCTTGTCTCTCCCCTCTACAATCCTTCTACACAGCTGCAAATGGTATATTCCTAAAGCATAAGTATGACCACGTCACAGACCCATATTACTTCTAGGATCATTTTTTTTAATTGCTGTTTGGCATTCTTTAAGTTCTTCACAATCTGGCTTCAACTTAACTTTTCTACCTTTTCGGGCATATTGTACATTGACCTATTCTTCAGGCAAGCTAACCGGGACTTCTTGCCATTCCTCATACAGAACACGGCACAGTTTGTCCTCCAAACTCCCTATTCATCTCTCCCTCCCAGAATCCTTAGTTTCCTTTAAAGTTCAACTCAAATACTACCGCTTTTATATATATGAGGCCTTTTCTGAGTCCCACCTTCCAGCTCTAATTGATTCCCTATCACAAAACTGTACCTTGTATTTAGTGGTGGTGTTGTCCTTCATTCTATAAAAGAACCACGACATCAGGGTGATGTCATGATTTGCAGTCAATTGGATTTAAGTGAGGGAGGGTTGTGCCAGGTCTCCAACCTCACTCTTTCCTGCAGAGCCAAGATTTAGCCAAGGGTCCAGTGGCAAAATTAAGTGTATACTTATTTTGCATACACTATGGTTTATCCCTTGAAGCGAATATGAGCAGGGTAGCTAGGTGGCACAGTGGATAAAGCACCAGCCCTGGATTCAGGAGGACCTGAGTTCAAATTCAGTCTCAGACACTTGACACTTACTAGCTGTGTGAATCTGGGCAAGTCACTTAACCCTGTTTGCCCCACCAAAAAAAAAAAAAAAAAAGAATTGCAAATCAAGAGAACGACCATCAATTGGGGAATGGCTAAAAAAGCCGCAGGTTGATGGTGATGGAATATTATCGTGCTATAAGAAATGACAAGCAGGATGATTTCAGAAAGGCCTGGAAGGATTTGTATGAACTGATGTAAGCATGATGTAGGAAGCAAAGAAAGGGTTAACAGAAAAACCTAAGACTCGAGCTCTAATTTAGATCTGAGCTCTAAGAGGGATACAGACCCCGGCTCCCAAAAGGGAATTAATGGATAACTTGGACCTTCAGTAATACAAGTCAGGGCCTAGGTTCTTGTTACTCACATTAATCAGTACCCATAATAAGAACATAAAGAGGCAGGTCATAGAGACCTTAACTATAACAAAGACGTACAGATAGGTTATAAAAATTCTAATCGATAAATGAAATTATTTTGAAACTAGGCATGGGAATGAAAAGGTAACATGTGGAAAAAGATCAAATTTGTCTCCTGATTCACCTTATGACGCATAAACCCCCAAAACACACCTCCACGGAAAAAGGTACACACCTCGGGGGTTGGCTCAAGCCCCCAGGAACTCCCTCCTGTACATCCCTAAGGTGGAGATTATTATGAGACTTATAATCAGTTTATCCATACTATAAATATAACTGTCTTTCCTTTCCCTATTCGAGAGACACCTCCATTGTGCTCACCTTGTGGTCTCCCACAGTATTGCAACTTGGGAAACTGAGTCACTGAGTCTTGTAATTCTTTTGGGACGACTCACAATCCATCTGATCAATTAATGCCATCCCACATCAAGCAGAGCCAGAAGGACACTTCTGTGCATAGTGACAGCAATATTGTTTGATGAAGAACTATGAGTGACTTAACTATTCTCAGCAATGCAATCCAAGACTATCTTAAAGGACTAATGATGAAGCACATGATCCACCTCCAAAGAAAGAACTGATATTGACAGAACAGACTAAAGCCTGCCATTTTTCACTTTCTTTCATTTTTTCCTTTTAATCAAGTTTTCTTGTACAAAATGACAAATATGGTAATGTTTTACATAATTGCACATGTATAACCTATATCTGCTTACCACCTCAGGGAGGTGGGAGGGCAGGGAGGGAAGGAGGAATAAAACTTGTAACTCAAAACTTTAAATAAAAATGTTCATTATTAAAAAAACAAAACAAAACAACCAAAGCACAGCATAGGTGACACCTTTTACATGAAGCCTTTTTTTTAAATCTCTACCCTTCAGCTGATAATGGCCTCTCTTTCTTGAAACTACTTTGTATTAATTTGTATATACTTTGTATTTATTTAATACTCATGGTGTACCCCTTCAGTTAAACGTAAGCTCCTTGGAGAATGGAGCAGTTTCATTTTTATTTTTGTATCTTAACATAATAATACTGCGTACCTATTACCTTATCTAATAAATGCTTATTGAATTGAAGCTTCCTCTATACTCTCTTCCCTTGGATTACATGGCACTTTCTCTTGGTCCTCCACCTTTACTGGATCATCATCCTTCTCCTACTTCCTAAATGTGAATGTCCTTTCAAGTCTCTGTCCTGAATCCTCCATTCTCTACACACCCTCCCCTGATAATCTCATTGACTCACACACATTTAATTATCATCCATCTCTAATACCATTACCACAACTCATTATCATCTCCTCCAAATCCAAAGTCCATCCAATTTCTCTATTTCTGTTGAGGGCACCACCATCCTTCCAGTCACAAAGGTTCATAACCTTAGCCATCCTAGAGTATCTCTTCTCTCTCATGACCACCCATTGCCAAACAGTGGCCAGATTTCATTGTTCTATCTCATCATTACTTAAATCATGTGCCTACTCTCCTCTCTCTAATCAATCCTCTACAAAGTTGCCAAAATAACCTTTCCAAGGCACAGGTCTGATGGTGTCACTCCCTACAGAAAAAAATTTCATTGTGTTCCTATTACCTCTAGAATAAAATGCAAACTCCTCAGCCCACTTCTTAAGGCTAGTTTCAATCTTCCTTTGTAGATTTACTTTACATTACTCCTTTTACGATTAACACTTAATAAATGCTTGTTGACTGATTCCATGTACCCTGTGTTGCACCCTGTAAGGGCTAAAATTCTAGCTGTACTGTCTAAAATATCTAATGAGTGGTCACCAATAAATTATAAGCTTTAGCAAGAGTTAGACTTTTAAGCATTTATTAAGGAGAATAAGAATTTGGAAAAGAGAGAGAGAAAGGCCTAGATTCCTCTATCTATTAAAGAGAGAGCGCATTTGTAGCTCCCTTCTCCACCAGAGTCCTCAGGAAAGAGAGTGAGCCGGCTCACCAGCCTACCCCTTCTTCCTCCCACAAGCAAAAGTCACTTCCTGACACCAAAGAAAAGAGGCATGGTCCTGCCCTCAGAGGCCCTCTCCTCATGTTGGAGCTTTCCTCCAGCAGGTGACATTATTCTGATCATTACAACCCAAACTACACTACTGTTACTACCCCTCTCCCCCAACATGTATTGGGTTAGATTTTCCCTAAAAAGTGAAAAAGCAGGGAATTAACTGAACCAGTGGTAAGCTGAAGTTGGGATCTCCCCTGACCAGCTTCCTGGTATCCTCTTGGCTGTTTAAGTGGCTTCCTAGTTTCCTAGAGGCAAAAAAGTTCCCACACACCACCTGTCAGATATGGTAGATTCCTAAGACCACGCAACCTTGTCCTGTTAGAGAGATAGAGATGAATCTTCCCCTCAACTGCCAAAGCTAAGTATTCTCTCCTTGCATATGGTTGATCTATTAGAACTAAGTAAAGTGTCTCATTTTGTTCGATAACATTAAGTCCATTCCTAACACCTACATAGTTTAGCCCATTCCATATGGGAATCTCAAAAAAGAGATTGTTCCCCACAAATGATCATCTAAACACTGTGTTCACTTCCACAGCAGATATACTAAAATTGAAACAATACAGAAAAAAATTATCATGGACTCTGCCCCATGTATTAAAAATTTATGAAGCATTTTATATTAATAAAAGCCTCCAGTGAAAAGAAAAAATTATACTCCACAAGATGGTGAATTCCATTTTTTCAACAACTGCAATAGTTAGAAGGCTCTTATTTAAATTGAGTTAAACTGTCTCCCTTTAATCTCACTTATTCCTTTTAGTTCTGCTATCACATTTAAATACTGTATTAGTTCTTAGTAGCTATATCACACTGTTGAATCATGTCGAAGCTGCACTCAACTAAAATTGTAAATACATTTCATGTGAATTGTCTAAGTCTTCTCCAGGACTTTTGAACTTTAGTGGTTTTTTTTTTACTTTCTGAAATTATTAATAGAGGCCCAGTGCTACTTAATTCGTTCTAAGAAGTTCATCACCAGGTTGGTTACAGAGTGATAAATCTTACAATCACAGCTTATCTTGAAAATTATATACTTATAAAGAGAGCTTGCAATGTGTTTTCAATCCAAGAAATATATGTGTATCTACTATGTGCAAGGTATATCAATGAAAAGAGTACCCACTTCATGGCAAAGAAGTAGTACACATTCTCAGACCCAGTGAATATGAATTAAGTTTGATACTTATTTTTTATAAAGGAAAGATTCTATCAGTTGGTAGGTAGTAATGGAGATAAAAAAAAACTACAAAGAGAATCAATGAAAACATTTCAAAAACAAAAGGACAGTTTTGTTACTACAATGTTAAATTTAATATATACTTTTAAAGGTTTGAAATTCACATTTTTTATATAATTCTATTTTTGTTCTTTGTGTGTTGAAATATTCAAGTCTTTTGATAATTAAATTCATAATAAAAGTTGTTTTTTTAATATCCACATTAATGGATTGATTGATTCTTTTTTTTTTTTTTTTTTAGTGAGGCAATGGGCGTTAAGTGACTTGCCCAGGGTCACACAGCTAGTAAGTGTTAAGTGTCTGAGGAGGGATTTGAACTCAGGTACTCCTGACTCCAGGGCCTGTGCTCTATCCACTGTACCACCTAACTGCCCCACAATTGATTGATTCTTTAAGTAATAAAGTACAACATTTCACGCATGTTAAACTGAATTATATTAGCTCTGGCCTTTTACAAACACATTTTTGGATCATGATTTGATCATTCAACAAAATAGCTAAGCCCCTCAGCTTCACATAGTTTCCAAATTTAATAAGAATAATATCAAGGTCTTCAAAAGTCACTTGCAAAAAAAGTTGGAAACTTCAAGGTTTAGACAGAGCCCCATTACACACAATCTCCTTCCAGAATATATATCAAAAAATCAACACCTAATGAATAAAAATATCTATACTATGTTATCGGGCTTATATTTCCCCCCCTTTTTCCCCATAAGATTATTTTAGGGGCATTTATCAAATTCCTTGCTAAACTCCCAACCTAATAATGTTTATATCATTTACCTAATCTACTAATATAAAAATTCAACATGAATACTTCAAGGTTCTGTGATTTCATCAACAAAGAGCCTTTTTCAACCTCAATTTAAGCAGGTCTTAAATATACCTTAATAGACAATCTTCATGGGCTGTTGTACTAGGAGGTCTTACTTGGTTATCTACTTTTCAGGGGTGCTTTTGCTAGGCTAGTTCATGGACAACAGAAATACATAGTTTGTAGTGTGATAAGCATTATTATTGCTATTTTACAGGTGAAGAAAACAGGGCTCAGAGAGCTCTGGTGACAGTGCAAGTGTCATCTCTCTCCTGATTCCAAGTTCACAGAAGCTTCTACTGAGTGTGCTGATTCTAAAATTGCCACATTTATCTATGTTGGCATAAAAATAAAATCAAGAAAAATGTGTCAACACTAATCACTGACTTTGAATCCTCCATACAGTCATCTCAATTGCACTTATTTTCATTAAAATTCCAAGAATAAAAAAAGCAAACTAAGGAAATATCAACATGCCAACTTTGTGATCATGGGAATTGAATACCAGGTCAGAATCAGGCTTACCGTGGGTAATGGCATGGTTCTACCTGTCTACAATCTCTTCCAAATGTAAAATGTTCTAAATCCGGTACACTCGTGTAGCTGCCAAGTTTCAGATTTTCCAATTTTTTTTGAAATTCCCAAAATTCGATGATACAAAGATGCACTGATCCCAAAGGCTAATAATTCCTGAGTCACCCATATTTTTGTTGAAGAAGTGGAAAGAGGGGGGGGGGGGGGAAGCAGCGTGAGCCAAGAACTGCGAGCGGGGGTGAAGCTATTCCGCCGCGGTCAAAGGACCTTCTCCGGGGGTTTGTGGGGATGCTGCTTCCCCTCACCCTCCCAAGTCATTGGGTGCCACTACGCTGGTGCGTTTTCTTCTTCCCTTCTCCCGCTCCCTCTCCCCCTCTCCCTCTCTTCCCCTCTCCGTCTACCTTGTCTCTCCCCGTCTCTCCTTCCTTCCCTCTTCACCTTTATTCTCCTCCTCCAGGTATCGGACTCTCAGCTCCTCGTCGCCTTTTGCCTCCGAACCGTAACCCCTGCTGAGGCCTGACCCAGCAATCGAAGAAGCCCAGCAGCGATGCCAGGATACCGAACCCATTCGCTGCCCCGACCAGCCTGCCACTAAACCCTGACCCAACCGGGCAAAGTAAGCAGCCGCCAAGCGGACGCTGCCTCCCTGCAGGACGCCTAGACCGCCGGCTGCAACCATTCTGTCTGTTTACAAGCCAGACCCCGCCTCTGTCGCCACCCTTCCCCGCTCCCGGCTGCACCAGTGCCCTTGGACTCAGTGGCTCCTCCCTCTCCCCCCCCCTCCCCCAAGTCCCTTCCGGGTTATACCGCGGGCACGCGGATGCAGCCGAAAGGTGACCCGCCCATTGTGACGTAACTTATAAGGTGTCTTATTACCCCCACTCTTGCTACTTTGCTGCTGTGTGCCTCCCGAAGCTTTAAGATACCTGCAGTCATTTGGACGGATAAGAATTATGCCTAAATTGTACTTTTAAACCTGACGTGATTCCTTATTTCAGGAAGCTTTTCTACAACTTTTCTTAGTTACCTGAGGCAGTTATTTACTTAGATTGTAGCGAAGGAAAATATCGAGAAACGAATTGAGCTAGATTATATGCAGAGCAAAGTAACACAGCTAAAATTTGCAAGGCTCTTTGTAGAATTTATGAGATTCATAGGACCTTAGAAGTCATATATTCCAACCCCAATTTTACAGATGGATTGGCCCAGAAAGAAAACATTTGCCAAAAATCTGAGTTGTAGTAACATGGCAGTACCTAAAAAAGAAATCAAGTCCTGTCTGAATCCAGATTATCTCTAGGTTGGACTAGCATAGAGAAAAGTCCTTATGGTTCCCTATTACAGATCATTTAATATATAGGGAACCTGAGAAGATCACCTAAAAATATAGTCAAAACAGCACTTTTAACTTTAACAAAACAACACAAATACACCCATATAACTAGTCAGCATTTCTATGTATTACCAAACAAAACCCAGCAGGAAGAAATAGAAAAATTCTATTTTTAAAAATAATAAACATTTTTATTTATCGTTTGGGGTTCCAGTTTTTATCGGTCCTTCTGTCCTTCCCCTTCCCCTTCCCTAAGGTGGTAAGCAGCCAGATGTGGGTTATACATGTACAATTATGTAAAGGATTATTAGTCATTTTGTATAAGAAGACTTGAATAAAAGAAAAAATGAAAGTGAAAAATAGCATATTTCAGTCTATGTTCCATCAATATCAGTTATTTCTTTGGAGGTGGATTGTATGCTTCATCATTAGTCCTCTAGGATTGTCTTAGATTGCATTGCTGAGAATAGTTAAGTCATTCACAGTTCTTCATCAAACAATATTACTGTCTCTGTGCACAACATTCTCTTGGTTCTGCTCACTTCACCACATATCATTTCATACAAGTCTTTCCAGGCCTTTCTGAAATCATCCTGCTTGTCACTTCTTATGGCATAATAATATTCCATCACCATCATATACCACAGCTTGTTTAGTCATTCCCCAATTGATGGGCATTCTTTTGATTTACAATTCTTAACCACCACAAAAAGTTGCTATAAATATTTTTGTACAAATAGGTCTCTTTTGGGTATTGCTGGATCAAAGGGCATGCACAGTTCTTATAGCCCTTTAGGCATATTTCCAAATTGCTCTCCAGAATGGTTGGATCGAAAAATTCCATTTGAATTGACTGTAAGGAGAAGCGAAGTGGCACAGTGGATAGATAACCGGCCCTGGATTCAGAAGGACCTGAGTTCAAATCCGACTTCAGACACTTGACACTTACTAGCTGTGTGACTCTAAGCAAGTCACTTAATCCCAACTGCCTCAACGAAAAAACAAAAAAAACCCCACAAACAAACAAACAAAAAATGACTGCAGACAGTATGAAATACTTGGGAGTCTACCTGCCACAAAGCACAGGAACTATATGAACACAATTACAAAAATAATTTCATGCAAATAAAGACAGAGACAACTGGAGAAATATTATTGCTCATGAGTATACCCAGCAATATAATCAAAATGATAATCCTGTCTAAATTAATCTACTTATTCAATGTCTTACCAATCAAAATACCAAATAATAACTTTATAAAGCTAGAAAAAAAATAATGACAAAATTCATCTTGGAGAACGAAATGTCAAAAACATCAAGGGAATCAATGAAAAAAAGTGAAGCAAAGTGGTCAAGCAATAACACATTCCAAACTATATTAGAAAGTGGTAATCTTGGGGGTGGCTAGGTGGCAAAGTGGATAAAGCACCAGACCTGGATTCAGGAGTTCCTGAGTTCAAATCCGGCCTCAGACACTTGACACTTACTGGCCGTGTGACCCTGGGCAAGTCACTTAACCCCCATTGCCCCACAAAAAAAAAACAACAACAACAACAAAAAAGAAAGTGGTAATCTTCAAAACAATCTGATACTGGATAAGAAATGGAGTGGTTGATCAGTGGAATAAATATATAGAAATAAATGACCATAGTAATCTAGTGCTTGATAAACCCAGAGATACAAGCTTTTAGGGCAAAAACTTACTATTCAACAAAAAATTGCTAGGAAAGGCAGCTAGGTAGATAAAGTACCAGTCCTGGATTCAGGAAGACTTGATTTCAAATCTGCCCTCAGACACTTGACAGTTACTAGCTGTGTGATCCTGGTGAAAAAAAAAAAGTAAGTTTGGGTGTGTACTTTGGGAGATAATTGAACAAACAAGAGGAGCTCTGAGCATAGGGAACATTTATTGAAACTATGTAAATAACCTTCCTCTAATAGCTTTCCCAGGCCCATGTGGGTTTGTCTGGATTATAATGGGGACAGCCCATATGGGTGTGCTGAGCCAATCAGACACTCAGCATGGCTAAGAACTGCCCCTTCCCTTCCGGTGGGAGAGTCAGTTAGTTTCAGTTAGAGATACAGTTAAGATTCAATTAGAGGGGTTAGGGATTCAATGAAAAGGCAGTTAGTTAGAGAGTGTTCCGAGGGAAATGGGGAAGGAAGGCAGACCTTTGGACAAAACAGAAGAGAGTGCACAGCTGATTCTCCTTAAAGCTACAGATTTCCAGTATTGGTGAGTTTGTGTTTTTGAGGCAAAACTAATTCTTTGGAGCTAGCTGGGCTGGAGGCAGGTTCAGATGCCTGGGGTCTTTTTTTACCCCACAGATTTATACATTGTTTCTAGTTCTATTAATCACACTTGTGTGATCCAGATATTGTTTTAAACTTTTTCCCATTAATAAACCTGTTTTGTTTTTGAAATAAGCTGTTTCTTTTCTTACTCAAGATTAAAGCGAGCCACCCAATTAACTCTTCACATACTAAATTTGGCCCTTACACTGGGCAAGTCACTTAACCCTCATTGCCCTGCAAAAAAAAAAAAAAAAAATGTGGGCAGCTAGGTGGCACAGTGGATAAAGCACCAGTCCTGGAGTCAGAAGGACCTGAATTCAAATCTGGCCTCAGACACTTGACACTTACTAGATCTGTGACCCTGGGCAAGTCACAACCCCAATTGCCTCACCCACAAAAGAAAGAAAGAAAGAAAGAAAGAAAGAAAGAAAGAAAGAAAGAAAGAAAGAAAGAAAGAAAGAAAGAAAGGAAGGAAGGAAGGAAGGAAGGAAGGAAGGAAGGAAGGAAGAAAAAGAAAGGAAGGAACGAAGGAACGAAGGAACGAAGGAAGAAACTAGGCATTGTCTAACATCTCATACCACATACCAAGATAAGGTCAAAATGAGTACATGATTTAGACATAAAGGGTGATGTCACAGAAAAACTAGAAAAGCATGGAAAAAATTACCTGTCAGATATATGGAAAACAGATAAATTTTTATTGCCTTAAAGAGTTTTTATGTAAACAAAACCAATGTAGCTTAAATTAAAAGGAAAGTAGAAAGCTGGGGAGAAATTGTCAAATTTCTCTGATAAAGATCTCATTTCTCGAATATATAGGGAACTGTTCCAAATTTAGAAAAATAAGAACCATTTCCCAATTGATAAATAATCAAAAGATATTAACAGGAAGTTTTTACAATTTCAAAATTATCTCTAATCATATAAAAAAATGCTCTGTCATTCATTAGAGAAATGCAAAAAAAAAAACCATCTCAGATTGTCTAACAAAGCAGAAAAGGAAAATGACATATGCTGGAGGGGATGTGGAAAAGTAAGCACTGGTGGTGGGATTTTGAACTAGTTCAACCAATTTGGAACTATAACCAAAGGGCTATAAAACTGTGTATGCCCTTCAACTCAACAATACCCCAAAGAGACCAAAGGAGAAGAACCCATATGTCCAAAAATATTTATAGCAGCTCTTTTTCTGGGAGCAAAGAATTGGAAATTGTGGGCATGCCTATCAATGGGGGAATGGCTAAACCAGCTTATGGTAAATGAGTGTGATGAAATACTATTATGCTGCAAGAAATGAGAAAGTCATGGTTTCAGAAAAAACTGGAAAAACATATGAACTGATTCAAAGTAAAGTGAACAGAACAAAAATAACACTTTGCACAATAATAGCAATATTGTAATGATAATCAACTGTGAAAGATTCTGATCAATAAAATGATCCAAAACAAATTCCAAAGGACTCCTGACGAAAAATTTTATCTACCTCTAGAAAGAGAATTGATAATCTATTAAGTGCAAATTGAAGTAACTTTTTTCAATTTCCTTATTTTTCTTAATTTTTTTGCAACATGGCTAATATGGAAATATTTTGCGTAACTTCATATATATATATATATAATGAGTATCATTTTACTTGCCTTCTCAAAAGGTGGGGCAGGGACTGTAAGGAAGGAGAGAATTTGGATTTCAAAATAAAACAGTGAATATTTACATTTTTGGTTTTCTTTAGAAGACCAAAAAAATATGTACATTGATATATATAACACAGACATATATGTATATATGCCTTTATGTGGTATATATAGTATACCTATGTCTAGAAATAGATGTATACCAGGAAAGAAAATAGATGTGTGTATGTATGTATAAGTAAATATATGTATAAATATATGAAGAGAATTTGATATGTTTTATGTTGTGTATATGTGTGTGTGTTTGCTACAGAGAGGATCTGTTCTTTGGGAGAATGGATGGTAGTAGTAGCTAAGTGGGTATTGTTACTGTTGGTATTATAAGGGCCAAATTTATTATGGGGAGAGTTAATTGGGTGGCTTGCCATAATATTGGGGTTGAGAAAATAATGAAAGACCTCTAGGTCCAAAGTTTCCTCCCTTCTAAACTGCCTTTTTTAGTTATTTCTCCCAGACTAATAAGAAAGGAGATTAACAGCCTCTTTTCCACAAACAAACCAGGTTTTATTAATGGGAACAAAATTTACAACAAAGGTGAAGTTAATCCACCAGGTGTTCTCTGATCAAAGACAAGCACTGGACAAAGTCAGAACATCCTACAATGAATCAAACTTGTCACATGCTTACTGCTCCCTCATTGTCAGGGCTATAGCTCACTGGGCAGCCACTAGCATAAGTATTGTGATCTCCCCATACCACCTCAGCCCCCCCCCCAACTAGGGGTGGGACCCTAACACACGTGTCTATACCTCCTTGCTTGCAAGCCTTTTTCCTCACTCTGAAAATAAAACTTTATTTAATTTCTGACTTTCCTGTCTCTGCCTTCCTCTGTTCAGTTCTGGCCATTCATAGGAGGCCATTTCTGATCCAGTTAACACTCTCCCCCCACTCCAAAGTCCAGTTCTCCTTGAAAGTAATATACATCTGGGTCAAAGAATCTTGGGTAAAAACCGAGCTATTTATCTAGATAGCTGAAGGACTTTACTGATGAGATTTAGCCTGCACCAAACCACACCTATGTGGAAACCATTGTGCCCCGATCAGCTTAGGTGGGGGTCTGAATTCTATCTGTGATGTCTTCTTTTTACCAAGATTTGAATGACCTAAGTCATGTATCCCCAGACTTCATTTTAAGATAACACACCTCCAAAAATCATGTGAACCAATTAGATTTGATTGCTATGTGATGGGTATATAAACTGTGATCCCAACACTATTAGGTTTGGTCTAAGAGAGATATCCAGTGACCATCCTTTTATTAGTAACCCACTGGCCTATTAATAAAATGATTAAATTACCCAGAAACTATGTCTCTCAAATTTTTAATCCCCTCCCTCTCCACACATGTGCGCACATGCACACGTACACACACACATACACACACACACACACAGCTAGAAATTCTAGCTGTAGCAATAAGTGAAGAAAATGAAATTTAAGGAATATAGGTAGAAAAGAAACAAAATTATTACTGTGCAGATGATATTAAAGCCAATCAACTAAAGCTTAATTTAGACAATAATTTCAGTAAAATTATAAAATTTGATAAATCCACATTAACTCATCATTTTTGTATATTAATCAACAAAACTCACCAGGAAGAGATTAAATGAAAAATTATATTTAAAATAACTACAGTGTTTCTGGGTCACATGACTAACAAGGAGAGGGACTGGCTATTTTCTCACAACCTCTCAAAACTCTCAACATTTAGAAGATATGTTCCAGAGCTAAAACAATCTCTGCTTACTTCATGACCCCCAAAATCCAAGCAAAGTAAATATATGTGTGTCTATATATGTGTATGTGTATGTGTATATGTATATGCATGCGAGTACACATACATATTGTATGTATGCATATTTACATCTATACATATGCATGCATGTGTGTATGTATGTGTATATAGGTGTGTATATAGATACAATAATATAAATGGTAATATACTAAATGATGATTTAATGTGGAGATATGGGGGGGTGGGGGGGTGTATGTGTGTGTAAAAGGAATATTAATAATCTAATCTCTCAAACTCAGCAACCCCTCTGTCACCAATCATGCAGCAAGCCAGCACTGGGAGCAAGATGATTGAACCACTTGCAAAAGGACCCACTCCACCCCACCCATCCTTTTCTCTCAGTGCTCTGTATATCCAAACTGCAGTTTTTCTTAAGCTGTGACAGCAATGCAACAGTAGGGAGGAGCAGCAGTACACTGTGCCACAATAGATCTCAGGCAGAGAACTGAGGAGCAAAGAAAATTGGGGCATAATTGAGTCCAGAATCCAAGTGAGGCCGGTTCTATTCCCCTAAAAGTCACTTGGGTCAGGAGCCTAGGCTGGCCAGTTATCTGTTGCACAGCATGAGAGGAGGTCAAGAGCTTTGAGATAGAATTAGAGATAGAGGTAAACTGTTGTTAAAGAAGAAGGGGTCAGAATGGAGAAGCAGGGGGGAAAGAAAGAAAAAACTTTAAAATTACAAAAACTCTCAAGGGTAAAAAACTCAATTAAAGACCTTGATCAAAAGTAGATAAACCAACAGAGAAGATAGTAATAACAGAAAGAAAAGTTGCCTCCAGATCAGGGAAAAAAAGGTCAGACATCTAAGAATAAGCATTTTAAGACAAAGGAAAATAAATCAACACCTGAGGAGGTAGATGACCCTGTGGATTCCTAAGAAAGTATGGAACCACAACAAAAAATTCCACCAGGGACCAAGGGACGAGGAGAATGACCTCCAAATATAAAGGAAAGGAAATTTGAATGAAATTAGAAACCATAGGAAAATAGAGTATGTTCAAAAAAACCAAAGAAGCTCAAGATGCAGCTCAAGGTGACCTATCCTGCAAATCTGAATCTAACTATAAAAGATATAACATGGACATTCAAAAAAGAGGAAGTGTTCAAAACATTCCTAAAAAAGAAACCAGACCTACTGAAAATATTTGCATCTTTAAATAATAATAATAATAAACATTTTTATGTAAAGTTTTGAGTTTCAAATTTTTCCCCGCCTTCCCTCCCTCACTGAAATGATAAGCAATCAGATATAGGTTATACATGTGCAATTATGTAAAATATTACCATAGTAGTCATTTTGTATGAGAAAACTTGAATAAAAGGAAAAAATGAAAGTGAAAAATAGCAAGCTTCAGTCTATGTTCAATCAATATCAGTTCTTTCTTTGTAGGTGGATGGTATGCTTTATCATTAGTTTTTTGGGATGGTCTTGGATCATTGTATTGCTGAGAATGGTTGTCGTTCACAGTTCTTCATCAAACAATAGTGCTGTCTCTTTGCACAACATTCTCTTGGTTCTGCTCACTTCACTACACATCAGTTCATATAAGTCTTTCCAGGCCTTTCTGAAATCATCCTGCTTGTCATTTCTTTTTTTGTTTTGTGTTGGTTTTGTTTTGTTTTGTTTTTTTGGGGGGGAGGTTGTGAGGCAATTGGGGTTAAATGACTTGCCCAGGGTCTCACAGCTAGTAAGTGCCAAGTGTCTGAGTCCAGATTTGAACTCAGGTCCTCCTGAATCCAGGGCTGGTGCTTTATCCACTGTGCCAACCAGCTGCCCCCTGCTTGTCATTTCTTATAGCACAATAATATTTTATCACCACCATATACCACAGCTTGTTTTTGCTATTGATGGGTAATTTGATGGGCATCCCTTTGATTTCCAATTCTTAGCCACTACAAAAAGAGCTGCTATAAATATTTTTGTGCAAATGGGTCTTTTTCTCTTTTGGGGATGTCTTTGGGATGCAAACCTAGCAGTGGCATTGTGGAATCAAAGAGTATGCACAGTTTTATAGCCCTTTGGGCATAGTTCCAAATTGCTCCCCAGAATGGTTGGATTTTTTCACAACTCTACCAACAATGGATTAGTGTCCCAATTTTCCCACATCTCCTCCAACATCCAATATTTTCTTTTTTTGGTTATATTTGCCACTCTGATAGGTGTGAGGTAATACCTCAGACTTGTTTTGATTTGCATTTCTTTGATCAATAATGATCTAGAGCATTTTTTCACTTGATTAGAGATAGCTTTGATTTCTTTGGCTGAAAACTGCCTGTTCATATCCTTCTGGTATGATTGATAAATGGCCATTTATCAATTGGGGAATGACGTGTATTTTTTATAAATTTGACTCAGTTATCCATATAATTGAGAAATGAGGTCTTTATTTGAAATATTTGTTTCAGAAATTCCCAGTTTTCTGCTTCCCTTATAATCTTGGTTTTGTTTGTGCAAAACCTTTTTAATTTTATATAATCAAATTTATCTATTTTACATTTTGTATTGTTCTCTATATCTTCTTTTATCCTAAATGTTCCTAAAGCTTGGATCTTTGGGTTTATCATATACTCGATTACTATAGTCATTTACTATAGTGTAATTTGTGTCTATTCTATTCCACTTACCCACCTCTCTATTTCTTAGTCAGTACCAGATTGTTTTGATAATTACCACTTTATAATATAGTTTAAAGGGCAGCTAGGTGGTGCAGTGAATAAAGCACTGGCCCTGGATTCAGGAGCACCTAAGTTCAAATCTGACCTCAGACACTTGACTCTAGCTGTGTGACCCTGGGAAGGTCACTTAACCCTCATTGCCCACCAAAAAAACCCCACAAAACACAAAACACAAAAAACAAAACAAAAATAATATAGTTTAAGATCTGGTACTGGTAGATCACCTTCTTTTGCATTTTTTTTTCACTGATCCCCTTGATATCCTTGAGCTTTTGTTCTTCTGGATTAATTTTGTTATTTTTTTTTTGACCTATAAAAATTTTTGGTAGTTTGATTGGTATAGCACTAAATAAATAAATTAACCTTGGTAGGATTGTCATTTTTAATTATTTGCTTCTAAAACACTTGAGAAAACAGAAATACAAGATTAAACAAATACAGCATCGAAGGACGCCACCAAAATAACAACAGAGAGAAAACTAAGAATTTTTTTTCTAAAATAAAGATGAAAGCAGGTGACAAATAGAAATTATGGTGTAGAAACAAGACTAAAACATCGTGGATTAAACCTCAAAACACTTTGCATATAGGTAATTAATGATTTTTTGTGTGACTAAATTAAAAGGAAGAGGGGATGATGAATAAATAAGGAATATATTATATACCCAAATGAAATCAAAGGCAGATGTGAAGGGAAAATAACTCTTATAGTCTCTCAGCCTTCAGCTTGAGCCTACAGAAGAATAGGTTAAAAAGCAAAGGGGGTGATTGAAAAGGGAGAAAGAAGAGGGAAAATCCTATTTCAATGATGGTAGGGGTACCATTGATGAAGGCCCTCATGGGTCAATCAGTCAGTACTTACTATGTAAGTATTTATTACATAACAGTCACTGTGCTAAGTTCTGGGGATACAAAAAGAGGTAAAAGATAGTCCCTGCCCTCAAGGAACTAATGATCTAATTAGGGACATGTAACAAATGGATATGTACAAACAAGCTATATACAGTGTAGGGTACCATGGCTTTAGCTATATGGCCAGGTATCACAAGGAAAAAT
This sequence comes from Dromiciops gliroides, assembly GCF_019393635.1. Taxonomy (NCBI): domain Eukaryota; kingdom Metazoa; phylum Chordata; class Mammalia; order Microbiotheria; family Microbiotheriidae; genus Dromiciops; species Dromiciops gliroides. The sequence continues at coordinate 570,226,144 of NC_057861.1, read as the reverse complement.
CTGACTTCCCATTCACCCCATTACATAAGGGGAGGTATGTGTGCATGCACATCTTTTAACCCATTTTTAACAGTCTTGGAAACTATCTTAATCAATAGTTTCCCAGGGAAGTATAGTGTAGTGTGAGATCCAAGACATGTAGAATGGAACATCCAAATAAGGAAGGGACCTATGTACTTCCCTTACAGTACATTCAGTGAACCCTAGCCAACGTAAGGTCTAAAATTCTAGCTGTGATGTCTAAAATCTAATGAGTGGTCACCTTAAATTAGAAGTTTTAGCAAGAGTTTAGGTTTTTAAGTATTTATTAAAATTTATTTATTAGAAGTTAGTGAAGAGAGAGGGGTGAGGGGGGAAAGGAACCTTCATCTAGCTAATCTAAGAGCGAGCCTCTGTCCTCCCCGCAAGCCCAAATCCAGAACCCAAAAGACCCCACTTCTCCATGGCTTCTCCCAGAAGCCCCCTCTGAAACAGGAAACAGGGCCATTCTCATACACAGCTCCAAGTTAATTGGTTGGTAGCACTGACTGACAGGACCCACAGGTGGCAGACAACTTCTGGATGCCAATCCGACCTTTGAAACCCCAGAAAGGTCACCTTATGCTTTCTCCTCATGGCAGAACCTCCCTGCAATATCATTCTCAGCAGGTTGGTAACACTCTGATTCTCACACCAAATGGAGAAGTCACACAATGACCAGTCAACCTCATGCACACATGCCCCTCTGATTCATGCTTACACAGACAAAGAAGGCTTTCTGACAAGTATGCTTATATAACCTACATATATAAATATCAGGGAAGGTGTGTGTGGGGGAGTTAGATGGGAATTCATATAATGTCTGCTGACCATCCAAGACACTGACCCTCCCCCCCCATTAAGTCTCCTTTAAATAAATTCTATCTCTTTAACCCTGGAGCTGCCTATGGATTTCTTCAGTATTGAGTTGTTATCTCAGGGGTATGGAGGAGGCATATACCTGAGCTCCAGTCTGTACCCAACAATTGGTATAATGGGCAGGATACTGTACCCAACAATTGGCATAGGTGTCAGGATACCAAAGAGACTATAGTGCTCAGGAAGGAGAAGGGGGGGTGGTCTGGGGAGATCCCCAGATGTCCAGTCATCTATGTGGTATAAGCTGACTGCCCTTTTAGATGGCTGTGCCATGGCCTGAGTATGGGGGATGCCCCCAAAATGTTTGTTGGTTTAGAGCAGCTGTTAGCTGAACAGGGGAAACAAGGGAAGTGATATGTTACTTTGGTGGGGTGGTACTCCCCCACTTTGGTGGGGTGTCCCCTCCCCAAAGAGCAGCTTTTAACCAAACAGGGGAATCCCAAGGTCAGGAAGGAATGGAAGCAGTATGCTGCTTTGATGGAGTGGACCCTCCCCATTGCCTTGAAACTCTCACACCTGACAGTGCTTGAGCTGGAAATTAAGAATATGAGAGAGGAATGAGACATATAGTATTAAGAGAAAGTGAGAAAAGGTTTGTGGGATTCAGGAAACAACCAAAAAGGTATTTGAGCTTGGTTGGAACATCTAGTTAGATATTTATGCAGTCTTACAAACTAAAGTTCTGATCAATTTTAAAGTAACTTTTAAATTGGTGTGTTTATGTGTAAATTTTTATAATAGACTATGTTCTATCTGAATTTTAATAATCCTACTGATTAGGTTCATTATTACTGAGTGATGAGATTCAATAAGTACTGGCAGAATTTTGGAAATAAGGGAAAATTTGCTAATTACTCTATGGGAAAAGACAAAAGAAAAAAAAAAGACTTTTAGACTCCCCTTAATTTGTAAACTTGGCAGATTTCTTGAAACCATCTGTGTGGGCAAGGTCATCTGCCCTGAAGAAAGAGCTTATTATGGGTTATGAAATTCATTAACGAGGAATGGTCTTACTGAGAATTATAAGTTTGCTTATTATATAGAAGTAATTTCTAATGAATGATCTAAGCTTAAACTTAAGAAGAAGAAAAGAAAAAAACAAGTGAAAATTCTTACATGTGTGTATCTCCTGATAAACTTTTATTGCTTATTGCAGCTCCATGAGAGTAGAAGATAACTGTATCTAACCCTAAGCTGTGATTGGTGAAACTTGCTATTAAAGATAAAATCTCTTGGGATTGTAATTGATATTGTTTTGAGTTTTGAATTCAGGTCTGATGGATCATTAAGTCAGTTACACAGAGGTAATGTGATCCTGAAGTATAAAGGTAGAGGTCTGTATGTGGGGAAAAGTTGACAGGGTGATCTTGACAGGATCCTTCTGGCCCAGTTTCCCCATTGTATTCCTGTTGAATAAGAATGTTTCCCACCTGGCTAATCCTGTACTTTGTTTTATGTGAGGATTAGGTCCTCATCCCTCTCTTGTCCTCCAGAGAAGGGCATTGATCAATTGAATTAAACTGGAATTGCTTTAAATCATGGGATATTTAGATTTGGACTTCTAAAATGCTTAGTAATTTTTTTAAAATTGTAAAGTAAAGAATTAAGTAAAAATTTGAAAAAAAACATTGTAAAATGAGAATATATATGTAATTTGGGAAGGTTTAAGAGTTCTGCTTTCTGTAGCATTTTGAAATATTTAGCTTATACAGCTTACATGGATGAAGGCATTGGTAACCCTTTGGCTTGTTGTTAACAGTTTTTGTGTCAGGTACAGAGCTAGCTGTGAACAGCATGGGGCATTTATGAGATAAATTTCTAAAAGGTTTAGGTAAACTATTAGCTCTTAATTTTGATGTACCCCTTATTGTTAAATAAGATTGTTAAATTGTTATATTTATTGTTAAATAAGATCAGAACCATAAGGTTTGAGCTGGTTTTCACCACATAAACTAGTTGTTGGAGAATTAAATTTGAGAGACTGTACCAATTTGTATTGAGATCTGTTTTGCAAAAGATTTTAACAGGAACATCTGAGCTGTCTCTACAAGTAATTTGGAACAAGAGAAGCAAGTCTACTGAAGAGGTGCCCTCAATACAAGACATTTTCCATATTGCCTCAAGAAAAGTTCCAGAGTCCAGACAATTACATGGGACATCTGAGATCCAAGATGAAATTTGCTAATTAAATGGACTTTGGGAGTGAGTGTTATTAAAATTGCAAAAAGACTTGATATTAGCTAATGGTATTAATCATGCTTGCTGCTATAATCTTACTAGTTATTGGCATTTGTTCTTTGTATTGTATATGTGGGTTAATATTACTATTCCTTTGATTTCCAATTCTCAGTCATTACAAAAAGGGATGCTATAAGTATTTTCGTACAAATAGGTTTTTTTCCCTTTTGGGGGATGTCTTTGTGATATAAACCTAGCGGTGGTATTGCTGGATCAAAGGGTACACACAGTTCTACAGACCTTTGGGCATAGTTCCAAATTACTTTCCAGAATGGTTGGATCTTTTCACAACTCCACCAACAGTGGATTAGCATCCCAGCTTTCTCACATCACCTCCAACATCCAATATTTTCTGTTTGTGTTATTTTTTGCCACTCTGATAGGTGTGAGGTGATACCTCACAGTTGTTTTAATTTGCGATTCTCTGATCAATAGTGATCTAGAATTTTTTTTTCATTTGATTAGAGATAGCTTTGATTTCTTTGGATGAAAACTGCCTGTTCATATCCTTTTGATATGATTGACAAATGGCCATTTATCAGTTGGAGAATGACTTGCATATTTTATAAATTTGACTCAGTTATCCATATAATTGAGAAATGAGGCCTTTATCTGAAATATTTGTTTCAGAAGTTCTTTCCCAGTTTTCTGCTTCCCTTGTAATCTTGGTTACATTAGTTTTGCTTGTGCAAAACCTTGAATTTTATATAATCAAAATGATCTATTTTACATTTTGTTTTACTCTATATATCTTCTTTGGTCCTAAATTCTTCCTCTGACCATAAATGATTCCATACTGTCTTAATTTGCTTATGGTATCCTTTATGTGTAAATCATGGACCCATTTTTACCTTATTTTAGTATACGGTGTGAGAAGTTGGCCTATTTATACCTATTTTTTTTATATTGTTTTCTAGTTTTCTCAGCTTTTTTGTCAAATAATATGTTTTTGTTCCAAAAGCTTGGATCTTTGGATTACTACAGTCATTTATTCTAATATAATTTGTGCCTATTCTATTCCACTGATCCACCTCTCTATTTCTTAGCCAGTACCAGATTGTTTTGATAATTACCACTTTTTAATACAGTTTGAGATCTGGTAGTGCTAGACCATCTTCTTTTGTATTTGTTTTCATTTATCCATTTGTCATTATATCCATTTGTCTCAGATCCACCCCCAAAAAAATTAGTATTTCTTTTCCTTTTTCACTATAAACAGTACAAACTATCAACAAGCAATATTTCTTCAGTTTTTAAGTTCAGTTTTTCAGTTTTCAGTGGGCCTACTCCTACCAGTTCATTAGTTCAGTTAAAATTGAAAATAAACTAAAATTGATTTTTTAAAAAAATAATATCATAATATAATATAATTGATTAACATGTAATCAATTTGTTTTAAAATAATAACCCAGAAAATCAAATCAATAAAATAGCAAATGAGAAAATCACTACAAAATCAGAAGAAATAAAAATAATAATCAGAATTTATTATACATAGTAACATACATGTTAACCTGGTTGACACCTGGTCCTGATGGATTGATAGGAGAATGCTATCAAACTTTTAAAGAAAGCATAGTATCCATACCATCCAAACTATTCTCAAAAATAGAGAAAGAAAGGAACTCACCAGGATCTTTTTATGAGATAAATATATTCCAAATACTTAAACCAGAGAGTGTAAAATACAGGTAGAAAAAGTATAGACCAATATAATTAGCAAGTATCAATTCAGAATTTTATTTTTTCCTTAGAATTTCTTTAAGTTTTTAAAAATATTTATTTAATTTTTATTTTATTTACTTGTAAAAACCAATTTTTAATATTTTAGAAATTTTGAGTTTCAAATTCTCTCTCCTTCCTCTCACCCCTCCTTGAGAATCCAAACAATTTTACATAGGTTACACATGTGCAGTCATGCAAAGTACATTTCCATATTAGTCAGGCTGTAAAAGAAAACAGACCAAAAAAAAGGAAAACCAAGAAAAATAAAGTTTTTAAAAGTATGTTTCAATATGCATTCAGATTTAATCAGTTCTTTCTCCTGAGATGAGTATCATTTTTCATCATAAGTCCTTCAGAATTATCTTGGATCACTGTATTGCTGAGAATAGCTATCATGTGATCATCATGAAATATTGCTGTTAATGTATATAATGTTCTCCTGGTTCTTCTGTTCATTTCACTTTGCATAAGTTCATGTAAATCTTCCCATATTTTTTTTCTGAGAGGATTATACTCATTATTTCTTATAGTACAACAGTATCTCATGACAATCATGTACCAATTCTTTTCCACCATAAAGAGAGCTACTATAAATATTTTTGTACATATAGGTCTTTTTTTTTTTCATCTCTTTTAGGGTACAGACCTAATAGTGGTATTTAGGCCTTTGAGCATAGTTACAATTTGCTCTAGAGAATGGTTGAATCAATTCACAACTCCACCAATAATGCATTATTAGTGTCTCAATTGTCCCATATCCCATTCAACATTTGTCATTTTTCTTTTCCATCATATTAGCAAAACTGATAGATGTGAAGTAGAACTTCAGAGTTGTTTTAATTTTAATTTATGTAATCAATAGTGATTTAGAGCATCTTTTCATATAACTATGGTTAGTTTTGATCATTTCATCTGATAACTGCTTATTCATAGCCTTTGTCCATTTATCACTTGGGGGAATGGCTCTTATTTTTATAAATTTGACTCAATTCTCTACATTCAAGAAATGAGGCCTTTATCAAGAAAGTTACTATAAAAATTTTGTTATTATTACTGTGTTTTCCTCCATCCTATTTTCCCCATTTATCCTCTTCTCTCCTTTTATATTGTCCATGCTTAAAAGAGTCTTGCTTTTAACTATTGCCTCCCCTAATCCATTCACCCCTTCTATTGGCAACTATCCCCTTCTCTTATTCCCTTCCCCTCCTACTTTTCTATAGGATAAGATAGATTTCTATACCCAACTGAATATATATGTTATTCCCTCTTTGAGCCATAAGGTTCAAGCACTTCCCCCCAACACCCTCATCTTCTCCTCCAATGTAAAAGCTTTTTCATGCTTCTTTTATACGTGATAATTTACCCCATTCTACCTCTCCTTTTCTCCTTCTCCTAGAGAATTCCTCTTTTTTACCCCTTAATTTAATTTGGGGGGGTAGTATCACATAATATTTAATAAATAACCATGCCCTCTGTCTGGATACTCTTTCTAACTACTCTAATACTGATAAAGTTTTTAGGAGTTACAAGTATCATCTTCTCAAGTAACAATATAAAAATATTAAAGTTTATTTAATCCCTTCTGATTTCTCTTTCCTGTTTTCCTTTTTATGCTTCCCTTGAATCTTGTATTTGAAGGTCAGATTTTTCTATTCAGCTCTTGTCTTTTCATTAGGAATACTTGAAAGTCTTGTTTCATTGAATATCCATTCCCCCCGCCCCCCAAAAGATTATATTTGGTTTTTCTGGGTAGGTGATTCTTGATTGTAATCCTAGCTCCTTTGCCCTCTGGAATGTTATATTCCAAGCCCCTGATCCTTCAACATAGACACTTCGAAATCTTCTATTAACCTGATTGTAACTCCACAGTTTTCCTTCCTGCCTGCCTTCCTTCCTTCCTTCCTTCCCTCCTTCCTTCCTTCCTTTCTTCCTTCCTTCCTTCCTTCATTCTTTCCATCCTCCCTCCCTCATTTCTTTCTTTTTGTTTCTTTGCTTCTTTCTTTCTTTCTTTCTTATTGCAATTTTTCTTCTTGACCTGAAAGCCCTGGAATTTGGCTATAATATTCCTAAAAGTTTTCATTTGGGGATCTTTTAGGAGGTCATAGGTATATTCTTTTAATTTCTATTTTACCTATGGGTTCTAGAACATGAGGCAGTTTTCCTTGATAATTTCTTGAAAGGGGCTGTCTAGGCTCTTTTTTTTTTTTTTTGATGGTGGCTTTCAGGTAATCCAAGGATTCTTTTTTGTTGTTGTTTTTGTTTTTTGTTAAATCATAAAAAGTATTTTATTATTTTTGTTACATGAAAAGAGAGTTTTCAACATTTGTTTTTATAAGATTATGAGTTACAAATTTTCTCCCTCCCTCCCTTCCCTCCCCCCTCCTCAATACAGAAAGCAATCTGATATAGGTTATATATGTACAATCACATTAAACATATTTCTGCATTAGTTATGTTGTGAAAGAAGAATCAGAACACAAGAAAAAAACATTTTTAAAAAGTATAAATAATATGGTTCAATCTGCATCCAGATTCTACAGGGGTTTTTTCTAGATATGGAGAGCATTTTCCATCATGAGTCCTTTGTAATTGTCTTGGATCATTGTATTGCTGAGAAGAATTAAGTCTATTTCAGTTGATCATTACATAGTGTTGCTGTTACTGTGTACAATGTTCTCCTGGTTCTGCTCATTTCACTCAGCATCAGTCCACTTAAGTCTTTCCAGGTTTTTCTGAAATCTTCCTGTTCATCATTCCTTATAGTACAATAGTATTCCATTGCATTCATATACCATAATTTATTCAGCCATTCCCCATTGATGGACATTCCTTTGACTTCCAATCCTTTTCTACCACAAAGAGAGTTGCTATATTTTTGTACATGTGGGTCCTTTCCCCTTTTTAATGACCTCTTTGGGATACAGACCTAGTAGTGGTATTACTGAGTCAAAGGGTATGAACAGTCCCATAGCCCTTTGGGCATAGTTCCAAATTGCTCTCCAGAATGGTTGTAATCCAAGAATTCTTCAATTATTTCTACTTGATCTATTTCTAGGTCATTAGTTTTTCCATTGGGATAGTTCACATTTTCTTCTTTTTTTTATTTTAAAATTTTGTTTTCATGTTTATTTCTTATTGTTTCTTGGTGTCTTATTTAGTCATTAAATTCTACTTTTCCAATTCTAATCTTTTAAAAATATTTTCTTCAGTGAGCTTTGGTATTTATTTTTTCATCTGGCCAATTCTACTTTTAGAAGAGTTCTTTTCTTCAGTAAATTTTTGTACCTCTTTTTCCATTTGGCCAATTTTGTTCTTTAAGGAGTTTTTGCCTTTAGTGGATTTTTGTGCACCTTTTACCATTTGGTCTATTATGGTTTTAAGGTGTTATTTTCTTCAGTGTTTTTTGTTTCTTTATGAAGGGTTTTTCATGATTTTCTTGCATCACTCTTATTTATTTCCCCAAATTTTCCTCTACCTCTTTTATTTGATTTTTAAAATCTTTTTTGAGCTTTTCCTGGAATTCTTTTTGGATCTCAGACCAATTCACATTTTTCTTTTAGGCTTTGAATATAGCCATTTTTGACAATGTGGCCCTCTTTTGAGTTCGTGTTTTGATCTTCCCTGCCACCATAGTAACTTTTTTTTGATAAGTTGCTTTTTTGTTATTTGCTAATTTTCTAGTCTTTTCCTTGATTTTTAATTTGATGTTAAAGTTGGGCTCTGTTCTGAGGGTAGCAAGGGCACTTTTCCAATCTTCAGTTATTTTTGTTTAGCTGTTTTCAGAGCTAGTTCTGGTAGTCTGTAAATTTTCAGTTCTTTCAAGGTCATGTGATGTAAGAAGTGTGATCACTGCTTTCCTGCCCTATGAGCAATCTGTTGCTAATTTGAAAAGCCTCAGCTTGTTGCTTTACTTCCTGGGCATTGCCAGTTTTGGACTGCACTCTAATTTCACTAAAATAGACCTTTCCTACCAACCTTCTAAGTTACTAAAACCCTACAAAATATAGGCATAGAGAGACCTTTTTTAATACCATAAAAAGTATCTAACACCACCAAGTACCATATGCAATGGAGATACACTAGGATTTTTCCCAGTATACACAGGAATGAAGCAAGGATGCCACTCTCCCTATAATTATTTTATATTGTTCTTAAAATAATAGCAATGGCAATGTCAAGAGAAAGAAATTAAAAGCAAAAAGATAGAACAGGAGTAGATAAAACTGATCCTATTTGATAATAAAGTGATGATTTACTTGAAAATTCTAAAGAATACTAATTGAGATAATTCATAGATTTAGAATAAACCCTCAAAAATCTACTACATTTCTATATAATAATAATTCATAACCAAAGGGAAGTCCCACTTCAAATAACTACAAAATTCTTGAAATATTGTTCTACCAAAGCACATAAAAAACTTGCAGAGATTCAATTACAAAGGCCCCTTAAAGAAACAAAGAGCAACTTAAATAGCTGTAGAAATATTCAATGCTAATGGCTGGATTATACCAATATAGTAAAAAATTACAATACCTTTTCTATTGGTTTTTTTTTTGGGGGGGGTGAGGCAATTGGGGTTAAGTGACTCGCCCAGGGTCACACAGCTAGTAAGTGTCAAGTGTCTGCAGCCAGATTTGAACTCAGGTCCTCCTGAATCCAGAGCTGGTGTTCTATCCACTGTGCCACCTAGCTACCCCCTTACAATACCTTTTATAAATTTGACTCAATTCTCTATATATTTGAGAAATGAGGCCTTTATCAGAGATACTTGTTTCAAAAATTCATTACCAGTTTTCTGCTTCCCTTTGTGAGATTTAAAATTGGATATATGAGCATTAAACTCCCCCTTTAACTTTTCCCTTATATATCTCCCAGACCACTAAGAAAAAGAAGCCTCTGAGCCTTAATCAGTGAGGGATTAGTTTTTATTGTTTGGGGATTAATTAGATAACAAAAAGGTGATACTGATTAGGGAAATAGGAAAGTAGAAATACAAATAACTAATCTTAGATCTAAGTTTAGTCTATATTCCATTATAAAACTCACCGAATCCCAAAACTGCCTGTCAGGCCGAGAACCAGAGCCAACCACCGAATGCGTGTCCCACCACCGCTAAGCTGAGAAGCCAGAATGAGCGCGAACTTCCATTCCACTCTCAGTTTTAAGTTGATGTCCCGGAAGTACGGTGTGCTTGGCCACAGCAGGCGCATGGCTGTTCGTCGAGGTCTCCTCCCCAAAGGAGCGGTCCTTCAAAAGCTGCTTCAGTAGCATGCACTCAACTCTCAAATGATTAAGCTAAAACTTCCATTTTTTACCACACCTTATAATCTTGTTTACATTTGTTTTGTTTGTGCAAAAACTTTTAAATTTTATATCATCAAAATACATTTTGTTTTCCTCTATATATCTTCTTTGGTCCTAAATTCCTTGTCCATAAATATGACAGATAAACCATTCCATGTTCTCTTAATTTGCTTCTGGTCTCACCTTTTATGTATAAATCATGTAGCCTTTTTAACCTTATTTTAGAATACAATGTGAGATGATGGTCTATACCTGTTTTCTGCTAGATTGTTTTCCAGTTTTGCCAGAAGTTTTGTCAAATAATAAGTTTTTGTTCCAAAAGCTTGGATCTTTCAGTTTATCATATATCATATCACTGTGGTCATTTACTACTGTGTCTTGTGTACCAATCTATTCCACTGATTCACCATTCTATTTCTTAGCAGTACTAGATTGTTTTGATGATTACTGCTTTATAATACAGTTTGAAATCTGGTAAAACTAGAGAACCTTCCTTCATATTTTTTTTTCACTGATTTCCTAGATATACTTGAGCTTTTGTTCTCACAGATTAATTTTGTTGGGTTTTTTTAGTTCTATAAAGTAATTTTTTATAGTATGATTGGTATGACACTGATTACATAGATTAATTTAAGTAAAATGTCAGTTTTATTATATTGGCTCAGCCTACTCATGAGCAATTAATGTTTTATCAATTATTTAGATCTGAATTTGTGTGAAAAGTGTTTTGTAGTTGTGTTCATAGAGTTCCTGGGTTTGTCTTGGGAAGTAGATCCCAGGTATTTTATATTGTCTTTTGTTATTTTAAATGGAAATTCTCTTTGTATTTTTGCTCCTAGGCTGTTGTTGATATATAGAAATGCTGATCATTTAAGTAGACTTATTTTGTATCCTACAATTTTGGTAAAGTTGTTAATTATTTCAAGTAGTTTTTAAATTACTTGTCTAGGATTCTCTAATGTCATATCATCTTGCCAAGAGTGATTATTTTGTTTACTCATTGCCTATTCTAATTCATTCATTTTTTTCTTCTTTTCTTGTCTGATAGCTATAGCTAACATTTCTAGTTCAATATTGAATGAAGGGGTGATAATGGGCATCTGTGCTTCACCCCTGAATGTACTGTGAAGACTTCTAACCTATTCTCAATTACATATAATTCTTGCTGATGGTTTTAGATAAATATTACTTATAATTTTAAGAAACATTTCATTTATTCCTATGTTCTCTAGTGTTTTTTGCTTTATTTTTGTTTTAGGAATGGGATTTTGTATTTTGTCAAAGGCTTTTTCTACAACTATTAAAATATTGTTTATGTGGTCAATTCAACTGATAGTTTTCCTAATATTGAACCAGTTTAGCATTCCTGGCATAAATCCCACCTAGTCATAGTATGTGATCCTTATGATGTATTACTGTAATAACTTTGCTAGTATTTGATTTAAAAAGTTTGCATTCATTAGGAAAATTGGTCTGTAATTTTTTCCCTCTGTTTTGGCTTTTCCTGGTTTAGGTATCAGCACCATATTTGAATCATAAAAGAAATTTAATGAACTGAAAGACTTGTACATACTTGTGACAAAAAGACAGGAACTCAAAGGAAAATTCAATATAAATGATCCAGAAGAAATATAAAGAAATAATTAAAAACTAATTATAAGTCACCGATAAAGTTTTAACCATTTACTTTTGGTATATGAAAATGTTATCAGTATTCTTAAAACTGATATCATTACTAAAGTAGTTTGAAAAAATGGTTGTGGCTGAGTTGTGTATGATGGAGTGATTCTAAGAACCAACATTGGGGAGGAGAAGGTAAAAAGGAACAATTATCTCACAAAAATGGCTGTGAATGGAAAAACAAATACAGAGGAAATGGCAGAGTGATGGAGGGCTGTTAATGTTGGAACCTTACTCTCATCTGGGTTGAAGAGGAAACAAAGTATAAATCTGCAAAGGTTTAGAAGTTTTCTGAATTTCCAGAGAGGTGAAAAAACTAGGAGATAAGGTTGAGGAGGGATTTTTAAAAAGCTTAATAGAATAAGATTAATTGGGTGGGAGGAGAAGATAAGGGAGGGGCTTTTAGAAGAATAGGTAAAATAAGGAATAAGAGGGTAAGTGGAAAAGATAAGGTAACAGGGATAGTGTAGAAAAGGAGGATGAGAAGGAAATTAGTGAGTAAAAATAAAATGGAAAGAAATGCACAAATAGTAAGTGTACTTTTGAATGTGAATGGCATGAATTTACCCATAAAGTGGAAACACAGCAGAATGAATTAAAAATTAGAATCCAACGATATGTTGTTTACAAAAAACACATTTAAGAATGAGAGATACACATAGAGTTAAAATGGAGGGTTGGAGCAGAATTTATTATGTGTCAGCTGATGCAAAAAAAAGCAGGGATTAACAATTATGATCTCAGACAAAATTATGGATAAAATAGATTTATTAAAAGAGATAAACAGGGTAACTTCAATTTGATAAAAGGTAGCATAAACAATGAAGCAATAGCAATACTAAACTTAGATGTGCCAAATACTATAGTATCTAAATTTTTAATAGTTAAATGAATTACAAGTGGAGATAGAGAAATAGTAGTATAAGAGTAGGGGACTTTAATCTTCCCCTCTCAGAACTAGATAAATATAACTTTAAAATGAATAAAAAAGAAGTTAAAGAAGTGAATAGAATTTTAGATAAATTTTATATGATAGCCATCTGGAGAAAAGTGAATAGAAATAGAAAGGAATACACATTTTTCTCAGTAGTTTATGGTACCTTTACAAAAACTGACCATATATAAGTACATAAAAATATAGTTAAAAGCAGAAAAGCAGAAATATTAGAAGCATATTTTTTCAGATCACAATGCATTAAAATTATATTTAATAAGGGACCAAGGAAACATAAAAAACTAGAGATCAAACAACTTAATTTCTTTAAATGTCAGGGTTAAAGAGCAAATCATAGAAACAACCAATAATTTCATTAAATAGAATAACAACATTGAGACAATATATCAAAACCTATGGGATACATCCAAAACAGTGATTAAGGGGCAGCTGGGGGCACAGTAGATAGAGCACGGGCCCTGGATTCAGGAGGAGAGTTAAAATCTGTCTTCAGACACTTAACACTTACTAGCCGTGTGACCCTGAGCAAGTTACTTAACCCCATTTGCTCCGCAAAAAACAAAACACACAAAAAAAACAGTGATTAAAGGAAATGTGTAATTTAAAATTCTAAATGTGGGTTCTAATCTGTTCCCCTTGTTTTGGGGGAAACTGACTAAAATCACTGATAAAACGAGTTTAGGTTTTTAAGGGTATATTGAAATATAGAAAGAGAAAGATTGAGAACAGAATTCTTACAGCCTGGCAATCCTATCTTTCCCCAATTCTCTGTGAAATCCTCTGGAGTCTCTCTGCTCCACCATGGTAAAGTCAGGAAGCAAAATAGACAGAGCTCTCTGAGCAGGCTCTCCTTCCTCCTTCCTGTCCCCTCCCAGAAATGGGAGGTTCTTCAAGCTGGTTGGTTAACTGGGCCGGAAGTTCAAAGTTTTTTTAGATTCTGAGAACCATGCTTTCTTAAGTACTCTCAAGTACCAGCCAGATGTGCTTAGAATCTAGTCAACTAATAGTCTAGTCCAATCAGCCAGTAATCCACTCAGGTGGGCTACTGAGTATCTGCCAAATCTCATCTATCACATTCCATTGTCTTGACAGAAAACTGTATATTTCTAAATGCTTATGGCATCAAAATATAGAAAGAGCAAGCTAATGACTTAGGTATGCAATTAAAAAACTAGAAAAAGAAACAAAACTTAAATTCCCAATTAAAAACAAAATTGTAAATCCTAACAATTAAAGTGAGATTTTTAAACTGAGAGTTTAAAAAACTATTAACATAATTGATTATATTAATAATAAAAGTTTAAAAATCATATGATCATAGCGACAGATTCAGAAAAAGTTTTAGATATAGATCAACACTCATTTTTATGTTTAAAAATGCTTGAAACTATTGGTATAAATGGATTTGAACTTAAATTGATAAAAAAACACATTTAACTAAAAGTATTAGCAAGTATTATTTGCAATGGGGATAAACTAGAAGCATTCTTAGTAAGATCAAGTGTGAAACAAAGATGCCCACTGTCACCAATATTATACAAACCCTAGCCATAGCAATAAGAGAAGAAAAAGAAATGGAATCAGCATAAGGAATGAGGCAATAAAACTATCCCTTTTTGCAGATGATATATATTTGGAAAATCCCAAAGCCTCAACAAAAAATTTACAATATGAAAAGTTACAAAATCAAACAATAATTTTAGCAAAGTAGCAGGATATAAAGTAAATCCACATAAATTATCAGCATTCCTATATGTCACAAACAAAACTCTGCAAGAAGAGATAGTAAACAATATTCCATTCAAAATACCTCCAGACAGTATAAAATACATGCAAGTATATCTGCCAAAACAAACCCAGGAACTATATAAACAAATTATTTTAAATGATTTATTTAAAAATCATATTTAAATAATTGGAGAGATATCAATTATTCATGGGGAGGCATGGCCAATATAATAAAAATGACAATTTTACCCAAACTAATTTATATATTCAACACCATCCCAATTAAATTACCATTTTTTTACTGAACTAGATAACATAGTAAAAAAAAATTCATTTAGAAAAACAAAAAATCAAGACTATCAAAGGAATTAATGAAAAAATGTAAAGGAAGGAAGTTTAGCAATACCAGATCTTAAACTACATTATAAAGCAGTAACAATCAAAACTATCTGGTACTGGCTAAGAAATAGAAAAACAGATCAATGGAACAGAGTTAACATGATTTAAAGCAGCAAATAAACATGATAACCTTTCATTTGACAAGTGTAAAGACTTAAAATTTGGGGATAAGAATTCATCATTTGGTAAAAATTGTTGGGAAAAGTGGAAAGCAGAATGTCAGATACTGGGCATAGAAAAATATCTTACACTATTTACCAAGATAAGAGATTTTAGAAGAAAATTAAAACAAACATATTACTTATCAGACATATGGATAGGTGAACAATTTATGAATAAACAAGAGATATAAATAAAGTAGAGTGTAAAATGGATCACATTGATTACATTAAATTAAAAAGCATTTCTTTGTTTGTTTTTTGGTGAGGCAATTGGGGTTAAGTGACTTACCCAGGGTCACACAGCTAGTAAATGTCAAGTGTCTGAGGCCGAATTTGAACTCAGGTCCTCCTGAAGCCAGGGCCGGTGCTTTATCCACTGCACCATCTAGCTGCCCCTTAAAAAGCATTTATACAAATAAAACAAAGGTGGTGCAGATCAGAAGGAAAGCAGAAAATTGGGGGAAAACTTCTAGACAGTATCTCAGATAAAGGTCTCATATCTAAAATACATAAAGAACTTGGTCAAATCTACAAGAATGAGTCATTCCCCAATTTATAAATGGCCAAAGCATATGAACAAGCAGTTTTCCAATGAAGAAATCAAAACAATTTATAGTCATATAAAAAACTGCTCCAAATCATTATTGATTAGAGAAATGCAAATTAAAACCACCTTGAGATATCATTTTACACCTACCAGACTGCCTAAAATTATAGAAGGGGAAAGTGACAAATTTTGGAGGAGATGTGGAAACATTGGGACACTAATGCATTGTTGGTGGAATTATAAACTGATCCAATTATTTTGGAGAGTAATCTGGAATTATGTCCAAAGATTTATTAAACTACCCATACCATTTGACCCAGAAATATCACTACTTGATCTATTTCCAAAGATGATTAAGGAAAAAGGAAAAGAATCTATACACTCTAAAATGTTTATAGCAGTTCTCTTTGTGGTGGCAAAGAACTGGAAATTGTAGGTATGCTCATCAAATTGGGGAATGACTGAAAAAGTTGTAGTATGTGATTGTGATAGAATACTGTGCTATCAGAAATTATGAGCTCAATTATTTTAGAAAAAACATAGAAAGACTTGGATGAAATAAAGAAAGAGTGCAATGAACAGAACCAAGAGAACATTGTATATAATAACAGCAATATTGTTTTGTTTTGTTTTGTTTTGTTTTGTTTTTTTAGTGAGGCAATTGGGGTTAAGTGACTTGCCCAGGGTCACACAGCTAGTAAGTGTTAAGTGTCTGAGGCCGGATTTGAACTCAGGTACTCCTGACTCCGGGGCCAGTGCTCTATCCACTGCGCCACCTAGCTGCCCCAGCAATATTGTTTTAATAATGACTTTGAGCCAATAAGTTATTTTGACTATAATCCAAGTTAACTATAAAGGACATTTGAAGAAAGAAAAACGCTATTTACATTCAAAGAAAGAACTGCTAAATAGAAGTATGTAAGAATAATTTTACATAAATACATATGTGTGTATCTAATGACAGTTGGGAGAAATGGGGGAGGAGATAAAAAAGGGAAAAATTACGTTATAATTTTGTTGTATATTTGAAAGGAATAGCAAGTTCTATGCAGCAGTTTTATAATTGCATATGCAATCTTTTTTATTGTAATTTTTTTTTTTTAGTGAGGCAATTGGGGTTAAGTGACTTGCCCAGGGTCACACAGCTAAGTAAGTGTTAAGTGTCTGAGGCCGAATTTTGAACTCCTGACTCCAGGGCCAGTGCTCTATCCACTTTGCCACCTAGCTGCCCCTTTTTTATTGTATTATGTGATTGTGTAATTTAAAATTCTAAATGTGGGTCCTAATCTGTTCCCCCTGTTTTGGGGGAAACTGACTAAAATCACTGATAAAACGAGTTTAGGTTTTTAAGGGTTTAATGAAAGATAGTAAAAGAGAAAGATTGAGAACAGAATTCCTACAACCTGGCAATCCTATCTTTCCTCAACTCCTCTGTCTCATCCTCTACCACTGCCGCCACCACGGTGAAGTCAGGAACCAAAAGAGACAGCGCTCTCTGCGCAGGCTCTCCTTCCTCCTTCCTGTCCCCTCCCAGAAATGGGAGGTTCTTCAAGCTGGTTGGTTGACTGAGCTGGAAGTTCAAAGTTTTTTTAGATTCTGAGAACCATGCTTTCTTTTTTTTTGTTTGTTTTTTGTTTTTGTTTTTTTTTTAGTGAGGCAATTGGGGTTAAGTGACTTGTCCAGGGTCACACAGCTAGTAAAGTGTTAAGTGTCTGAGGCCGGATTTGAACTCAGGTACTCCTGACTCCAGGGCCGGTGCTCTATGCACTGCGCCACCTAGCTGCCCCAACCATGCTTTCTTAAGTACTCTCAAGTACCAGCCAGATGTGCTTAGAATCTAGTCAACTAGTAATCCAGTCAAATCAGCCAGTAATCCACTCAGGTGGGCTTCTGAGTATCTGCCAAATCTCATCTATCACATTCCATTATCTTGACATGATGAAAATACCTTTTTTATTAAATAAATTAAAAAATAAAAAGTCTTTCTTGGGACTGACCCCAGGGCCCTGGGATCATGTTGCTGAGTTGCTATGAAAATAGGGTCTCTCTGCTTGAGGGCACCAGGGGCATCTAACTGCTGGAAAGCCCCAGGGGGAGGGTCTTGCTGTTGGCTCACTACTGGCCAACAATGTGGCTAAGCCTGACTATAGGCCTGTGCTGGGATGGAGCTTCTGGGGTGGGGCCTGGCTGTCTTGCACAGACTACTGGCTTGTCTAGGGGGCTGCTGGTTTGCAGAACAGGACCTCACTGATGGATTGCCCCAGTCTTGGAACTTTGCTGCAGGCCCCCTACTGTGGAGCTGACTACTACTACTCTTGGACCATGTTCTCCTCCACCCCAGTGAGACAGACCTTTCCTGCTGTGCTGGTAGACTGCTTCCCTGCTCCTAAATCAATTCTGAGGGAGTTTTCAAATTGTTTGGAGGGAATTTGGGAAGGCTTCCAAGGATTCCTTCCTCACTCTGCCATCTTGGCACCATTGGTAGTCTAAAGTACGTCTTCTAACCTCTTCCCCAATTCTATAACAGCTACACAAGTACTGGTTCTCATTTGATGATAAAGGAAAATTTAGATGTATAGTGAGACATTTATTTTCAAACATGGTCAATGTAGGTATTTTTGTCTGTGTATGTGCCGAATTATGCATATTTGATACAAAGGCTTTGGTTTTCCTTGTTTTCTTTCAGTTTGGGGAGGAAGCTAGAAGTGGGAAGCTACCAAAATAGGAAAAGAATATGTAAATGGGACTGTTGAAGCATTTTAAAAATGTATATAAAAGTAGAGAGACCAGTAAGCAACATGTGAGCTCTGAAAATATGCTAAATTTATTGCATACTTAAAGGAAGAATCAAGTTCTAGGTGACAGAGATGGCTTCATGTGTTACCCTTTTTTTTTCTTGTTCTGCTTTGTATATGGAAATGCCCTTTAAATTTGATGCTAGTTAGGTTTAGCATAATAATTTATTACTAACTTAAAAATAAAATAAAAAACAATAAGAGACACTGTTTGGTCCAAGAGGCTGCTTTAGTCTTGGGAGAACTTGATCACAAAAAATAAGAGGTACTCATTTTCTGGTATCCTTTGGGTCATCTCACTAGCCCTCCAATTTCCTAGGGGGAAATTTTTTAATGCTTAGATTTGGCTCATGAATAGCTTTTTCTCAAAGTGAGAATAGAAAGCCATTCAATGAACAATATTTAAATTAGATTTCCTAGAACTGTTTATTTCCTCTACACAAAAGAAATGCCTAACATACATATGACACACAACACTATGTAGTATTGACAGAAAATCTTAAAACAGAATACAATAATATAACACTTCTTATACTCTTGTGGAAAGTTGAAACTTAAGACTATCAAAATATTAAACACTTTGTAGCATTGCTAAATGGGCATTTTACATTTTACTTTTGCTTTGCACTATCCAAACAACCTTTTCCAGGTACAGGTCTTCAGGCAGGCTAGGCCAAGTCAAGAGTTAGATTCATCCTCTGGTTGGTGGTCATCTTTTCCACAAAGCATTGTATCAGCTGCAAGGGGATTCATCCCAAAATGCGGCCTAACCTAACTGAAGATCCAGGAGCTTGGGACCTCCTGAATTCACAAAATTGCTTCTAAAGATGGAAAAAGCCATGTCAGGATGACTCTTGGGCAACATACTAAAGGAAGAAGTAAAGCAAATGAGATAGTTTCTGGACCAAAGCTAAGGCTCAGGTTTGTCTAAATCTACAAGACATTTAGTTACCACCTGAGAGCAGTTACCACACTAGGATGTAGAACTTTTTTGGCAGGGCAATGAGGGTTAAGTGACTTGCCCAGAGTCACATAGCTAGTAAGTGTCAAGTGTTTGAGGCTGGATTTGAACTCAGGTCCTCCTGAATCCAAGGCCAGTGCTTTATCCACTGCACCACCTAGCTGCCCCACACTAGGATGTAGAAAAGTGAGGCCCTTCCTTCCATCATTCACTGGAGACTTCTGAATATTCTTGACATGATCTGGAGAGAAGATTGGCAGATGGCTGTTCAGTGCCTTTTAAAGATCTATTGAACCATTTGCTCTTTTTGCTCAGTAGCAAAGAAGGGAATTGATTCATCTCAAAGCTCAAATCCCTTCAGTGTTGAGTTACATGTGCACCTGCAGTCTCCCAAAGTTTCCAGATGAAATCTAACACATGGCCCTTGGGATGGGTTCAAAAGGCTATTCCCACACATTCTGCAACTTTTTAGAATAAACATTAAAAAACACATCACTTTCTATTTAATAAGTTTGAAAGGAAATTAATGAAGAAACTCTTGGGGGAGACATAGCTACTGTGTAGATTTGTTTTAATTATTTGTTAACTAGGACTTTTTTTTTTCTTTCTGTTTTTATTGGAGGAAAGGATGAGCAATGGTGATGTCCTGTCCCCCAAAAGAGTCACTGAAACTTTTTTTTTTCAGGGCAATGGGGGTTAAGTGACTTGCCCAGGATCACACAGCTAATAAGTGTTAAGTGTCTGAGGCCAGATTTGAACTCAGGTCCTCCTGAATCCAGGGCCAGTGCTTTATCCACTGTGCCACTTAGCTGCCCCTGAAACATTTTTTAATGCACAGAAGGGAACTGAAGGAAGTTCAGAAGGAAGCACAAAAAAGCAGGATAGCATTGAAAGTAATGTGGAATTGTTTTATATATGTATATATTGTAAGGGTGGTTTTAAAAGATCCCCCAGGTTTGTTAAGCCTTGTACAGGCTACCAATCAATAAGGACCAAATTTAATATGGGAAGAGTTAATTGGGAGGCTGGCTGCAATATTGGGACTTAGAACACAATGGGGGACCTCTAAGTCCCGAGCCTCTCCTCTCTTCCACACTGCTCCCTCCCCAACTGCTTCTCCCAGACTCACAAGAAACGAGATTAAAAAGCCTCCTTTCAATAAAAGCAAAAAAACCAGGATTTACTGATGTGGAACAAACTTAGAGATAAGGACTAAGAAAAGCAGGATATGACCTGTAAACTCGCCCCCCAGACTCAGCTGCTTCTCTATCCCCCTGCATGTCTCTCACCTGCCGCCATGAACTCTCCTCCCTCTCTCTGTCTTCTTCTCGTCTCTTCCTCCTGTCTCCTTGGTTGCTCTACTGTCTCCTCTCCTTTGTCACTCAGTCGCTCGCTCACCCCTCTCTACCTTGGTCGCTCTCTACCCCTGCTCTACCCCCGCTCCAGAATAAAAAACCCTTCTCTCACAGGAAACCGAGGCTGACCACCCACACACCCCAATCTAATTCATTGGCACCCCTAAGAGCAGCGCCCAAGGCTGGCTGGGGCCATGGGGGGGCGCACCCAGGGCTTGGGGTTTTTGTGCAGGGTCCACTCGGGGCTTAGAGTTTCCGTGCATACCCCTGCTGGGTAGAGGGAGCCGGGTGGGGCACGCCCGAGGCTTGTGGGGCACACTCGAGGATTTCTAATTTTAGCCAAAGATGGAGTCCCCAAACCAATTCTTATAATATTAAAGCAAAAGGTATAAAATGGAGATTCATTATTTCATAGACAATCATTTTGTATTCTGTTCTATGTATAAAAATTCTATTTTCTGTATTTAAATTCAGAATGAAAAAAATGTTAAAAACCCAAGAAAGTAAATTAACCTTATACCAGATGATGATTTCATCAGAATCTTATGTACTGGAGATAATTGAAATATATAAAAGTGTAGCTATGGTTTAAAAAAATGGCAATGTGAAAAGTTGAAGAGAAGCACAGATCCCATAAAATTCATAAAATATCTAAAAATGAACCTCAAAATACTGATGACAAAGAAAATGTAAAAGAAACAATAAATATTTCCCTTCTCAGAATTGTCCAAAAATACTGGCTGAAGACGTTAGAGGAGTCATGCCAAGAAAGCCAGTCTGAGCTCCTACAAAAAGAACCTGAAAGCAGCCAATAGTCTGAAGAGGAGGGTTACAAGCCAGTGCAAGTTACAATAAGTGGTGACCTGAAACCCAAATCTTTTCGTGGCCCTGGCCTGTCAGAACAGAGGCATCTCCCAGACAAGGATAACAGGGAGATAGTGTTCTTCATGAACTTTTTGGAAAATTGGGAGCCACTGCAAGAGATAGCTAAATCAGTGTCTGAACATCATTGCTTTAAGGAAAAATCATAATGATTTCAAACATTGTACTTAGGTCTATTCCAATCACAACAGGAGAGGAAACCAGCTTCCTACAGGGAATCAAAGCAAGAGAAGAAACTAGAGATAGGCCAAAGCCAAAACTTGAGGGGGACCACGAGGGGACTAAGATATAACTGACTGATGCAGAGGGTGGTGTTTAATAGAAACTACACTATTCATATCAGCAATGACAGCAGCAATGACAACTGAACCCATAAAAGTGCTGATGGTAAGTGGCCCAAGCACAAAAACTTAATCTATGAAATGAAGCTGAAAGTATGAGTAAGTAAGTAGTAGTCAGTCAACATGCATTAAACACCTTCCATGTGCCAAGCACTATGCTAAGTACTAGGACTACAAAGGAATATGAATTAGGACATGTTAAGTTATATCTACAGGATATAAGGTCCAAGAGGTCCAAGAGGCAGTTGGAGATGGTTTCTAAGGAAATCATCATATGATTTGCAAAAAGTTATATTCCACCCCTCCCCTTTGCCTATTACTTTTGCCTTGATTTATCTTTCATCCTTTACTGCTACTTCTAGTTTTTCTAGTACCATGTTAAATAGTAGAGGTAATAATGAGCATCTGTGCTTTCACCTGGATCTTATTGGAAAGGCCTTTAACCTTTCTCTAATATATAATTTTAGCTCTTAGATCTAAATACATATTCTTTATTAAAATAAAAGAAAATTAATTTATTCCTGTGCTTTTAATATATTTTTATTTTTCGGTGAGGCAATTGGGGTTAAGTGACTTGCCCAGGGTCACACAGCTAGTAAGTGTTAAGTGTCTGAGGCCAGATTTGAACTCAGGTCCTCCTGAATCCAGGGCCGGTGCTTTATCCACTGTGCCATCTACCTGCCCTGCTTTTAATAATTTTTAATAGAATTGGGTTCGGGATTTTGTCAATACCTGTGTATCTACTAATATAGTTACATGGTTTTAATTTTTATATTATTACAATAATTTGTTGTACATTTATATTCTTCCTTTTTTTGAACCAAATTTTTTGTTATTGTTCAGTCATTTCAGTGATGTCCAACTCTTTGTGACCCCATTTGGGATCTCTTGCTAAAGAGATCTTATTTTACAAATGAGGAAACTGAGGAAAACAAGGTTAAGTGAATTGCCCAGGGACACACAACTAGAAAGTTCTGAGGCTAAATGAAGAGGAGTCTTCCTGACTCTGAGCACAGTGCTCTTTCTATTCTTTTCCTCCTAGCTGCCTTTTATACCCAATTTGGTCATCCTCTACAATGTTAATATGTTGTAGCCTATATGCTAATACTTTAACTTTTTTCATCAATATTCATTAGAAATCTTGGTCTGAAGTATTCTTTCTATCATATTGGCTAAAGTGATTGAAGAGGAAACTGACAAATGTTGGAGGGAGTGTGGAAAAATTGGGACACTAATTCACTGTCAGTGGAACTGTGATTCAAACATGATTCAAACAGAGATTTGAACAATGCCTTCTTTTCTCATTATTGGAAATAGTCTAGGTGATATCAGAATTGTTCATTGAATGATAGAATTTACACGTAAATCCACCAGATATGGAAGTTATTTCTTTCTCCTTGGGAGTCTATTTGTGGCTTGTTCAATTATTTTTTCTGATATTGGTATATATAAATAATTATTTCTTCTCTAATTAACCTGGGCATTAAAATTTTTCTAAGTGTCCATCCAGTTCCTCAAAATTGTCAGTTTTACTAGCATATAACTGGGCAAAATAATTTCTGGTGATTTTCTTTATTTTCTCTCCATATTAGTGTGAGTTCTCTTTTTCTTTTCAGATACAATTTGGTTTTCCTTTCTCTTTTTAAAAAATTAGATAACTCTTTACTATCTCAAAAAAAAAAGCTTCAAGTTTTCCTGATGGATTAATTTTTTACTTTCAGTTTTATTCATTTCTATTTTATTGCTTCATTGAAGATTTTTTTAAATTTTTAAATTTTTTTCTTTTGGTGAGGCAATTGGGGTTAAGTGACTTGCCCAGGGTCACACAGCTAGTAAGTGTCAAGTGTCTGAGGCCGGATTTGAACTCAGGTCCTCCTGACTCCAGGGCTGGTGCTCTATCCACTGTGCCACCTAGCTGCCCCCATTGAAGATTTTAAAATTTGTTTTTCAAGTGTTTTTGGTTGCATGCCAATTCATTGATTTCTCTCCTCTGTGTATGAAAGCTTTTAGTTATATACATTTCTCCCTAAGAATGATTTTTTTTTTGGTTGTTATTGTTCAGTCATTTCAGTAGTGTCTGACTCTTTGTGGTCCCATTTGGGATTTTCTTGGCAGAGGTACTGGAGTCATTTGCCATTTCCTTCTCCAGCTCACTTTACAGATGAAGAAAGACCCATCTTCCTGATTTCAAATCTGGCCTTGGACACTTACTAGCTGTGTGACCCTGAGCAAGTCACCTAACCTTGTTTGCCTCAGTTTCCTCATCTGTAAAATGAGCTGGAGAAGGAAATGGCAGATTTTTTAGGGCTCAAAGATTTTTTTAAAAATGTAATTAGTGATCCTCTAAATAATATTCTTTATTTTTCTGGTGAATCAATATGCCAGATATAGCCTGGGATCATGAACTCAATTTAAACCCCACTAGCATTTGGAGGGGTGGGGCAATGAGGGCCTAAGAACTATTTTTGTTGCATCCCATAAAGTTTGATATGTTGTTTCATGACTATGATTTTGGTGAAATTTCCCACTATTTCTGTAATTTGTTCTTTGACCCTCCAGTTCTCTAGAATTATATTATCTAATCTCCAGTTTTGGTTTTTAATTTTTCCTTAGGAGCACTTTATTAAACATTATTCTTCTTGCATTGTGATCAGTAAATGATGTGCTTATTATTTTTGCTTTTCTACATTTATGAAAGGGTCTATAGATAGCTCCAATACCTGGTCAGTTTTTGAATAGGTGACATGAATAGCCAATAAGTATGTGAATTCCTTTATCTTCCCATCTAACAATTTTCAGAGATCTATTATCTTTAATTTCCCAAGTTTTATTTAGGTCCTTAACATATTTTTTTAATTTAAATTTATTTACATCTGATAGCATATATTAAAGTACTTTACCATTATATGTAATCCTAGTCCCTTCCATTTGTTAATGATCTCCAATTCATCCTGTATTTATTTTTCTTTTTCAAAGATGTTTTCATGTTGTCTTCCATACTAGACTATGAGCTCCTTGAACAAGGCCTATTGCTTTTTTTGTTTTGTGGAGAACAAAACTATATATGGTAGCCCTATTATTGTCCCAAGTTTAGGGAACATAGCTGGGAGTTATTATATATTTGTTACTTAGAAATTAGAAGCTACTGAACCAGTTTGGGGGCATTAAAGCATATTAAATATTAGTAAATAGAGCACACAGTTCTGAAAGATAAGAAATCCTAGCTAGGAGAGAGGAGAGAGAGATAATGGGGAACCATAGTGGTCTGTGTCTGCTCTCACCAAGTTCCAGGGCCAAGAGAGCAAGTCACTGTGTAAGCTTGTTGCAGGCAGTAGGAGAGCCTGTCCTTACACATTGCTCAAAGCTAATTGGCTAGCATCATTAAAATCTATTAGTTTACTGGATTTGAGGGTGGGCTGGCTGATGTCAGAGTATGGAGCCCTCTGAAGGGAAAAAGCTTTCAGGTACATGTGGTTTTAATCCCTATTCACAGTCCAAGGTCCAACCACATTTCCTTTGAAATTCTCCTGACTCTGGGCTGGTCCCAAGAAAGGTCTCTCTTAGTCTCACAAAACCCCCAAACACCCTCTTATTAATACTTTTCTCACAGTTTGCCTTTATCTTCCCTTTTTCTTAATATAGTTTCCTGTTCATCCCATTGTCTTCTCTGAATATCACTTAAACAGAATAAAATCATTGATAGACTTTCTGTCATTTTAACCTTTGTCTATGTCCATTAAAGATTTTGAAGGGTTCTGAAAAACATTTGATTCTTCTCCTTACTGATATGTAAATGTGAGGAAAGTAGTAGGATTCAACCACAACATCAGCACCATTCAAATTATATTCTTTTGGACCTGTTAGAGGACTCAGATCTCAGTCCCCCTTCCCTTTAGCAGACAGATCACATGGTTCAAGTAGCCCTGAGCTGGTCTCAACTAGGTCCTCTCCGGGGCTGTGTCTATAAGATTGAAGGAATGTCCATTAGCTAAGAACTTGAAGAATAATTATGGAAATTAGGGTTAGGAATACTGCATTTTAGGGGCAGCTAGGTGGCACAGTGGATAGAGCACCGGCCCTGGATTCAGGAGGACCTGAGTTCAAATTTGGCCTCAGACACTTAACAATTACTAGCTGTGTGACCCTGGGCAAGTCACTTAACCCCAATTGCCTCACCAAAAAAAAAAAAAAAGAAGAATACTGTATTTTGATTAGCTAGCTTTCACACTTAGATTGTATCCCTTAAGTAATCAGCTAATGATGAACAAGGGGAGGGTCTATTTTCACGTTAGGGATTAGGGGGTAAAAGCAATCTGTGAGCCCCTATGCTTTGCATAGGTGGCAGGACTTCACATGGGAATTTAGGAAGACTAGGATTTCCATGCTACAAGAAATCTGTTCTCAATCTTTCTTTCTTTACTATCTTATAACCCTTAAATGCTTAAACTCTTGGTGAATTTATCAGTGATTTTAGCCAATTTCCCCATGAAACTGGGGAGGGGGGACAGATTAGAACTCACATTTAGATTTTTAAACAACACACCTTCCAATTAATTCCCCTTCCAATTAACAAATATATGAATCTTTCTGTTTCTCCTGGCACCTACATTTGCATTTTAAAATGTTTTAGTCAGTTGTCTTTTCTATCAGGAAAGCTTGGAAATCCTCTACTTCATTATAGACTCAGTTTCCCCCAGGATGATTATGCTTAGTATTGCCAGAAAGGTTATATTTTATTATAAAATTTTAACTTTTGCCTTTTGGAATACTGTATTCCATCCTTTCCTCTTTCTTGAGTGCTAGCTGCCAAATCTTATGTGATCATTACTCAGGTTCCTTGATACTTGAACTCATTCTTTTTGTCTCTCTGTAGTATTCTTTTTCCCATTAGCTCTCAATTTTGGCTTTGCTGTTCCTGAGAGTTTTCATTATGGGGTTTCTTTCAGGAGCTGACTGGTGATTTTTTCCATTTACAGTTCTTCTAAGAGATCCTGACAGTTTCATTTACAATTTCTTGAAATATGGTATCCAGACGTTTTGGGAGGCAATGATTTTCAGAAAGATAATTATTAGGTTTTCTCTTTTGACTAGTTTTCTAGGTCAGTTGTTTTTTATTTAGTTCTTAAAGTTTCTTTTTTTCTTCTATTTTGATATTTTAAAATATTTCTTGTGTCTCGATGAGTTACTATTTTCTGTTTGGTCCATTCTACCTTTTTTATGAAGCTCTGTTCTTTGGTGAGGTTTTCCATCAGTTGTTCTAAGGTATCAATTCTCCCTGCCATTCTTTTGTATCTCATTTTGTATTAAATTTTATTTCTTCCAGGTACTCTTGGAATCCTTGTGGCCAGGACCTGTTTGTTTTTTTCTGAGGTTTTATCTAGTCTTGTGGAGTCATTATCCTCTTCAAGGGGGTCTCTCAAACCAAGGTATTCTTCATAGAATTTAGAGTTTTCCTTGATATGCTTATCTAATTGTTGTAACTGAATGTGGCAGATTAAATCTCTAGACAAATTGGGTAGGAAGGAGAGTTGGTGGCTTCTATTAGCCAGCTGACTGCTTGGCAAGGTGACACTCACACCTACTACTGTTATATACTACTGTTATATAGACTTTCTTCAGCCCACCTTCCCACATGTTGATAAATGGGAAAGTGTAACGATTGGAATGATGCCATCTGCTGGAGACTTAGTATAGCAAAACTCCGCCATGAGGAGAAGGCCTCTGAGGGCAAGCCATGTGGTCAAGGTCCTTAGCGTCAGGAAGAGACATTTGCTCGTGGGTACTGTCTATCAAGGCTACCAGCCAATCAACTTGAGGAGCCTCCCATTTCTGGGAGGAGGACATGAAGTAGGAAGTGGATGCTGGTGGAGGGGTTCTGTCTCTTTTGGTTCCTGACCTCGCCATGGTGGGTCGGATGATGGGGTCTCTTAGAAATAGTTAGATTTTTACCTTTCTCTCTGATCCTAATGCTCTGTAATAAATACTTAAACACTTAAATACTCTTGATAAAGCTTATAATCTATTGACGACCACTCATTAGATTTTAGATAGTATAGCTAGAATTTTAGCCCTCACAAAAGGAAGTTTTCAGACTTCAGTAATCTCTTCATTGTAGGCAAAGTAATGTTTCCTTAATCACAGTGAATGGTAACCATACTCATCTAGGGGACCATATAATCTCAATAGAGACCACAGAATTGCCATATGTGCATGCCAACTCTCAGCTATGCATAACATGGGCTATGCAGTGACTCTGTTATGTTTGTGTCTATTTATGAGCCAGCAGTCAATTGTAACCTGATCAGACTTCCTGGTCCTCTCTTTCATGTCTATACCCTCTACCATAGGATCATACAAAGTGATGTATAAGAATGGGACATTAACCAATTACTTGCTCAGCAGAGCTACAGCTCCTGTTCTAAAAATGTGGTGGGCTGCCATATGTCCAGTCCAATTCAATCAGCTCAATCCAAGTGTTAATCCAATTCAGTTAACTCAATTCAATTCTATTCAGTCAATCCAATAGCTACTTATAGAATTTCTAATACATAAGAACTGTTGCTAGGCTCTAGTGCTGACAGTGCCAAGGAAGAAGATCATAGGATTGGATATTTAGAATTGGAAGGGACCATACAGGCCATCTAGCCAAACTTCTTTATTTTATAGATGAGGAACTAATTAGTTCTACCAACTCAGCACTACAAGAGGTATTGTTTCATAGAACTGTAAAAACAAGCAAATATAAAAATCTCAAAAACATTTTTCCTTCACAAAAAAAGCTTTTGTCTATTCCTTTATATTGCTTTATAGGTACTTATTTTAAATTACATATTTTTATATATTTGTAGAGTATAAAGTTTACTAGATAAAGTACTCTCTTCTCTATGACAACCTACATTATTTGTAATGCTATAATTACAATGTTCTCGACAGTTTAGTAGTGTCAACTTAAGAATTTAAACAAATAAGAATTTCAAAGACAAAAATGTTCAAAAGGAAGTAACAAGTGGGATAGCACCTTCACAGTCTATTTCAGGACCATATCACATTGTACCTGGACTCCTGAAATAACCATTTGCCAAACTAGTTTCTTTTTTTTGTTTTGTTTTATTTTTTTTTCTTGTTCAGTATTTTATTATTTTCCAGTTAAATATAAAGGATAGTTTTCAACATTTGTTTTCATAGGATTTTCAGTTCCAAATTTTTCTCCCACCCTCCCTTCCCTCCCTCCTCCCCAAGACAGAAAGCAATCTAATATTGGTTATATATTTGCAATCACATCAAACATTTCTGCATTAGTCATATTGTGACAGAAGAGTCAGAGCACAACAGAAAAACCTCAAAAAAGAAGGAGAAAAAAAAACGAGCCCCAAAGTAGAAACAGTATGGTTCAATCTGCATTCATAAACCACAGCTCTTTTTTTCTGGATGTTGAGAACATTTTCTATTATGAAGTTCTTTGAAATTGTTTTGGACCATTGCATTGCTAAAAAGAGCCAAGTTTATCAGTATTGTTTATCACACAATGTTGCTGTTGCTGTATACAATGTTCTGCTCCTCTCAGTCAGCATCAGTTCATGTAAGTCCTTCCAGGTTTCTCTGAACTCCTCCTGCTGATCATTACTTTTCACACTGATTTTTTAAAACTGTGTTCTAAATTTTCTTCTTCCCTCCCTTCTCATCCCTCTCTATGAAACCCAACAATTCAATATAAGTTATACATGTGCAGTTAAGCAAAACATCTCATTAGTCAGGTTGTGAAAGAAAATAGACAAAATACCTTTAGAAAGAAGAACTAAGAAATAAAATTATACTTCAATCTGTATGCAGATACCATCAGTTCTATCTGTTGATTGTTTGCATTTTTCATACGTCCTTCTGATAGCATCCTGCTCATCATTTCTTTCAGTTACTATTGCTAACTGTATTACCCTCCATCTTATTCCCTCCCCTTGATATTTACTCTATTATGTATCTTCCTTCATCTTATCCCTCTTCAAGTGTTTTGCTTCTTACTGCCCCCTCCCCCAATCTGCTCTTTCTTCCATTGCCTCCCCACCCCCACCCCCTTATCCCCTTCCCCTCCCACTTTCCCACAAGGCAAGGGCAAGATATATTACTATCCCCTCATAAGTGTGTATGTTATTCCCTCTTTGAGCCAATTCTGATGAGTTAGGCTCACTCACTCTCCTGCTCCTTCCCCATCTTCCCCTCTACTCCATAAGCTTCTTCTCATTTCTTTTATGTGAACTACTTTTCCCAATCCTTCTCTCCCTTTATTTTATTTTGAAGATGTCATCATGGGTCAGCTAGGTGACACAGTGGCCAAAGCACCAACCCTGGACCCAGGAGGCCCTGAGCCCACATCTGACCCCAGACATATTTTTCTTGGAAGCTTTGGATATTGGAACTTTGACTTTGTTATCTTTTTCTTCTGAGGGTGCATTCTGGTCTACCTTTCCCCCCCAAAAGTTTACAATGGTCTGCTGCTTTCTCTGCCTTGCTCATTTTGGCCGCCTATTTCTTGGCTTCTTTCTTAAAGAGTCTACTCTGAGCTGCAGTGTGGCCCAGGGGGTGACTGGGCTTCTTCTCAGCCTGCTTGGCCTGTAAGTAACCACGGTCATTTTCTCTTTGACCCAGAAACAGAAATCAGATTGAAATCTGATTCTCTATAGTCAGAAGCTTGGTGTACCTGTGTCCCTCCCCCACTGGGCCTCCACCACTCTATTCAGCCCACTGGTTCAGAACCAGGGTGCTTCGCCCCAACTCCAGCAGAGACTGCAGCCACTTCATACCAGTCTACTGCCAAACCCCGTCATGGGTCCACAAGCCAAGCCTCAGAAGAAGCCACTGACGCTGAAGGGTTTCTGGTTGGGTCAGGACAGCATGTTGAGTTGCTCAGCCGGATCAGCAGGTGATTGCAATTGCCATTTTTTGCTGAAAAATAGTCTCACTCTCTTCTTATGTGCATTAGGCTGCTGGTTTTTTTGTTGTTGTTATTGTTGTTTTATTTTTTTTAATGGCATTATTTGTGAGTGAGTGGACAGGTTTATCTGGAGCTTGTGGGAGTCACAGCCTCTCCTCTGCCACCTTGGCTCTGCCCTGCCAAACTAGTTTCAATGCCCATATCTTTCTTCCTTTGTCCCTCTTCCCCTTTTATGCTACATTGAATGACCATGTTAATTATTAATGTTCCCCCCAAAAGAATTTTTTACTGTTACTTTATCATAATATAAATTTGTCATTGGAAGTGATTTCAGATGCTATGTAGTCCAATTTCTACATTTTAGAGAGAAGGAAATTAAGGCCCAGATAGGATAACTTAGTTACCTTTATAAGGACCTTAAGAAATGGGATTTTAACCTAGGTCTTCTGATTTCAGAGCTGTCCCTATACATTATACTCCTAGTTAATTAATTTATTGTCAGGCTGCATTTTTCATATTTCATGTTCACGTGGGTTGCTAATGCAATTGCAGCACATCCATTTTCATCTGGCATGCCCAGAAAGTGCACACCCAGTTCGCACTACCATCACAGAGGAAAGTAAATAAAAAGCAAATAGTAATTTTTTTGAGAGTAGTGAGATCAGAAAGGTTTTCATATGGTGTTGGGGAGGTGCCCCTCAGCCAAACCTTAAAGGAAGCTAGGGATTCTGAGAGGTAGGAGTGAAGAGGGAAAGCACAGCATGTGCAAAGGCATAAAAGGAGAGAAGGGAAGGGAAATGAAAGGGAAGAGTAGAGGAGGGGGGATTAAATAATTCTGGAAAGGTGGACTGAAGTCACATTGTGACGAACTTTTAAAAGTTTATATTTTATCTGAAAATTCTTGAATGGTAAACTGCAATAGTAAGATCTGTACTTTAAGAAGATTAATTTGGCAAGTAATAGGACAGGGAAAGACATGAAGGAGGAAGACCAGTTAGGAAGCTATTGCAACTGAATTAAAGTGGTGACTATGTGAGTGGAGAAGAGTTAGTGGAGGCAGAAGACTCGATGACTGATTGGATATGAGAAGTGAAGTAGGAGTTGTGAAGAATGTGGGTATCCTAGACAGAAACAGAAGTTAGGAGAATTTATATCTTGAATTTGAGATGCTTATGGGTTATCTAGGTGAAGATATCCAATAGGAAGTTGGTGATGCAGTACTGGAACTCAGGAGAGAGATGAAGCCTAGAGATTTAGATGTGAGAGAAATTCTTCATTGAACCAAAAGAAGCTGGTGAGATCAATGTGAGAAAGAAGAAATAAAAATAAAGGAAAGTTGAGCATGTGGTCTTGGGGAATATTCACAGTTAGGAGCTGGGGCAGACATAAGAACCCATCAAAGGAGAACAGAATAGTGGTCACATAGGTAAGAAGTAAAACAGGATCAAGTACTGTCAAAAAAAAACCCCAACACCCTGAGGTCATGGGGAGAGCATCAGGGAGGAGAGAGATAAGACACTAGAAGGAGTAGAAGAATTGACACAAAATTTTTATAATTTTACTTTGAAATAATAATTTTCATTCTATCTCTTTATTTTGCCTTATCAATTTAAAAGATGCACTGTAAAATAGCCAAGCTTGATCCTTCTAGGTATTTTAAAATTCTAGTACTTATAGTGTTAATTTTGCCAAAAGTTGGAGAGATATAAAGGATGAGGACAGAAGTCAAAATGAGAAATGAGAAATTAGTGGGAGGTGAGGAAGTGGAGACAATGAGTTATAAATGACTTTTATTCTAAAAGTTTGATTATGAAAGGGAGGAAACATAAATTTGAACATGTTTTTAGGTAATAAGGATGCAGAACCATTCATCATTTCACCTCTGCCAAGAGAACAAATACAGCCTTTATAATCTGACATTAAAAGCCCCTGGGGGCAGCTAGGTGGCCAATGGATAGAGCACTGGCCCTGGATTCAGGAGTACCTGAGTTCAAATCCGATCTCAGACACTTAACACTTACTAGCTGTGTGACCCTAGGCAAGTCACTTAACCCCAATTGCCTCACTTAAAAAAACAAATTAAATTTAAAAAAGCCCTTGACAATATGGCCCAATTGCTTCTTTCATTGCTCACTTATATCATAATATCTTTGATTCTGCCAATTTCATCTACTTGCCATCACCGTTAACATACCCTATACTTAGTTGCCTCTTTAGGAGGCAGTGCTGGGCCTGGAGTGAGGAAGATAAATTCAAATATGGCCTCACATACTTACTAGCTATGACCTTGGGCAAGTCACTTAAGCTTTGTTTGCCTTAATGTACTGGAGAAGAGAATGGCTAAGAACTCCAGTTATCTTTGCCAAGAAAACCCCATAGGCAGTTGCCTATGGGTCACACTGGGTCACAAAAAGTCAGACCTGACAACAATTTTGTCTTTACCTTTCTTCATATCCTTCTTTCCATCTAAAAAGCTCTCTCCTCTAAATTTTGAATACTATCAATACTTAAAGGCCCAGCTCAAGTCTTATCACTTCTAGGAAAGTTTATTTGCCCTCTTCAGCCCACAGGTTCTCTCTCCTTCCTTTGAACATTGGTTCATTGTTTGAGAGTGTTAGATTTAGAATCTCCTGGTCTAGATTTGGATCCCAGATTCAAAACTTAATACCTATGTGATTTGATTTTTTTCATTTGGAGAATGAGGTGCTGGTGTACCTCATGGGTACTTCCAGATCCAAATCTTTGATCTTCCTCCTGTCTGTACTTTCTCTTCCACACATTAGCACTTTTCATGTTACTTTTGTTTTTTACTTACCTTTTTTATGTATATGTCTTGTCTGCCAAACTTGACAGTAAGCTCTTTGAAGGCAAGGACTGAGTCTTATACTTCTTTGCACATTCAGTGGAAGCTAGTTGAGTGGGAGAACATTGTAGGCACTCAGTAAATATTTGTTGATTGGTCTTTGGACCTTTATTTACAGTAATTTTCAGTTAATTAGAGCACTTGTAACAGGATCATATCATCATAGATCTAGAGCATAAAGGACCTTAGAAAGCATTTAGTATAACCTCCTCATATTTGTAGAGATTGTTTTGCACAGTGAGTACAATTTAAGAGACCCTTGAAAGTAAAGGAAATGACAGTTCAGTGGAAAGAGACTTGGAATCAGGGAAATGTGGTTTTTAATACTGCCTCTAAAACTTACAAACTGAATGACTTTGGGCAAAATATCCACCCCTCCCCCCATCTTTGCCTCATTTTCCTCATCTATAAAATGAAGATTTAAATGCTTATAAAACATACTTCAAAGAATTGTTGTGAGAATCAAATAATGTAAGTAATCATCAAGGCAGTTTATAAATATTAGCTATTATTAAAACATATGACCTGGAGCTGTGGTTGTTATATCTAAGTAACAGTTAGATAACATAGTGATTGAGTGCTGGATTTGGAACCTTAGTTCAAATCCTGCATCAGACACTTATTAGCTGTGTGACTCTGAGAAAGTTACTTAATTTCTGTTTGCCTCAGGTCTCTTCCAGCTTTAAAGATATTATTCTGTGAACTCCCAGATAAGGAAATTCCCTCCACAGTTGGTAGCTTCTTTGCAAGTCTTGAGGAGTTTCCTGGAGCACTGAGAAATTAAATGAATTGCCCAGGATGATATTTTTTTATCAGAGGCAAGACTTAAATATAGGTCTTCTTGGCTTTAAGGCCAGTTTTCTATGCACTTAAGCCATACAATCACTACTAAAATAGCCACAATAAATATGACAAAATGACTCTGGAATAAGTTTAGAAACAAAAACTTTAGCTCTAGGTTAATTTTATACTCTTTAGTACTATGCTTTTATGGGAGGAGAGTGGAGAGGGAAGGAGGTGGTCCAGACACATAGAAACTCCAACTCATCTGTAAATACTCTTAGAAAATCGTGTGAGACACTGAGGGGTTAAATGTTTTGTCCAAGATAACATAGTAAGAGTTAAGGGACAGGACTTACCCAGTTCAATCCATTACTACCAAACTACCTGTCAGTAACTCTTGTTTTCTTATTGCAACTTAAGTTTTCTTGAGTCATAAGAACAATCCATACAACTTGGCTCAATGGAGACAGTTCTATAAGGTAAGAAATTGTATTTTTCATAATTAATAAAAATTTGTTTACCCACTTATGGTTGGATATGCTTCTGAAACTAAGGATATTATTATTATTGCTAAGGGTACATTTAAGGATCTCTGACATAAATATGGCTAATATTTAGGGCTTAAGTATTAAATGTAGGGCTGTATTTTCCCCCCTCCCCCAAATTTGGAACAATGTACTGTGGGCGTTGAAATTAGCCGCAGGCTCCACAAGCGGAACTTCCCCTCCCACTCCACTTCAGCTGGGGGGGGGGGGCCTCTGAAATCCCAGGCCACGGGGGAGTGGCCGTGCACACAGCGGGGAGGCACACAAAAATCCTCAGAGACATTGGGGTTTGCTTCACCTAGCCTCCAGCTCCGGCTCTGCTGGCCCTGGGGATGGCCAGCCCCTAATTTCACCTGAGAGCAGGTTAATAAAAAGGGGGGCTGACAAGAGACAAGGGAGGCAGACATAGGGAGGTTGGGAGAGGCCAGATGATTAAGAAGACAGTAAGAGAGGAAAGTTAGACACAGGGGGGTTGACAAAGTGAAAGGGACTTGGAGTTAGAAGAAAGGAGCTGAGAAGTGAAAGTGAAGCAGGGGAATTGGAGTGAAGGAGAAAAAGAGTGAAAGTTGCAGAACGCTGGAGCATACCCTAAGGCAAGAGGCCATCATTATATTAAAAGCAGACAGGTTGTATAATTTGCATTTCTTAACCCTTATCATTTACTTTGATTTTTATAAATAAATTCTGCTTTGATTATTTAATTAAGAGGCTTTTTTTTTTTTTTGCTTATCAATTTGGGAGTGGAGCAGTGGGGGAAAATTTTATAAATGGCCCATATTAAATTAATAGCAGTCAGATAGCCAGCCAGTCAAAAGTCCCCAGATTAGTCCTCCAGTCAGATTAGATCCTCCAAATTAGGCCAGCTAAGTTAGCTAAAATATTTTTACAGTATTCATTCAGCATATGCTTTTTCAATCATAAAAGGGAGATAACTATTACTACCTAACTCAGAATTTTTGTAGCACAACCTAAATGTGAATTATAACCAACAATAATAATACTAGCAATAGTAATATTTGGCATGGACATGATTTTACATGAAACTTGAGAACTTTAGGGAATTAGATCTTGACCATGAGAAATTTGATGCATGTTTCAAAGTTACAATTTTCTTTATGGCGTTGTTCCTGGCTAAATTTCTGCTTAACTGTCATGATTTCAGTTGAATTCCATTATTTATAGCCAAAGGAAGTGAATTCTTTCTCAGGGTACAAATACAATGGACAGTTTCATAGGAAGGAAGAAAGTAATGGTAAAGGAAATGAAAAATTCAGATGGTTTTACTCTGGTCCATGAGACAGAAGCTACAGGAGATTTGGTTCTAGTTCTTTGACTTACCAACTATGTAATTCTGGCAACTTCACTCAAAATTCTCTGCACTGAAGTATAAAATGCTCTTCTTACCTCATAGGGCATGTAATGAAGATCAGCATAAGTAACACGTATTCAAGTGTTTTGAATATATCCTAAAGTTCTATACCATCCTAAAGTTCTATACAAATATTAGATTTTATGTCATGCCCCAGCCCCATGAAGATGTCTATTTAATATAGTACAAATTCCTTCTTTTGTTCCCACACACCCTTCCCCATCTGCATTATTGAATATTCAATTCCAAGGACCTTTTCCCCTTCCCCTGGTAAACTTTGATCATATCATTATTTACTGTCAACAATGGGCAAAGGAAAATGAAATTGTTGAAATTTAAACATCAAATTGTTAAAATCAGTCAAAAGTTAAAATGGATAATTCAACTTTGCTTGGAAATATAATTGATTTCTAATTTCTCTGACTACAATTGAAGTCTCTCATCTCTCATTTGCTAGTCAGTATTTTTTATCTTCAAATTATTTATTTTTCCTTTCATCTATAATTTAATATTCACCAACCATTTCTCCTTAGCCTCAATTATTTCCTTCAAAATTTACTCACCATTTTCACCTAACTAAATTCCTCTGTGATCATTCATTAATTTACTTTTTTTATTCATTAATTTAACCAATATTTGTTGAGTACCTTCTATATGTAAAATATTTTAGGGGATACAAAGAATAAGACATGGTTGGTTGGAACTCTTATTTTTTTTTTTATTTTTAGTGACATTTTACCCCATATAGGTTACCAGCACTGATCTGCTTTTTGAACATTACTTTATTTTATTTTTTACTTTTTTTTTTTTTTTTGGTGAGGCAATTGGGGTTAAGTGACTTGCCCAAGGTCACACAGCTAATAAGTGTTAAGTGTCTGAGGCTGGATTTGAACCCAGGTACTCCTGACTCCAGGGCTGGGGCTTTATCCACTGCGCCACCTAGCTGCCCCAAATATTACTTTAAAGCTTGATATATAATCCATACTGTTTTCCAAAGGAAATATTTCTTATATGACTTTAATAGTCCTGACTAACTTGGACTGGACTCTGAAAATGCAGACCTATGCTGGCACTAACAGTGAGATCTTTATGGAAGCAAAGGAAAGAAGAAACTCTGGATCTATTTGTGATTATCTAGAATAAAATGTGGTTCACTACTCCTAAGTGACTCTTAAAATGAAAAGCAGTGAATCAAGTACTGGATCTGCAACAGGAAGACCCAGTTCAAATACTGATTCAGATACTTACTAGATATATGACCTGGTCAAGTCACTATCAGCCTCAGTTTATCATCCATAAAATGAGGATAAAAATAATCGCTTACTTCACACAGTTGTTATGAGGATCAAATAAGATAATGTCTGTTAAGAGCTTTGTGAACCTAAAAGTAATAATGCATTAGTCATTAAGTGGCTATTGGCACCTATCCCTGTAAAATATTAGGTTAGTTTAATGCAACAGAACATCACCTGAATAATGTTGCTCTATTTTCCAATACAGTTAGATTGTAGGCTCCTTAAGAGTAGAGTCTGTCTTTTGCCTCTTTTTGTATCCCCACTGCTTAGCACAGAGTAGGCACTTAATAAATGTTTAGTGACTGATTGAATGGTTAGGCTTTCTTTGGTACCTTACATATTTCAGTTTTATATAAAACTGAAGACAGGGCTATTAAATAAAAGCCACAAAGTATTCTTATAAATCACTATGCAAAATGTGCTTAAACTCTATATCTTAGAAATATTATAAATGGAATCCAACAATTTGTAATACATAATGAACTTTACATTTCAGATAATAAATAATCAGAAATAGTGAACTTCTCATTAACTTTCCCTTGACTGGTGCCATGGCCAATGCTGTACATTTCATGAAACAAGCATTTCCTAAATTGACTCTGAAATAATATATCGGCTATGTATATTCTGTATTTTAAAAAAGAAATATTTTGTCACTCATTTTGCTGTAAGTTGATTAAGTCAAACACTTTTGTATGAACAAAAAAGGAATTAATGTGTACTTTGAAATTTTGTAAAGTATATAAAAGTAGTATGCAAGTTAAAAATACAGGTATATTTTGGCGTTTTATTTTATTACTAAAGAGCTAATTTCCCCAGATAGTCATCTGCCAGAATTTCATGGGTTACAATGAAAGAAAATTACATAAATATTTTCTCTTTATCCATTTTCTTATCACTCATAGCCATATAGTAAGCCAAGTCACTGATTCAATTAACTGCATCTATGTACACGCTTAAAAGAGATGACTCTGGCAAGGCTGCTGATAATCAACTTGGGCCTTTCTTTAAAAAACAAAAACAAAAACAAAAACAAACTGATGTGTAATGAAAAAGTTTGTTTTAAAAGAAAAAAAAACTAATCATGAGAAGCATTTATGGAATCTTCTCTAGGGTTTGATTTTTTTTTTCTATTTAAGAGTTATAATCAGCCAAATTCAAGGAAAATCAAAACAAATTCCTTGGAAAACTTATAGTACAAATTTATCTTGGTTAAGAGATAAAATTCAAAGGAATATGTAAAATATTAAATGTGTAATTATTCTATCATTTAACAGAACCATTGCCTTTTTCACTGAATTGGCTTTACTGGAGTAAAATTTCATTTTTGTCACCAATACTTTATTGTAAGTGGTAACTTGCACATTTAATAACTGAACAACAAAAAATAATGTACTATGTTTAGCCTTTGCACAGGCTACTTGACTATACACAAGGCATAGTGATCATAACACAATCTAATCTTCATAATAATTTGTGCACTAAAAGACACCTATCAGACAACATGTGAACATTACAGTGAAATGACCTCACAAGTCCAGTGAAAACTCAGCATAACACAAAACATGTTCACTGCAAATGACATCTTTAAAACAAAAATTCAGTAGTAACTTATGCAGAGTCTGAAGCAGAAATTTGTTGTGTAGTTATAAGTCTTTTAAGTGAAGCAACTTCTGCTGATAAGTTTGCTATTCCTTGTTTTAAATACAAGTTCTCTGAGTCAGAGACATTGTAGACACTGTCTTTAATTTCAATAACTCCAGTTTTGCAACTATTCTGAATTTTGCCATTGAGTTCTTTTGGATGCCAATGTTCTGGTTTTAGTGACCAATCTTGGATGTTAGTCACTTGCACGGAGAAAGGAGTAAGGGAAGAATGTACCAAATTTTGTGTATCATGCTTTTCAAGTTCAAAATGTTTCTTTGATGACATATCAATAGGTGAGGAGAGTTTCTGTGTGGCATCAAATTCATGATCTAACGTTTCCACTTTTATTTGCATTGCTTTGGCTTTAATCCGAAGCTTATGTGGTAGTGCAGCATTCACTTCTGGAACTTTAACAACTGTTGCATGTATGCTTTTAAGTTCAACCGGGGAATGGATTGGGCCTTTGGGAACTTGTTGCTCATCTTCTCCATCAGATGACTTGCCTACCACACCATCATCAGTTTCTGATGTTCTTGGTGAATTACTTGAGGATCGATTGACTTGCAAGAGAGGAGGTGAGTGAGAATAACCAGTGAAGGTGTTTCCTATGTAGTTTTGATAAATGGATGTTGTATAAGAACCTCTATCATCTCGTGACTCTAATTCCATAGGTTCCTGTTTTACATCTTGGAACTTATTCTGAGGACTCCTGCAATTGTTCTGAATAGGACTCTCCTGAGACTGTTCTATTGATGACACCTCTGAGACATCAGACAAAGAGCTTTGAGGAGAGTGTTTAATGACAGAAATGCAACTACTTCCAACTATAGAAGTTTCATGTTCATCCACAAATGAGCTAATGTTTGATCTGGTTGTTTGATAGTCTTGGAAATACACAGCTGTGGAATTACTGAGTTTCTGTATCTCCTGAGCATATACTGTAGAACTAATTAAACCAAATTTTAATTTTAGTGACAGCAGTTCTGCTTTTAAAGAAGCATTCTCTTCTCCCAATGCAATTAGTTTGTTTTCCAAAACCAGGTCATTGAGCCGACGTTTCTCACGAGACCTTTTGGCAGCTTCATTATTCTTTCGTCTTTTTTCCCAATACATAGCATCTTTTTTTTCATCTGGAATGAATTCCCGTTTTCTCCGGCAAGCTGAAGATTTGTTTTTTCCACCAACTCCTTCATTAAGTAATAGATCTTCATTTGTATTCAAGTCTTCGGACACTTCAGCTAGAGCAGAGTTAAGCACTATCATTTTGTCCACATTTCTACTTGTATCAACAAGTGCCTGCTCCTTTTTAATGGTCTGCATTTTTCTTAGCTGCATCAGAAATAACTTTAGCTAAATCTTTTTTTTTTCCCTTGTGTTGCAGGGCAAATTATATCTCCAGTATTTCTCAAACCACAATTGTTCAAAAATTGTGATTTTATATCCATCAGCATTCCTCTTTTTATTTCATATTGCAAAAGATAAGAACACATACGCTCTTCTTGCTAAATATAGAAGTCTTCTAAGTGATCTGCAATAGATAAATAAAAAAAACCACATCTTTAGTTATTGTTAAACATCTCTAGTTTTTGTTTTTGACAAACTGCCACTTACATGCTATGCTACTTTTAAATCATTTTAGATAATATTCATACTACTTAATATAGATCTTATAAAAATAATTATGGCAGAAGTTCATTTGACTTCAAGAAAGGGGAAATAATTGAAGGCACCTCCTAGTATGAGCCATCATAAGAGTATAATAATGCAAACTGTCTCTTAGTAAAAGACATATAATCCTGTAACCTGCCAATTACTTAAATTAACTCCTATGGACTTGCTTGAGACATAGAAGCAAAGTGATCCGTCCAGGGCCAAATACCTAGTAAAAGTCTATGGGGGGGGGGGCAGCTAAGTGGCGCAGTGGATAGAGCACCGGCCCTGGATTCAGGAGGACCTGAGTTCAAATCCGGCCTCAGGCACTTAACACTTACTAGCTGTGTGACCCTGGGCAAGTCGCTTAACCCCAATTGCCTCACTAAAAAAAAAAAAAAAGTCTATGGGGAAATTTGAACCCAGCTCTCTTTTGCTCCAAACTCAATTATCCTACACGACACTGCTTCTGCAACTTCAAATGACCTGGCTCCAATTTTTTGCAACAACATATATAAATTGAAGTTTGAATTCCTGAAACAATTTTTAAAAGATTCATATAAAAATGAATTTTTTTAAAACCCCTGATTACAATGTGGGCATGAAACTTTCCATAATCTCATTTGAATGAAACTTTGGCCTAATAACTTAGCTTGTTCCAACATGTGACTAATCTCGTTCAGCAGCAAGGAGAAAATAGTCTGCCTTTCAAAAGATTGGCAACTCTTTTGAAAGTATCTGTGCAAGACAATTAAAAATGTTTTATATTTCTAGTTCACTTAAAATTAATTGAGCAACACTTTACTTATAAATATGATAAGCTTTTTTCAAACTCTTAAATATTGCTGTCATAATGGGCTACATTTTAATAGTAGTTTAGGACTAAAATAAACTTTTTATGTTCATTAAACTAACATGAAATGTATAATAATGAGTCAATGCTAGAAAAAATTTTTTCTTAGTAAAAAATTTTGAATTGAAGGCACATGAAAAAATTCAAGTACAAAACAAAAAGAAATAAGAAAAGTAAATTTCATTTCATCACTTCACCCCTCTGAGCTTCTAGAATTTCAACTGATAGGGATGGCTTTGATGATCCCAAAGGACCTTTTCATCTTCAAAATATCCTATTCTATAAATGAAATACTTAAGATCTGAATTTGGCTAAACAAGTTGCTTGATATTAGACACTGAATCCAAACAAACATTTTGTTCCCTTAAGAAAATCTTGACTTTCTTCCCCTAGACTAGTCATTTTCTAGACATTCTTCTCAATGCCTAATTGTATATTCATATTTTTGTAAGGATTACTCAATAAAGCAGCTGCTCAAACATGACTCTCCACTCAGAATTGACACCTGATCCTGCTTACATAAAAATTAAAGATTTTAGCGTTTGTCACTATCGTACAGTTTTATACTAACTAAAAAATTAATTTTAATTTATTATTTTAACTTTTAACTTGGCTGTGAAAATCTTAAAGCATTCTGCCAGTTTGTCTTTTATAGAAGGTATAGAAAAAGGGATGTAATAACAATTAAAATGGGTTATGAAAAATAAGGTTTCAAGTTATGTTCAATTCCATAAAACAATGCCAATTTGTCATAAAAACCCTACCATAGTCAAAAGAATAGCTAATCACAATTCAATGAAATCCATGATTAGTTACTACCATATTACTATGTCTTTGATAATATAATCTCATGGAAAATAAAGCCAGAAGATTAGCACATAGTAGACCATAACACCTTAGAAAAATTTTTAAAAAATCTACCATTTAGGAAAACAATGTTAATTTTCATTGTTTTCTGTTCAGATTTGTTCTTTTCACAACATGAACAAATATTTTCCCTGCCTAATGTATAACTCTTACCTGTTAAAAGGTTTTGCCAATGTTACATGGCTGATACAGGTCTGTATTACCACAGTTACATAGGTATAAAGATAAATTACCTCAACTTTTCATTTCTGTCTCCTGAACTACAATTAAAAACATAATCTTTTCCTTTTCTCAACTGCTCTATCTCTATAAACAACTCCTTTTCCTTTCATCAATTTTATATGTTCTTCCATTTTGATTATCTCTTTCCACTTAATTTTACTTTCCAATTCTTACACTGATGGTATAGAGGTTTATATTGTTTATTTCAATTATTCACCCTGGTATTCCTATACTTTTTACATTGGTCAAATATCTTTATGATTTGATTCTTCAACTGACCAGCTCAAAAAGAGATATCGTGGGAAAAGGGGAGGCACAGTGTAAACAAACCTCAATCCACCTTACCTTTCTGCTTACATTTCCCTTCATTGTTTCTAACAATATTTCTTCTAAGTTCAGGGGTTCTTAACTTTGGGTCAATACATTTAAAAAAATATTCTGATAACTATTTTAACATAATTTATATTCCTTTGTACTTTATTTTATTCATTCAAACACACTACTCTGGGAAGGGGTCAGTAGTCTTCACCATACAGCCCAAAGGGTTTTACAAAACAAAAAAAGTTAAGAATCTCTAACCAAGCATAGTTACCTCACCCCTTCTGCAACCTATGTAGTGGATCCTGGCTAAAATCTTCATTTTCCTGATTAATTTGTCCATATTTCAAATGTTTTCTATATAGTTTTCCAAATCTCACTTCAACTTTTATAAAGCACAATAACGCACAAACAACACAAGGACACACTGGCTTTTATGTGAATAAACATTTATTAATGTCATATGTCAAAAAGAATTCTATGCTTTTATCACTGTGGCTATGATCCATGCTTTAGCAGTTCCTTTCATCTAGGGTAGCTTACATGCTCATGCTAAGTCCCTTGATTTTAAGATGATCTTCACAAACAATGCTTTCAAGCTTGGTAGCATCTTCCAGAAATCAGGGTTACTTCTACATTATGCAGAAAACAACTTTAGTGTATAATATTCAAAATATTCTTTCATAATAATGATGGTTTTCATACCCAAAACTATTGTTCCCTGTTATATTATAATTTAAAACCATATGCATATATTTCTGCATAATATGTATTGTTCTCTTCTTTTATCCTAATGTCTAACACAGACCTCAACTCATTATTCCCCTTCCCAGGACTGGTTTAATATAACTGGATTTTTCTTGGTGCTATCATACCATATTACTACCAAGGTGTCATTGCAATTGTGTTCTCCACATTCATATGAAATAATTTTCATGTATTATACTTATTATTGAGATATATTCTTTTCTTCGAGTGAAGAATGATACTATGAATAATGAAAATGATTTTTTTAACTTGCATAATCTGCAGTCACTACAACACCACCTATACTGTTTCATATAAACTTCATAAAGTACCTTACTTATTTATACTTTGGGAACAGTTGATGTATTAAGAAAAAAATCTCATAATAACTTTTTTTTTTAAAGTGAGGCAATTGGGGTTAAGTGATTTGCCCAGGGTCACACAGCTAGTAAGTGTTAAGTGTCTGAGGCCGGATTTGAACTCAGGTACTCCTGACTCCAGGGTCAGTGCTCTATCCACTGCGCCACCTAGCTGCCCCATAACTTATTTATTTTCAAATTTCATCTGAATATTTCTCTTTCCTGGCTGTTTGCATTTAAAATAATACAGAGAGGTCAAAATTAACTATGCTTGTACCTATTGATAATGGTGGTCAATATGCCACC
This sequence comes from Dromiciops gliroides, assembly GCF_019393635.1. Classification (NCBI taxonomy): domain Eukaryota; kingdom Metazoa; phylum Chordata; class Mammalia; order Microbiotheria; family Microbiotheriidae; genus Dromiciops; species Dromiciops gliroides. Next base: position 570,181,423 of record NC_057861.1, on the reverse strand, counting down.
TTTTAAAAACCCCGCTGAAATTATCTATAAACTTGAATGTAGATTTTAGAATGTAGAAATTAGCTATAATCTTGAATGTAGAACAATGGTGGAATTTGGCCTCATTAGACCTAATTAGTCTTACATTTATTGAATGTTCCATATAAAGTATTATCAAAAGCTATGAAAACAAGCTTGGTGAACTATGACTAGTACCATATTTTAAATAATTTTTCAGTTTGCCTAAGTATATCTAAGATTTCAGTGATTCCAAGACAGCACAAGCTGATCTTTCAACAGATTTCTCCACAGGACAACCCAAAAGAATTATTATATCCTATCTGAAATGTCTTTGATAAAGACAATTTCACTTTGGTAACAATTGATGGGGTCATCAGGAAGAATTATCCTGATTCCTCAGACCACATTTCGAACTCAAATATTTTCCCTTATGATTAATTTTACAACTACTTTATCACTTCCTCATAAAGTATTTTAAAAACAAAAGTGATTTCTGTTCTACATTAGTCACTACTTAAGTTTCTTTTTGGTAAATGATATTAATAGCACCAAATGCCAATACAATGATGTTATTAATGATGGTATTGTACTTTGTACTATTAACTTCATTACCAACTTTAGTTAATCATTGTACCTTAAAAATTTGGCCCTCTCCAGTCCACCCCCCCCCCCCGCATCTCAATGCCATGAAACTCAAGCCCAGAAAGGTTATGAATCCTGTATCTAATTTTCCAAATACACCAAGAAAATATCATGATACACTCGAATTTTACTTTATGTTTTCATATTTCCTCTTTTTTCCTATTTGCCATAGAATACTTTTCTTAAAAGCATTAAATTATGCAGGCATGAGTTACTTTATACTTTCTTTTTTTTTTCAGGGCAGTTGGGGTTAAGTGACTTGCCCAGGGTAACACAGCTAGTAAGTGATAAGTGTCTGAAGCTGGATTTGAACTCAGGTACTCCTGACTCCAGGGCCAGTGCTCTATCCACTGCACCACCTAGCTGCCCACTTTATACTTTCTTATGGTAGTGGGGGAAAAATTAACCTTGCAGTCAGAAAACCTGAATACAAGTTATAGCTCTACCATTTACTAGAAGAGTAAACTTGCACAAGATATTTAACATTTCTGACTCTGAGTTTTCTCACCTCATCTGTAAATTGTTGAATTGTCAAGCATTGCAACACATATCTCGTAGCATCAAATGGGATATTATGTATAAAAAGTGTTTTTATAGTAGACATAAACATGATATTAAAGTTATCCCCTTCCACATAACAATTTTCTCTATCACGGTTTTGATATAACACGGATTGGCATAAGAAATTAAATAAAAATTTGGGGGGCATTTTGAGGAAGCTGAAGAGAACATGCAAAGGCTGGCAGATGACACAGAGCCCATGGCCAAATATTTTACCCAATTTTTATAATAAGGTACTGTAAATAACCCATAAAAGAGAAAGAAAAAATTCAGATATCTTCTCTGGTATATCTGGTATCAAAAAATTTTATGCAATTTTCCTGATCATGGAGGCTTGGGGGGTGGGGTTGGGGATAGGAACATACCTCACCCCTAATCCCTGCAATGTGGAAGGGATGGCTGTAATGTGAATTGTTTTGATTATTTAAGAGTGAAAGGAATTTAATGAAGCTAATTTTTCACCTATTTCTAAAAATCTAGACAAGTCACTAAAATAGTGAATAAGCACAAATCTTTACTTTAAGCCATGCTTATCTTTAAGAAGCAGCATCACTGAAATTTAACTTTCTACTTATGTTCCTAATTAGGCAGCTAGGCAGTGCAGGACCTGGAGTCTGGAAGACTCATCTCTCAGAGTTCAAATCTGGCCTTAGACATTAACTAGAAATGTGACCTTAGGTAGTCACTTAATCCTGTTTGCCTCAGGTTCCTCATCTGTAAAATAAACTGGAGAAGAAAATGGCAAATCACTGCAGTATCTTTGCCAAGAAAATCCCAAATGTGGTCATGAAGAATTAATTGGACCCAAATGAAAACAACTTAACAACAATATATTCCTATTCATCTCAGAGTTGGAAGCAATATTTGAGGCTATCTTGTACAATGCACATCTGAATAAAAATCTCCCCCACAACATACCAAATGGTCATCTTGTCTTTCTTTGAAGACCTTCAGTGAAATATAACCTCTACTCATTGTAGAAAGCATTCCATTCTTATTTGAGATAGCTCTAATTATTAGGATTTTTTTTTCCTTACCTAAAGCCTGAATCTTCCTCTCTATAATTTCCATCATACTTTCTGGGGCCAAGTAAAATAATTTTAATCCCTCTTCCATTTGACAACCCTTTAAATAAATGGAAACAACTATCAGGTCCCCTACTACCTCCTTCAATTTTTCTTCTCTAGATTAAACATCCCTACTTCCTTCAACCAAGTCTCAAATAGCAGGATCACAAAATTAGTCAAACATATATTAGTTACATACAATGTGCTAAATTCTAGGGATAGATAAAACAAAAGGCAAAAGAAATTCATAATCTGTAATAGAGGAAATAGCATAAAAATAAATATGTGCAAACAAGACAAATAAAGGATAAATTAATCAACAGAAAGAATGCACTAGAATTAAGAGGGATCAGGAAAGACTTCCTATGGAAGGTGAGATTTTAGCTGGGTTTTGAAGGAAGCCAGGGAAAGCCAGGAGACAGCTATGAAGAGGAAAACATTCCATGAATGAGACCATCAGTGAAAATGCCCAGAGTTAGGTGATATGTCTTGTGTGAGGAACAGTAAGAAGGCCAGTGTTGCTGGATTGAAGGTTCAATGGGGGATAAAAGTTATAAGAAGTCTGGAAAGGTGGAGAGAAGGTTAAAAGGGGATCCGAACACTAAATAGAAGCTTTTCTATTTGATTCTGGAGGTGATAGGGAGCTACTGGAGTTTACTGTGTAGGCGGTGACAAAGCCAGACCTGCACCTTAGGAAAATCACTTGGAGTAAAAGATGGACTGCAGTGGGGAGAATTATGGCAGATAGACCAACTGGCAGGCTATTTCAGTAATCCAAGAAATAAGTGATGGTCTTAGTGGAGTGGGGGCAGTGGCAGGAGAGAAAAGGGCATATGTAAGAGATTTTATGAAGGTAAAATTGACAGGCTTTGCCAACAGATTGAATATGGTAGGGCAGGAGAGAGGGGAGAGGGTTGAGAGTGAGGAGAAGGAGACAACATCTAGATTGTAAACCTGGGGGACTGGGAGAATAGTAGTCCCCTAGTCAGTAATAGAGACTTCTGGGTGGGGAGAGAGATTTGAGGAAAAGATAATGAGTTGGGCTGAAGACGTTTATGGGACATTAAGTTTGGGATGTCCAAGAGGCAGGTGGAGATGAGAGACTGGAGGGTAACAGAGAGGTTAGGGCTATATAAGTATATTTGAGTATCATCAACATAATGGTTAGGATAATGAATTCAGGGGAGCTAATGACATCACTATGTGAAATAATATAGAGGGAGAAGAGAAATAGGTTCAGCAAAGAGTAAGATCCCAATGTGACCTAGATGAAAAAATCAGCAAAAAAGACTAAGAGACAGAGTAGTGTCACAAAAACCCATAGAGAAGAAAGTATCAAGAAGAGAGTGATCAACAGTGTTAAAGGCTGCAGAGGCCAAGAAGGATGAGGATTGGAAAAAAAGGCCATTGGATGTGACACTTAAGAGATCATAGTAACTTTGGAGAGAATAGTTTTCATTTGAATAATGAGGCCTGAAGCCAGACTGCAGTTAAAAAGAGAGTGAGGGGAGAGAATGAGGGAACATCTATTGAAGATGTTGTCAAGAAGTTTAGTTGCTAAAGAGAGGAGAAAGGTATAGATCGAACAACTGAGTGATTTTTCAGGGTGGAGGAGACATGAACATGTTTACAAGTAGTATGTAAACAGGCAAGAAAGGAAGAAATTGAAGGTAAGTGAGACAATCGGATGATAGAGGAGGCAGTCTGTTGTAGAGGATGGGATGGAATGAAGTTGTTAAGGGATTAGCCTTGGCAAGCAGAAGGACCACCTCATCATGTGAGACCAGAGTTAAGGAGGAGATAGTGGCAAAAGGCATCTACTCCTTACACTTCCATGAACACTTTCCGTTTCTCAATGTTCTTCCTAAAATTGTAGAGCCACAACTGAGTGCAATGCTATAGATTCTTTTTCTTTCCTTTTCTTTTTTCTTTCTTTTTTTTTTAAACTAAAGTAGAAGATATTAATTTTGTTGCCTCCCCAGTGCTGGATATTGATTCTCTTAGTACACTCTAAAATAGCATTAATTTGTATAGCTAAGGAGAAGTAGGATTTTATCAATTAAATTTTTGTGAGGGAAAGTACCATAGGAATAATGGAAAACTCTCATTAATGAATTTCTGCTATTGGATTAGTAAAGATGAAAAATAAGGAAAATGACAAATGTTGGAATGGAGATGCTGCAAGAAAACATACACAATGATATATTGTTGGCAAAACTATGAATTAGTCGAGCCATTTTGTAAAGCAATTTGAAACTACATCAAAAGTTACTAACCTATAAGATCCCTTTGATGCAACTATAGAAGTAAGTAGACCTATACTAAAATGAGATCAAGAAAGGACCCATATATACAAAAATATTGATAGCAGCTTTTTTATAGTAGCCTAAAATGGGAAAATAAAGGGGTGCCATCTATTGGGGATTGGCTCAAAAAATGTGCTATATGAATGTAATGGAATATTATTGTGTCATAAAAATGACAAAATGGACAGTTTCAGAGAAACTGAGACCTACGTGACGTGATGCAAAGTGAAGAGAACAAAATGACATTAGAGAGAAAAAACAACTTTGACAACTTTAGAACTCTGATAAATTATAAATAAACTGAGGATACATCACTCAACCTACCTCCACCCCACAGAGGTGATGAACTTAAATCAGGAATGAGAATTAACTGGACATGTCCAATGTGGGACTTCATTATGTTAGGCTATTTATGCTTATTTTGAAGGGGTTTTTCCATTTTCTTTCTTTTTTTTAAATTTTCTATTATGACAGTAGTAGGAATTAATTTTCTTAAAATCACCATAAGCAAAAAAGAAAAAGGATATAAAGGTTTTGAAATATGGTTTAAGATAGGCACCAGTGTCTGCCAGTCATATTTGTGGAACAATTTTAGCAAATTAAATCTTACTTTGACATTAAAAAAATTCTGAATATACAAGGGTTGTAAGTCTCCCTAAGAGGAAAAAAGCGAAGGTGTCTAAAGGTATCTTTGTGGATGCCCAGCAATTTCCAAACAACTTCATTTTTTTTTTTATTTTTAGAAATCACAAATTTATCAATGTAACATCAAAATCATTTGCAGATATAGCTGTGGCACATCACACACACACACACACACACACACACACACACACACTTCTTATAACAAAGAATGCAAAACTATACAATAAAATAGAGCTTAAAGCTTAAGCAACATTATTATTATTATTATTATTGGTGAGGCAATTGGGGTTAAGTGACTTGCCCAGGGTCACACAGCTAGTAAGTGTCAAGTGTCTGAGGTCAGATTTGAACTCAGGTCCTCCTGACTCCACGGCCAGTGCTCTATCCACTGTGCCACCTAGCTGAACCATGCAACAGTATTCACTCATATTCTTCCACCTCTCCAAAAAAGAAAAGGAGGGGAGTTCATTTCTTCATCTCTTTTCTAGGGATAAGATTGGTCATTACAATTATACAGTGTTTTATAGCATGACATATCAGATATTACCTGATTTCAAATCTCACCTCTGAGACCTTGCATGAACCTGGGTAAGTCACCTAATATGTCTGAATTTTACTTTTCTCATTTGTAAAAAGGGGATAACAATACTTGTAGCTTTGATCTCACGCGATTGTTAAGATGATAAGAAAATGTAAGGCATTATTGTTATATCTCATTCATCTAATTTTGAGCTTCAGACCAGTAAAAACTCTAGATCTTTTCCTAGACAATCTGCTAATAGCAATGTTCCACCCATACATCTTGTATTTGTGAGATTGATTTTTTGAACCCACGTGTAAGACTTTATATTTATCACTGCTATTTTGAATTTTATTAGATTTATGCACCTGTTCTAGTCCATCAAGATCTTTTTGAATCTTATCTCTCACCAAATGTTATCCCTCCCATTTTTGTGTCGGCTCACAATCACATATCTATATTTCCAGATCTCTATTTTCAGCAATATGGTATTTAACTAAAATTGTTGATAGCAGAGAGGGAACGTTTCACAGGCTAGACTATTTTTTAAAAATGTTTCTACCTCTCAAATATTTAAAAATTTACTCTATCATAGAAAACTAGCAGACTGCCCAATTATTTTCATTATTCATTATTTTTAGTCATCTATCTTTATGATGGAAATTTTGTTTTAAATTATTTCATACCTATATGATTTCATTTGGGTAAACAAAGCTGCCAATAGTCAATGGCCTACATAAAATGAGGCTTTTGGACCAAATGATCTCTAAGGTGCTAAATCTGATTCTATGAAAAATAGTAAGTTAAAAATGAAACTTTTCAAGGTGAACTGAAATGAAGTTAAATTGTATAACCATTACTAAGAAGATGATGGCTTATTTTTGATGCACTACATTTGTGGAAACAGTTTAAAACTTCATCCATTAGTAGTTTCTTTAATTTATATAAAAATTATCAATAGAAGTGAAATGTGTGGGAAAATATGGCAAAAAATGAGCTATACATAATTAAGTAAAAGAAAATCCAGTACAGGAATACTTCAGTTTCACAGCATTTTCTAAACAATCTATGTATCATTACATGCCTTACTTGAGCAAAGTACATTTTTACTCCAGAAAGTATATTTTTTCTAACTTGGAAGTTCTTAGAAATTTCAACTTATATATACATTTAAAGTCAAATAGTATAATATTGAAATAATCTGTCATTCAAATTATTTCTACTAACAAATATAAAAATATGATCAATGTAATAATGAATTTCAATTTTTGCTTTATTTTCTCTTATCTTTGACAAAAGAGAATCTGATAAATTAGCTTAAAAGTTAGCATAGAGAGGGCAGCTAGGTGGCGCAGTGGAAAGAGCACTGGGCCTGGAGTCAGGAGGACCTGAGTTCCAATCTGGCCTCAGACACTTGACACTTACTATCTGTGTGACCCTGGGCAAGTCACTTAACCCTAATTGCCTCACCCAAAAACCAAAACAAAAAAAAAAAAGTTAGCATAGAGAGGACAGCTAGGTGGCGCAGTAGATGAAGCATGGGCCCTGGATTCAGGAGGACCTGAGTGAGTTCAAATCCGACTTCAGACACTTGACACTTACTAGCTGTGTGACCCTGGTCACTTAACCCTCATTCCCCTGCAAAAAGTTTAAAAAAAAAAAAGTCAACATAGAGCAATGCTTTTAAACTTGAATGCTTTGGATTGATGACAAAATATAATTTTATAAAGTATTTTTATAGTTTAAGAAATTTTCAAATGACAAACTTACATGAAAGTAGTCAAGTACAATTTAATTCACTACAAAAATAAAATTTGGAAACAATGTTGCAAAAGTAAATGCATAGGGGCAGCTAGGTGGCACAGTGGATAGAGCACTGGCCCTGAATTCAGGAGGACCTGAGTTCAAATTTGACCTCAGACATTTGACACTTACTAGCTGTGTGACCCTAGGCAAGTCACTTAACCCCAACTGCCTCACCAAAAAAAAAAAAAAAAGTAAATGCATAGACAATACATACCTTGAAAGCAATTACTTAAATAGTTTGAAGAGTGGTGTAAAGTAAAAAACAAAAACAAAACCTACCAAGAAATCAAAGGTAGTATGTTTTAAAAGGCTCAGATGGAGGAATAATTTGGGAGGACAGAGTATACCTAAGAGTTTTATAAAATAGGGAATATACATATATATAAATATATGTATATGAAAAAAGTGATTAAAGAGAAAGTAAGAACAGCAAACTAATGTCCCTAAGCTCCTTTATATTATTCCACACTGGTTCAGTGTAACAGGGATAGTAGATTTCACTGATTTTTACTATAATTTTCCTGTGAAGAGGATAAATTTTTAAAAAACCATAAAACAAGTTTATCTTTGGCAATAATTTGTAGGGCTGCTTACTGAGGGTCTTTGGATCCCAGAATGGTAAAATGATCAAATATACAATTTTAAGAGAGCTAAAAGGCTTGTAAATGAAACCTTTATTTCCAATGCCTAAATGTTGTAAAGATTATAGAGACTGTGCTGTTTAAGGGCATAAAAGCATATGAAATGCTTTATACTGGTTTATACTGGTAGTTTTGAAATGACAATTGAGAAATGTTTGACTGTGTTTCTCCCTGTGGTGTCAGGGATGGAGTGCTTTTTTTCTTAAAAAATCCATGAGGATCCACTTGATACAGCATAAAAGAGAAAGCTAAAGTGATGTTTCTTGTCATACTGTTAGAGAAAAACTGAAGACATGGGTGAAGAAATAATGAGAAGTTCTCTAGAAGAGCACTGGACCTGGAATCAGGAAGACCAGAGTTCAAATCCGGCCTAGACACTCTGTAGCTGTGTGATCCTGAGCAAATCATTTAACACTATTTGCCTCAGTTTTCTCATCTGTCAAATGAGCTGGAGAAGAAAATGGCAAACCACTCCAAAATCTTTGCTAAGAAAACTCCAAAAAGAGGTCATGTCTAAACAACAACAAAAGCAGTGAGCCAAGTGGGAGGATGAATTTGGTTAATTTACATATGGTAGTAGTCCACAGATCCCATTTAACTTATTACATGTGGGGCAATCATCCTTTTATACCTGCCATATAAACAAATGAAATAGAATATACAAAGCACAGTTTAATAAAAATGACCTATATTAGCATGTCAGTGAAACTTTTTTTATCAGCATTATGTTGATCTTAAATTCAAATCATATGAAAAGTAGCAGAAGAAGATTATTCACAGAGAAATCTAAAGATAATTGAAAAGAGATGATAAAAATCTGATGTAATACCTATGTTTAAAGTTCATTCTCAGAATATTAGGCTAATCTCTCAACAAAAATAAATTTCGAAAAATAACAAGATATCAAGTAATGTACTATTGACAGCAAATACAAGCATGCCATTAAAAAAACAAGAAAAGAAATTGTCAATGACCTTTTCTATAATTTGAATAAAATCCTAAATATAAATATGCTCTTAGTCATCAATTTCTATTTTTTTTCTTTTGTTCTGTAAACTTTAATGCCTCAGTGCCATCTGGATTACAACTGAAATATTTAAATAGTTATGATTCTAACTGTCATAAAAATAAAACCTTGGCCATATGACTACACCTTTTCCATTGCATATGCTTAATCATGTATCTAATAGTTGGCTGTAATGACCACAGCAAGGTCATCTAGAAGAATCTATTAAAGTGGTGAGTCAGACACATTGCTCAACATGTGAAAGAAGTCTCAAGCAAAGGTTTTTATTTTTTAGGTAGTTGCATCATAGTGATTTTATAATTGCAGTTCACAAAGATAAGCTTTCAATACTAGCTAACCAGACAAGGAAACTCTTTCCAAAACTGTAGTCAGCCCTCACTAAAATTCAACATGAAAAGAGAGTAAGTTTACCTGAACTAAAAATACTTTTCTATTACAAGGATAATAGCAATTGAAAGACTGGAGATGAGGTATTAAACTCAGTTTCATTATATGTATATGATTTTGTGTGAGTATATGTGTGTATACAAATATATACATATCACACACACATATGCATCTGCACTGTTTACCTCATATGGCTATACTAGATTTTAACGATATTAACAATAAAAACCCTTCCCCTGTACCATAATTTTTTACCATAGTTGGCTAGATAGCTTTCCTAGAAAAAAGAAAGCATGATATTCCACAAGTCCATGGGCACAAACTGAAAAGGAAACCAAGAGGTGGGGCAGGTGGTTTCAAATTCAGATTCCTGTTATATAGAGGATTCTTTACTAATGGACACTTCCTTCAATTTTTTCATTTGCAAGATAGAGATAATTAATACTTGTCCTACTTAGCTCAGAGTTGTTATGAGCAAATGAATGGCTTTGTAAAATCTAAAGTTCATTATTATTGTCACTAGTCCAAGGTACCTCCATAACTAAAAAGTAATCAGTGAAACAGCCTAAGGCTGTGAAAGGAAATCTTGGGAAGTTAGTCTTACTAAAATCTTACTGGCAGTCTTTTTTAGACTTAAGAGGCAGCCTGTCAAAAAAGAAAAAAGAAGGCTATTCAGTGTTCAAATCCCTGCTGATAAGATACTGGTCAATGTATGACCCAAAGCATGTCACCTAACTTCTCATTGCTCCCAGGAAACTCTTAAGACTAAGTTGCATCTGCCAGCTGGTATTCTTAGAGAGTTCCCTCCCTAAGAGAAAACTACACAGATGACATCACATATCCTGATTAAAAAAAAAATTAAAAGAATAAACCAGAAATTAAAGATGATACAGTCTTTGGAAAGCTAAGACATCTGTGGCCAAATAACTCAATTCACTAAATTATGAGTCTTTAAATAAAGTCTATGGAGAGTTTGTGTTGCAACAAATATTATGTGGATCAAAAGAAAAATGCTTGCATTTTTGAACATTAGCAATAATTTCTTGGAACTAAATGTCCCAAAGTTGCTCAAGAGCTTAAAAATTGAGGAAAAAAAGCACAGTAAATACTACCTAAATATTGCATCCAATTTGCTATATTATATTAAAAAGTGATGAAGCAAATGTGACCACAATAACTTTTCTGTCCAGTGACAGCAAAGAATGTTTCCTCTTTATGCATATTCAAAGAAGACAGAATGTTTTAAAACATATCTCTAAAAAGTCATTCCCTAAAAATAGTCTTGAAAATCTACTGGAATGATAGTATCAGAACAGTGTAGTAAGATCCTGTCCTTTACTTTGAACTCTGATGACCCCACGTGACAACTACTAGTCATGCCCATTGGATATTTTCTAAAGGAAAAAAAAAATACCACAGTTTATCCACAGGAGATGTTGGGCTGATTTATAACTGGGCTGATTTTACATTTCTCCTCCATCATCATTTCTGGGGGGTAGATGTATCAATAAAGGGAGGGTGTTCCACTTTTCATTTGATTTTTGAAACCGAATTCTGCCCCTAGAGTAAAGATGTTTCCCAATCAGCAGACACAAAGAATACAGTAAGAGGGAGCATTGCTTAACAATTTGCAACATGACAAACTCCCTTTCTTTCTTCCTCCTCCCTCCCAGAATGCCTCCTTTTACTCTTCCACCCCACCCGTTTTCCATTCTTAGAGGTTTCCTCTTCCCTTCCTTTTCTTTCCTCTATATTAATGAACAGCTTTTTAATATACCACATTACATGACTACGGACACATTTCTGCTTCTCCCAGATCCCTCAGCTCTGCCAATTAGCACATTATCACTAACTGGCACATTGTATTCCCTTTTCTCACAGAAACTATATTTGAAATGCCCATCCATTACCCCAATTTATACATAACCCAACTACTCTTTACCCCTTGTCTCTGAGGATTTACTGCTACACTCCTCCCAGCCCCACAGCAGCAGCTCCGCCTCCTTCCTCCCTCCCCACCCAGAACAAAGAAAAGGATGAGGAGAAAGGAGAGCAGAACCGTCATTGCCATCCATCCAGTGCCCCTTTCCTCCCAGCCTAGAGAGAGTTATCTCTTATCCTTAGCTCCACCTCTGGCCAACCCCAGTCCTCTTCATTTCTCCTCCTCTCCTACCACCATGCTACCACCTCAGACAATGCTGACAATTTCTCCCACCATTCCTCACAACTTGTAACTTCTACAGTCTCATCATAGACCCAGTAAAGGTCTGGAGGGGTAAGGCCTAGTAAGGAGGGGATTTGCTCCAGGTGCTTGCTGATGGTGTTGGGCCAGCAGAAAAAGGAAAACTGGGGCCTGGCCACTGGCAGTTGCTACCAGGAGGAGGAGCTGCCATTCTCTTGGCCTCCTACTGAGAGCTCAGACACCCCTCAACCTAAACAAGTGTGTAAGCTGCTATGGATGGACGAGAAGCTTAACTGAGGATACTAAGGTAGAAATTAATTTCCTAGAAAGAGGCTTTCATAAAATTATACATTTATCAAAATTACAAAAATACGAAAAATTAAGTTTTTAAAATTAATTATTTTTAAAATTAAATTTAATTTAGAAAATTAAAAAATAATTCAAAATAATTCTAATACAAAAAGTCTGTCTACACCTAATTTACACCAAATGTGTGTGTGTTGTAGTACAAATATGTGTGAGTATGCATATATATATATATATATATATACAGAGAGAGAGAGAGAGAGAGAGAGAGAACCAAAATAATGAGACAAAGAGCTTTCAGCAGGAGAAGTTATGTAAGGTCTATATATTACACACACACACACACACACACACACCCTCGATATATTATTCTGAATGAAATCAGGAAATGCAACATAAAACAAACTACTGACCTACGTCTACCTCCTACAAATCACATCTGAGGGTAGGAGTGGTAAAACTAATCTGAAGGAAATACTTGTGACTTCATTGTTGCTAATTACAAATTCCCAGAGGAGAAAATGATTCTTAAACTTCGGGGAGGTTTTCTGAGAGCTGTAGTTTCCCTGTCTTTTTATTTTTTAAAGAAAGTCGGCTTGATCTAGGAAAAATGCCGTCAAAAATATAGAATCATCAAAATGTCTCAGAAGACAGGGAGTTAAAACTCAGCAAATGGCTCTGAACGTCTATTTGCTAACAGTCCTGGAGAAAACACCAGAAATAGCACCGTGAAGCCACAATTGCTAAATTGTGATAGTTAGGGCTAAATATAGAAGAAACAATTTCATTTTAGGCTATATGACGATTCAGCAGCATGAACTAACTCACGTCTTACCCAGTTGTCTACTTTTCTATTTATAAACATCCTTTAAAAAAACTGCTACCGTGCCATTTTTTAAAGCTTATTGCCCTAGTTTCTTTGTAGCTAGATTATAAAAATCGTGTAATTAGCTCCCTCTTACTGTGTCCTCTGCCAGCAAATTCTGTGGTTACATAATGCAACATTTCCAGGAACTATTAGGTGATCTGTTTTGCAGCGTCTGAAAAACCAATTACACAAAAGTGAGAGGAAAAGGGAGTTAACAATAATGGAAGGGAATAATTTAACCGGCACAATTCTTTTTTTCCAGATTTACAAAATAACACCCTAGAGACAAACGATAAGATTATGTAGCTTCCTTATAATCAAATCCAATATTCAACTAGTATATGTGTATATTTTTCTGGATCTTAAATTATTTAGTATTTAAGATAGAAAATAGATGTAATTTATAATAAACTAATTCCCCGACGCTGCACCAAAAATTACAAAATCATTGCATACACATACACACACCCATTCTCATAATCATTGCCAGTATTTCACAGTGGGCAGATTATGCAATGTATGAAAGAACAAACCTCACAAATCTTCCTTCGGGCTTTTAAAACATACCTACGATAAATAGCGAGGAATATATAGGTAAGGACTAACCTCCGACACAGAAACAATTGTTGAACAGGCATTTTTGAATGCCGTCACCACCACCCCCTTTTAAAACCTCGTTTCTCAACCAAATCAATTATTTTTAGCGTTACTCAATCCCTCACATCTTCTCCTTTTTCCCCACCCCCTAATCTCCCTCCATCCCTGGAGAAGAGGGAGTGGGGGCGTGAGTCAGAAAGCCTTTTGCTGCATGCTCGGAAATGAATTGACCTCAGAAGAGCTGCCTTAGTGCTTTTCTCTATCAAAACATCAATTCTCCTTAAATATAGTCATATTATGCAATGCAGGATAGAGAAAGGGAGCAAAGTCTACGTGCTGGGGAAAGGGGGTTGCAAACAATATAGTCACTTTAAGGTGGAGATTCCCACATTAACATATCAGCAAAAGTTTTTATAATTAATAAATACACACGTCTAGAGATGTAATATAAACACTATTTTTTACATACACACTTCTGGATGTGACAGCAACTTTTCGAAATTACACGAGTGGGTGGGGTAAGATAGTGAGTGGAGAGACAGAAGGGAGATGCAGAGAGACACAAAGACAAAATGAAAACAAAAACCTAGAAATATTAGTACACAACATGTGTAATTACCTTTTTCATTTTCATCTCGGCTCGGAGAATGTGGTGGGAGGGGCAGAAAACGCAACAAAAACGAGAAGAGATCTCCCGGAAAGTCGCAAGTGAACCAGAGAACACAACACCCGACTCCTAGCCTCAGCTCTAAATGAGGATAGAGGCTGGGCAGGGTTGAGTGAGTCTTGGGTACTGCTGTGTGTGCTGGAGGTGGCGGGGCGAGGGGGGTGAGGGGAGCATCAAAGGATCTGAAGAGAAGTAGCTTGCCTGGGGCTTCGCTCCCACCTCCGGGGCAGGCCCGCAGGCTGGTAGCGCGACACAGAGGAGAAAGCCAGTTGAAGCACTTCCTGGGGTGGGAGAGAGGGGCGCGGGGGATGGGGGGGGTGGCGGTAGAGGAGGAGTGATGGGAGGGGTCTACCGGCCAGCTACAGCGGGGAACCACCACCGCGCCGCCGCCGCCGCCACCGCCGCCGCCAGAGATCTGTGTTAGTAGGTCAATATCGTGCTCTTTGCAACGTACCCTTCTGCCAGCCCCGGTGGTGACTGGCGTCCACTGTGCCCCAATCACAGAGCTCAGAGCCCACCCCGCCACCAATGGTTACTACTCGTCGGGGCGGAGGAATAGAGAAGGAGGCCTGGAACTTGAATTGCTTTACGTCCCTCCCTCTTTTCCAACGACACCACTACCAAAGCTTTCCTTCCCTCCCTATCCCTATTACTTCTACTCCTCCCTCCCCCTTTCCCTCCCTTCCTCCCTCAGCTCAACCATTTGTGGTACTATATGTGCTAAGTGTATTGCATAAGATCAGAGGGGAGAGGAAAAAAGAAGGGAAGGAGGGAGGGGCGCTGACATGGAGCGGGCCAGCGAATTTGAGTTAAGGTGGACTCAAACTCCTTCATTCTCCTTTTTCTTTTCTTACTCTCTTCTCTATTTCTTCCTTTGCAGTCTTCAGGTCCCGCTTTTCTTTAAACTGTGAAAGACAGCTAGCTACCTGTTGCAGGCGTATCCCCTTGGCTGGGTTGGAGAGGCAGCTTTACTGAAACATGGACAGTGGTAGCTTTAAGCTTGGTGGGGGAGAAGAAAAATCTGAAGCCAAGCTACATGATTCACAGTTTACACACACCCCCACCTCCTGGGGAGCAGAAAGTGGTGTTAGCTAAATAAGCACATACTCAGCCCCGATGACATCATAGATATGAAATTGATAGGAGCGGGAAGCATGGTGGGAGAGGAGGACATATTTGAAGTGGGGGTGGATTGTCTTGTTGATTTGCTAGAGGCCCAGCCAGCGATAAAATAGGGATGGGGGAAGCTGGAGTAGAGTATGTTTCTTAAAGGGATACTTTCTACAAAAAGTTGGAAAATGGGGATGGGGTGAGGCAGGGAAGAAGAGTGGCCCAAAGGCTTGATTTCGAATAAGGCTTTGTTATGTAGATCATTGATTAAAATAAGCCAAAAAATCCTCTAACTTTCTGTTAAATGGACCATTACTACAAGTGAAAATAAGGTTTGTGAAAACACACCATTTCCCTCCAAAACTTAAAAGTGATTGTATAACAAAATTGAAAAACTAGTTTTGCTGATTTATATCTACTCAGCCACCACATATGGGCAATCCTCCACTGAATTATACATAATCTCTGGCTAGCATGAAAGTCTGCTGAAGACATACGTGTTGATTCATTATTGGGTGTGTTCTCTGCTGTTATGCCAGTTGGCATTTTCTGCTGTGGGCTACAAAGCATATACTGTATTCTTGACACTGCAGTGAATGTCTTCCTTTAATGATCTTCAAAGATAAAGAAGTTAGAGATTCTCCTGCTAACTTGATGCCCTCTTTCCCTCCTTTCACTCTATAAGAATTGACATATAAGTGAAAGAACTATTTTAAGAGTTATTCACAAACTGTGTTAGAGGAATATTTATGAACCGTTTTTCAGGAAATGAAAACTACAGCAATTATGTACACCTATTGGTTTGGCTTTCTTTAGAATATTATATATTACACATTGCTCATTATCCTAAATAATAATATACAATAAATATTTTACTAATAATAATTTAAGACTACAATCTTACAAATGTACAAAATGTACAAAAGGACATAAAGCATGATTCCCTTTTACCCATAGTAAGGCAAAGGCCATACTAAGTTAGAAAAACATTCTCCAGTCACTGAAACCAACTCATCCTATGCTTAGGCCTTTCATGCCTGAGGCAAAGGAGAAACTGAATGGCTTCCATCTTCCAATCCCCTAGAGCACTAAACAAGCCTATATAAAACAGGTGTCATTCACTACAAACAACTGTATAAAGTGGGACCTAGATAAGCATGATATTGGATTATAATTTCTTTTAAAGAATGGAAGCCTTCAGTGTCCCACCCATTTTTTTTTTTTTAGTGAGGCAATTGGGCTTAAGTGACTTGCCCAAGGTCACACAGCTAGTAAGTGTTAAGTGTCTGAGGCCAGATTTGAACTCAGGTACTCCTGACTCCAAGGCCAGTGCTCTATCCACTGCGCCATCTAGCTGCCCCCACCCATTTTGTTATAACAATCTTGAAACACATAACTCATAATGGCCAACTTATGATGAAGGATCAACATAACATCATTTGTTCAGTAGTGAGAAAATAATGGGGTTTTGGGACTCCTTGAGGCCCCTGCTGAGAGAGCCTGGCCTGACTTTTCTTAAGGCCAGCCCAGAGTCAGGAAGTTACCTCATTCAAAACCACACCCACCTGAAAGCCTTCCCACCGGAGGATCTGTTTTCTGAGCTCTGACTTCAGCATGTTCTGCTCATGAACCACCCTCAAATCCAGTGAACCAATAGATTTGAATGATGTTAGGCAATTAGCTCTAAGCAGTGTGTAAGGGCCACCTTTCTTGCTTCCCTCAGAGAGCTTACACTTGCCGATCTCTCTCTTGGCACTGGAACTTGGTGAGAGCTGATGTGGCCAATTTTCTCTCTCTTCCCTTAAACCCTAGCTAGGCTTTCCTATCTTTCGGAGCCATGTGAGCTCTCTTTACTAATATTTAATATGCTTTAATAAATGCTTAATGCCTCCAAACTGGTGCAGTAGTCTCTAATTTCTAAGTAAGAAGTATATAATAAACCCCAGTTAATTTTTCCTTGACTTGTGATAGTAATAGGGCGACCACATATAGTTTTACTTGCCACAGTAGCAACTAGGGCAGGCAAACAACTTTTTTTTTTTTAAGGGCAAGTGGCTGTTTCTGGCAGATTATTCCTCTAGAAGTCTAACTTTCTTTCTTTTTTTTTTTTTTGTGTGTGTCTGCCAAATGTTACATTCAGTTTTGTCCTCATGAACTGAAACATCAAAGAACATAGGTTTTACAGGATCAAAATGAACCAGGAAAAGACTTTTGGACAACCCACTTTAGAGCTTCCAAAGCTATATAGCTTATTCTTGTCTCTACTTTAAAGAGATATACTTTGAAGTGACTCAGTAAATAGGGTCTTTAATAGTACCAAAGAAAGGAATGAGAGTTCTTCAAAATGGTTAAGCATTTAGGTCTCACATTTTGTCTATGTGGAAGCAAGTGTCAGTGGCTTAGTATAAGCTATAAGCAGAATCATCAGGGTTCTTCTCATTTGAAGTATTCCTCAAAATTTAAGTAGGTAGGCTATTCCCTAAATTTTCTTAGGATTGATCTCCTACCTCTTGTTTTTCATATAAGCCATCATCTATCTAATCTAGAGCTTCTGCCATCATGGCCTCAACAAGTCCAGCCAACATACATAAGCAGTGTAGTAGTGTTCTCTTACAAGTCTCTGTTCTCTAAACAATGGAAATATGAAGGAGAATTAAAATAACCTTGAGGAATGACATTGAAGATATCCTGAACTCCTTCCCAGGTAAAAATAAACTGCTTACCAGTCTCAGACACAGAGGATGGAGGTAAAAAAAGCTATGTTGATATCAATAACTCCAGACTACTCAACCAGGCCCCATAATTGCTTGGCCTGACATGGGCTGACAGACACATTGACAAGGTCAGAAACAGCTACAGTAATTGGCATAACAACTTTATTTAGCTCCAAATAATCTGTTATATGCAAATAGGTACAATGTGTTTTCTTCACTGTTCACATTGAGTTATTTATTATAAGGGGAGTTTTTATAGTGAAGTAAGTACTCCACCTTCTTTCAACTTCATTAAATAAGGGCAGGGAATTGACCTATGAATTACTGGCATAGGCAATTTCCAGATGAAGAAACTCATCTCCATTACTAAAGAGGAAGTATATATTACCCTCTCCCCAACCCAATATTTTAAAATATTAATTTTACAGGATGGTTCAGGCAACAAGAGCTTCCATTCAGTCCTACCCATAATAACCAGCATAACAATACTTATATTAATAAAGACTCTGAAGAACTCATAACATGTATGCTATCCCCCATCTGAAACTCAAATAAGGAAGATCCCCCTTCATGGTAGCTAGGGCATTCTTTACCTTGGTGATCTTCCCACCAACTTTTAACCAGGGTTAGTAAAACTAGGCTTAGTGAGAATAGGTACTTGATAAAAGCAATTCCACTTGGGTATATGGCCTCTGGTCACATGTAGTCCTATAGTTTGAGGACTTAGAGACTCAGGGAAGTTTAACATTTATTTTAAGGGTGCTTATTCCAACAGTCCCTCAAATCTGAATACAAAGACTTAATTAGCTCTTCACAACCATGTAGGATGGGGGAATGACCAGATGGTATGTAGGGCAAATAATATAGCA
This sequence comes from Dromiciops gliroides, assembly GCF_019393635.1. Taxonomy (NCBI): domain Eukaryota; kingdom Metazoa; phylum Chordata; class Mammalia; order Microbiotheria; family Microbiotheriidae; genus Dromiciops; species Dromiciops gliroides. The sequence continues at coordinate 570,162,508 of NC_057861.1, read as the reverse complement.
CAGAGCATCAGAGATTTTATAAAATTTGCTGAGGCAGAATGGTCCTTATAGAAAATCCAGGATATCTTCATTGTCCCATATATCTTAAAAGGTTTTTTTTTTTTACTTAAAAAAACCTCATAGGCTGACCATCAATTGTTCAAAAGCTACACCCACTACTCCTTAAAAGGAAGAGTATTATTACCCTCTGCCCAAAGCATTTTGCCTCTTCTCATCATCCTCAAAATACTAATTTGAGTGCATTTACCCAAATAGTTTCAGAGGCTGACCAATATTCCATTCAAACTTCATCAACTGATCTGCCCAGAACTATATATGGTGGCCTGGGTAAAGAAGGCATATAAATGCCTATAAAGTTAAAGCCTCATAATACAGGCTATAGTTATACCCCAAGCAGATTGGTCATAAAGAATAGGCAGATATGGTGGTGGAGGGAAATAATTATAATCCACTAAACATGTCTTTTGTAAAAATGTCCTCTGCTTCCTCACTATTTTTCAACAGATAATCTGTTGTAAAGGAATTCATCTTTCTGGGATCAAGAATACAGAACTCTTCATTTTATCCACCTAAAAATCCACAAAGGGCAATCTCCATCTGGAGGATCTAAGTGATTCAGTGGACTTTGTGAGATATCTGCAAGCTCTCCCAGATGATGAAATTCTGACAAATACTCTGAATTATCCCCTTTGGACCAGACCCTCATTAACCATTATTCTAATGATTCATTGGCTTATTTAAATTTATACTGCAATCTCCCAAGTTCTTTTGTAGTAAAAACCCACCTACCCTCTGACACTCTCTCATACAACAATATTTTAGAGGAAAGTCATTCCCAGTAAAGTAGTATCCTTGGGGTTGGAGGGTAGTAATAGTATAACACTATTAAGATTCTTTTCTTATTCTCTTCTACATTCTACATTCTTTCTATAATATAGATTCAGATCTCAGACTTCATCATTCAACTAAAACTGCTCTCTCCAGTCACTGATGATGTCTTAACTGCAAATCTACCTTTCCCCCCCCTCAATCCTCATCTTTCTTGACCTGTATGCAGCTTTTGACATAAATCACTTTCTTTTCTTGATACTTTCTTCTCCCTAGATTTTCATAGCACTGTACTCTCCTGGTTCTCTTCCTCCATATATGACAATTCCTTCTCAGTTTCTTTTGCTGGATCTTCATTCAGGTTGTATTCCCTTGATATGGGTCTCCCACAGGGGTCTATCCTCTATCCTCTCTTCTCTCTCTCTCTCTATATATATACTACTTGATAGTCTCATGAACTCTCATGGATTTAATTATGATCTCTGTACTGATGATTCTCAAATTTTCCTACCCAGCCATAACCTCTCTGCTGGCCTCCAGTTTTGCATCTCCAAATGCTTATTGAACATCTCAAACTAGATGTCCTATAAACATCTTAAACTCAGCATACTCAAACATGAACTCACTATTTTTCCCCTCTAAGCCCTCCCCTCTTCCTGACTTCCTTAATATTGTTGAGGGTACCACCATTCTCCTAGACATTTAGGTTCATAACTTAGATGTCATTCTCAACACCTTTCATCCCTCCCTCATATCTGGTCTATTGCAAAATTTTGGCAATTTTATTTTTATAACCTCTTTTACATATACCCTTCTTCTCCTCTGACCCTGTCACCACCCTGATATAGGCCATCATCACCTCATACCTGAACTTTTTCAATAGCCTGTTGATTTGGTTTTCCTGCTAGAAGTCTCTCCACACCCCAGGCCATTATCCACTCACTGACAAAGTAATTTCCCAAAGTGATCAGACTTGCACTAGGTCTGACAATGTCATTCCCCAATCCCCTACTCAATGTGCTTCCAGTAGCTTCTTATCACCTCCAGCATCAAATATCAAACCTTTTGTTTGGTGTTCAAGGCCCTTCATAACCCACTTCCTCCTCCCCAATATTTCCAATCTTCTTATAACCCCCAACTTCCCGTTCTCTCTCCAACCCTCTGAAATCCAGTGATACTTGCCTCCCTTCTGTTTTTTTTGTTTGTTTGTTTTGTGGGGCAATGAGGGTTAAGTGACTTGCCCAGGATCACACAGCTAGTAGGTGTCAAGTGTCTGAGGCCGTATTTGAACTCAGGTCCTCCTGAATACAGGGCCGGTACTCCATCCATGGCACCACCTAACTGCCCCCAGCATTGACATTTTCATTTATGTTACTATTAGATCCATTAATTACTTTTCTGCCTTTAAGATATGATGCTTGAAGATGCAAAGCTCATTCACCTCTTCATTCTCTTTTCAATGCCACTTTTCCAAAGCTCTCAATGAGAACCATGGAATACTTGATTCTGCTATAGTTTGATTTTGTCTATCAAGATCCTCAAAGATCTAACAAGGTAATTTCCCTAGAGTAAATGGAAACATTTTCCTTATTCCACTGAAAGGGATCCTATAGTGGGCTGGGCCTGATTTAACTTCATCTACTAATAGTTTAGGTCCAAAATTGGAATGAAATGAGAAGCTCTAATGGGTGGTGCAGTGGACAGAATACCAGGCCTGGAGTCAGGAAGAGTTGTCTGAGTTCAAATGTGACCTTGGACACTTACTAGCTATGTGACCCTGGGCAAGTCAAATAACCTTGTTTGCCTTAGTTTCCTCATCTGTAAAATGGGCTGGAGAAGGAAATGCCAAGACAACCCCCCAAAAGGTCACAGAGTCAGACACAACTGAAACAATTGGACAATTGCAACAACAAAAAAACTGGACAATTGCAGTCAACAACAAAAAAAAGTCTTTTTAGCCAGAGCATGAGAAAGCCCTTCAGAACATAAAAAAGGATGTGCATTTAGAATAGACCATTGATTTGGTTAAGCACAGCTTTACAATAATGTCAATGTTGATAATCTATGGTTAAAAAATTCAGAGAAAGGCAGGGCTCCCTTCTGTCCAGACTATACCCAGGTGACCAATACGATAGGTCATTGTCACAAGTCTTAATCCTTAGAGGAATAATATTTAAAATATGGAAGACCAAGGTCCCCTAAGGCTCCCTTTCTTCCACAATACCTTTCATTTGTTTAAAAGAAGGGTAGAGGGGCGGCTAGGTGGCACAGTGGATAGAGTACCAGCCACAGATTCAGGAGGACCTGAGTTCAAATCTGTCCTCAGACACTTGATACTTACTAGCTGTGTGACCTTGGGCATGTCACTTAACCCCAATTGCCTCACCAAAACAAACAAACAAATAAATAAATAAATGAAGGGTAGAGGGGCAGCTAGGTGGTGCAGAAGATAAAGTCCTGGATTCAGGAGGACCTGAGTTCAAATCTGGCCTCAGACACTTGACACTTTACTAGCCGTGTGACCCTGGGCAAGTCATTTAACCTCATTGCTCATTGCTCCCCTGCCCAAAAGCTTTTCACAAGCATAAAAATTAAAAAAATTTTTTTTTAAAAGAGGGGTAGAGGGGCAGCTAGGTGGCGCAGTGGATAGAGCATTGGCCCTGGAGTCAAGTGACCCTGGGCAAGTCACTTAACCCCAATTGCCTCACTTAAAAACCCAAAAACAACAACAAAAAAAAGAGGGGTGGAGCCAAGGTATAGGAGTACGAGTCAGACCTCAGCTGAACTCTTTCAAAATTCTCCACCAAATAATTTTTAAAATAATGCCTCAGATAAGATTTTGGAATGGCAGAGTCAAGAAAAAAATCAGGGGAAATATTTTTTCCAGCCTAAGACAACTTAGGAAGTCTACAGGAGAGGTCTGTAACATTGGTGTGAGCAAAGGTCTTGAGCATAGCAGCAGTGACAGCAGCAGAAGCAGCTTTGGGAGTTCTCAGGACAGAGATGGCAAGGGGTCAGACAACTGGTCAACAAAATATTACAGGGGACCCTTTGTTGGCACTGGGTATAGCTGGCACTGATTGGCAACTCTCTTGCCCATACACAGTCACACTTCCAAGATTTAGAGCAATGCTTGTGATAAGTCACAAGGGAAGATGAATCCTGGTCACAGTTCCAAGGCAGAAAAAAGCACTAATACTTGTGGCTGTATGGGAAGAGGGGATCCTTACTGGATGAAAACAAGAGCACAGACCAGGAGCTCAGAGAACACACCTCTCCCAGGATAACACAACTTTGAAAGTACCAAAAACTTACAGATTACCAGAACTACCTCTGAAAACAGCAGCACAAGAAAATCTGATGTTTGGTATAGGGCTTCCTCAAAGATGAGTAAGTAGAGCCTGACTTTAATGTAAAGTCCAAAGTCTAAAAATAGACTGAGCAAACAACAAAAAAAGAACTTGACCATAAAAAGCTATTACAATGGCAGAGAAGACCAAGACATAAACTTAGAAGAAAACAATGTGCTATATCCAAAGAGTGAAAGAAATTGCTTATTGGACTCAAGGCCAGCAAGGCCTGGAAGAGTTAAAGAAAGAGATCGGAGTGGTAGAGGAAAATTGGGAAAAGAAATGAGAATGATACAAGAAAATTATGAAAAGAGAATTAATAGCTTGCTAAAAGAGGAACAAAATACTGAAGAAAATAACATCTTAAAAACGCAATTTGACTAATAGTAAAGGAGAGTATGAAATTCACAAGAAAATAACTTTTTAAAAGGCAGAATAGGCCAAATGGAAAAAGAGGTACTAAAGCTCACTGAAGAAAATAATTCCTTAAAAATTCGAATTGGGCAAGTGGAAACTAATGATTCCATAAGACATCAGCAAACAATAAAACAAAGTAAAAAGAATGAAAAAAAGAAGAAAATGTGAAATATCTCATTAGAAAAACAACTGACCTGAAAATAGATTGAGGAGAAATAATTGAACAATTACTGAACTACCTGAAAGCCATGATCAAAAAAAAAAAAGTCTAGACATCATATTTGAAGAAATTATAAAGGAAGACTCCCTTGATCTCTTAGATCCAGAGGGAAAATAGAAATTGAAAGAACTCACTGATCACCAGCTGAGGGGAGAACCCAAAATGAAAACTCCCAAAAATATTATAGTCAAATTCTAGGACTTCCATGTCAAGGAGAAAATATTACAAGCAGCCAAGAAAATTAAAATTAAGATATCCTGTTTTCAGAGATCCTGTAAGGATCACACAAGATTCAACAGCTTCTACTTTTAATAGAGTGGAGGGCTTGGATTATATTGTTCCTGGAAGACAGAAGAAGTAGAATTCCAACCAAGAATTACCTATCAAGAAAAATTAAGTGCAATATTTTTGGGAAAATGCATATTAAATGAAGATAGAGGATTTCCAAGTATTCCTGATGATGAGAGCTGAATAGAAAATTTGACATTTAAACAAGACTCAAGAGAAGCATAAAAAGGTAATCATAAGGGACTCAAAGTTAAATTATTCACATTTCTATATGTGAAAATTATATATATATATATATATATTTAAATACATATGTATTTAAATATATGTGTATATATAAAAATATATATGTGTGTATACACACATACATATATCTATATTTATATCTATATTTATGTTGATATAGATTTAGATATAGATATCTCCTTAAAACTTTATCTTTACTAGGGCTGTTACAAGGAGTCCACATAGACAGAGGGCATGAGTATGAGTTGATTATGTTGGGATGATCTCCAAAAAAAAATGTAGGGATGAGAAAGAGGGATGCATTGAGAAAAAGGGAAAGAGAGAGGTAGATTGGGGAATCTTTTCTCACATAAAAGAGTCACAAAAGAAAGAAGAGCTTTAAAGTGGAGGTAAACAATGCTTGAACTCCATTCTCATCAGAATTGATTCAAAGAGGAAAGAATGTATATGTATATATGTGTATGTGTGTGCAATACACACAGTTGGCTATAGAACTCTATCTTACCAAATAGGGGAAATAGGAGAAGAAAGGAAGGGGTAAAGAGGTAGGTAGATTAAAGGAGGCAGTTTTCAAAAGTAAAACAGACTATCGAGAAGGGAAAAGATCAAAAGACAGAAAGAAGGATAAACAGAAGAAAATAGGATGGAGTTCGGAAAGACACAGTAATCATAACTATGACTGTAAATGGAACAAAATAATCCATAAAATAGAAGCAGATAGTAAAATGGCTATGATGAGGGTGTGGTTTCAGAAAAAAACATGAGTTAATGCAAGTGAAATGAGAAGACCTGGCAGATATAATCTCACAGTGCACAGTAACAGTAATGTTGTAATTAGGATCAACTGTGAAAAACTTCACTACTCTGATCAATACAATGATCCAAGACAATTCCAAAGGACTTGTGATTAAAAAAAAAAATGCTACCTCCGGAGAAAATTGATTAAATCTGAGTGCAAATTGAAATACAATTTTCTTACTTTTTTTTTGCTTTGTTTTGTGATATGGTTAATATGGAAATAGGTTTTGTCAAATTGATAATCATAATATTTGCCTTTTTAATGGGTGAAGGAAGGGTTGGCAGAAAGAGAGAATCTGGAGTTCAAATTTTAAAAAGAAAAGAATAATAAAAATAAACAATGGATTATTTTGAAAATAGATTTAGTAACTTCTCAAAACCACGGTTATTCTAGGATAGTCCTAATCTAGGCCAGTCCTGTGATTCAGATTTAGAGGTTAAAATGCAGTGAAGAACTTGTAAACCATAAAAAGGAACACCACTACCAGCAACAACATTACTAATATAATAATGCTTCGGTCTCACTCTTTAGAGAGTCTGGCTATATCTCCCCTTCAAAGTTCTAAAGTACCCCTAAGGAGCTGGGACTGTCTTATAATGCTATTGGCTCAAACCCTCATTTTGTTGTGTTAAACACACACACACACACACACACACACACGCACAGAGTTAACTGCCAAGGATTAGCCCAGAGGTTCATTCAAATTTTTAGGATCAATTAACTTGTTTACAAAGGAATATTTAGCGAGAAGATATAATAAGAATAGAAGGTACAGATATTTCCCTCTAGTACCTGAGAGACACTTTTTCCTATATAACCTGGGTCTCTGGGGAGGTAAGTTTCAAACTTAACACAGTTTTTAGGGAGGATTTATCCTTCCCTGCCTCCAAGTTCACTTACAAATGTGACATAACTGAGTAGATAAATCCTCATTTCAGCTACTTCAGGACTGTCACTTTGGGTCAATCAGGACTTGTCCCCTCACTATCTGGCTTCTGAAAAATACCGGTATGACCTCTGACTCTGGGACTTCTGGTGGCATATTATCCTGAACTTTTCAAACTCTCAAGTTTGTAGATAACTACAATCTCCTTGATCCCAAAGCAGAAGAAAATAGGTACAACAGAGACAAAAACAACAAGAGGGCCATGCTCTTGTAGGACTGAGCTATGGTAGAGAAGGAAAATATTAAGGAGAATCATTTATCCTTAAGAAATCTTGGATCTGGAGTCAGCTTGAGGGAAATCCCAAGAAAATTCTTTTTTTTCCCAATTTACCCTACCAGTGCATTATGATATAATCTGTTATTTTGGTATCCAAAATATGTCAAGTAAACTGCATATTGTCTCAATAATAAGGAATTACGGGGTCAACCAAGATAGAAATAAAGTTAGGCAGAAAGTCTAAATTCTACCTAAATATTAGGAATTTTTCTGTTTGGGGGCTATGAATGATTGTGATGGAACTAATAAATTTTCATAGAAAAAACTCCTTAAAGCTAAGGAGGAAGAGCCATCATGTTGTCCTTAATCTTAAAATAAACTAATGGTTATATAATAGTTGATATCTATCTATGTATCTATTGATGATTACTGACAACAGTTATAATAAGTGTAATATTTTAATTTTTTTTTAATGAGGCAGTTGGGGCTAAGTGACTTGCCCAGGGTCACACAGCTAGTAAGTGTTAAGTGTCTGCGGCCGGATTTGAACTCAGGTACTCCTGACTCCAGGGCCAGTGCTCTATCCGCTGCGCCACCTAGCTGCCCTGTAATATTTTAATTTCAATGTAAATTATAATAAATGACAATAATTGTAATTATAAGTAGTGATTTAGAGCATTTTTAAAAATGTATAAGGTATTTTATTTTTTCTGTTACATGTAAAGATAGTTCTCAACTTTTGTTTATACAAGCTTTACAATTTCAGACTTTTCTCCCTCCCTCCCCTCCCTCCCCCCTCCCCTAGACAACAGGTAATCTGATATAGGTTATATCTATATATCTCTATACATATAGATATAGATATATACACACACATATATATATACACATAATAACATTAATCCTATTTCTGCATTAATCCTGTTACAAGAGAAAAAATCAGAGCAGTGATGCAAAACCTCAAAATAGAAAAAAAAAACAACAGCACCCAAAACAAAAGAAATAATATGGTTCAATCAGCATCTATACTCCACAGTTCTTTCTTTCTTTTTTTTTCTTGGATTTGGAGATCCTCTTCTATCATGAGTTCCCTGGAACTCTTCTGTACCATTGCATTGGTGAGAAGAATATAGTCCATCACAGTAGGTCAACACTCAATGTTGATGATACTGTGTACAATGTTCTTCTGGTTCTGCTCATCTCACTCATCATCAGCTCACATAAGACCCTCCAGGTTTCTCTGAACTCTTCCTGCTCATCATTTCTTAGAGCACAATAGTATTCCATTGTATTCATATGCCACAACTTGTCCAGCCATTCCCCAGTTGATGGGCACCCCCTCAACTTCCAATTCCTTGCTACCACGTAAAGAGCAGCTACAAATATTTTTGTACATGTGGATCCCTTTCCCCCTTCCATGATTTCTTTGGGCAAAAGACCTAAAAGTGGAATTGCTGGGTCAAAGGGTATGCACAGCTTTATTGCCCTTTGGGCATAATTCCAAATTGCTCTCCAGAATGGTTGGATCAGCTCACAGCTCCACCAACAATGCATTAGTGTTCCAATTTTCCCACAGCCTCTCCAACATTTATTATCTTCCTTTTTTGTCATTTTAGCCAATCTGATAGGTGTCAGGTGGTACCTCAGAGTTGTTTTAATTTGCATCTCTCTAATTATTAGAGATTTAGAGCATTTTTTCATATGGGAATAGATAGCTTTGGTTTCTTCATCAGAAAACTGCCTGTTCATATCCTTTGACCATTTCTCAATTGGGGAATGACTTGGATTCTTATAAATTTGATTTAATTCCCTATATATTTTAGAGATGAGGCCTTTATCAGAAGCACTGGCCTCAAAAATTGTTTCCCAGTTTTCTGCCTCCCTTCCAATTTTGGATGCATTGCTTCTGTTTGTACAGAAATTTTTTAATTTAATATAATCAAAATCATCCATTTTGCATTTTATAATATACTCTATCTCTTGTTTGGTCAAAAACTGTTCTCCTTTCCAAAGATCTGATAGGTACACTATTCCTTTCTCTCCTAATTTACCTATGGTATCACCTCTTATGTCTAAATCATGTATCCATTTTGACCTTATTTTAGTATAAGGTGTAAGATGTTGGTCTATGCCTAATTTCTGCCATACTATCTGCCAGTTTTCCCAGCAGTTTTTGTCAAATACTGAGTTCCTATCCCAGAAGCTGGAGTCTTTGGGTTTATCAAACACTACATTACTAGTGTCATTTACTACTGCATTTCCTGAGCCTAGCCTATTCCATTGATCTACCACTCTATTTTTTAGCCAGTACCAGATAGTTTTGATGACTGCCGCTTTATAGTAAAGCTCCAGGTTTGGTACCGCTAACCCACCTTCCTGTGAATTTTTTTTCATTATTTCCCTGGATATTCTTGATTTTTTGTTTTTCCAGATGAATTTTGTTATTATTTTTTCTAGCTGTATAAAATAATTTTTAGGTAGTCTGATTGGTATGGCACTGAATAAGTAAATTAATTTAGGCAGTATTGTCATTTTTACTATATTAGCTCTGCCTATCCATGAGCAATTGATATCTTTCCAATTATTTAGATCTGATTTGATTTGTGTGAAGAGTGTTTGGTAATTGTGTTCATAGAGTTCCTGGGTTTGTCTTGGCAAGTAGACTCCCAAGTATTTTATATTATCTACCGTTACTTTAAATGGAATTTCTCTTTCTATCTCTTGCTGCTGGACTTTGTTGGTCATATATAGAAATGCTGATGATTTATGTGGATTTATTTTATATCCTGCTACTTTGCTAAAGTTATTCATTGTTTCAAGTAATTTTTGACTTGATTCTCGAGGATTCCTTAAGTATACCATCATATCATCTGCAAAGAGTGATAGTTTTGTTTCCTCCTTGCCTATTCTAATTCCTTTAATTCCTTTCTCTTCTCTGATTGCTAAAGCTAGGACAATATTAAATAATAGGGGTGATAATGGACATCCCTGTTTCACCCCTGATCTTATTGGGAAGCTCTCTAATTTATCTCCATTGCATATAATACTTGCTGATGGCTTTAGGTAGATACTGTTTATTATTCTAAGGAAAGCTCCCCCTATTCCTAAACTCTCTAGTGTTTTTATTAGGAATGGGTACTGTACTTTGTCAAAAGCTTTCTCTGCATCTATTGAGATAATCATATGATTTTGGTTGGTTTTCTTATTGATGTGGTTGATTATGTTAATAGTTTTCCTAATGTTGAACCAGCCCTGCATTCCTGGTATAAATCCCACCTGGTCATAGTGTATTATCCTGGTGATCACTTGCTGTAATCTCCTTGCTAATATCTTATTTAAGATTTTAGCATCAATGTTCATTAGGGAAATTGGTCTATAATTTTCTTTCTCTGTTTTTGCTTTGCCTGGTTTTGGTATCACCACCATATTTGTTTCATAAAACGAATTTGGTAGAACTCCTTCTTCACCTATTTTTCCAAATAATTTGTATAATATTGGAATTAATTGTTCTTTAAATGTTTGGTAAAATTCACCTGTAAACCCATCTGGCCCTGGGGATTTTTTCTTAGGGAGTTCATTAATAGCTTGTTCAATTTCTTTTTCTAATATGGGTTTATTTAAGGATTTTATTTCCTCTTCAGTTAACCTGGGCAGTTTGTATTTTTGTAAATATTTATCTATTTCATTTAGATTGTCAAATTTATTGGCATACAGTTGGGCAAAATATTTCCTAATTATTGCTTTAATTTCCACTTCATTGGTGGTAACATCACCCTTTTCATTTTTGATACTGGTAATTTGGTTTTCTTCTTTCTTTTTTTTAATCAAATTAACCAATATTTTATCTATTTTATTGGTATTTTCATAAAACCAGCTCTTAGTTTTATTGATTAATTCTATAGTTTTTTTGCTTTCAATCTTATTAATTTCTCCTTTAATTTTCAGGATCTCTAATTTAGTGTCTAATTGGGGATTTCTAATTTGTTCTTTTTCTAGCTTTTTAAGTTGCATGCCCAATTCATTAATCTCCTCTTTCTCTTTCTTATTCATGTAAGCATTTAGAGCTATAAATTTTCCCCTAAGCACTGCTTTGGCTGCATCCCATAGATTTTGGTATGTTGTCTCATTATTGTCATTCTCTTGGATAAAGTTATTGATTGTTTCTATGATTTCTTGTTTGGCCCATTCATTCTTTAGAATGAAATTATTTAGTTTCCAATTGATTTTCATTCTACTTTTCCCTGGCTCTTTCTTACATGTAATTTTTATTGCATCATGATCTGAGAAGGATGCATTTACTATTTCTGCCTTTCTCCATTTGACTATGATGTTTTTGTGCCCTAATACATGGTCAATTTTTGAAAATGTGCCATGTACTGCTGAGAAAAAGGTATATTCCTTTCTATCCCCATTCAATTTTCTCCAGACATCTATCATGTCTAACTTTTCTAGTAATCTATTCACCTCTTTCACTTCTTTCTTATTTATTTTTTGGCTAGATTTATCTAATTCTGAGAGGGGGAGATTCAGATCCCCCACTAGTATAGTATTACTGTCTAATTCCTCTTGTAACTCATTTAATTTCTCCTCTAAGAACGTGGATGCTATACCACTTGGCGCATACATATTTAATGTTGATATTACTTCATTATCTATAGTACCTTTAAGTAAGATGTGATTTCCTTCCTTATCTCTTTTAATGAGATCTATTTTTGCCTGCACTTTGTCTGAGATAAGGATTGCTACCCCTGCCTTTTTTACTTTAGCTGAGGCATAATATATTCTGCTCCAGCCTTTTACCTTTACTCTGTGTGTATCTCTCTGCTTCAAATGTGTTTCTTGTAAACAGCATATTGTAGGGTTCTGGTTTTTAATCCACTCTGCAATTCACTTCTGTTTTATAGCAGAGTTCATCCCATTCACATTCACAGTTATTATTACTGACTGTCTATTCCCCTCCATTCTATTTACCCCCTTTGTACTTTTCCCCCCTTCTTTCACCCTATTCCTCCTCACCGACGTTTTACTTCTTACCCCTGCCTCCCCTGATCTGTCCTCCCTTTTTATCACCCCCCTCTCTTTTCTTTACCCTTTTCTCCCTTGCTTTTGTCCTCCCTTCTATCAGTCCCCCCCTTTCCCTTCCCCTTTTGTTTCCCTAAAGAATGAGTTAAGTTTCTTTATCCCAATGAATGTATATGTTATTCCCTCTTTGAGTCAAATCTAATGAGAATAGGGTTGAAACAATGTTCCCCCCTCCTTTCTTTCCCTCTATTGTAATAGTTTTTTTTCCACCTCTTCATATGATATAATTCATCCCATTCCACCTCCCCTTTCCTCTCCTCCCCATAGACTCCCTTTTTAACCTCTTAATTCTTTTGTATCATCACATCCAAGACAATTTATATTTATACCCTCTATATAAAGTCCTTCTCTCTGCCCAAATACATTTACAGTTCTTAAGAGTTATGAGTATTATCTTCCTGTGTAGGGATATAAACAGTTTAACCTAATAGGGTAACTTTTTTTCCCCCTGTTTACCTTTTTAAACTTCTCTTGAGTCTTGTATGTTGAAATCAAATTTTCTATTCAGTTCTGGTCTTTTCACCAGGAAAGATTGAAAGTCCCCAATGTCATTAAATGTCCATCTTTTCCCCTGAAAGAAAATGCACATTTTTGCTGGGTAGTAGATTCTCGGCTGCAATCCAAGCTCCTTTGCCTTCCGGAATATCATATTCCAAGCCTTGTGATCCTTTAATGTTGAAGCTGCCAGGTCTGGAGCAATCCTGACTGTGGCTCCATGATATTTAAATTGCTTCTTTCTGGCTGTTTGGAGTATTTTCTCCTTCACCTGATAATTCTGGAATTTGGCTACAATATTCCTTGGAGTTTTCCTTTTGGGGTCTCTTTCAGGAGGTGATCGGTGGATTCTTTCAATGATGATTTTATCCTCTGATTCTATGATATCAGGGCAGTTCTCCTTAATAATTTCCTGGAATATGGTGTCTAGATTCTTTTTCTGGTCATGGCTTTCAGGCAGTCCAATGATTCTCAAATTATCTCTCCTCGATCTGTTTTCCAGATCAGTTGTCTTTCCAATGAGGTATTTCACATTTTCTTCTATTTTTTCATTTTTTTAATTCTGCTTGACTGATTCCTGGTGTCTCATGGATTCCTTATCTTCCAACTGTCCTACTTTAATTTTTAAGGCATTGTTTTCTTCAGTGAGAATATGTACCTTTTTTTCCATTTGGATAAGTGAATTTTTTAAGGTATTGTTTTCTTCAGTGAGATTATGCACCTTTTTTTCCATTTGGCCAAATGAATTTTTTAAGGCTTTGTTTTCTTCAGCTTCCTTTTCTAAGCTGCTGATTCTTTTTTCATAGTTTTCTTGTTTGCTTTCATTTCTCTCCCCATTTTTTCTTCTCCCTCTTGCAATTGATTTTTAAAATCCTTTTTGAGCTCTTCTAGGAAGGCTTTTTGTTCTTGCGACCAATTCACCTTCCCTTGTGAGGCTTCAGATGTAGACAATTTGAGGCTATTGTCCTCATCTGAGTTTGTGTTGGCTTCTTCCCTATTGATACAGAAGCTCTCAATGGAGAGGGCTCTTTTTTGCTTCTTACTCATTATTGCAGCTTATTTATTTATTCTTTAAGTTGAGGTCTGCTCTGGGGGCACCAGGGTCCCTGTTTTGGGCGTCTTGTGCAGGGGTATAGGTGCTGTGTGACTGAGCTTTTACTCTGAGGCCTTTATGGTGTGTGGCAATCCCCCGCCCTGCACTTCCTGTCTGATTGCGCTCGGCCAGCCAGGCACCAGACCCCGGCGTCTGATCCCGCCTGACCCGTTCGTCTCCCTCCCGGCCGGTGCAGGTAGGTTTTTCCACTGTCCTTCTTGGCCACCAGATTTTTGAACCAGGTTCCGGGAGCCTCAGTTGTCTGGCTGTGGCCCGCAGCTCCTGCTGACTTGCCCCGACCCCCTCAGCGCTGGGTTGCTGCCCTGCGCTGGGCCTCCCTTTTGCCCGAGTCAGACCGACCTTTTCCTGAAGTCTTCTAAATTATCTCTGGTTGGAGGACTGTGTCTCTCTGTCTCTTTGCAGGTTCTATAGTTTCAGAATCCATCCAGAGGCTTGATTTAATGTTCGTTTTTGAGGGGAACAGAAGGAGAGCTCAGGCAGCTTGCTGCTTCCTCTCTGCCATCTTGCCCTAGAGCATTTTTCATGTAACTATAGGTTGCTTTGATTTCTTCTTAAAATTATAATGATAAATTTCAAAATAAGGAAATAAGACTTTTTTTTTTTAGGGCAATGAGGGTTAAGTGACTTGCCCAGGGTCACACAGCTAGTAAGTGACAAGTGTCTGAAGCTGGATTTGAACTCAGGTCCTCCTGACTCTAGGGCCGGTGCTCTATCCACTGTGCCACCTAGCTGCCCCTAGACATGATATCTTAAAGTTGAGTTCTGCAAAGTGGGAAACACTAAATCTATAAAGAGGACATGGACAGAGACATAGAAAGAAGGGGCAGGAAATAGATTCAAGAAGCATTACCCCTAGCAGCAGAGTAGAGAGTCAATCATGGGTTCATAGGTAAATAAGCCTTTTCAGTTGGAAGTTGAGTTGCATGGAGAAGCAGGATCATGGATCAGTTTATGCATTCTGAATTCCAGGATGGGGGAAACAAGGATAAGAAGGAGGAAACCATGAGAAAATAAAATATATCAGAATCTTGCAGTATCAGAAGTGAGTGTTGCCTTGGCTTCCCATGACTACCAGTAAGTTACTATTCACTCTTCCCACTGAGGTGCTATGAATTTATGGGAGAGTGTATCCCAAATTTATGCAGGGAAGAGGATTATGTTCTGACTGCACCATTTTAGTAAATACCTTTGTTTTGAGTGTCTACCCACTGACAATTAAAGGTAAACTCAGCAGTGAAGGCATGAAGTTACAGTTTTAAGACTTTGGACTCACAGGGTACCATGGAACCTATGAAAGTAGTCAGTACTCAATTGGGGAGAAAGTCCAGAGGGAGTGTTACACTTCTAGGACACAAATATGATGCTGATGTACAAACTAGGAAGAGATGAAAAAGATAAAAAAACCATAGATTAGGGCTTCTTAGCCATTTTTTTGCATATCATGGCTCCTGTTTGGAAGTCTGGTAAAGCCTTTGGACTCTTCAGAATACTGTTTTTAAAAATTACAAAATAAAATACATAGGGTTTATAGATACCTCTCTCTCCAGGTTAAGAACCCCTACCATAAACCAATATCAGGAATAAATACTGACAAAAACATTAAATCAATTATTAGAAAAGAGCCTATAGCAATATATTCAAAGAATTATTCCAATAATTGTAATATGTTTAAACTTATAATAGAAATGCAGAAATGACAATCCTAGGAAAGATAGAAGCATAGTAAATTAATAAGAAAATAATGAAATCATAAAATTATATGATTACATGAATAGATGAAGAAAATCTTTGTCAAAATACAGTATTCAGACACATTAAGATGTATTCAGTCATGTTAAGGCACAGGAATAAATGATCTTTCATTCATATAATCAAAAATTATCTATCTAAAATTGAGAGCTAATATTATATGGTTTTGGTTTTTTTTAGTGAGACAATTGGGGTTAAGTGACTTGCCCAGGGTCACACAGCTAGTAAGTTTTAAGTCTCTGAGGTCGAATTTGAACTCAGGTACTCCTGAATCCAGGACCAGCGCCACCTAGCTGCCCCACTAATATTATATGTAATGGAGGAATATTGGAAGTTTTTACAGTAATATTGGGGTAAAGTAATAATGTTTACCATCTCTATTATTATTTGACAGAGTACTAGAAATTTTGGCTGTAAATGATAAAAGAAATTAGTATGGGCAAAAAAAAGCCAAAGTTATCAATATTTGCAGATGATGTGATCATTTACCTAGAGAACACTAGAAAGTCATTAAGCAAATTGTGATAATTTCTTTAGTAAAGTAGCAGGATGCAATTTTTTTTAAATACCCAATCAACTTTTATATAATACTTTTGAAATTTTAATTTTGTTTTTATTCTGAACTTAAAACTCTATAACCCCAAACAAGCATTTCTATCTACATAGATAGACAAAAGAGGATGGTATATAAAAGCATGAATTGACATTTCTTACTACTTGCTTTAAAAAAAAAATTCCCACATTATTTTCAAAACCTATTTGTTCTGTGTTCTCTTCTCTTCTGTGTATTTATTTCAAAAGCCCTCTTTTTTGCATCACTAATTCTAAACCCATTCCCTACCCCAATTAAAAACCAAGGGATTAAAAAAAAAAACAAACCTTGAAACAAATAACCATAGTTGAAAAAATTAATCACACAGAAATTATGTCTGTATAATTTTATGTTGCTTTCTATACCTTCAGTCCATTAGGAAGTAGGTCATGTTTCATCATAAGTTCTCTTTTTTTTTTTCATTTTTTTTTTCTGGAGGGCAATGAGGGTTAAGTGACTTGCCCAGGGTCACACAGCTAGTGTCAAGTGTCCGAGGCTGGATTTGAACTCAGGTACTCCTGAATCCAAGGCCAGTGCTTTATCCACTGCGCCACCTAGCTGCACCCCACCCCCATCATAAGTTCTCTATAGACATGGTTGTACAATTCATTGATCAAAGTTTTTAATTGTCTTCAAAAACTGTTTTTCTTTACATTACTGTCATGCTTGTTTAAATTGTTCTCCTGGTTTTGTTCACTTCATTCTGCATCATAGTACCTAGGATTCTCTGAACTCTACCTCTTTCATAATTTTTTTATAGATCAATAATATTTCAATATGTTCATATATCACATTTTTAGTCATTCTTCAATTAATGGGTACCCTTTTCTTCCATATTGTTTCTTACTCTTCTTCTCATCCATACTAATTATGATAAATAATTCTGTTTATTTCTGTTTTTACAATATTGCAGGATACATATATTTCTCTTCTTTTCACTCTTAAAACCCTTAGGATAGAACCAGTCCAACATTAGGTCCTTTGTTTTGCTTATTTGACTCCTTCAATACCATTTGAAGAAATTAAGATTTGTAAAAGACAGTTTTCTACTCCTATTAGAATGTTTGTACTACATGATCATATAGTCCCTTTCGCTTGCTCAAATAAATGTACCTTTATAGGTTTCCCATGATTCTTTTATTTGCATTTCAAAGTTCATTCTGGTCTTTTTTACAAAAAGTATTTGAACATCCTTTCATCCATTAAAGATCTACTTTCATACTTGTAGAATTACATTTAGTTCTGTAGGGTAAGCTATTTTTGGTTTTTAAGATGATATCTTTTTTGGGGGGAATAATTTATTCTAAGTTCTCCTCTCATTTATTATAGAAGCTTCCAAATCTTGGGTTGTCTTGATTGTAGTTCTTTCATAGTTGCATTGCTTCTTTCTGGATGAACTATTTTCTTCAATGTGGGAGCTCTGAATTTCTGGCTATGATATTCCTTGGACTTTTCCTTTGAGGGTTCTTTTCAGGAGGTGAGAAGTTATTCTTTCTATTTTTATTTTGGCCTTGGCCCTAATAGATCTTGGCAGTTTTCATTTGTGATTTCTTGAATTATAATGTCCAAGCTTTTTTAAATCATATTTTTCATTTTCCATTATCTCTTTTTCTTTTAATCTCTTCTTGACTTGTTTACCAAGCAAGTTGTTTTTAACATTAGCTATCTTACATTTTTTCTTTATTTTCAATTTTTTGATTTTGCTCTAATATTTCTTGCTGCCTCATTGAGCAATGGTTCAATGAATTGATTAATTTCAATTTGGTCTATATTAGTTTTCAGGCAGTCTTTTCTTAAGTAAGGTTTAATATTTTTTTCTAAACTATTTATCCTTCCTATTTTAAAATTTCATTTGTTATTTCTTGCTTCATTTCTTTTTTATAAGGAATAGAGTATTTTTAAACTTTAAAACATTCATTTTTGTAAAATTTGGAGTTCTAAATTTTTCTCCCTCCCTCCTCTCCCTCCTCCCCAAGATAGCAAACAATCTGATATGTTTTATATGTACAATCATGTTAAACATATTTCCACATTAGTCATGTTGTGAAAGAAGAAACAGAACAAAAGGGGAAAACCACAAGAAAAAAAGCCAACAAATAAAGTAAAAACAGTATGCTTCAATCTGCATTCAGACTCCATAGTTCTTTTTCTGAATGTGGAGAGCATTTTCTATCATGAGTCTTTTGAATTATCTTGGATCATTGTATTGCTGAGAAGAGCTAAGTCTATCACAGTTGATCATTGCATAATGTTACTGTTACTGTGTACAGTGTTCTGGTTTTGCTCACTTCACTAAGCACCAGTTCACGTAAGTCTTTGCAGGTTTTTCTGAAATCAGCCTGCTCATCATTTCTTATAATTTCCTTCATTTCTTTTAAGTATTCACACAGTACTCATTAAAAATAAACTTTTCCCTTTGAGTCTCTACCTGGGCTTATTACAGAGTTATTTTTTCCTCTTAGCCTAGATTTTTTTTTTATTAATTTTTTTTTTTTTGGTGAGGCAATTGGGGTTAAGTGACTTGCCTAGGGTCACACAGCTAATACGTGTTAAGTGTCTGAGGTCAGATTTGAACTCAGGTCCTCCTGAATCCAGGGCCAGTGCTCTATCTACTGCACCACCTAGCTGCCCCTTAGCCTAAATTGTAAGATATCATTTGATCTATGAGAACTTATACACTTGTTAGTGACTTTGTTGGTTTACTCATCTTCACATTTTTAGTTCCCAAAGTAGGCTTTTGTAGCAGAACTAGGCTCCATATCTGCTGCATTTTTTGAATAATATAGTCAGCTCTGCTTAGCCTTATACTGGTTCAACTCTACTCCTTCACTTATCTCCATTTCCCAAGTTTAGACATACATAGATCTTTGAGGTTCAGAGTGCTGGATTTTAGGGCTCTCAGTGGCTACTGTGTATCTAGGAGCTACTAGGTACCTGAACTACACAGGAGACTTGCTAATTACTTTATAGAATTATGAAATGGGAGCAGACATGCTCAGTTCTTTGGGCACTCAAAAGGAAGAAAACACAATATCAGTAGGGAGTAATTCTTCAGTTACACTTTTATAAGTCACAGAAGATGAAGGGGCAAATGGCATGGTAAATAGACAAATTGTACAAAGTGGGAAGGTACAGAGGAAAATGGCATTGGAGTGGAGTAGTATATGAAGGCAGGCATCATAAGGAAGAAAATGGGGAATGAGAAAGTGACATATGTAACTGTAGAACAGTGTTGGGAGCACTTGAGCAGTATGAACCCTTAGGAGATGGAAGACTGCTGGGGGCAGGACAGAATTTGGAATCTAATTATTATATTTTTGTGGGGGATAGACTAGCCCTTCTTTATGCTACCTTAGAGTTAGTTCATTAACATATCTGTACCATCTCAAAATTAGTGGTAATGTATTTACATATCCACATCATCTCAAAGTTATCAGCAACATTTGGCATTCTACTCATCTTACTGTGGTAGTCCTGAGCTTATCTGAAGTTAACAGATCATTGGACCCAAAGTTCATGACTGCAAACTAGATGGCTTCATTTAATTTAGCATTTAGTCTTAGGATGTGATATTTAGTTAATATATGAAACAGTATGAAAATTATGCTCCTTAAAAAAAAATTAAGCTCCTTTGATCCATGGAACAGTCTGTAAAGGATGTCTAGATTTTCTTTTGCAATTTTACTTCCTGCTATTGTTAGTTTTTACTGATTACTTGTAAACTGATTTACTATACTAAATAGAAGGAGGTTGGTAGTTAGGATACCAGAACAAAATACAATTTTAACACAACAAGCTTGAGTGTTACTGTGTCATACTTGTTGCTCCTACGTTTAGTATTTTCCAAGATCTATATCCTTTCTTCCATTCTTTGCTGACTTTTGTCATATATCCTTGCAGGATACACGTTTCTGACTTGTCTCTGGTAACACTGCAAAGCTATTGGCTGTTTGACCATAGTGTGTAATATTTGCTGGCCAACCCCTTTCCTATTACCTATAGTCTTTTGATGGACTTTTTGTACAATTCTGGGCTGGAAGAAGGCATTATAGTTCCTCACTGGATGTTTAACTCTTCCTTATGATGAAAATATTGGGGCTTTGCTAAAATAGTGTGATGTTTAAAATCTAATGTGTGTCTTTACCTGCCCCGCCCCCCCCCCAGTTGGGGGCGGGGGAGAAATGAGCTAATTAGGATTTACTGATAAGTTCAGCAACAGTTTAGGATTTTAAGCATTTATTAAAGTATATTAGGGGTTAGCAAAGAGAGAGAGGCAAAGCCGAGAATACGTGAAGTTCCAAAAGTTAGGAAACCTGTCTACCCTCCTTCTTCTGCCACCACGAACTTGTTCCCAAACCAAAGAGACCAATCCTGAGTCTCCTTGAGTGGAGACTCACACAGCTCCAAGCTAATTGGCTGGTCACATTCAAGTCCATTGATTGAAATGACCTGAAGGTGGTCTATGAATAGAGACAACTTCTGGGATGCCTGGCAACTTCCGGGATGCTAGTCTGACCTTAGAAACCTAAGAAAGGTCACATGCTTTCTTGTCAGGGGGTGATGCCCTGGTTTTCACAATATGTATATGGGAACTGTGAAGTGTACTTTATAGGAAAAAAGCCAATTTGTCAGGAAGAATCTTTTTATATAATATTAACAAAAAGCAAGAGAAAGAGCTAGGAAGAGAAATTTCAAGTAACAACAAAATGTATTAGCTAGCTGTGGGCTATCCAACCAAACCACATTGTGTATGTGTGTATTTAGTATGTGTCTGTGTCTGTGTGTGTGTGTGTATATATATATATATATACATATACACGTGTGTCTGTGTATGCATATGTATATATACACACCCCATTTAGTACATATGTAAATCATATTTAGTGTGTGTATATATAATTAGGAACAATTTTAATGAAAATAATTGACTAAAAGAGCTGGAGTTCATTGTTCATGATTGGTCCACATTAGTATAGTAAAAATTATGATACTACCCAAATTACTCTATAGAGGTGAAGCAATATCAATCATATTGCCAAAGATATATTTTGTAGAATTAGAAAAATAATTCTTTTGAATTAATAAGGGATCAAGAATATAAAGTGGCACAATGAAAAAAATTAAGGAGTTCAGTTTGGTTGTATCAAAGATCAAGTTGTAATGCAAAATAGTGATTTTCAAAATTAGATGGTTCTAGGTAATGGAAAAATAATCTAGTGCAATATGGTAGATAAAAACAAAATGGAAACAAGTTTACACAGTATTTATTGATAAACTATGGAGAAGGATACATTTTCTTTGATAAGAACTTTTAGAACCTTCAAAATAGGGATTATTTATTTTTTTTATCCTTAGCAGATGGTATAGTGCCTGGCATAGTCCCTAGAAAATAGTAGTTGGGGCAGCTAGGTGGCACAGTAGATAGAGCACCGGCCCTGGAGTCAGGAGTACCTGAGTTCAAATCCGGCCTCAGACACTTAACACTTACTAGCTGTGTGACTCTGGGCAAGTCACTTAACCCCAATTGCCTCACTAAAAAAAAAAAAAGAAAAAAAGAAAAAAGAAAATAGTAGTTGCTTAACAAATGCATGCTGACTGATTCATAAGAAAAAGAAATAAATTTTTATCAAAACCTTGATGCTAGCATGCCAACAAATTCCTAACAGAATAATTTGAAAAGTATACATATTTTTAAATTTCAAAAAAATTTTAAAAATTAAAAGTTTTAACTCATACTTGTGGATAAGGGAAATTCATATTCATAAAAGGGATGTCCAATTTAGTGTTTAATTTGGGATTTTTAATTTGTTCTTTTTTTAGTTCTTTTAGTTGCATGTCCAGTTTCTTGATCTGATCTTTCTAGATTTTATTCACGTAAATAGATAGAGATAGACATTTCTGCTTGAGCACTGCTTTGGCTCCATCCTATAAATTTTGACATGTTGTCTCATTGCTGTAATTTTCTTTAATGAAATTATTGATTGTTTCTATGCTCTGTTCTTTGGTCCACTCATTCTTTAGGATTTGATTATTTATTTATTTTCCAATTAATTTGTAGTCTATTTTTCAATAGCCCTTTATTGAATATATATTGTATTGCACTATGATCTCAGAAATATGCATTTAATATTTTTGATTTCTGCATTGGGTTGAGATTTTTATGCTTTAATAAATACATGGTCAGTTTTTGGTAGATGCAATGTAATGCTTCCTTTCTATTCCCTTTCAGTTTTCTCAAAAAATCATATCTAACTTTCTAAAATTCTATTCATCTTCTTAACTTCCTCCTTACTTAAAAAAAATTCTTGTTTATTTTTTATCTAGTTTGGGGGCAGCTAGGTGGTGCAGTGGATAGAGCATTAGCCCTGGAGTCAGGAGTACCTGAGTTCAAATCCAGCCTCAGACACTTAGCACTTACTAGCTGTGTGACCCTGGGCAAGTCACTTAACCCCAATTGCCTCACCAAAAAAAAAAAAGGTATATTTTTATCTAGTTTTGAGAGGGGAGAGTTGAGGTCCCTCACTATTATCATTTATTGTCTGTTTCTCCATATAATTTGTTTATCTTTTCCTTTAATGATTTGGATGCCATACTATTTGGTGCATATATTTTAGTATTGATATTACTTCATTGTCTATGGTGTCTTTTGGCAAGATGTAGCTTCCTTGCTTATGCCTTTTAATTAAATCTATTTTTACTTTTGCTTTGCTACTCCTGCTCTTTTTTTTTAAGCGTCAGCTGAAGCATTATATATTCTGCTTTAACTCCATATTTTAACTCTGTGCATGTTTCTGTTTCAAGTGTGCTTCTTGAAAGCAACATTGTAGGAGTCTGGTTTCTAATACACTTTTTCTAATATCTACTTTCATTTTATGGGTGAATTCATTCCATTCACATTCACAGTTATGATTACCAACTGTATATTTCCCTCCATCCTATTTTCCCATTTATCCTTCTTTATTTATTCCCTTTTAACCTTGTCCCTCATTAGGAGTCTGTTTTGCTTCTAACCACTGCCCCTCCCAATACACTCTCCCTCTTATAACCCCCTTCTATAATTCCCCTTTCCTCCTACTTTCCCGTATGGCAAAAGAGATTTTTACACCCAACTTATGTTAATGAAAAGGATTTCAGCACAAGTAGTTGTCTCAAAAGAAGAATGTCTTGTGGTCTATCTTATAAATGCCTTAAAGAGATACCCACTTAAAAAGATATACACTTTTAAAAGGACCCATAATACAAAAATATTTATAGCAGCTCTTTTTTGTGGGGTCAAAGAAATGGAAATTGAGGGGATGCCCATCAATTAGGGTATGTCTGAATAAATTATGGTATATGAATGCAATGGAATACTACTGTGCTATAAGAAATAATGAGCAGGCTGATCTCAAAAAAACCTGGACTTACATGAGCTGATGCTGAGTGAAGTGAACAGAACCAGGAGAACATTGTGCACAATAATGGCTACATTATTCGATGATCAACTGTGATAGCATTAGCTCTTCTTAGCAATACAATGATCCAAGATAATTCAGAAGACTCAGAAAATGCTCTCCACATCCAGAAAAAGAACTATGGAGTCTAAATGCAGATTGAAGCATACTATTTTCACTTTATTTGTTGTTTATTTTCTTTCTTGTGGTTTTCCCCTTTTGTTCTATATCTTCTTTTACAATGTGAGTAATATATAAATATGTGTAACATGATTGTACATATATGACCTATTTCAGATTGCTTGTCATCTTGGAAAGGGGGGAGGAAAGGGAGAGAGGGAGAAAAAGTTAGAACTCAAAATCTTACAAAAATGAATGTTGAAAACAATCTTTACATGTAATTGAAAAAATACTATTAAAAACAAATAATACTACTGTTACTGTATTTTTTGGTTTTACTCATTTTGCTCGTCATTATTTCTTGAAAATTCTTCCTTATTTTTCTAAGATCATCAAGCTTATTATCACAATTATACACCACAATTTGTTCAGCCATGCCCCAATTGATGGTCATCCCTGCAATTTTCAGCTCTTTGCCTCCACAAAGAGAGTTGCTATAAGCATTTTTGAACATATATTTTCTTTTCCTTTTTTCCTAATAATCTTTGGATATAGCCCAAGTAGTCATATTGCTGGGTCAATGGGTATAGATAATTTAATAACTCTTCTAGATTCCAGATTGCTCTCCAAAATGGTTGGATCATTTTGTCATTCCACCAACAATGAATTAGTGTCCTAATTTTTCCACATCCATTTATGCATTTGCCACTTTCCCTTTCTATCATTTTAGCCAATCTGGTAAAATTATATCTCAAGATTGTTTTAATGTGCATTTCTCTAATGATTTAGAGAATTTTATATGACTATAAATTGTTTTGATTTCCTCATCAGAAAACTGTACCAGAAAATGTAAGCCTGCCTACATATTTGAAAGATCACTAAGATTCAATAACCCCCCTAAGTTAAGTGATATTATGCTAAAAAAGCAACTGAAGAACATTTAAAATGAATATCAGAGTAGTGTTGATTAATATAAAACAAAAACTTACAAAACCTAAAGGCTTTTAGAAAGAAAGGATTTAGAAAGAAGGGGTCAAATTATTAGTTAAAATTAACTGGAGAATATATCTTATAAGAAGTCATGGCAAGTATACAAACATTTCCACATATGTACCAATCACTGTGCTGTGTTAGGTATACAAAGAAAATAAAAATAAATAATCATACAGATATATAGAGATAGAGAAATAGACAGATACATAAATGAATTGTCCCTCTTCTCAAGGAGCTCATAGTTTAATGAAGGAGACTAGATGCCAACAACTAGTGCAAATGAGATACACACAGGAAAAACTGGAGATAATTAACAAAGGGAAGGTACTAGCATTAAGGAAGATCTGGAAAAGCTTCCTGTATCATGTAGGTTTTAGCAGAGATTTGAAGGAACCCAGAGAAGCCAGAAAATGGAGATAAGGAAGGAGGGAACTTCAAGAAAGGGAAAATGCCTGGTAGTAACATGAAGATTTTTTGGGAGAGGAATATCCAAGAGACCAGTGTCACTGGATCAGAGTAAATGGAGCAGAGTAAGGTGTAAGAAGACTATAGGGGCCAAGTTATGAAAGGATTTGAATGCCAAGCAGAAGATTTTATACTTCATCTTGGAAGTTACAGGGAGATGCTGGAGTTTATTGATTAGGAGGGTAATATGGTCAGGCCTATTCTTTAGGAATATCAATCTGATAGCTGCATGGTCTCACTAGATCAGTGAGACTGAGTTACTGTAATAGCTTAGGCAGTAGAGGGCCTGTACCACAGTGGTGGCAATATCAGAGGATAGAAGAGGGAATATACAAGAAATCTTACAAAGGGAGAATTGATAGGATCATGTAGGAGACAGGATATAGTAGGATGAGAGAGAAATTGAGAAGTCAGGAATGACACAAAGGCTGAGAACCTGGGTATTCCTGGGTAGAGCAGGTGGTCCCCTCAATAGCAATAAAATTTTTTTTTTAAAAAGGGAATTGTTAAGGGAAGAGGAAGATAATGAATTCAATTCAATTTAAGATATTTATGGGACATCTAGTTCAAGATATATAATATATGCATTTGGAGATGTGAGACTGGAGGTCAGTAATGTTAAGGCTAAAATTCTAGCTAAACTGTCTAAAATATTTAATGAGTGGTCGCCAATAAATTATAAGCTTTAGCAAGAGTTAGACTTTTAAGCATTTATTAAGGAGAATAAGAATTTGGTAAAGAGAGAGAAAGGCCTAGATTCCTATCTATTAAAGGGAGAGCACATTTCTAGCTCCGCTCTCCACCAGAGTCCAGATGAAAAAGCGCGAGAGCGAGCGCCAGTCTCTTCCTTCCTCCTCCCACTAGCCCGCGTCACTTCCTGACTCCTGGTCTTGCCCTCAAAGACCTTCGCTTCATGGGCAGAACTCTTCTACAGTTAAGTCTCCAGCAGGTGGCGTCATTCCAATCATTACAGTCCCCCCTGTTGTTCCTCAAGAAACAAAATGTTTCCTTGACGGAACAGTAAAAACAATATAATAACTATTGCTAACTAATAATATGTGAACAACAATATAGAAAAGGAAGAGAGGAAAGTTTTGTCCAGAGGGGTGATTTTTTTTTGTCCTCATGAACCGACGCTTTGACATTAGTCTTGCAAAGGGAGGGCCTCTGCAGAGAATACATATTACAGATGGTGTATATTATAACAGAAAAAGAAAAGAGAAAAAAACAAAACAAAACTATTCATTTAAAGTCTCTGAAAGTCTTTTCTCAGATGTCCTCTAGGTGTAGTCATGGAATGGAAGTCTTTTCAGGGGTTGAGGTATGGATGCTGGTAATCAGCCAGGAAAATTTCCTACAAAATTGAGCTTAACACAACTTTAAAATAGCTTTGTCAATAATCAAATCAAACAATGAAAGTTCTCAAAAACATGTCTAAGGGAATTCAGAATCTTAGTTGTTACACATGAAACATATAATAAAACAAAAATTGAACCATTCTTTAAAATTATAATATTACTATAGTCCCCCCTTATGGAGGGTAATTGAGAAGACAATTGCTGCGATATTAATTATTAAAAAATAATTTTTTATCTTTGTTTCATCACTTTTTTGCATCATCTGCCTAATTATCCTCATGCCATTATGAGAAATTAAAAATCTAATATAATTGGTAACAGGTGTCAAGGCCAAATTCAACACTGTATTTTATCATGACACCTGAGATAATTATGGGGGTTACCATAAAAGAACAGAGAAATGATGGGATATGAGCATTCCCACACTTGAGCAGTATGTACTGTCCATGCAGTATGCCAGGCTTAAAATAGGTGGATGGAATATATGTCCATGCCACCGAACATATTGGAGGAAACTGAGTCAGACTTAATCAGATGCATGGGATTGAGATGTCCATGGCATCAGGCATATAGGAGGGAGCATAGAAGCCAGGTGTAGAAGTGAGATGGGTGGGATCAATACTTCCAGCCATCTGTACAATATTGTGGGGAAAAATAAAATAAAATATGAAACCAAGAGAATCCAACCTCAACATTTGTCAAAAGCCGTTCCCTTGGCCATACCTTGACTTCATGCATGTCTCCCCTCATGTGACAGTTCAGTGTCTGCTCTTGCGTGTATTCCTCTTGTGATTGGATGGCATCTTGGCCAACTGGCATCTGATAACTCAGAATAAAGGCAATTAATGTCTTAAATGATAAGTTCCCATAATCCAAGTCTCATATGATTTAAAAATTGAGGATAATAAATGATTGCAAAAAATGTGAATACATCTTGACTCAGAACACAATATATAATTATGCAACAATTTCAAATAATACCCCTTTTTTAAAAACTTAGTATACAATTACTTTTGTGAAAAATCTGAATATATTTAAATACAAGTTAAAGCATAACAGAATCTCAAAGAAAACTTTTTTTTTGAAAAAAGAAAACTTTTACAAATGTTCCCCTCTTTTTTTTTGGAATATGCTTATTAAAAATAATACTTCTAGAATCAATTTACACTTGCCATGGCAACCAATTTGCCAGGGAAATGCTTTAAAGAGTTTGATCAAATAATCAGTTGAGAAAAAATAATAAAAACAAACAACTCAGATATGGGAGCACAATACTCCTAGAATTAACATTGTATTATGAAATCAAAACCATGTTTCAAAATTAGATAGATGAATGAATAGAAGAAAATACACGTGGAATAATAAAAGACAATGAAATTCAAACTAGGGAAATCTAAATGAATATGAATTTAATATTAATAAGAGTACTATAAAATATAAACTTGATCACATGACTATAAAAAGCTTTTACAAATATTCTCCTTGTTTTAAAAACTAAGTATAAGACACAATCTCAAAAGCATGAAAATCTCTATGAAAATAAACCCATACCATTAATTTCAAAATGTATATATAATAGCATAGAAATCCTATGTAACCTCTGAACTGACATTAATACTCTGAGTGAATTCAGAACACTTTTGATTCCGATATCTAAAATCCCCAACACTCATATCAATACCTTGCTGCTTACTTCTACATTTCTGTAAAATATATACCCTTCCATGGCAAAAGAAGCAGAGTCTTGAACTATGTTGATTGTCATTCTTATTCAGCTTAAAGTTTTTCTTCTTTTAAACCCCTCTATATTGTCTGTCGGGCTTTTCACCATACAAACGCTTTATAAGATTACTAATTAAAGACAAAAGCAGGTTAGCAAAATTATGAACAAATCAAGCATATCTGGAATTTAAAGGGTTTTCTAAAGTTGTCTCAGAAGCACAGCCAGGCTGGGGAAGGGCTGAGCCTGAAGCTGCAAATGTAGTTAGAGAAAGTTGCGCATGAGCATTAGATTTCTGGACTTCCCAGGCCAGGGAAGCAATGGGCTTGGCCATGGGAGGAGTAGAGGGTGGGGTCTGGAGAGGAGGGGAGGGACCAGAGCAATTTGAATCAGACTTGATTTTGAACTCAGGCCTGGATTCCTCTTCCCCCACTTTGCCTCCAGGTGCTAGGGGATTAAAAGCTTCAAGAGGGTGGGTCATTGCCTCCAGGCATGCAAAATTAGAGCAACAATTAGTGTTAGAACTGGGAAAAGCTGCAGGAATCTCTTCAGGTTTCTCTGAAAAAGCATGGTTGGGAGAGGGAGAGATATTCCTTGTGTGAGTAAGTTGCTGGCTCTTTTAACAAAAATAAAAAGAAAAATAGAAAATCCACAAAAACAAAGCATTAACATGATCTTATCTCCCATTTGTCTGGTTAAACAGACTAAAATCAAAAATAGGGTAATTAGGGAGTTTAAAAGTTCCATTCGAAAAAATTTAAAGGGGAAAACACAGCCAGTACACCAGTACTTAGTAGGGGAAATTTCTTACCCAACCAGAAGATCAGAAGACTGAGGTTTAGCTTTCCTCTTCGTGGTCAGCCATCTGTTAAGGCTAAAATTCTAGCTAAACTGTCTAAAATATTTAATGAGTGGCCGCCAATAAATTATAAGCTTTAGCAAGAGTTAGACTTTTAAGCATTTATTAAGGAGAATAAGAATTTGGTAAAGAGAGAGAAAGGCCTAGATTCCTATCTATTAAAGGGAGAGCACATTTCTAGCTCCGCTCTCCACCAGAGTCCAGATGAAAAAGCGCGAGAGCGAGCGCCAGTCTCTTCCTTCCTCCTCCCACTAGCCCGCGTCACTTCCTGACTCCTGGTCTTGCCCTCAAAGACCTTCGCTTCATGGGCAGAACTCTTCTACAGTTAAGTCTCCAGCAGGTGGCGTCATTCCAATCGTTACAGTAAGTTAGGAATATATAGGTAGATACCAGAATCATTTGATGATAATTGAATTCATGGAGGTGATGATAAATAGTACAGAAAAGGAAAAGAAGAGAGCCCAAAATAGAGCTTTGAGCTGGCGGATGTGACCTGGAAATAGATCCAATGAAGGAGAATGAGGAGAAAATAATGTCATGAAAATCTAGAGTATCAAAGTGATTAGGGTCACCAATTAGTGATTAGGGTCACAGTGTCAAAGACTGAAGAGAAATAAAGAAGAATGAGGACTGAGAAAAGATCATTATATTTGGCAAATATATCATCACTGGTAATTTTGGAGAGATCAGTTTCAGTTGAATGATGCAGTCCAGAGAATGAAAGGAAAGGAAGTGGAGGCACTGATTAGGAAGAATTTTGAACTGGGACCTTCTGAAAGAGGGTAAGAACATACACAGAAGAAGTGTGTCTTAAATAGGGATACTCTCTCCCTGGAGTTAAGTATTGTCAGGAGAATGTACTTGATTACTGTCTCAGATTGTATTCAAGTTGGATTGATAGACATGGTTTTAATAGGATATGCAAAACATGACAAATAGGGAACTTTGAAAGATTAAAAGGACATGGGAAGAAATGGCAGTCAGTTAACACATCATCATTCTTATCCTCCAATGCTTGTTAGATTTGTAAAAGTAAGGTAGCACTCTGTTGGGGTTAGCCTTTGGGGCATTTAAGTAGCATTTCTTCTCAGTTTTGCAGTTTCAGGGATTAAGTTGTGCTACAACTATGTACTATAGGGTTTCCTGGACCTGGAAGTGGCAAGACGTTGGGGTAGGCAATTCTACTATCTTGATTAACCTATACAGTCACAACAATGAGATTCACTGATAGTTCCAACAGTGCTCTTCAGTCATATTGTGACAACTATTGAGGGTAAACCCCCTGTCTCCTGCTCCCACTTTACTGGAAGAAGTAAGTATGTTTAAAATAACATACTAGATTTCTGAGCTGTGGTTTCATCCAGCTAAGGAGACCAAAGATGGAGGAAACAGGCCAGGTTTTGTTTTTGTTTTTGTTGTTGTTGTTGTTGTTTTGTTTGTTTGTTTGCTTAGGAATTAGAAGTTCAAAGTTAACATACTGTTAGACAATTATTTATTTATTTATTTGTGGGGCAATGAGGGTTAAGTGACTTGCCCAGGGTCACACAACTACTAAGTGTCAAGTGTCTGAGACTGGATTTGAGCTCAAGTCCTCTGGAATCCAGGGCCGGTGCTCCATCCACTGTGCCACCTAGCTGCCCCTTTATAAGACAATTTTTAAACAATGCTTTTATTAATTTTGAACTTAAATATGAAAAGACAACCCCCCAACATTTTCATGTACACAGCACAACACAAAAAGAGGATTCATTATGAAACCTCAAATGTCCATTTTGCATTATTTACTTTTTTTGAAAAACTAGTAAAAACTACACATTGTTTTTAAAGCAACCCTGTTTTTATGTACATCTATTTTCTTTTGTTCTCTGCTGTACATTTTTTTCTCCTTGACTTCCCATCCCACAATATAGAAGACATATAGACATGCGTGTGTACACACATACATACATATATATATACATGCACACACATATACATACATATACATACACACACATACACGCACACACACACACACACATATAAAACCATACTATACATACTACTATTTATCAGTTCTTTCTCTGGAGCTAGACAGCATCTTCCTTCACAGGTCCTTTGTAATTGATTTGAACTCAAAATACTTAGTCACTCACAGTTGTTCTTAGAACAATATTAGTGTTGCTATTTACAATATTCTCTTATTCTGCTCATTTCACTCCATTATTTCATGCATCTTTCCATGTTTTTCTAAAATGAACCAGCTTATTAGCTAATACTTATGCATCATTAAAAAAAAAAAAAAACCTTACACACATGATCTCTATTAAGACTTTTAATAATCCTGTCAAGTAGTTCTTATAGGTGTTTCTATCTCTATTTTACAAATGAGTATGTTGTCTCAAAAAAGTTAAGTAATAGTTATACAGAATGTAAGCATCAGAGACTGAATTTAAACCCAAGCCTCTCCTGACTTAAAGTTCATCACAATTTCTATTACATCACACTGTGTCTAGATGGCATATGCAGTGCAGTATAGTGTAGAGTAGTATAGTATATGGTGTGCCTTGGTATGCTGTGATGTAAAGAGCACTTACTTGGAAGGCAGGAACTTTGAATTTAATACAGCTACTACTACTACTAATTACAGCACCTTTCTTCTCTTCATTATTTCCTATTTAGCTTGCATAGAAATTATTTGTACCTAGTTATTTGTATGTGGTCTTGTGATTGTGAGCTCCTTGAGGGCAAGGACTATCTTTTGACTGACTTTGTATCCCCAGCACTTAGTGCAGTGTTTGGCACATTGTTGTTCATTTCTCAGTCAAGTCCAACTTGACTTTAGATAAAATTTTTTTAAAAATTCAAGGGAGCAGAAGAAAGTTCTCAAGATACTAGAGTTGTGTGTCATTTTCCTCTCCAGCTCATTTTATAGATGAGGAAACTGAGGCACACAGTAGTAACTTGTCCAGAATCACACAGCTAGTAAGTGTCTGAGGCCAGACTTGAATTCAGGAAGATGTCTTTCTGACTCCAGGCCCACAACTCTATCTTACCACACCACTTAGTTTGACACATAGTAGGTGCTTAATAAATGTTTATCTACTGTCCGAACTTGGTCAAGTTATTTTATCTCTGAGGTCATGTAATTTTACTCCTTCCTTTTCTGTAAAATGAAAAGATTAGACCATATAATTTGTAAGGTCACTCTTAACATCTTACATCTTATATACATATAATTAAAAGTGGATGTGTATGTCTGGCATTTCTATAGGAGTAGCCAAGGTTTTTTTTTTGGGGGGGGGGCTGGGCAATGGGGTTAAGTGACTTGCCCAGGGTCACACAGCTAGTGTAATGATTGAATGATGCCACCTACTGGAGACCTTGCTGTGGGAAAGCTCCACCATGAGGAAAATGCCTCAGAGGCATTGTGGCTTTTCCTTGGCGTCAGGAAATGACATTTGCTCATGGGTGCTGTCTATCAAGGCTACCAGCCAATCAACTTGAGGAGCCTCCTATGGTCTGGGAGGAGACAGGAAGGAGGAAAGGGAGCCTGCGCGGAGAGCTCTGGGGCTTTTGGGTTCCTGACTTGATGTGGTGGCAGCAGAGGACTTCACAGGAAATTTGAGGAAAGATAGGAATGTCAGGCTGTCGGAATTCTGTTCTCAATCTTTTTCTTTCTATTTTCCAATAAACCCTTAAAACCTAAACTCGTTTTGTCAGTGATTTTAGTCAGTTTCCCCCAAAACTGGGGGAACAGATTAGAATCCACATTTAGAATCTTAAATTACACAGTTTGGCTGACCACGAAGAGGAAAACCGAACGTTCATCTTCTGATCTTCTGATTGGGTAAGATTTCCCCTCCCCTGTCTCTTTAAATTGGAAAGTACTATCAAGTATAGGCTGTTTTAAATTTCAAATGGATCTTTTAAACATCCTAAGTACCCCTTTTCTAGCTTTACCTTCACTAATCAGAGATGTTGGCCAGTTGAATTTGAATATATTTTTATTACTCTTTTTGGTTTTGTGGTGCTTTGTGGTGTGGTATGGAGAATTTGGCATGCCCTAGATAATATTAGAATAAAAATGATTCCCCGGGATTCCCCATTAGGAAAGCTACTTATGGATTGGAATGAGGGAAAACTTAGACTAAATAGAACCATGACCAGAGGAGGGCTTATCAGACTGTGTTTATGTGGCATGAGGAATTACAGGAAGAATGGCCCAAATATGGGTCATTTGATCCCAAAACATTGAAGCATTTGCAAAGAACCCTAAGTAGATGTCCACCCTGAACATTTACATTATTGGAAAATCTGGCCAGAGCAAGCGAAAATTATCATACTAAAAATATAAGACGAAGAAAATCCAGACCCCAAATTGACAAGCCTAAGCTTGTAGACATGGCCTCCCAAATCTCCAAACCTGAGATTGAATGCAAGGCCGTTCAGACTGAAATTCCAAATGACCCAACTCTTATTCCCTCGCCCTCTACTTCCTCCATGCCAAACAAACAAATAAAGAAAGAAATAAATGATTCCCCTGTAGAGGAGACAGAGAAAGTAAGAATTTTTCCTCTTCAAGAGATCCTCACCCATGGTCAAAAAGGTACTATATGTAAGCTCAGACAATACACACCTTTTACACCCAAGGATTTGGCTTTATGGGGACAAAGCACTCCTAAATTTGATGAAGATCCCACATCAGTTATCAGGCAGTTTAGAGCAATTTTTAGAGCATATCAGCCCACTTGGAATGATGTTACTGACCTTATGGAAACAATATTGTCCCCAGGAGAAAGAGCAGATATAGTAGCTGCAGCAAACAGCCTGGAAGCCACGGGAAAGGTTGATATTGGGTGGCCTATTCAAGACCCTGACTGGGACCCCAATAACCCTAAGCATTTTGATATGTTGAAAGATGCAAGGGAAACATTGCTGAAGGCAATGGAATCCTGTATTAGAAAGACTGATAACTGGCAAAAATTTATAGATACAGTTCAGGGACCTGATGAGAGACCTAATAAATTTTATGACAGGCTGTGTAAGTATGCCAGGCAATATGCTAGACTAGACCCATTAGATGGTAGAGATGCCCATATATCTGCTCTCATTTTGTAAACCAGTCCTTACCAGAAATTCGGAAATATTTTAAAAAGCAATGTCCTGGTGGAATAGTTTGAGTCCTGACAGACTTAAAGAAATAGCAACATATATTTACGAAGGAAATGAGAGAGAAGAAAGGAACAGACAGTACATTTTAGCTCCAGTACAGGAAACAACAGGGCAGAGAAACTGGAAAATTGAAAATCGTTATCAACCCCCTAAATTTTGTGAGTACTGCAAAAAAACAAGGACACTTCTTGAGGGAATGTAGAACTAGAAAACAAGACCTTAAGAGGACAATGACCGAGAGCCTTGAGGAATTCTTTGGGGAAATCGAAATAATTTTGGAAACTTTATCAGAAAGGAAACAACCGGAGTAATTATAGGCCTTATTACAGGCAAAATCAAAATGGATATAAATCTTTTCAGGGGGATACAAAGAGACAGTATCAGAATAACCGTAGACCCTATCAGGGAGGAACAGAAGGACAGAACCAGAATCAGGGTAACCATGGACTCCCTCAAAGGGGGGCACAGGATTGACAAGAGGAAGGGGAGGAATGGAACAAAGATAATGAAAGCAACATATTCCCAGATCCGGGTTTTTTGAATGCACTTGTGGCAGTCCATTCACCTCCCCAGAGTAATGAACCTCATGTGACCCTCAAAGTAGGGGACACGTATTATGACTGTTTGCTAGACACAGGAGCTTCTAAATCAGTTTTAGTAAGCAAACCAGATGCTGAGTGTAGACCTGTAGGATTTTTGAATGTAGTAGAAGTCTCAGGAAAGAGCCAGAGAGTGGCAAAATTGAATCCTCGCATGGTATCTATGGGGCCCTTAACAGTGGAACATTCGTTCTTACTCATGCCTGATGCCCCTGTAAATTTATTAGGTCGTGATCTCCTTTGCAAGCTTAGAGCAACCATATCTTGTGCTCCAGATGGGGCTGTCTCCCTACAATTGCCAGAGGATACCGTTCATTTATTACCAATTTTACTTACAGAAGCTAAAGGAACAGTAGGGGAAGTACCCAAAATTCCCTCTGACATTCCTGAGTCTTTATGGGCCTCATCCCCTAATGAGGTGGGGCTCCTTAAGTCTGCCATGCCTGTTACCTTTAAAGTTAAGGGGGGACCACCCCCCTCCATTCCACAGTATCCATTGTCTAGGGAAGCAATAGAAGGGATCACCCCTATAATTGAGGCTTGAAAAGCCAGGGTATTATTATTCCATGTCATCACTCTCCATGCAATACTCCCATTTTGCCAGTTAAAAAACCCAAGCCTGGGCCAGATGGTAAACCTGTTTATCGTTTTGTGCAAGATCTTAGAGCACCTAATAATTATGTTATCCCTAGACATGCTATAGTGGCTTCCCCTTCTACCATAATTTCTTCCATTCCCTGTGAATCTACATGCTTCACAGTGGTAGACCTCTGCTCTGCCTTTTTCTCCATACCAGTACATGAGGACTTTCAATATTTATTTGCTTTCACCTGGAAAAATAGACAGTGGACCTGGATTAGACTCCCACAGGGATTTGTAGACGGTCCCACATTATTTTCCCAAATTTTACAGCAGGATCTGGCCTCCATTACCTTTAAAGGCTCCACACTAGTACAATATGTTGATGACTTACTTTTAGCCTCCCCTAATACTGAAATTTGTCAAGAAGATAGCCGTCACTTACTACTAGAGCTGCACAAGAGAGGCCACAAAGTGTCCAAGTCAAAGGTACAATGGTGTTTGCCCCAGGTGGAATATTTAGGATTTATTCTGGCTGCTGGAACTCGCTCTGTCGCTTCTAAGTGAGTCCAGGCCATTCAACAATTTTCTGCCCCCTCTACTAAGAAGCAATTAAGAGCCATTCTGGGAGCAGCTGGGTACTGTAGACAATGGATACCCTCTTTTGGTGAAATTACTAAACCTCTCATAGCTCTAACAAAAAGTTCTGTCCCAGACATTTTACAGTTGGATCCCCAGCATCTCTCAGCCATAAAAGAATTAAAACGGGCCTTGTTATCAGCACCTGCCCTAGGACTACCAGATTATAGTAAGCCTTTCACTCTCTTTGTGCATGAACAAAGGGGGGTGGCTTCTGGAGTTCTAACTCAATCACTGGGGCCTAACCAACGCCCTATAGCCTACTATTCAACTCAGCTGGACCCTGTAGCGGCTGGAGCACCACCTTGCCTTAGAGCAGTGGCGGCCACAGCCCTTTTGGTAGAAAAAGCCTCTGATTTGGTCCTGGGTAACCCTCTAACTGTGCAATGCCCTCACGAAGTGGAGGCTCTCTTACTACGTCACAGGACACAAGCCTTTTCAGATCAAAGGCTGGCTAAATATGAAGTAACCCTGTTAGGTAATGAGAATATCACTTTAAAATGCTGCACAGTTCTTAATCCAGCAACACTACTCCCTAACTTACCATTCTCGGGGGAACCGTTGCATGACTGTGCTTCTTTAGTTGATATGGCTGAAAAACCCCATGATGATCTTTTTGATACACCTTTAGAAAATCCTGATCTTGTCCTCTATACAGATGGTTCCTCATTTATGAGAGAGGGAACCCGTTTTACTGGAGCTGCTGTAGTTTCTGATTATGAGACCCTCTGGGCAGCTTCTCTGCCTTCCCATTTTAGTGCACAGGCTGCTGAACTTGTGACTCTTACACAGGCCTGTAATATAGCCAAAGATAAGAGTGCCACCATTTTTACTGACTCGAAATATGGCTTTGGCATATGCCACTTTATTGGTATGATTTGGCGTCAATGAGGCTTCCTAACATCCTCGGGCAAGGCTATTGCCAATGGGGACCTTATCAAGGACCTCTTAGATGCCCTGAAACTGCCTTCTTCCTAGCCATTGTACATTGCCCTGCCACACAGGGAATAGTGATCCTGTTTCAAAGGGGAATGCACGAGCTGATTCTGCAGCCAAGCTTGCTGCATTAGAAGCTCCTGAACATGTATTTAACCTTTCACCTTCTGAGGATATTCCTTCCAATCTAACCTATGATGATTCTGAAGTAGAAAAGTGGAAAAAGAAATTTAAGGCAAAACAGATCAATGGCGTCTGGGTGTCTCTGGAAGGTAAGCCACTTCTTCCCTGGAAATTCTACACCAGGTATGCCTCTCTGTTTCACAGAAAAGGTCATTTTGGTACACAAGGTATTGTAGACTCTATTAAGAGAACCTGGATAGCACCAGGTGTGACTAACACAGCATCTTGAATCTGCTCGGGCTGCTCCACATATCAGTCTTATAATCAATATGCTTTTAAGGCCAAAACTTATGGAGGGCGTCCTCTAGCATATATACCCTTTGAGCACTTGCAAATTGATTATATTACGATGCCAAAAGTGGGACATTATAAATTTTGCCTTGTTATAGTTGATCAGCTCACTCGGTGGGTGGAGGCCATTTCCCAGCCCCGGAGCCACAGCTGCCTTTGTTGCCAAATTCTTCTTAAAGAGATAGTATCCGTCGTTTTGGCCCACCAGCCCACATCGATTCTGACAAAGGCACACATTTCACTGATTCGATTTTATCCAAATCTACTCTTTCTTGAGAGTAACTCAAAATTCACACGCCCTACCATCCACAAAGTTCAGGCCAAGTCGAACGTATGAATAAAGAGCTTAAGAGTATGATTGGCAAATTATGTACTGAAACCCATTTGAAATGGTCTGATGTTCTACCATTGGCATTATTCTATCTACGAAGTAGACCAAGAGGAGAACTTCATATATCTCCTTATGAAATGCTTTTTGGTCACCCTCCTATCCAAGCTAAAACTTTTCCCCAGTTTATACATCACTGGTGGGAGGTGATACTTCTGTTGCCTCCTATATACAGGAATTACAAACCAGGCTATGTGAACTCCATGAGGCAGGAGCTGTGGTCCAGGCAGGACCATTAGACTTTTCATTGCATAACTTCAACCCAGGAGATAAAATATATGTAAAGAATTTTCAGAGAACCAGTGGAACCCAACCTGCCTGGGAAGGACCTTTTCAGGTATTATTGACAACTCCTACTGCCATTAAAATTGGTGAAAAAGACTCATGGATTCATTGTTCTCCTGTAAAACCTGCACCATTCATAGGTGAAGAGATTTCAGATAGACCTGAGGTAAAAACCCTAACGATAGCAACTGTTAAAGAGCAAAGAGAGTTCAGAGGAAATAGGCAGTTCCCATTTGATAATCCCACTGATCAGTTAAATGCTTTGGGACTCAGTCTTCATAAAGTATCAGGAGACGGAAATTGCCTTTTTAGGGCTTTAGAAGGTCACTGTAGAAATCATCTCAGACACAGACAAGAAGCTGCTTCTTATTTGATTAACTATAGATAAGAGTTTGAGTCTTTTAGAGTAAATGACTCCCCTTTTGAAGAATATGTTGATGAATTAAAGAAATTTGGAAAGTGGGGAGGAAATGATACAATTGTAGCATTTGCTAAGCAGCATCAGCTGAATGTGGTAGTTCATCAGTTAAATCAGCCCTTATTGAAAATCAGTGGCACAGACAAAACTGATGCTAGAGAACTCCACATTTTCTACCATAAAGAACATTATGACAGCATTAGAAAGATCAATGACAATTCAGAAACCCCTGCCACTTTGGCATGCAGAGAATTGGGGAACCAGTTAAAACAATGTGGCATACCCCAAACTCTAGCAGCTTAAATACCTTAAAATTTAACAAGCATTTCCTTCTACAGGCAAAAGCACTTGAAGCACATGGCCCAGTTTCTGGCCCACCTCAATTTCCCCCACCCTTTTCCCTACCCTATACCTATTTTTTTAATTCTTTTTGTTTTTGTTTTGTTTTCTTTGACTTTTGAAAGTCACTGAAAAGACCTGGAATTCACCACGACCTTTAAGTTCGTTAAGAGCACAAAAGGGTGCTTAGCGAATCTTTTGCTTTTTATTTTTGGTTTTTGGTTTTGCTTTTTTTTTTTTTTTTTTGACTTTTGTTTCTTTTGCTTTTCTTTAAAACCTGATTTTGTAAACTAAGTGACTTTTCAAAGACATTATAAGTATATGCTGTGGGTGAGGCCATTGGGCCTCAGAAACTACCAGAATTCTTTTTTTTACTCTCTCTTTTTGAGAGAACCATAAGTTCTAATGAGTTTTTCTTTTTCTTTTCTCCTTTCTCTTTTATGTTGTTCTGTTTAACTAAAAATGACCAGGAAGGGTTATTGGAACCCTATTGCTTGATACCTCACTGAAAACAGTGAATATTGAATCTTGCTAATTGAAGTCTTATTTCTTTTGATAAATTAATCACCACTTTCAGTATCTGCTACTGTTATACTAGAGAATTCATGTATAAGATGATGTGGTTTACTTGCTAAAGAAGATTATATAATAATGTCTATATAATCAGCTATTTACATTCATTTATTATTTATATGTCATTATACTCTGGGTATCGTTGGAATTATTGTATATATCACTAATATATTCTCAGTTATGCAGCATAGCACGCATTTTTACCATCATACTGTCTTTGGTGAAATTAATGAGATTTCAGAAGTATGGATACTTATTTCAGAGACTAACTTGCTGTGATTCTGATGCAGGCCTGGAGAGAATATATGTGCAACAAAAGGAGAGACAGGTATACGTAAGTCCATGGTTTGCTTATGATGGTGGACTATGTAGAGCACAATTACTAGGCACAGTCCAGTATTCATCCTCTTTCCCTCCTAATTTAACCTAATTTAACTGAACTTATTTATCTTTTTTATCTCACTCAGTTGAACTCACCTGTGGCCTAGCATAATCACTGGCTGTCTCGGAACATGAGATATGGTATGATAACCTTTCCATAACATTTTCAGGTGTCATGAACACATACTAAATTTGACTTTGATCCAGACACATGGTGGTAAAATGTGTTACCCATTGCATAACTACCTCAACCCTTTATTAACAGTCTAAGGATATTAAGGAGGGAATGTAATGGAATTTATTAATTTGATCATTGACAATGCTATGCTGTTTAGTAAAAATACAGCAATTCAAACAGTTAAAGAAGATAATCCAGCTTTCCAGACCAGAATCCAGAATCCAGCTTTCCAGACCAGAGTCCAGAATCTAGTTTTTCCAGACCAGAATCCAGCTTCCTCCTGATGACATCTTACCACTTCAAGAAGACAAGAGAAATCAGAGACTCTATATGAACTGTTTTGTTTTGTTAGTTTTTCCTATCTCCTTTCTGTTATAATATACATCATATGTAACATGTACCCTCTGCAGAGGCTCTCCCTTTACAAGACTAATGTCAAAGCGTCGGTTCATGAGGACAAAAAAAAAAAATCGCCCCTCTGGACAAAACTTCCTCTCTTCCTTTTCTATATTGTTGTTCACATATTATTAGTTAGCAATAGTTATTATATTCTTTTT
This sequence comes from Dromiciops gliroides, assembly GCF_019393635.1. Classification (NCBI taxonomy): domain Eukaryota; kingdom Metazoa; phylum Chordata; class Mammalia; order Microbiotheria; family Microbiotheriidae; genus Dromiciops; species Dromiciops gliroides. Next base: position 570,121,717 of record NC_057861.1, on the reverse strand, counting down.
ACTGTTCCATCAAGGGAAACATTTTGTTTCTCGAGGAACAAAAGGGGGGACTGTAATGATTGGAATGATGCCACCTACTGGAGACTTGCTGTGGGAAAGCTCCACCATGAGGAAAATCCCTCAGAGGCATTGTGGCTTTTCCTTGGCGTCAGGAAATGACGTTTGCTCATGGGTGCTGTCTATCAAGGCTACCAGCCAATCAACTTGAGGAGCCTCCTATGGTCTGGGAGGAGACAGGAAGGAGGAAAGGGAGCCTGCGCGGAGAGCTCTGGGGCTTTTGGGTTCCTGACTTGATGGTGGTGGTGGCAGAGGACTTCACAGGAAATTTGAGGAAAGATAGGAATGTCAGGCTGTTGGAATTCTGTTTTCAATCTATTTCTTTCTATTTTCCAATAAACCCTTAAAAACCTAAACTCGTTTTGTCAGTGATTTTAGTCAGTTTCCCCCAAAACTGGGGGAACAGATTAGAATCCACATTTAGAATCTTAAATTACACACTAGTAAGTGTCAAGTGTCTGAGGCCAGATTTGAACTCAGGTCTTCCTGAATCCAAGGCCAGTGCTTTATCCACTGCGCCACCTAGCTGCCTCTCAGGAGTAGCCAATTTAAAATAATTGGGCAGATGACATTATTTTCTGTACCTGAAATGTGTACAAGAAGACATGGTCATTTGTGACAGGAATAACTTAAATCAAATGATCTCATTTCAAAAATAAAACAAAAAATTTGAGAAACAGTGCTAAACCATACCTCTGGGAAGCTTCCAACTTAATAAAATCTGGGGTGCTTAAAATGTACTCATGCAAGTGAAATAGTTATATGATTTAGACCGTGATCTGGAAATGCACACAGACTTATGTTGCAGTCATACGACAGTATAGACTAATAATAATCCCCAAAACTCATAAATAAACATTAACTAGGAACTTAAACATACATTCAACCTACAGTATAGTTTTCATTGTTATGCAGTGCTAAAGCCTGACAATTCATTCTCTGGTTTTTGTAACCCACCACATTTTTAAAAAATGGATAAATTTGGTGTTTTTATAATTTAAATTTTTTTGTTTTGAACTTCTTGAATGTCAGAAATGATACTTTATATTAAAAAGCAATGGTGAGCTATTACAGTTTTAATTGAATGTTAAATTGAACATAGTACATAGTAACAGCTTGATTTGAGAACTTCCTTCTGCTCCCTTGAAAATTTTTTAGAAAATTTTGACACCCTTTTATTTTTATTTGTATTATTATATTTTATCACCATCAACTTTCTCTCACAACTTTCTTCTATATCCTCAAATTAAAAGCAAAGTTTTAATCTTTTAAAACTATTTTATCTTGTAGATTTCAATTTATTCACATTTTTTCATCATAATAGGAGTGTTTTGGTTTTTACATATCTTCAAACTCTGTTCCTAGACTTTGTAATAGGACCATTTCTGCCTGCTTAACACTCTTGGATGATGTAGTTTTGATCAAACTTATTAACCTTTTCAAAGTTCTTGTCCTTTCAATGTGTCTTTACCTAAATTTTTCTCCAGGTTCTGCTCATTTCATGCTTTTTCAGTCCATCCTACTTAGGATCTCTGTAATCATCTCTATTATTATTTTTTCAGGGCAATGAGGGTTAGGTGACATGCCCAGGGTCACACAGCTAGTAAGTGTTAAGTGTCTGGAGGCTGGATTTGAACTCAGGTCCTCCTGAATCCAGTGCTTTATCCACTGCACCACCTCGCTGCCCCTTCTATTATTTTTAAGGTCCAATGATATTTCATTACATTCATATATTACAATCATCAAAGAAGCAATGTATGGCACCCCCCCTTAGATTCTTGTACTTTCCTCTCCACCCTTGTAATTTCCCTTTCAGGATCAAAAGTTTGTTTACTTGTGATTAGTCCCCTCTCCCTCCACATCTTCATTTGTTCCCCTGTTTGAGTTTGTGTGTTCACCTTTATTTTTTGTCAACTTTCTTTTTACTATTTTAGATAAAAATGGATTCATCCTTTGCCCTATTCCCCATTCCTTCCTCCATATTTGTACCATCTTCGCACATACACATCAATTATTAAAAATAGTAAGTTCTACCACTTTTTGTTTCTACATTAAATGTATATTTTTAAACTTCCTTTCTCTTTCCTCTTTCCCCTCTTAAAACTCCTAGAGAAGAAAAAAAAGTTATACATACTATATTTCCAGAAAGCTATATGAAATCTGTTCAGATTTAGTAGAACTAGAAGGCAAAGGAAAGAAAGAAAGAATCCACTGGTCACTTCCTGAAATGAATTGCAAAAGAAAAATCCCAGGGAAGGCCATAAACAAAATTTAAAGCTTCCCCAAGAGAGAAAAAATACTTAAAGGATCCAGAAAAAGCATATTAAGTGTCAAGGAACTGTGGTCAGGATCATGGAAGAACTGGAAACCTTTACTCTAAATAAGAGGAGATCTTGAAACACAATGTTCCACAGAGCAAAAAGTTAAATTAAAATATTAAAAATTAAAATCAAGAATGACTTACAAAGTTGAATATAATCCTACAAGGCAAAATGGATTTTAGTGGGAACAGGGAAAATTTCAAGCTTTTCTTATGAAAGATCAGACTTCAGGAGGAACTTAATAAAAAGACCAGATACCAAATACAAAGCCAGAGAATCTAAAATGGGACATTTATTTAAGCAATTGGAAGAAGCTGGATGTAGTGCTAATTTTTTTTTTTTTTGGTGAGGCAATTGGAGTTAAGTGACTTGCCAGGGTCACACAGCTAGTAAGTGTTTAAGTGTCTGAGGCCGGATTTGAACTCAGGGTACTCCTGACTCCAGGGCCGGTGCTTTATCCACTGTGCCACCTAGCTGCCCCTAGTGCTAATTTTTTAAAAGGATAATAAGAAAAAAAAAAAGCATTCTTTCAGAGCAAGAATGGATGGGTCAAAGAACAAATTAGTGACATGAGACACTATTTCATAAAAAAAAAAAAGAACAATGAAACAACAGATCAAATTTCTTTAGGAAGCATGGAAAATAATTAGTAGGGGGGATTTATAGATTGTTTCTTTTTTTTTAAAAAAAATTTCTACTTGTATTCGCTCCTTTAAACCAATGACAAAAGTCAGATTTGGCCTCAAATTCCCAAACCTCCCAAAGCACAGGAATATTTCTTTCTTCTTTTTTTTTTTTTTGGCAAGGCATTGGGGTTAAGTAACTTGTCCAAGGTCACACAGCTAGTGTCAGGTGTCTGGGCTTGGATTTGAACTCAGGTCCTCCTGAGTACAGGGCCAGTGCTCTATCCACTGCGCCACCTAGCTGCTCCCAGGAATATTTCTTTATGGAGGAAAACAGTGAGTTGAGAGAAAGAATAAGAAGGTAACAAGCAAAAGTACAATAAATACAATTTAAAAATCCCTAATGGGAGATTAAAGTAGGGACAGCTAGAAAGGTTTTTCTCTGTCTCTCTGTCTCTCTGTCCTCTCTGTCTCTCTCCCTCTCTCCTTTTCTTTCACCATGGAATGCTTTCCTATTGATTCTGAAATCCATTAGACTAGCTTTTTTTTTTTTAAGTATATTTACCTTGGAACAATACAAGTAGACTGTCTCTTTTGTTTTTGCCCTTATGCTAACTAAGGCCAATATGTCCCTGTGGTCTTCTCACCTGGGAAGATCCTGCCACCTGTGTGGTTCTTCCAGTCCTCCTCAAACCTCCATTTTAAGGGAAGGCTCAGGCCAGCCCTGCTCACTCTTTATTCCTCCCCAACCTCCATTCCTGGCTCTTCAGTGTTTCTTCACCACTTCCCAATAACCTTCTCACCTTGGAAGGTTCCCCTCCCTTCCACTATGGCCCTTTCCTTTGATCGGTCAGTTCCTTCCAGAACCTTATTTTTGTTTTGTTTTGCTTTGTTTTGTTTTTATAGGATTTTTACTTCCAATTTTTTTCCACTCTCCCTTCCCTCCTCCCTCCCCCAAATGGAAAGCAATCTGATATAGGTTAAATATGTACAATCACATTAAACATATTTCTGCATTAGTCATATTGTGAAAGACGAATCAGAGCACAAGGGAGAAACCTCAAAAAAGAAGGAAAAAAAAAACAGCCCCAAATTAGAAACAGTATGGTCCAATCTGCATTCAGAATTCACAGTTCTTTTTTATGGATGTTAAGAACATTTTCTATTATGAGTTCTTTGAAATTGTTTTGGATCATTGCACTGCTGAGAAGAGCCAAGGCTATCACCACTGTTCATCACATAATGTTGCTGTTACTGTGTACAATATTCTCCTGCTTCTGCTCCTCTCAGTCAGCATCAGTTCATGTAAGTCCTTCCAGGTTTTTCTGAACTCCTCCTACTCATCATTTCTTACAGCACAATAGTATTCCATCACATTCATATACCATACCTGTTTAGCCATTCCCCTATTGATAGGCATTCCGCGATTTCCAATTCTTTGCCATCACAAAGAGAGCTGCTATAAATATTTTTGTACATGTGGTCCTTTTTACTCTTCGATGATCTCTTTGGAATATAGACCTAGCAAGTGGTACCTCTGTGTCAAAGGGTATGAACAGTCCCATATGCCCTTTGGGCATAATTCCAAACTTGTCTCCTGAATGGGTGCATCAGTTCACAGTTCACCAAACAATGCATTAGTGTTCTGATTTATCCACAGCTTCTTCAAAATTATAATTTTTCCTTTTTTTTGTCATATTAGACAATCTGATAGGTGTGAAGTGGTACCTCAGAGTTGTTTTAATTTGTTTTTCTCTAATCAATAGTGATTTAGAGCATGTTTTCATTTGGCAATAGATAGCTTTGATTTCTTCATCAGAAAATTGCCTGTTCATATCCTTTGATCATTTTTCAATTGGGGAATGACTTAAATTCTTATACATTTGATTTAGTTCCCTATAGGTTTTAGAATGAGACCTTTATCAGAAATACTGGCTGTAAAAATTGTTTCACAGCTTTCTGCCGTCCCGTTCTAATTTTTGGCTGCATTGCTTCGGTTGTGCAAAACATTTTTAATTTAATGTAATCAAAGTCATCCATCTTCCATATCATAATATTCTCTATCTCTTGTTTGGACACAATTGTTTTACCCTCCATAGGTCTGAGAGGTAAACTACTCCTTCCTCTCCTAATTTATCTATGGTATCACCCTTTATGTCTAAATCTTGTACCCATTTTGCACTTAAGATGTTGGTCTATGCCTGGTTTCTGCTATACTATCTTCCAGTTTTCCTAGCAGTTTTTGTTAAATACTGAGTTCCTATCTCAGAAGCTGGAGTCTTTGGATTTAGCAAACATTAGATTACTATAGTAATTTACTACTGTGTTTCATCTAACCTATGACTAACCGATTCCATTGATCCAACACTATTTTTTAGCCAGTACCAAATAGTTTTGATGACTGCCACTTTATAGTATAGCTTCAGATTTGGTACGGCTAGCCTACTTTCCTGTGCATTTTTTTTTTATTAGTTCCCTTGATATTCTTGACTTTTTGTTTTTCCAGATGAGTTTTGTTATTATTTTTTCTAATTCTATGAAATAATTTTAGGTAGTCTGATTGGTATGGCACTGAAAAAGTAAATTAATTTAGGTAGAATTGTCATTTTTATTATATTAGCTTGGCCTATGAGCAATTAATATTTTTCCAGTTATATAGATCTGATTTTATTTGTGTGAAAAGTGTTTTATAATTGTGCTCTTAGAATTTCTGTGTTTCTCTTGGCAGGTAAATTCCCAAGTATTTAATACTATCTACATTACTTTAAATGGAATTTCTCTTTCTATCTCTTGATGCTGAGCATTGAAATGCTAATGATTTATGTGGGTTTATTTTATATCCTGCAACTTTGTTAAAGTTGTTGTTTCAAGTAGTTTTTCGTTGAATCTTTAGGATTCTCTAAGTATCCTTCATATCATCTGAAAAGAATGAAAGTTTTTGTTTCCTCCTTGCCTATTCTAATTCCTTTAATTCCTTTTTCTTTTCTTATTGCTAAAGCTAACATTTCTAGTACCATATTAAATAATAGAGGTGATAATGGGCATCTCTGTTTCATCCCTGATCTTATTGGGAAGGCCTCTAATTTACCCCCATTATATATAATGTTTGTTGATGGTTTTAGGTAGATACTGGTTATTATTTTAAGGAAAGCTCCACCTATTCCCATGCTCTCTAGTGTTTTTAATAGGAATGGGTGTTGTATTTGTCAAATGCTTTCTCTGCATCTATTGAGGTAATCATATGGTTTTAGTTGGTTTTGTTACTGACGTGGTTGATTATATTAATAGTTTTCCTAATGTTGAACCAGCCTTGCATTCCTGGTATGAATCCCACCTGGTCACAGTGTATTATCCTGGTGATCACTTGCTGTAATCTCCTGCTAGTTTTATTTAAGACTTTTGCATCCATATTCATTAGGGAAATTGGTCTGTAAGTTAGAAAATACTTTTTGCAACTATAAGGGAAGAATTCATGCCTAAACTGGAGAGGGAGAAGATCATGAAAGATCAATGGTTACTTTTTAATTACATAAAATTAAAATGATTTTTAGCTGACAAAACCAAATGTAATTCAAATAGAAGGGAAGTAACCTACTGGCGAAAAATCTTTGGATTAAGTTTCTCTATAAAGTTCTCACTTCTGAGATATACATACAAGGAGCTGATACAAATTTCTAAGAATCCCAATTAATAAATGTACAAAGGATATGGACAAGTGATTTTCTTTTTCTTTTTTTTTTGTTATCATCACATGAAAATTAACTTATACCCACACCTTCTGTCTTTGTATTTCCTTCTATCTGGCTTAATAAAGCTACAGTTCTTAAGAGTTACAAGTATCTTCTTCCATGTAGGAATGTAAACACTTTAACTTATTGAATAGCATGTTTTGGGTCTTCCCATCCTTCCCCCACCCCCGTTTTACCTTTAATGCTTCTCTTGAGTCCTATATTTGTAGATTGAATTTTCTGTTCAGTTTTGGGCTTTTCATTAGGAAAGTTTTAAACGTCCCCAATTTCATCAAATCTTTCCCCCTGAAAATTTATGCTTAATTTTGCTGTATATTCTTGGTTGTAATCGCAGTTCCTTTGCCCTCTGGAATATTATATTCCATGTCCTATGATCTTTTAATGTTGAAACCTGACAGGTCCTGTGTAATTCTGATCATTGCACCTTGATATTTAAATGGTTTCTTTGTGGATGCTTGGAGTATGTTCTCCTTTACTTGATAATTCTGGAATTTGGCTACAATATTCTTTGGAGTTTTCCTTTTTTTTGGGGGGGGGTCTCTTTCAGGAGGTGATCAGTGATTCTGTCAATGACTAATTTTTCCTCTGGTTCTAAGACATTGGGGTAGTTCTTTTTGATAATGTCATGAAATTGGGAATCAATGAAAACATTACAAAAAAGAAGATAGCAGAGAGAAGCCAGCAAGTTGCCTGTGCTCTCCTTGGTTCCCTCAAAAAGAACATTAAATCAAGCCTGTGAATGGATTCTGAAACTACAAAACCTACAAAAAGACAGAGACACACAATGTTCCAACCTGAGATATTTAGAAGACTTCAGGAAAGGTCAGTCCTCACTCAGGCAAAAGGGGAGTGCAGCACACCTCAGCACAGCACAGCATGGAGGGGGGTCGGGGCAGTCAGCAAGAAGCTTTAGGCCCACAGCTAAGCAACTGAGGCACCTGGATCCTGGTTCAACAAGCTGATAGTGCAGCAGGCCAGTGGTGAAACCCACCAGCATCAGCCTGAGAGGGCAAGCTGCCAGTTAGAGGGCCACCCCAGGAAAAGTGTACCAGGCCTGGCTATCCCAGCATGCTGGGAGCAAGCACAGGGCGGTAAGAAATCCATAGGCCATAGAGGCCTCAGAGTAGATAAGCCAGTGACACAGCCCTATCTCCAACAAAAGAAGCTTGAAACAGTGACCCTGGTGCCCCAGGAACAGACCTCAACTTAAAAAAAAAATAAGCTGCAATATGAATAAGAAACAAAAAAGAGCTCTTACCATTGAGAGCTTCTGTGTTGACACAGAAGAGCTAAACATAAACTCAGATGAGGACAATACTCTCAAATTGCCAAGATGTGAAGCCTCAAGAGGGAAGATGAATTGGTCTCAAGACCAAAAGGCCTTCTTGGAAGAGCTCAAAAAGGATTTAAAAATCAATTGAGGGAGGTAGAAGAAAATAGGGAGAGAAATGACAGCAACACAAGAAAATTATGGTTTTTTGGGGGGTTTTTTGTTTGTTTTTTGGTGAGGCAATTGAGTTGTGACTTGTCCAAAGTCACACAGCTAGTAAGTGTTAAGTGTCTGAGATCAGATTCAAATTCAGGTCCTCCTGAATCCAGGGCCAGTCCTCTTTCCACTGTGCCACCTAGCTGCCCTACACAGGAAAATTACGAAAAATGTATCAGCAGCTTGGAAAAGGAAGAAGAAAGATTGGCCAAAGAAATAATTCCTTAAAAAAATGCATTTGGGGGCAGCTAGGTGGAGCAGTGAATAAAGCACTGGCCCTGGATTCAGGAATACCTGAGTTCAAATCTGGCCTCAGACACTTGATACTTTCTAGCTGTGTGATCCTGGGCAAATCACTTACCACTCATTGTCCCACCAAAAAACAAAAAGATGTACAAGGAATTTTTTGGATAGAGCACTGGCCCTGGAGTCAGGAGTACCTGAGTTCAAATCCGGCCTCAGACATTTAACACTTACTAGCTGTGTGACTCTGGGCAAGTCACTTAACCTCAATTGCCTCACTTAAAAAAAATTCATTTGGCCAAATGGAAAAGGAGGTGCATAATATCACTCAAGAAAACAATACCTTAAAAATTCAAACTGGACAGTTAGAAGCTAATGACTCCATGAATCAGTCAAACAGAATCAAAAGAATGAAAAAATAGAAGAAAATGTGAAATTCCTCATTGGAAAGACAACTGATCTGGAAACAGATCCAGGAGAGACAATTTGATAATTACTTGGACTGCCTTAAAGCCATGATAAGAAAAAGAGGTCCAGACACCGTATTCCAGGAAGTTATCAAGAGAACGGCCCTGATATTATAGAATCAGAGGATAAAATGATCATTGAAAGAATCCACCAATCACTTCCTGAAAGAGACCCTAAAAGGTAAACTCCAAGGAATATTGTAGTCAAATTACAGAATTATCAGGTGAAGGAGAAATACTACAAGGCATCCAGAAAGAAGCAGTTTAAATATCATAGAACCAGAGACAGGATTGCACGGGACCTGCAGCTTCAATATTAAAAGGATCGCAAGGCTTGGAATATGATATTCTGGAAGGCAAAGAAGCTTGGATTGTAGCCAAGAATCTATTCTTCAGCATAACTGAGCATTCTCTTTCAAGGGAAAAGATGGACATTCATGAAATAGGGGACTTTCAAAGGTTTCCTGATGAAAAGACCAGAACTGAAAAGAAAATTGATCTTTACATACAAGACTCAAGAGAAGTTTAAAAAAGTAAACAGGAATAAAAAATTATTCAATAAGGTTAAACTGTTTACATCCCTACATGGGAAAATAATACTTACTAACTCTTGAGAACTGTATATTATTTGGGATTATACACAGAAGGTATAAATATAAATTGTCTTTGATGTATAAAGAAAATCAAGGTGTTAAAAAGGAGTTTATGGGAGAAGAGGAAAGGGGAGGTGGAATGGGTTATCATGAATAATCAATAACTTTATCCAAGAGAATGACAATAATGAGACAGCATACTTAAAATCTATGGTATGCAGTCAAAGCAATGCTTAGGGGAAATTTTATATCTCTAAATGCTTACATCAATAAAAAAGAGAAAGTGGAGATCAATGAATTGGGCATGCAACTAAAAAAGCTAGAAAAAGAACACAATTAAAAAGCCCCAATTAAATGCTAAATTAGAAATCCTGAAAATAAAAGGAGAAATTAATAAAATTGAAAGCAAGAAAACTATAGAATTAATCAATAGAACTAAGAGCTGGTTTTATGAAAAAACCAATAAAATGGATAAGCCACTGGATAATTTGATTTAAAAAAAAAAGAAGAAAACCAAATTACCAAATAAAAAAATGAAAGGGGTAATTTTACCACCAGTGAAGTGGAAACTAAACCCAATAATTAGGAACTATTTTGCCCAACTGTATGCCACTAAATTTGAAAATCTAAATGAATGATAATTATGTCCAAAATACAAACTTCCCAGGTTAACTGAAGAAGAAAATAAAATCCTTAAATAAGCCCATATTAGAAAAAGAAATTGAACAAGCCATTAATGAAACTCCTTATAAAAAATCTACAGGGGTGAGGGTAGGTGTGCAGTAGAAAGAGCACCGGCCCTGGATTCAGGAGGGCCTGAGAGTCAAATTCGGAGCTCAGAACACTTAACACTTACTAGCTGTGTGTTGCTGGCAAGTCACTTAACCCCAATCGCCTCACCAAAAAAACAAAAACAAAAACAAAACAAAAACCCAACAACAACAACTATGGGGCCAGATGGGTTTATAAGTGAATTCTACCAAACATTTAAAAAACAATTAATTACAATACCATGCAAATTATTTGAAAAATAGGTGAAGGAGTTCAACCAAATTCTTTTATGGACACAAATATGGTGTTGATACCATGACCAGGAAGAGCCAAAACAGAGAAAGAAAATTATAGACCAATTCCTAATGAATATTGATGCAAAAAATCTTAAATAAAGATATTAGCAAGAGATTACAACAAATGATCACCAGGATAATACACTATGATGAGGTGGGATTTATACCAGGAATGTAGTTCTGGTTCAACATTAGGAAAACTATCAACATAATCAACCACATCAATAAGAAAACAAACCAAAATCATATGATTATCTCAATAGATGCAGAGAAAGCATTTGACAAAATACATCACCCATTCCTAATAAAAAACACTGGAGACCTTAGGAATAGGTGGAGCTTTCCTTAAAATAATAACCAGTTAGGGTGCAACTAGGTTGTGCAGTAGGATAGAGCAAGGGCCCTGGAGTCAGGAGTACCTGAGTTCAAATCCGGCCTCAGACACTTAACAGACACTTACTAGCTGTGTGACCCTGGGCAAGTCACGTAACCCAATTGCCTCACAAAAAAAAAAATAATAACCAGTATCTACCTAAAACGATCAGCAAGCATTATATATAACAGGGATAACTTAGATGTCTTCCCAATAAGATCAGGGGTGAAACAGGGATGCCCATTATCACCTCTATTACTAATAATTGTACTAGAAATGTTAGCTTAAGCAATAAGAAAAGAAAAAGGAACTAAAGAAATTAGAATAGGCAAGGAGCTAATAAAACTTTCACTCTTTGCAGATGATATGATTGTATACTTAGAGAATCCTAGAGAATCAATTAAAAAATTACATGAAAAAATTAACAACTTTAGCAAAGTTGCAGGAATATAAAATCATCAGCATTTCTATTCATGACACAACAAGTCCAGCAGCAAGAGATAGAAAGAGAATTCCATTTAAGGGAAACAGTAGAGACAATATAAAATACTTGGGAGTCTACTTGCCAAGACAAAACTCAGGACCTCTATGGAACACAATCACAACAACACTTTTCACACAAATCAAATCGGATCTATATAATTGGAAAAATATCAATTGCTCATGGATTGGACAAGCTAATATAATAAAAATGACAATTCTATCTAAATTAATTTACTTATTCAGTGCATACCAATCAGACTACCTAAAATTATTTTATAGAGTTAGAAAAAATAATAACAAAATTCATCTGGAAAACAAAAGGTCAAGACTATCAAGGGAACTAATGAAAAACAATGCATAGGAAAAGGTGGGCTAGCTGTACCAAATCTGAAGCTTTACTATAAAGCAGCAGTCAACAAACTATTTGGTACTGGCCTAAGAAATAGAGTGGAGGATCAATGAAATAGGTTAGGCACAGGTAATTAGAGTAGTAAATGACTTTAGTATGTACTGATTGATAAACCCAAAGACTCCAGCTTCTGGGATAGGAACTCAGTATTGACAAAAACTGCTGGAAAACTGGAAGATAGTATGGCAGAAACTAGGCATAGACCAACATTTTATACCTTATACTAAAATAAGGTCAAAATGGGTACATGATTTAGACATAAAAGGTGATACAATAGGTAAATTAGGAGAGGAAGGGATAGTTACCTCTCAGATATTTGGGAAAGGAGAAAAGTTTATGGCCAAACAGAGAGATAGAGAATATTATGACATGCAAAATGGATGATTTTGATTACATTAAATTAAAAAGGTTTTGTACAAACAGAAGCAATACATCCAAAATTAGAAGGGAGGACAGAAAGCTGCGAAACAATTTTTATAGCCAGTATTTCTGATAAAGGCCTCATTTCTAAAATATATAGAGAACGAAATCAAATTTATAAGAATCCAAGTCAGTCCCAATTGAGAAATGGTCAAAGGATATGAACAGGTAGTTTTCTGATGAAGTAATGAAAGCTATCTATTGCCATATGAAAAAATGCTCTAAATCACTATTGATTAGAAAAATGCAAAATTAAAAACAAGTCTGAGGTACCACCTGACACCTATCAGATTGACTAATATGACAAGAAAGGACAATAATAAATGTTGGAGAAGTTGTTGAAAATTTGGAAAACTAATGTATTGTGGTGGAGCTGTGAACTGATCCAACCATTCTGGAGAGCAGTTTGGAACTATGCCCAAAGGGGTATAAAGCTGTGCATGCCCTTTGATCCAGCAATACCAGTATTAGGTCTTTTCCCAAAGAGGTCAAGAAGAGGGAAAAAGGACCCACATGTACAAAAAATATTTATAGCTGCTCTTTTTGTGGTGGCAAGGAATGGAAATTGAGGCGTTGCCATCAATTGGGAATGTCTGAACAAGTTGTGGTATATGAATGTATGGAATGCTATTGTGCTGTAAGAAATGATGAGGCAGGCAGATGGACTTGCATGAACTAATGATAAGTGAGATGAGTAGAACCAGGAGAAAATTGTACACAGTATCAACAACATTATTGTGTTGATCAACTGTGATAGATTTGATTCTTCTCAGCAATACAATGGTCCAAGATAATTCCAAGAGGACTCATGATGGAAAATGGTCTCCAAATCCAGAAAAAAAAAGAATTGTAGAATCTGGATGCAGATCAAAACATACTATTTCTATTGGGTTTTTTTTGTTTGTTTTTCTTTTTGAGGTTTTTCCTTTTTGTTCTGATTCTTCTCTCATACGTGGACTAATGGAGAAATATATTTAATATGATTTTACATATATAACCTATATCATGTTACTTGCTCTCTTGGGTAGGGGGAGAGAGGTGAGGGAGGGAGAACAAATTTTGAAACTTGAAATCTTATAAAAACCAATTTTGAAAACTATCTCTAAATGTAACTGGAAAACAATAAAATATTTATGTGGAAAAATTACAAAAGAAGGTTGTCTAGCAGTACCAGATCTCAAACTGTATTATAAAACAGTGATTATCAAAACAATCTGATACTGGCTAAGAAAGAGAGATTGATCAGTGGAATAGAATACATACAAATTACACTATAGTAAATGACTATAGTAATCTAGTATATAATAAATCCTAAGATCCAAGTTTTTTAAACAAAAGCTCAGTATTTGACAAAAGCTGCTGGGAGGCCTGGAAAACAGTATGGCAGAAACTAGATATAGACCAACATCTCACACCGTATACTAAAATAAAGTAAAAATGGGTACATGATTTACGCATAAAGGTTGATACCATAAGCAAATTAAGAGAGTATGGAATCATTTATCTAGTAGAGTAAAACAAAATGTATAATGGATCATTTTGATTATATGAAAAATCAAAAGTTTTACCAAGGTTTCAAGGGAAGCAGAGAACGTGGAAAATTTTTTTGATACAAATATCTCTGATAAAGGTCTCATTTCTCAAATATATACAGAACTGAATCAAATTTATAAAAATACAAGTCATTCCCCAATTGATAAATGGTCAAAGGATATGAACAGGCAGTTTTTAGACAAAGAAATCAAAGCTATTTATAATCATATAAAAATGCTCTAGATCACTATTGATCAGAGAAATGCAAATACCTATTCTATTCCACTGATCTGAGGTATCACTTCATACCTATCAGGGTAGCAAATATAACAAAAACAGAAAATATTGGATGTTGGATGGGATATGGGAAAACTGGGATGCTAATCCACTGTTGGTGGAGTTGCGAAAAGATCGAATCATTCTGGACAGCAATTTGCAACTATGCCCAATGGGTTATAGAACTGTGCATATACCACTGCTAGGTTTATATCCCAAAGACATCCCTGAAATGAGAAAAAGACCTATTTGTAAAAAAAATATTTCTAGCAGCTCTTTTTGTGGGGGCAAAGAATTAGAAATCAAAATGATGCCCATCAATTGGGGAATGGCTAAACAAGCTGTGGTATATGATAGTGATGGAATATTATCATTCTATAAGAAAGGACAAGCAGGATGATTTCAGAAAGGCCTGGAAAGACTTCTATGAACTAATGTATAGTGCAGTGCGCAGAACCAAGAGAACATTGTTCACAGAGACAGAAATATTGTTTGATGAAGGATTGTGAAAGACTTAACAATTCTCAGCAATACAATCCCCAAGACAATCCTAAAGGACTAATGATGAAGCATACTCTCCACCTCCAAAGAAAGAACTGATATTGATGGAACACAGACTGAAGCATGATATTTTTCACTTTCTTTCCTCTTTTTTCTTTTATTCGTTTGTTTTTATACAAACTGACTAATATGGTAATGTTTTATATAATTGTACATGCTTACCATCTTAGGGAAGGTGGAAGAGAGGGAGGGAATGAGGGATAAAAATTGGAATCCAAAACTATAAATAAAAATTTTTATTCATCTTAAAAATGAATAAAACAAGGATATTCATTATCAACCAAAAATTTTTTTAAAATGTCATGAAATATGCTGTGCAGGCTCTTTTTTTGATCATGGTCCTCAGGTAGTCCAATTATTGTTAGGTTATCCCTCCTGGATCTATTTTCCAGGTCTGTTGTTTTTTCCTGAAGAGTTTTTTTATGTTTTCTTCTGTGTTTATATTCTTTTGATTCTGTTGTCTCATTGAGTCATTAGCTTCCATCTACCCAATTCTGATTCTTTTTTTTTTAATGTATAAGGTATTTTATTTTTTTCCGTTACATGTAAAGATAGTTCTCAACTTTTGTTTATAGAAGCTTTACAATTTCAGATTTTTCTCCCTCCCTCCCCTCCCTCCCCCCTCCCCTAGACAGCAGGTAATCTGATATAGGTTATGTCTATATATCTCTATACATATAGATATAGATATATATATATATACACACATATATATATACACATAATAACATTAATCCTATTTCTGCATTAATCCTGTTACAAGAGAAAAAATCAGAGCAGTGATGCAAAACCTCAAAATAGAAAAAAAAAACACCAGTACCCAAAACAAAAGAAATAATATGGTTCAATCAGCATCTATACTCCACAGTTCTTTCTTTCTTTTTTTTTCTTGGATTTGGAGATCCTCTTCTATCATGAGTTCCCTGGAACTCTTCTGTACCATTGCATTGGTGAGAAGAATATAGTCCATCACAGTAGGTCAACACTCAATGTTGATGATACTGTGTACAATGTTCTTCTGGTTCTGCTCATCTCACTCATCATCAGCTCACGTAAGACCCTCCAGGTTTCTCTGAATTCTTCCTGCTCATCATTTCTTACAGCACAATAGTGTTCCATTGTATTCATATACCACAACTTGTCCAGCCATTCCCCAATTGATGGGCACCCCCTCAACTTCCAATTCCTTGCTACCACGTAAAGAGCAGCTATAAATATTTTTGTACATGTGGGTCCCTTTCCCCCCAATTCTGATTCTTAAGGAATTATTTTCTCCAGTCAGCTTTTGCACCTCTTTTTCTATTTGCCCAATTGCATTTTTTAATGACTTGTTTTCCTCAGTCAATTTTTGTCCTTTTTCTAAGCTATTGACTCTTGGATAATTCTTATTATTTCTCTTCCCAATTTTTCTTCTACCTCTCTAATTTGGTTTATATAATCCTATTTGAGTCATTCCAAGAGGGTTTTTGGTCTTGAGACCAATTCCTTTAAGGCTTCACATGTAGGCATTTTGACATTGTTGTCCTCCTCTGGGTTTATGCTTTGATCCTCCCTGTCACCATAGTAATTTTCTATGGTGAGGGTTATTTTCTGTTTTTTATTCATGTTAAAGCCTCTCTTGTACCTTTTAAAGTTGAGTTCTATTCATGGGGTACAGTGTGCACTGTTCCAAACTTCTTTTGGTGGGGTCCAGGGGTCCAGGGGCCCAGGGCCCATTCACTGGCTTTCTGCTCTGAGACTTGTAGCTTGCTCACTGCACTGGAGTAGCCTAGTGTATTGGGGCCTATTGGGTAGCAGATTACCCAGCTTGTAGATTGTCTTCTGCATTTGGGCTGGGGGCCTCACATCTGGCTTCCTGTGACACTAGCTTGCTGAGCTAGAATCTTGGGTCCTTAGCTGCTGATCTGTGCTGTGACTAAGAGTTTTTTGCTGGTTTGCCCAGACATCCTCTGCACTGAGCTGTGCTCATCATCACTCAGATGAAAGAGACCTTTCCTAAAGATCTTCTATTTTATATTGTTGGAAGATTGTTTTACTCCATCTTTTTGCAGGTTTTGCAGTTCCAGAATCTGTTGAGAAGTTTAATTTAAGATTGTTTCTGAGGGAAATTTGGAAGAGCTCAGGGAAGTTCCTGGTCTCACTCTGCCATCTTGGCTCTGCCTCTGAAACTCTCTGACAGGCAATTTTCACTAATAATTAGAGAAATGAAAATTGAAACAACCCCAAGTTTCTATTTTCTGTCCATTATATGGGCAAAGATAACAAAAAAGGGAAAAAATGTTAGGATGTCCAGGGTAAGATGAAGGAAAGCACATTGTAATGAAATTGTGAGTTGGTCTAGTTATTCTGGACAAGAATTTGAGACAATACCACCAAAGTAACTATATTGTGCATACACTTTTACCTAGTTATACAACCACTGGGCCTAGGCTCCAAGGAGGTCAGATAAAAATGAAAAAATACCATAAATGTTATATTAAAAAGGTACATGTATATTTATATCAGGTCTCTATGCTACAGAAAATAACTGGAAGCTGTGTGCATATCAATTAGGGAAAGGCTGGACGAATTAAAGTATATGACTGTAATATAATACTATTTTGTCATGTATAATTATGAAATGAGGGGGCAGCTAGGTGGCACAGTGGATGAAGCACTGGCCCTGGATTCAGGAGGACCTGAGTTCAAATCCGGCCTCAGACACTTGACACTTACTAGCTGTGTGACCCTGGGCAAGTCACATAACCCTCAATGCCTTGCAAATAATAATAATATAATTCTGAAAAGAATGTTTAGAAACTTGGGGATATCTTTATCAACTGTAGAATAGCAAATTATACAATAGCAGTATGAAGATAAACAAGTAAGAAATCTGTTCAATCCAATGACCAACCAGGATTCCAGAGTACCTATCATGAAGCATGCTACAAACCTACCAACAGAGATGTGATTAGACTCAAAGTGCAGGATAAGACATATATTTTATGGTACAAAACTTTGTCTTCTGTCATTATGCGTATGTGTTACAAAAGTTTCTTTTTTTTTTCTCAATGGAAAGGAGGGGCAAGTGAGAAAGAAAAAGGAAGCTTGGGTTAACAAAAAAAAGCAGAGAAAGAAAAGAGGGTATTTGAAACATATTTTTGAAACAAGAATAAAACAGGATTCAAAGACAAGGAGGACTGGTTTGAAAACAACATACTAAATTTATTATGTTCTTTAAAATAAAAGCAAGTTGTACATAGTAGAAATTCACAGTTTCATGCACAACCCTCTTCTTCCCTGCCTTTCTGTTCTACTGTCTATCTGATAGTGCTTACTTTAGACAATGTTTGTTACATTCAGAATAATAAGAATGGGAAAAAAAACCAAACACACAAAAAACACTATTGTCTCTATACTTCATGGTGCTTCTTTTCAATAAATCTCTATGACATATTTCATAATATTAGTATTAGTCAGAGGCATTTTTGTGGGGAATTCAAAAGGTATATATAACCAAATATAAGGGAAAGAGAGGAATAAGTATTTATTAAGAATATACTATGTACCAGGTGCTGTGCTAAGTGATTTTTACAGATTTTAATCTCATTTTACCCTTACAGCAACCCTGAGAGGTAGGTGCTATTATTATCCCAATTCTAAAGTTAAAGAAACTAAACAGAAGTCATGTGCCATGCAGCTGGTTTAAAGCTGGATTTGAGCTCAGATCTTTCTGACTCTAGGCCCAGAACACTATTATTTCTCTACATTCTCTACCCATATATCATAAAAGATTAGAGTTGGAAAGGACCTTAGAGATTATCTAATCCAATATTCAATTATATTGTTCAAGGCATATGAGTATGTTGGGTGAGAAGCTGGGCTCACTATGGCAGAGTAAGGATACTTATGCAGCCTCATATAATTACAAGTGTTAATTCCATACAACCTGGACACATCTAGTGAAACAAATCCTTTGAGACAACCACTTCATTTTATAGATGATTTAGTTGTGCCCCAGAGAAGTGAAGTTATTTTCCTAGTGTTTGTAGAACTTTATGTAGAAGATACAGAGGTCACTGCCTTTTGTGGAAAACATAGGACTGAGATTCAGGATTCCTAATTCCTTTCACTATATTAACATGACCCCCCCCGACCCCCCAAAATTATCTTGCCTTTTGGCTGTAGGAGTGTCCCACTTCCAGTTGAAATGGACAAGTTCATGAAACCCAGGAAGGTGGTGCTGGGCCTGTCTGGGCAGTACTCCAGGCACAAGATTGTCATCATCAAGAAAATTGATGATGAGACATCCAACAGGCCCTACAGCCATGCCTTGGTGGCAGGCATTGACCACTACCCTTGAAAGGTTACTGCAGCAATGGGAAAAAAGATTTCCAAGAGATAGAAAATTAATCCTTCATGAAAGTTTATAACTACAACCACCTCATGCCCACCAGATACTTTGTGGATATCCCACTGGACAAAACAGTTGTCAACAAGGATGTGTTCTGTCACCCTGCCCTAAAATGTAAGGTGAGAAGGGAGGTCAAGGTCAAGTTTGATGAGAGGTACAAGATGGGCAAAAACAAGTGGTTCTTCCAGAAGCTACAGTTTTAGAACTACTCTGTTGATCAGTAAATAAAATGTTTATTAAAAATGAAAAATATTATCTTGCAATTGTTCTTTAAAAAAAACCTGATATATATAAAACTGAGTTTACAAAACTGAAAAAACTAGGAGTTAAATAGTTTCTTCCTATTTATATAATCTTATCTGTGACTATCATTGTTTCATCTACGCCTTTATTTTTCCAGTTATTAATGTATTTCAACTAACTAAAAGTTAATAGTCATTATTAAAATCCTTAAACAAGACTACTTCATTGCTAGTATCAAAGAATATCATTGCTAGTATCAAAGCTTTCTTCTTTCAATATGATCAGGAACTATTATGGGACTAGAAGAGAGAACAGAGAGAAATGAATACATGTAGATACAATATCTAAATAACCAGTCTATTTTCTTTTTTAAAATGATTTTTAAAAAATCCTCTGTAGCTGTATCTAATTAATGTTCTTCACTAATAAGTTGGTGCTAAAAAGTGTAGACTTATGACTTAATTTTTTATATTCATCAGAATGCTGGCAAAAAAATTTCCCAAAATCAATTTACAAATTTCTCTTTAAAGAGAGCAACTGTAATAATGCACATTGTCATAGTACTTAATAAATGTTTATTGAACTTACTGTTTGACAGACATTCTGCTTTGTTGAAGAACAAGTCCTGCCAGAATAATTTAATCTTCTAGGTTACTATGACATGCCTTTTTAGATCAAGTAGATAGATTTTATCTGTCTAAACCTTAATATTAATTTTGACCATCTTACTTTAAGTATTTAAACTGGAAAACCCGGGGCAGCTAGGTGGCACAGTGGATAAAGCACCAGCCCTGGATTCAGGAGTACCTGAGTTCAAAGCTGGCCTCAGACACTTAACACTTACTAGCTGCGTGACCCTGGGCAAGTCACTTAACCCCAATTGCCTCACTAAAAAAAAAATTAAATTAAAAATTAAACTGGAAAACTGGGCAAATATGAACTAGTACATATACTTGCTTACAGTTTTGGTTATCAGTGAATCAATGCCAAACTAAAGAACCAAAATAATTCGTGTTTTGCCAGGATTTATTCTGAACTGGAACAGTTTAGCCTTGAACATTTACTATATGACTTATGTAGTATCCTGAACTTTTAAAGTGAAAATTCTGCCAAGTACCCTAAAATTATGTTTTCCCTCTGACAACTTGTTGAGGGGAATTTTACCTCTAGTTTTTTTTAAATTAAGAATCCCCAAGGCTGGATTGTCTAGTGAAGAAGAGGAATGAGCTTTTGAGTTGGGGTACAAGGTGAAAGAAATTATTATTAATGACCAATGATTTGGGGAGATCCAGAGATTCCCCCCTTTTTAAAGTCCTCATTTCAAAAGTCCAGTCTCTGAAGGACATTGCTGATCATAAGATTGGATTAACTTCTGTCAAAAAAAAAAAAAGAAAAGAAAAGAAAGAAACTGTCCTCTATAGAAAACAGAGACAGAGTGAAGCACAGGTATCTAGGTAACTACCCATTTTATTTTTGCTCAGCAAAGATAGACATACATGCATGGGAATCTCAAGAGAGACCCCAATATTAACTTGGGGAAGAGGATGTTTAAACAGCAGGGTCCTAGTTTTAGGGAATACAGTTAAGATTTATGGTCTTTTTTTCTGACAAGAGAGAGGTTTGTAAAATCAGGAATCTGCCACAGGTGCTGATAAACACTTGGGTTCCTCATTCTGTTTGAAATCTGACAGTTCAAGCCTTGAGTATGAACAGTAAGACAGGGTAGGGGGAGAATCTCTGTAGATAAGTCAATATGAGCTGAGCTGCTTCAGAAGGTCAACTCCTGGCCACTGAAATGGATTGTTGGTATGTCAGCTAAATCCTCTGGTTACCTGGATAACTGGGGGGCTCATGCAAATTAGGGTATCCCTATTTTCTACACTTCTTAATAATCTTGTTCAGACACCACCCATATAGAGAAGCCATTGTGCTCTACTCAGCTTTGAGGGGGGATAAATTCTTTAAATAGAATGCCCAAGGCAGAGGTGTCAAAGATAGGAATATCTTTGACATGTTATCACTCTCAGCCCCTCATTGTAATATTCATCCTCTCATTGTTAACCAATCAGAGTTGATTGCCAAGGACCCATTTTTGCCAAGAGCCCACCATGAATGTCTTTGGCATTTGAAAATGTCACTGCTAGGTGGCACAGTGGTTAAAGCACCGGCCCTAGATTCAGGAGGACCTCAGTTCAAATCCAGCCTCAGACACTTGACACTTACTACTGGTATGACCCTGGGCAAGTCACTTAACCCTCATTGCCCCATAAAAAAATAAGAAAAAAAGAAAATGTCACTTACCTTTTATTTAAAATTCTGGCATTATGAATAAAATGACTAATTACCCAGACACAGTGTCTCTCAAAGTTTTTAAACATCACAAAGGGTTGATCTTAGAGGAATTGGGGACTGATGATGTAACCATTGCTATCATTGAAGGAGTTAGTGAAAGCAACTGGAAAATGTGGGAGAAGCAGTAGAAAGGAATCACTTTCTGTTCTATCCCACCTCTCTTTCCCCTCACCAATGACAGTCCTTCTACTCCTACAGTATTTTCCTTTACTTGGGACTGGCTGAGCAGCAAGATATAATGGATACTTGGGTAGGGTTAAGGCAAAGGTAAAAATAAGGTCTTAGCCATCAATAAGCTGGGGAAGGAGAGGGAAGAAGGGAAGGGAATTCCAATAGGTAGTAGTGGGGAGGGAAAGGGAATTTTTGGGAAGTAAGGAAAGAAAGGAGAGAAAGAGTGAAGGAAGGGATGGGGGTATTGGAGGGAGAGAGAGAAGGAAGGAAGAAAGTCAGCAAGGAAGAGAGGAAGGAAGAAAACAAGGAAGAATGGAAAGGAGAGAGGGAGGGCGGAAGGAACATTTTTTGTTTACTGTATGCCAAACACAGTGCTAAATACTGTTGATACAAATACATAAACAAAGGCAATCAATCCGTCCCCTCAAAACACATATTATGAAAGGACAGATAACAGTAAAGTCAAGGCCAGGAAGGGAGGGAACTTTGATAGGAAAGTTAGAGGGATGGTGAATTGGATTTAAAAAAAATTTTTTTTTTAAGTTAGGCAATTGGGGTTAAGTGACTTGCCCAAGGTCACACAGCTAGTAAGTGTCAAGTGTCTGAGGCCGGATTTGAACTCAGGTACTCCTGACTCCAGGGCCAGTGCTCTATCCACTATGCCACCTAGCTGCCCTGGTGAATTGGATTTTAAGGGGAAAAGATTGATATACCTGATTCAGAAACAATGGCACAATTGAATTGATAATGGTTCATGGTTCCAGAACCACAGGGCTGGAACCATAGTGTCAAAGAGGACATTGGAACTACAGAAGAGAGGTTTGGAGAATTTGGGGGTAGAAGCATTTTCCTGAAACAATGATATATAGAGGAAGTCACCAATTAGGACAGTGGGGCTCAAGAGAAGAAGTTCCTCTAGGCAGGCAAAGCTATGGACATGGTTGCGGAAAAGAAGTCTGGAGAGTGTAGAATATGACAACACATGCTTTTTTAAGGCAAATCAGGGCCCAACTTGTAGTTGACTGAGACAATCTTGCAGGTGGGACAGTGGCTACCTTTTTAACAAACCACCAAGAACTCAAAGGGAGAATGACCTATTATGAAGTGATTGCATAATTGGGAATGAGGAAGTCCTGGTGTTAGGGGTGGGACTATACCTTGTTATTTCAGGTTAAATGTTGGAATGATCATTTTGCAATTAACAGAAGGTTTATTTAGCCATAGATAGCATAGGCAAGATATTCAACAAGGATACTCCAGTACTTAGCTTGGGTAGACATAGTCCTAGTTGTCTCCATGTTGAAACATGTCTGGTCAGCAGGAGAGGGTGTGGTAACTTATATAATATTAGGAAATCTTCCAAGTCTGAAATTTCTTGACTCTATGTGGGAGGGCCTTTGCATGACCTTGGGTAATCAGGAATACATGTGTTAATCTGAGCAGAGGTCATCAGGAAACTACATCAAGGAATGTATGTGACTCCCTGATCCAATCAAATATCAGAGACAGCTTTGTCTCCTTGGGGTGGAGGTGGGGGAGGATTTCAAACCTATACCAAGGAATGTGATAGAGAAACCCTGGTAGATATTGATACTATTACATTTCATCTCATGTTGATAATATCCTATCAAACTTCAAGAGAAGTTCTTAAAGTGTGGTAAGATGACCCCTTCATGGAGTCCTCAAGATCAAAACTATTTTCATAATAATGTTAAGGTTTTAAAATTTCTAATATGGTAAATATCATTTAGCTATAACCTACATAACAATTCTTTTCGAAGAAAAATCTTCAATAAATTTTGTGGGGAATTGAGGATTAAATTAATTGCCCGGGGTCACATAGATAATAAGTGTTAAGTGTCTGAGGCCGAATTTGAACTCAGGTTCTTCTGAATTCAAGGCCAGTGCTTTATCCACTGCACCACCTAGCTGCCCCTCTTCAATAATTTTTAAGAGAACAAATGGTCCTGAGAACAAAAAGTTTGATAACCACTGTCAGAGCCTTCTACCATTTAAATGATTTTAGGCTCTTTATGGGACAATCTTCCTTGCATAGGCACTACTAATGGGGAAAAGGAATATAAAATATATTTTAAAAAAATATATTACATATTTTATAGCATATATTATATAGCAAAAACAAAATAAACATCATGCAACAATTTAAAAAATCAACTGTAATAGCCCTTCCACAAAGAAAAGGAGAAAACAATTTTGAAGAGAATAAAAACCCAGAAATATAGAGTTCTCCTCTCCCCTTCAGAAAGATTAAGTTTTAGAGTTCAATGATCTTGTCAATGGGTGATAATTCTTTGCAGTTCGCAGTGGATCTCCTCATGATAAACCAAGACAGAACCAAGAATATCAGGAACACAGCCTACAGGATGACATCTCCAGCACAGACACAGATTCTTACCCCAATGTAAGGTGGAGTAGCAACAGGAGTATCTTCCTTCATTTAGCTGAATTGACACCAGATGTCCTTAATGAATATCCTGGTAAATATCTTTCTCTTGCTATAGTTGAGAAGTTTCCATTTATTGTCTCCTGAATGACTTATGAGTGTTTCGTTTTGATCTAATGTCAAAGTTAAACTACCAGCTGACTGGTCCAAGTCAGTTCCAAGCAATAACTTTCCCCTATCAAAATGTGAGCTCCTTGAGATCTTGAGATCAGCTCCTATTTTTACCTTTCTGTGTATCTCCAGCACTTAAGCACAGTAGATTCTTCATAAATGTTTTTATGATTGGTTGATTGGTATAAATTCTGAGTCAGGTGGTCCCTAGATAGTTTAGATATTTTGTAGTTATTTTGAATGTTACTTTACATTTTTCATCTCTAAAGTTCTTTAAATAAGCCATCAAGTCATCTGCAAATAAGTGGTAATTTTGTCCCTATTTTTGCTTATGCCTCAATTTCTTTTCTTTTCTTTTTGTTTTTTTGTTTTTTGCAGGGCAATGAGGGTTAAGTGACTTGCCCAGGGTCACACAGCTAGTAAGTGCCAAGTGTCTGAGGATGAATTTCAACTCAGGTCCTCCTGAATCCAGGGCCAGTGCTTTATCCACTGCACCACCTATCTGCTCCTATTTCTTTTCTTTCTTATAATGATATGGCCAATATTTCCGGAACTATTTTATATAAAAGGTGTCGATGAACAAGTTTGTTTTCCCCAATGTCATTGGAAAGACTTTCAATGTTTTTCCTTACAATTCATGCTAGTTATTGATTTTAGACAGATATTGGACACATGTGTATGTTTGTGTGTGTGTGTGTGTATGTGTGTGTATGTTCTGTGCTTATGATTTCTTGATATAGTTCATAGTCAATTTTTGGAAAGATGTCATTTAAAGCTGAAAATGCAACTTATGAGTCACATTCAGTAATAAACGATATGTATAACTTAATTTTCTAAAATTCTATTCAGATTTTAAGCTTTGTTTTTATTTATTTTTCTGTTGGATCTGTGAAAGGGGTATACTGAGGTCCCTAAATATTAGATGAAAGCTTCATAGTAATTATTAGGTGTCATTTTGACAGTTCAGTTTCAATGTTGGGCCAAAATAAAGCACTCATAGGTCATTGAACAGTTAACAAAATTAAGACTACTTAGCCCTAATATAGCACAAATATTCAAAAAGGATATAGTAGCACTTACCTTCTATACAAGAATGTTCCTTTCCTCATGATGGAAAATACTCTTCATATCCAGAAAAAAGTGCTGTGGAATTTCAATGCAGAGTATTTTTTTGTTTTCTCTTCTTTTTGAGGTTATCCCCTTTTGTTCTGATTCATCTTTCACAACATGACTAATGTGAAAATATGTTTAACGTGATTGTACATATAAGTCCTATATCAGGTTGTTTTCTGTCTTGGGGAGGGGAGAAGGAAGGGAGGGAGAAAAATTTGGAACTCGCAATCTAATAAAACTAAATATTGAAAACTATCTTTACATGTAACTGGAAAAAAATAAAATACTTAATAGTATTTTAATAGACAAATAGTAATAATACTTAATAACTTAATAGTAATATTAACAGATTAAAAAAAAGAAGGTCCCTTTCATTTGCCTGTGTAAAAATGTCTGATTAACAGATATGATGTGGTGACTCATGGTTTTGGGATATCCAAGAACCCACTGTGGTGAACTCATAGGAGGACATATACAAGATGTAAACAGGATGCATAAGCATAGATGGGTTGCTATACTGGAAAGAATACTCATCCTGGAGAAATTATAAATCCATTGGACTGTTGAGGTATATTCATTCAATGTATTTTTTTTTCTGTTCAAGTTGTTAGAGCAGATTTTCTCACAGGCTTTCAACTGAGAATTTATAAAATTATTTTTAAAGAAAAACTATTGTAGCATAAAAATCTTTTAAAGAGAACTTCAAGTTCATCATATCATAATACATTATAATATATTAGAGTCATTAGTAATTATGACACAGAGTAGTAATAATTAATAACAGTGACATAGAGTAATTTAAAAAGTCATTCAATCTATTCAGAATTGCTTAGGCTTTTCCTAGGATGAAAACAGCTAGGGATTCCTTCAGAACTTGATACTGATTTCCTCAGCCTGTTTTAAAGTAAAAGAGAGATATCCACCAACTCTGAAAGGTACTCATGTAGTTTTGTTTTGTATGTCTTAGATGATCAGAAAATCACACCAAATAATCCAGAAACTAAGAAACTACAGCAAAGGAAACACAGCTTTTTTACCTTTTAGGAAAATCTAGCCTAACCCAAATTTCAGTTGGGGAATAGAAGAACCCTAGTAAAAATCAGTGCTGTCACATAACAGCCCATGATGGCAAAGTCCCAGGGAAATTCTAGAGGATTTTTTTTTTTACTATTTAAATGTTTTAGGGTTTTTACTGGACAAGCCTCCTGGCACAGATAGTACTAAAGGAAAAAGGATGAAGGAAAAAAATGAGTTTCCCCCTGACATCTCCTTCAAAAGCCATAAAGAAAAAAGAAAAATGTGAAGAACAAAAACTAGAAATACTAGTCTTTTCTTCTCCTCTTCAGGACTAATATTTCAGTTCACAATGCATCTCCGTATAGAAGGTAATAACAGTGAGTCAGAACAGAAACAGGGCTATAGCACAGATGATGACACTTCCGGAACATGTAAGAATTCTTTATCCCATGTCAAGGTCATCTGGGGCTAAGAGATCATAAGTTCGTTGTTCTAGGACCCAAGTTGACACATGCTTTTCCTACACTATGACCAACTTGATTGGTTCATCCATCACTTCCTTTCCCTATCTGGTAGCCATAGTACGGAAATGATACCAAATCTTTTAAGATTTAGTGGTCCATTTAGAGTTCTCTGTGACAGGGCTGCCCTCTTTTTCTGTAAGTACTAAGTAAGGGGGGGCTCTTTCTTATCCTCAGAAATATTACCAACTTACCTGAGGGATCCCTGTTTTCCAAGTAAATGTACATTCACTTAGTTATAATTAGTTATAATTTCACCTCCTCTATATTATTAGGGGGAAAAAAGACTCCTTCCAACAATACTACTTTTTAGTTCCCCAAGTTCTTTCTGAAAAGGACTGAACCATCCCAGAAGAGGGAAAGCTGAACAATTGAAGGGGACCTAAGGGTTTCCTCAGGGTGCATGAAGCCTTCTGAGAGTTAAGGACTTCAAGGCCCAGATGAATTTATACCAGCATAGGAATAAGAAAGGGCTGAAGAAAGTCTGTTGCAACTTATATCCAAAAGAAATCCATTATAAGCTTACTCTTCCTAAGAGTGAAAAAGAAACTGAATCCAATAAGCACCCAAGAACTTGTCTTTTGTCTACTGTGATGTTGGTTCATCATTAACATGAGTTCTGACATGTTGGACATGTGATTTGAGCAGTCAGGTGCATGATGACATAACCATTGATCAACAGGGGCAAAACTCTTGTTTTGAGATTTTACCATTTGGTTATAAGTTGAGTGCCACTCTTATTAGGTAATAAGAAAACCAAGAAAGCATCATATATATGTTCCTTCCCCCAGAACAATATGTCACCACTCCAATGTCCAGATTGGTAATGGGCCTACTATGACTTTTTTGTTATTGTAACAACTCCAACCTGATTGTCTAGCACAGGACATCTCTAATGGGTGCACAAAACCACAAACCACTAAATGAAATTGTAACGATTGGAATAACGCCACCTGCTGGATACTTACTGTAGAGGAGTTCTGCCCATGAAGGGAAGGTCTTTGAGGGTAAGACCAGGAGTCAGGAAGTGACGTGGGCTAGTGGGAGGAGGAAGGAAGAGACTGGCGCTCAGTCTCGCTCTTTTTTCCTCTGGACTCTGGCAGAGAAGGGAGCTAGAAATGTGCTCTCCCTTTAATAGATAGAAATCTAGGCCTTTTTCTCTCTCTTTACCAAATTCTTATTCTCCTTAATAAATGCTTAAAAGTCTAAAAAAAAAAAAAAAAGAATCTTCTGCCTCCTCTGGTGTTGATTCTTTTTTTTTTTTTTTTTTTTTTTTTTTTTTGTGAGGCAATTGGGGTTAAAGAAGAAAAACTTAAGCTGAATAAGAATGACAATCAACATAGTTCAAGACTCTGCTTCTTTTGCCATGGAAGGGTATATATTTTACAGAAATGTAGAAGTAAGCAGCAAGGTATTGATATGAGTATTGGGGATTTTAGATATCGGAATCAAGAGTGTTCTGAATTCACTCAGATTATTAATGTCAGTTCAGAGGTTACATAGGATTTCTATGCTATTACATATACATTTTGGAATTAATGGTATAGGTTTATTTTCATAGAGATTTTAATGCTTTTGAGATTGTGTTTTATACTTAGTTTTTAAAACAAGGAGAATATTTGTAAAAGCTTTTTATAGTCATGTGATCAAGTTTATATTTTATAATACTCTTATTGATATTAAGTTCATATTCATTTAGATTTCCTTAGTTTGAATTTCACTGTATTTTATTGTTCCATGTGTATTTTCTTCTATTCATTTGTCTATCTAATTTTGAAACATTGCAAGATGGTTTTGATTTTATTATACAATGTTAATTCTAGGAGTATTGTGCTCCCATATTCTGAGTTGTTTGTTTTTGTTATTTTTTCTCAACTGATTATTTGATCAAACTCTTTAAAGCATTTCCCTGGCAAATTGTTTGCCATGGCAAGTGTAAATTGATTCTAGAAGTATTATTTTTGATAAGCATATTCCAAAAAAAAAAAAGAGGGGAACATTTGTAAAAGTTGTCTTTGAGATTGTGTTGTGCTTTAACTTGTATTTAAATATGTTCAGATTTTTCAAAAAAGTAATTGTATACTAAGTTAAAAAAAAAGGGGTATTATTTGAAATTGTTGCATAATTATATATTGTGTTCTGAGTCAAGATGTATTCACATTTTTTGCAATCATTTATTATCCTCAATTTTTAAATCCATATGAGACTTGGATTATGGGAACTTATCATTTAGGACATTAATTGCCTTTATTCTGAGTTATCAGATGCCAGTTGGCCAAGATGCCATCCAATCACAAGAGGAATACATGCAAGAGCAGATACTGAACTGTCACATGAGGGGAGACATGCATGAAGTCAAGGTATGGCCGAGGGAACGGCTTTTGACAAATGTTGAGGTTGGATTCTCTTGGTTTCATATTTTATTTTATTTTTCCCCACAATATTGTACAGATGGCTGGAAGTATTGATCCCACCCATCTCACTTCTACACCTGGCTTCTATGCTCCCTCCTATATGCCTGATGCCATGGACATCTCAATCCCATGCATCTGATTAAGTCTGACTCAGTTTCTTCCAATATGTTCGGTGGCATGGACATATATTCCATCCACCTATTTTAAGCCTGGCATACTGTATGGGCAGTACATTTTCCTCAAGTGTGGGAATGCTCATATCCCATCATTTCTCTGTTCTTTTATGGTAACCCCCATAATTATCTCAGGTGTCATGATAAATACAGTGTTGAATTTGGCCTTAACACCTGTTACCAATTATATTAGATTTTAAAATTTCTCATAATGGCATGAGGATAATTAGGCAGATGATGCAAAAAGTGATGAAACAAAGATAAAAATTATTTTTATTAATTAATATTGCAGCAATTGTCTTCTCAATTACCCTCCATAAGGGGGGACTATAGTAATATTATAATTTTAAAGAATGTTTTAATTTTTGTTTTATTATATGTTTCATGTGTAACAACTAAGATTATGAATTCCCTTAGACATGTTTTTGAGAACTTTCATTGTTTGATTTGATTATTGACAAAGCTATTTTAAAGTTGTGTTAAGCTCAATTTTGTAGGAAATTTTCCTGGCTGATTACCAGCATCCACACATCAACCCCTGAAAAGACTTCCATTCCACGACTACACCTAGAGGACATCTGAGAAAAGACTTTCAGAGACTTTAAATGAACAGTTTTGATTTGTTCTTTTTGTTGGTTTTTTTCTCTTTCTGTTATAATATACACCATCTGTAACATGTATTCTCTGCAGAGGCCCTCCCTTTGCAAGACTAATGTCAAAGCGTCGGTTCATGAGGACAAAAAAAATCGCCCCTCTGGACAAAACTTTCCTCTCTTCCTTTTCTATATTGTTGTTCACATATTATTAGTTAGCAATAGTTATTATATTGTTTTTACTGTTCCGTCAAGGAAACATTTTGTTTCTTGAGGAACAACAGGGGGGACTGTAACGATTGGAATAACGCCACCTGCTGGATACTTACTGTAGAGGAGTTCTGCCCATGAAGGGAAGGTCTTTGAGGGTAAGACCAGGAGTCAGGAAGTGACGCGGGCTAGTGGGAGGAGGAAGGAAGAGACTGGCGCTCAGTCTCGCTCTTTTTTCCTCTGGACTCTGGCAGAGAAGGGAGCTAGAAATGTGCTCTCCCTTTAATAGATAGAAATCTAGGCCTTTTTCTCTCTCTTTACCAAATTCTTATTCTCCTTAATAAATGCTTAAAAGTCTAAAAAAAAAAAAAAAAAAAAGAATCTTCTGCCTCCTCTGGTGTTGATTCATTTTTTTTTTTTTCTCCTCCCACTAGCCCGCGTCACTTCCTGACTCCTGGTCTTACCCTCAAAGACCTTCCCTTCATGGGCAGAACTCCTCTACAGTAAGTATCCAGCAGGTGGCGTTATTCCAATCGTTACAAAATGGAAGGCATCAGCAAAATTCCTCTATTGGCCTTGATATCACTTTTACTCTCTCTGGGAGGAAGGTCTTGCCAGGATCATCTATGCCATCAGTACTCTCCTAGCCTACTAAAACTTTCACAATAATTGGTGCGTTCCTGATTGAAACCAAATAATGAGAAGATACTCTGGCCTGCTCTACCTTCACATTATCTCCCTAGCCTTCTTGGGACAATTATAACCTGTATGAATTCATTCCTCAATTATTGACATGTTCCCATCTTGTCACATCATCCCCATTTCAGTAATTCTGAACCCCTGGCTGTCATTGCACAATTTTGTCCCCTGTCTTTAAAAAAAATATTAAAAAACATTTATTAAGTGCTTATGATGTTTCAGATGTTGTTTGTCTTTCATTCTCAAAGGAGACCAATGACATCAGGAAGGTGATGTCTTGACCTCCAAGTGAATTGAATTTAAGCAAGGCAGAGCTGTGCAAAATCATTAGCCTCACTCTCCTCCAGAGCCATCTGAGTCGAGTGGCAAGACATGGATCAAGACAATTGGAGATGGCCCTGATACATTATTCAAGTACCGCCCCCCCCATCTCCATCATTCCTTCCTTTTTTTCTGCTGTTAACAGTTAACCAGCAGAGGATGCTCCTCTCAGATAAACTACATTATTCAAGTCCCGAGGGCTTCTTCTCCCCACTCCCCCAAATTTTCCTTCCTTTCCCTGCTGAGTTAACAAAGGTTTTCTGAAGTTAGATAACAAAGAATCATAAAATCTCAGAGTCTGGTTGTCCCAGGGGTGGGGGCTGCAGTAGTACATGTTTAGAAGTGTCATGAAGAATGTGAACCCAGATAGGGGAGGGACTTTGCATTAGATCTAGTATAAAAAGGTAAGTTTGCTATGGCAAGGTGTACCACTCTTTTAGAGTGCCTGCCCTTTCTTACAAGATCATAATAAAATGGCCTTCCTTATTTGCACCATACTGGGAGTCGAGGCCTCAATTTATCTGTTTCTAACAATTGGGGGCTCCTCTGGGAAAATTCTAGTGACCAAGTAAGTGAAAACAACTTTCATTAGTTATAATGACAGGGCGGGCTTCCTACCTTTGGTAGCCCCGTAGATCTTAGTGAGGGGTTCCCCTCTGACTTGCAGTCACCATTGGAGACTATTAAATGGGGTCTGATGCAAAAGAAGGAACGTTGGGGAAAGCTGACTTGGCCATGGGGAGCATGAAACATGACATGAAACGTGTCATCACTAGGATACAAAGTAAGGCCTTGTTACTCCAGATGTCCTACTGGGAGACTGAAATGGCAGGTCTCAGCCAGGATATAATGTGTACATGTTCAATTAACATTTGTGTAATTTAGAAGGCATGCTATCTTGTTTATGAGCTAATTTGTTGCAATGACAATTTGATATTGATAACAATTATGTTCAAAGCTACATGGATTTGTGAGACTATTAATAGATGGAAAAAGCTTTTCTGGGACCCTTGAATATTTGAATATTTGAGTTTCATTCTTAGGTTTGGTGTGTCCTACTTATAACTCTCACGGCATATTTCTATTATAAGAGTAGACAAAGTGGAAGTTTGTTATTGCAATATTGAATCAATTGGTTATTAAATTAATACTAGATTATCTAAATTACCATACTAAGCTGTGAGGAAGGTCTTGCTGTTTTGATCTGAATTTATTGGTATTAAGTAATAGTTAAATTGGTGCCTGAACTTTTCATGTGTATAAGATACATTAGTGAACAATAATAACTTATGAGCTATCTTATATCATCTTAATAGGGAATCTGAGTTTACTTATGTTATTATTTAATTGGAATTAGAACGTGTGTAGAAACACATGCAAACTAGTTGTCACTTTAAAGATGTTCCCATTGTTTAAAGGAATTCTGAAGGCAGTATCCTATGTTTATGCTTACATGGTTAATACCTAAACCTGTTTTACTATGTGCTATTGTGTGAAGCATTTTCTCATCTGTTCTCTGTATGCAATTTGGGATTAATTACACTTATTCTAACTCTTGTTGTTTGTTATTAAGCATCTTAAAGCAAATCCATTTGTGTAATGTTAATTTAGGGATGAAAAGCAACTATTTAACTGATCCTTAAGAAGTGAGTTCACTTTAGTACTGATTATTGGAGTTTGCTATTTAAGACATTATGGGACTATGAACTATTATTATTCTGAGTCTGACTCCAGTTATGACTATCAAGGAATGTTGAGCCATATGACCCATGATGCCAGCAACCCTATGGGGTTTTTACATGTATGCACTGCAGGTGGAGTTCTCTTGGGAAAAGCTAAGGTAGGCATCTCCTGACTCAGTTTCCCCAAATATTAAACTCTCCCATCTGGCTGATGTTAAGCCTGGCACACTGCATTGGCTGTCTTCAGAACTTCTACCGGGAGTGGACATGAAGTTTGGGGAAGTATTATTCCCTCAGAACTTTGTTCCTCTTCTTTTATGGCAAATTCCTATAAACATGTCATTTGATCAGCATGAACGCAATATTGTCTCTTCATCCCTACGTTAATATCTGGGTGAGATGTAGGTATAAAATTCAAGCTATTTGGCTTAGAAATTCTTAAAAAAATTTTTTTTTTATCATATATATTCTTTTTTTTTTTTTTTTTGGTGAGGCAATTGGGGTTAAGTGACTTGCCCAGGGTCACACAGCTAGTAAGTGTTAAGGGTCTGAGGCTGGATTTGAACTCAGGTACTCCTGAATCCAGGGCCAGTGCATTATCCACTGCGCCATCTAGCTGCCCCTGGCTTAGAAATTCTAATCCCTGTCAGATTCTAAGCAACTAGAATGTAGCCTTGTCATCTGTTATTAGTTATGCATTTTAAAACTGAATCAGAAACATCTTAAGTCAGTTTTGAAGAAAATAATTTTAATGCAACCAGTTTTCTTAGAGGGGGATAACATAGAATATTTGTTACACCTGATGAAAAGTCAATTTTATCTAAGTTTATTATGTAATGTGGAAATAATATATGTCTGTAGAGCATGTCCTATAATACTAAACATGGTTTATTATGGACAGCTTATTTGACATGCACTGTTTTGAATTTAATTGCTTAAGTGTCATCCTAAGTCCTTTACTACAATTGAATTTAACTTGGTAACTTTTATGTAAGTTCATTTGTGGCCATCTTCTTACAAAGGTACTCTGTAACCTAATGTGAGGATTAGATCTTAAACAATTCCAGAGACCAGATGGGATATCTGAGGTCCAAGATGAAATTGCTAATTGAATGGACACTGAAATTACAGAGACTTGATATTAGTTAATTCTGTTAGCCATGTTTGCTGTCATTATCTTGGTAGTTATTGACATCAGTTCCTTGTGTTATATCTGGTGATTGTTACTAAAAATATGATGAGGATAGAAACTATCTAGGATTTACTTATAAATTAGAAGCTTCAGCAACAGTTTTGGCATTAAGCATTTATTAAAGTATATTAGGGTTTAGTAAAGAAGAACATGTGGAGTTCAGAAAGATAGCAAAGCCTATCTACCCTAGATGGACTCCTTCTCCTTCCCTCAGCCACCAACCTGAGGTTCCAGAACAAAAAGGACTGAGATAGGGAGCCAGCCTCACTTCCTACTTCCTATCTCCATCCCCCAGAAGGGGTGGTCCTTTAAGGTGATTGATTGAGGTTAGTCTCATGTTGATATCATAGTCCACAGCCTCTGAGAACACTCCCTCTTGGGAGTCAGGCAGGTGTAGTTTTAATTTAGGCTAATCAGTCTAGATTAAAGTCCTCTGGTTGGGGCCTTTGGGCATTGACAAAAATCCCATTATATCTTACACTTTACTGGTAAAAAATTAAGGTAGGCTTTAACACAATAACTAACATTTTGTTTAGTCATGCCTGACTCTTCATTACCTCATTTGGAGTTTCCTTGACAAAGATACTAGAGTGGCTTTCCATTTCCTTCTCATTTTAGAGCTCATTTTACAGATTTACAAATTGAGACAAATAGGGTTGTGACTTGATGAGGGTCATACAGCTGCTGTGTCTGAGGCCAGATTTGAACTCACAAGGATGAGTCTTCCTGACTCCAGGCCCAGCATTCAATCCACTGCACCACCTAGCTACCCCAATGTAAAGTCTAAAAAGAATAACAAGACAGAGGGCAACAAGAGTTCATTCACCAATGGTAAGTAACAGATTACATCCCTGCAGCCAAGTGAACGAAGACGAGGAATTTCACTACAGGTCACTTGAGGGAGGCATTTGTGCAGTTTTTCTGACCAATTAATGTAAAAACAACAAAATAGATTGCACATAGTACAAACCATATTACTATGGTAATCTAAATGGATATCTAAAACCATGTACTACATTTTTAGAGGGGGAGATTTTATATGTCTCAGGTAGCTAAAGAAACTCAGTAAACATGGATACAGTGAAGCCAAGTCAAAACAATACAATAATGATCAACAACATTAACTAACATCAAATCTTCCAATAACCCACTCCCAATATCCATTTAACTAATACATTTCATCTTGAATCTCAGATGTCATTTATAGCTGTCTTTTCCTTTAAAAGCATCTTCTCTTGGACATTCTGGAATAGCTCTCATTTTCAGCAAAGCTTTTAAGGTGGGGGTGGGAGTTCTCTTTAGTAGACTTCTTTCTCTGGTTACATACCACTTGTTGATTCTTAGATGTTCCTTCTAAAATTGTTAGCAAAACAGATCTTAATACAGTTTAGAGCAGCTTCTTAAATTTGTCATTTTTCTAATAACTGTTTGTATGATAAAAATTATGTCATTTTTGTTTCTGATCTTATTAAGAGCCAAACTATAGGAAGAACATCAAGTTAGGAACTGATAGTTCACTTGAAATTTCAGAGAATTTCAGTTCTCGAATATCCCTTGCTGTTTCTATCCTTAACTAAACCCTGTAACTGATACAAATGCTACCAACAGCAGGCTGAAGAATATTTTAAATATCTGTGAGGATTTGACTTGTAAAAAAAAAAATCTGAGTTGTAAAGAGTCCTGGTTAAAGATTTTCAATGCAAGTGACTTTGCTATTAATTTACCTATAATAATTAAACCCTAATGAATTATTGCTAATCAGTTACAATTCTTTTGTTCCCTAAGAGAGGAGAGAATCTCATCTTTCTCACACAATTTTAGCCCTAGTCCTGGTTCTAAATTCCAAAAATTAATTAAGATATTCTTAGCAATTATAAAATACCTTTAGCAGCTTACAAAACCCTGATCTAGCCACATGATTAAGTTCCATTATATCATTCACAGAAGTAAGATTAAACATTTTTCAAAATTAAGTATCACTAAATTCAAGTTACTCCCTTAAATAAGCTTATCTTTTGAGGGTAAGAAGCAAAACAGTTCTTAATAATTCAAATGCAAAATCTATTATAAAAATGGGTTGGAGTTTTATGTAATTTATTTATTTATTTATTTATTTATTTATTCGTTTATTTGTTTGTTTGTTTACTTATTTATTTTGGTGAGGCAATTGGGATTAA
Source organism: Dromiciops gliroides (assembly GCF_019393635.1). Classification (NCBI taxonomy): domain Eukaryota; kingdom Metazoa; phylum Chordata; class Mammalia; order Microbiotheria; family Microbiotheriidae; genus Dromiciops; species Dromiciops gliroides. The sequence continues at coordinate 570,085,210 of NC_057861.1, read as the reverse complement.
GTGACTTGTTCAGGTCCTCCTGAATCCAGGGCCAGTGCTTTATCATTTTATTTATACCACCTAGCTGCCCCAGAGTCTCATGTAATTTATAGCACAATTTCTAATTCTAAATACACATCACTTTAAAAAGTTATTTCTAAATTGATCAGTACATAACAGTAATTTGTAATGCTTCTAAGTATTTAATTAGTGTTCTAATCAGACCCACTTACATTTTTGGTTGTTCTCTGATTTATACAATCTCTCTCTCTCTCTCTCTCTCTCTCTCTCTTTCAGCAATGAGGGTTGAGTGACTTGCCCAAAGTCACACAGTGTCTGAGGCTGGATTTAAACTCAGGCCCTCTTGAATCCACGGCCACTGTGCCACCTAGCTGCCCCCTTTTCTCTTTTTTCATGAACCAGCAAAGAGTTAATAATAGGCAAGCAGTTTCTAAGTGCTAGTTCCATTTTAAAATGCAAAACTGCCACCTATTTTTTTCTTCACTTTTAATTAATCTTCATTGTCAGTGCCTTCAAATTTGCTTCTCTATAATCAGTGAAATGACTTTCCTCTCTTAGCTGTAAAACAATAAATCTGTTGCTCAGAAGGCAGAGAGATAAGAGATCTGAGTATTGTTTTTCCTATAACTTTTTACAATTATGTTCTCAACTTCCTTAAAACAAGTTCTAAAGAAAGTTAACCCAAAATGTGCCAGAATATTTCAGCATTTACAGAATCATCTAAATCAGAATTTAGAGATTCACAAGAGAGAACTTACATTTCTGTCACATATTTAGTCTCAAATTAGTTTAAATTGCCATAAAACAAAGACTCCCTCAGACATATATTTCTCTTGTATGTTTCCAAGACTTTGCACAAGATCTGGAAGAAAGAGAAAGATTCTTGCTCAAGTAAAAGTTCTTTCAGGGCATCTAGGTGGCACAGTGGATAGAGCACCATCCCTGGAGTCAGGAGTACCTGAGTTCGAATCCAGCCTCAGACACTTGACACTTACTAGCTGTGTGACCCTGAGCAAGTCACTTAACCCCAATTGCCTCACTTAAAAAAAATTTTAAAAAAGTTCTTTCAAAAAGTATACATAGCTACTTTTAGCTCTCACATTTTTTAAAAACCCTGAAAACACAAAGAACAAATACACAAACAAACAAAACAAAACATTCAAAGGCATGAGATAGTGGTCATATTGTTTCTTTTCTTTTCTTTTTTTTTGGTGAGGCAATTGGGGTTAAGTGACCTGCCCAGGGTCACATAGCTAGTAAGTGTCAAGTGTCTGAGGCTGGTTTTTAACTCAGGTCTTCCTTAATCCAGGGCCAGTGCACCACCTAGCTGCCCCATATTGTTTCTTTTTTTAAAAATGTACTATATAATTTATTTTTAATTCTTTTTTTTTGCATTGTTTAGTATTTTATTCCTCCCTCCAATTTAGCATTCAGTTTTAAAACTTTGAATTCCAAATTATCTTCCTTCCTTCTTAACTACACCACTCATTGAGAAGGCAAACAATTTTATATAGGTTATACATGTATAGTCATGCAAAACATATTTTCATATTAGTCATGTGAAAGAAAAACAGACCAAAATAATAAAGTAAAAATTATGCTTCAACCTGTATTCAGACATCAGTTTTTTCTCTAAGGATGGATAATATTTGAAGGACAAGACTTTCAGAGTTGTCTTGGATTATTTTATTGCTGAGAATAGCTAAGTCATTCACAATCATCTTACAATATTGCTCTTACTTTGTACCTTGTACATTTCACATTGCATAAGCTCATGTAAGTCTTTCCATCTCTCTAACCTTGCAGGTAGATTCAAACAATGAACATTTCTTAGTCACAGAAGGGAAGGAGGGGTTGTTGGTGGCCCCTCATTCCCATTTCCAACCAATCATGTTGATCTTACCTCTTGATGCTGCCAGCCCTGTAATAAAATACATTATTTTCCTAACATTCCCATTTCTGTTCTTTGTTCTATGCTTCTAAAAAAGACCTACACCTCCTCCTCTGGGTCATTGGTTTAATTTGCTCAACTTTGTCAACAAGTTCATGCCCTGATAGCAAATTGGTAAAGCCTGGAATTCTGTGCCTTTACTTTTATTAAAATTTATTGATAAAATATTTAGTATTGATTCATTGTCTGTAGTACCTTTCAGCATAATGTAGTTTCCTTGTTTGTCTCTTTTAATTAGATCAATTTTTGCTCTTGCTTTGTCTGAGATCATGATTGCTGCCCCTGCTTTTTTTTTACACTTTAGGTGAAGCACATTTTACTCCTTACTCCACTTCATATGTGTTTCTTATAAACAACATATTGTCAAATTCTATTTTTTAATCCATTTTGCTATTGGCTTCCATTTATGGATGGGTTCATTCTGTTTACATTCACAGTTATGAATACTATGTATTTCCCTCCATCATATTTCATCCTGTTTATCCTTTTCTGTCTTTCTTCTTTCACCCTTTCCCTCTTAAAAAGCACTTTGATTCTGACCAAATCTTGCTGAATAAATTTGAAGAAAAAAATTTTTTTAAAAAACCCATGCTGATAAGGTGTACTACAGATTTATATAGTAATTTCAACTAGGCTCTCATTTAGCAAATCAATCCTTTTATACACTCTGATTCATTATCCCATGTACCACAGAAGCTTTTCTAAAAATTTTCATCTTTCTTCAAATATTTCATAGTTTCTTCTCCATCTACCCTCTCAGCTGAGAATCTTGTCACATTCTTCTCTGAAAAGTTGAGGTCATTAGTCTTATCTCACATTCCTTAAATGTCTTCCACTGCATTATTCTCCATAACCTCTGTCTCACATGTAGAAATGGCCCTCTCCAAATTCCTTTCCTCTTCCACATCTTCACTACCCCACTTTACCTTTCAGTCCCCCTTTATGTGTTTTCCTTGGGCATAAGCACTATTTTTCTTTTTGCTTCTATTTGTATCCCTAAAGCTTAACACAGAACTTTCCACATAGTAAGTATTTATGGAATGCATAGTATAGTACAGTATATAGTACAGTGTAGTACAGTACAATACAGTACAGTATAATATTATTATATTATACCATACCATACCATATCATATTATATTATTATTACACCTTTATAATATATAATATGATGTAAGGTAAGGTAATAGAATAGAAAAGAATAGTAAATTTCAGAAATGTAGTAGTAATACCATTTTAAAAAAATTGAATCCTCAAAATTCTAGTTGGATCTAGAAGCCATCCAGTCCAAACTATACTTCATCAGAAATATATTCAATAATATGCTCCAAAAGATGCCTCCAGCTTCCCACTTCCTCCCAAGGCAACATATTACACTTTTTAAGACACCTCTGATTGATAGGAAGTTGGTTGTCATTTAAAGCCTAAATTTGTATCCATTTAACAGAGAACATTATGACTATTATGTTTCTGCTCCCCGGGACAAAGTAGAGCAAGTTTAATTCCTCTTCCACATTATTTAAATATCCAAATATAGCTGTCATGTTTTCTCTAAGCCTTTTCTCTAAGTCAAACATCCCAATTACTAAATTCAAGCAGTATTGTCATGGCATCGTTTCAAGTCCTTTCAGTATACTTATGGACATTTTACAATTGTCAAAGTCCTTCTTAAAATGTAATATATACAACTGAACACAACAAAAGTATTTTGGCCAGAGCAGAACATAGCATGATATAGCCTCCTACATTTTGGATATTGGCTTCTAATTTAGGTTTGTTCTTCTTAGGGGTAGAAGGTAGAAAAAAAAGGTAATGGTTGGATTTGCAAAGAATTAAATTTACATTGGATGTAAAAAATACTAATTAAAAGCTAATAAAAATGTGATGCACTCTGGATAACAACTTGTGTAGTATATTATAAAGAATATTAATATAGTTGGATTAGATGGTCTCTGGGGTCATTTCAAACTCAATAACTGTGTTTTTACATTTTTGCATATTAAATTTTATCTTATTAAATTCAGTCAATCTTTCTAAATTGTTAGATGTGTTTGGGTCCCAATTCCACAACCCATTATCTTATCTTTGCCAGACTTGGGTTATATTCATATCTGGTAAGAAAACATCTGTGATTTCAGGGGCAGCTAGGTGGAGCAGTAGATAAAGCACCACCCAGGATTCAGGAGGACCTGAGTTCAAATCCAACCTCTGACACTTGACACTAGTTGTGTGAGCCTGGGCAAGTCACTTAACCCTCATTGTCCCACCCCACCCCCAAAATAGAATAAAACACCTATGATTTCAACATAGCTAATAAATATATTGAAAAATGCAAAGCTAGGGACAAAGCCTTATGCACTCTTAAAGATAGATCCCTCCTTAATACAATTAATCCATTAATTACCATTTTGGGGGCTAGTTATTCAATCAGTTCTAAAATTCTCTAATTCATTCACTCTAAAATTTCGCATCTTCTCTAGGTGCTGGAATAGAAAGACAAAACTGAGGCAGTTCCTGCTCTCAAGGAACTTGAAATTCTAGTGGAAAAACTACATATATAAATAAAAATACAGCATTATGAGTGTGCGATGCTGTACTCAGTTGCATTCACAAATAAACACATCATCCCCACAAAATCTCATTTCTGCTGACTTATCTCTAAGTGGATTTTATAATTATTTGAAATCAATAATTAATTGATAATAATAATATTTCTAGGTTAAAAGGGAATTGAATTGATCAGTGGAACACATTAGATATGCAATACACAAAAGAAAAAACTGTATGTAGTAGTATAGTGTTTGATGAACTCAAAGACATCCCCATACATAGACACACACCTACTACTTCAAGGATTCACTATTCAATAAAATTTTTTAAAAACTTGAAAGTAGCATGTAATAAATTAGTTTTAGATTAACATCTCACAATATATAATAAGATAAGTACCATTTGAAGACATGTTATATTCAAAATGTTATATCACAAGCAAATTAGAAAAGTAAGAAATTAAATACCCTTCAAAATTATGGCTAGTTGGAAGAGTTTGTGAAGAGACAAGGAACAGAAAACATCATAGAATATAAAACGGATAATTTTCATTGCATAAGTTTGGAGCAAAACCAACACAATTAGGATTAGAAGAACAAGAGTTAGTTCCCTGAAGGGGAAAAATCTTCATAGGAAGTTTACCTAATGAAATTCAAATATTTAAGAATAAGAGCAATTTCTCAATTGATAAATGGTCAAAATATATGAATGATTAATCCTCAAAGAAAGACATCATGTCAGCAAAGATGGCAAAAAGAAAAATGACATTTGTTGACAAAGGACATGGAAGGTCAGGTTAATGCACTGTTAGTGGACCTGTGAACTAGTTTAACTCTTGGGAAATCAGTTTGAAACTTTGCCCTAAACAGCATTAAACTACATGCTCTTAAGACCCAGTGATATTACTAGGCTGTAACCTAAAGAGATCAAAGTAATACAAAAAGTATCTATATACACAAAAATATTGATAGCTGTTTTTTGTTATAATAGAGAAAGGGACACTAAAAGAGGAACATTTCAGCTGGGAAATGACCAAACAAATTGTGGCACATTAAGGTAATATGCTATTATTTCATGAGGGGAGGAATGAGTGAAATCTAGCAATGAAGCAAAGTAAACGAATATGAATGAAGTGAAATGAAATTAAAACTTGTTTAAATTGTTGCAGAATAAAGTGAGTACAACTGGGAAAATAATTTATATAGTAACAACAATTGAACAACTTTAAAAGATTTAAGAATTCTGACCAATGCAATGACCAACCATGATTCAAAAAGATTTTTGATGAACCATACTATTGAATTCAAGATACATCATTTTTGGACATGGCAAATCAGTGAATTTATCTTTGCTTGACTATGCTTATTTACTTTTGGATTACATTTCCTTTTTTTCCACAGAAGTGAGAATTTGGAGAAAGTAGTTAGTGACAGTGTTGAGGAAAGAAAGAAAGAAAGAAAGAAAGAAAGAAAGAAAGAAAGAAAGAAAGAAAGAAAGAAAGAAAGAAAGAAAGAAAGAAAGAAAGAAAGAAAGAAAGAAGGAAGGAAGGAGGGAGGGAGGGAGGAGGGAGGAAGAGAGGAAAAGAAAGAAGAGGGAAAGAGAGAAGGAAGGAGGAAGGGCAAGAAGAATGGAGGGAAAGGAGAGGGAAGTATGGAGGAGAGAGAGAAATGAAGTTCATTAAAACATTTAGAAATAGCACAGAATAGAACAGGAAGTCAGAAAACAGACCAGTGAGACAACTTTGAAAGTAGCATGTTGAATTTATTAAATGTGTATTTTTAAAATCAAGCAGTATATAATAGAGATTTGCAGTCATTTTTCTGTTCTACTTTGCATACTGAAATATTGATTTTCAATGGTCATTACATTCAGAATTATGAAAATGAAATTTTAACAATTGAAGATGGAGGTAAAAAGAAGTAGAAGGAAAAGTAGTGATCGACAGGGTTGTATTGCCTCATCAAAGTGGACCAGACAGTATTTCTACAGCTAGAACACAGGCAGAGCATCAAAAGTTACAGTAATGGAAGCACCATATTTTACCATAGTTGAAGAGCAATCTTGAGTGAGCTGCTTACCTGCAGCCCAAGACAACTGAAAAATTTCCTGAAGTGAATGATTTTGAGTCTAAGGGACTGCTTGTAGCTATATCACCTTCTCTGTATCTTGTAGCCCCTTTAGATTACATATACTAAACATACCTTTCTATAGTGAGTCAATTAGATGTAGTTATGAAATATTGGGAATTAATCTACAAGTGCCACATAAAAATCTGTTTCATTGGTATTATATGACCAGAAAAGAAGATGAGATAATGAAGAATTAAAAACCAAAAGGTTGAATGATAATCCTAAATATTAATGAACCCAGGAAAAGTCTTCCCAGAACTTTGTTAAGGATCTCACAGAATGAAGTAATGACCATCATCTGACCTGATCACAGCAGATTAGAGAGATGCCATTCCATGTCATGCAAGTTTCCTAGGCTAGTCTCTTCTTGTCTGCAGGGAGACAGAACAGGTTGGTCTCCTGTGCTGGCCTCTTTTGGTCTGTAGGGGACATAGAGACACTATTCATTTTTTAGCTTCAGCCTATCTCCTGACTGAGCTACCTACAGGAATAGGAGAGACATCATTCCAACAGATCTGTTGGCTGGACCTGAGCTGCCTAATACCCTGACTGGATTCTAATCTGAGGCCAAATCCTAATAACCCATGTGAATTTATTCATCAATAATAATGCCCTTTACTCCTGGGTCACAACCTCCCTATTCCACTGATTTTGAATCCCCAGGTGTTATTCAAATCTGTTCTCCAATGCCCCCACTTCCTGTCCCTTTGTTTTTACCCCTATTCTCATCCCTCCAACCCTCTGCTCTTTCACAAGCCATCACTCCTGCACTGGCTACATTCTCCTCCATTTACCATCTGTATCCCCTTGGTGTATCAGTTCAATTCTGTATTGTTCTCTTCTCTTTGGTCCTTTGCTGCTTATAACAAAGATCTTGCCCTGGCAAGTCTCAGTCATGGATTACTCCCAACATTCCCTGATTTTACTCCTACTCACATGCTGTCAAATGGAATGTGAGAAAATCAAGATTGTATTTCTTGCCTTCCCAACAGGTGGGGGAGGGGGAGGGAAAGAGAGAGAGGATATGGAACTGGGCTTCCTTTCCTCTCATTCTCTTCTTAATTCTGTACATTCTGACTTTTTATTTCATCATTCAACTTAAATTGTTTTCTCTAAAATTACAATCTCTTAATTGCCAAATTTAATAACCTTTCCTCAGTTCTCATTCTTCTTGACTTTATGCTGCTGATCAAGCTCTTCTTGATACACCCTTTCCATAGGTTTCTATGACACTAGTCTCTTCTGATTCTCCCCTGACCTATCTTACCACTCCTTTCCATTTTCTTTACTAGATCTTCATCCAGGTCATGCTTATTGTGTCAAGATAATGGAATGTGGTAGATGAGATTTAGCAGATACTCAGGTGCCCACCTGGAGATTGATTTAAACTGATCTAATTGGATAAGGCAACTGATTGTTGACTGCTTACTAGATTGTAAGCACATCTGGCTGGTACCTAAGGGTACTTAAGAAGGTATTGTTCTCAGAAGCTAAAAACTTGGGGGCAGCTAGATGGCGCAGTGGATAGAGCACCGACCCTGGAGTCAGGAGTACCTGAGTTCAAATCCAGCCTCAGACACTTAACACTTACTAGCTGTGTGACCCTGGGCAAGTCACTTGACCCCAATTGCCTCACTAAAAAAAAAAAAAAGAAGCTAAAAACTTTGAACTTTACATTGAGACCACCTTTGGGTCCAGTGAACCAATGAATTTGAATGACGCCAGTCAATCAGCTTGAAGAACCTCCCATTTCTGGGAGGGGAATGTGAAGGAGGAAGTGGATGCTGGGGAGAGTTTTCTTTCTCTTTTGGTGTGAGAGATCAGTGTGGTGGCAAAGGACTTCAGAAGTGAAAGCTTTAGGAAGGTTAGGATTGTCAGGTTATAGGAAATCTGTTCTCAATCTTTCTCTTTCTTTTACTATCTTTCAATAAACCCTCAAAAAACCTAAACTCATTTATCTGTGATTTTAGTCAGTTTCCCCCCAAAACTGGGTGGGGGGACAGATTAGAACCCACATTTAGAATTTTAAATAACACATTATTAACCATGGGTGTCACACAGGACTTGTCCTAGGCTCTTTCCTCTTCTCCCTCTACACTGTTACATTTGGTGATCTCATCAGCTCCCATGGATTAATTTATAACCTCTTTGCTGATGATTCTCAAATTTCACTCATCTCTAAACTTCTCTTGACCTCCTGTTTTGTGTCTCCAACTGCTTATTGGACATCTTGAACAAAACATCCTATAGACACCTTAAACTCAATATGTCCAAAACTGAACTTGTTATCATTACTCTCAAACCCTCACCTCTTCTTTTGTTTTTGTTTTGTTTTGTTGGTAAGCAATTGGGATGAAGTGACTTACCCAGGGTCACACATCTAGTAAGTGTTAAGTGTCTGAGGCCAGATTTGAACTCAGGTCCTCCTGAATCCAGGGCCAGTGCTCTATCCATTGGGCCACCTAGCTGCCCCCTCACCTCTTCTTAACTCCCATTACTGTTGAAGTTATTACCTACCTCAACTCACAATCTAGTTGTCATCCTTGACTATTGTAGTAGTCTGATAGTTACTCTCCCTTCCTCCAGTCTCTCCTCAATGCAATCCCATCATCAATCTATCTTCGAAGTAAATCTTCCTAGGCTCATTATGCTAGCCCCACAGCCATCTATTCAACAAACTATAGTGACTTCGTGTCACTTCCAGGATAAATATGAAATCTTCTTTTTGCCATTCAAGGTCCTTAATCTTTCTCTCCTGCCTCCCCAACCCCATACTCACCCACATACAACACACTTTTCTAGTCTTATACATCACTTATTCCCATGTGCTCAGAAACATGGTGTCTCTGGCCTCCTTGCTGTTCCTTGAACAAACACTCCATCTCCTTGACTCTGTCATTTTCTTTTTCTTTCTTTTTTTTTTTTTTTTTTGCAGAGCAATGGGGGTTAAGTGACTTGCCCAGGGTCACACAGCTAGTAAGTGTCAAGTGTCTGAGGCCGATTTGAACTCAGGTACTCCTGAATCCAGGGCCGGTGCTTATCCACTGCCCATCCTAGCTGCCCCTGGTCATTTTCAGTGTATGTTCCAAATGGCTGGAATTTTTCCTTCCTCATCTCTGCCTCCCTAGCTTCCTTCAAGTTCCAGCTAAAATCCCAAGCTCTACAATTAGCCTTTCCTAATTTTCCCCTAATGTCTTCCCTTTATACTTGTTTGTCCATTGTTATTAATATAGTCTTCTCCATTAGATTGTAAGCTTCTTAAAAGCAGGTATTGACTTTTGCATTTCTTTGTATTTCCAGCAGGGCATATGGCGGTGTTCAAGGGAGGAATAGTACCTCTTATATGAGGGTTGCCAAGCCCTTTTCACCTTTAATGTTCACCTGCCACTCAGTTCTCACCAGTGGCTCCAAGAAGCTTAACATTTTCAGCAGTCAGACCCCAGTAAATCATCTGGGCAGATGGATTAAACCAGGTTGAGGATAGCGGAGGGGCCTCAAACCTATTGGTAAGTTAGGGTGGTATCTACCCCAAGCATGTGAAAACTTCCTCAGTGAAATACATGGATGTGAACATTTTGTTTCCATGGGCCATGAAGGCGGCAAAAGCAGGCACTGTGGAGTGCTTAGAATTGGTCAGGCACTGTAGACACCAAGGTCATCCATAACATCCTGGTACATTGCCAATTGTCTCCACTTTTGTTTTACCACTGAACTCCTATGATTATGATGAAAATGATGGGGAAATTCAGAAGTTACTAAATGAAAAATGAGAACTTTATGGAGTCTACCATAAAGGCAGCATCTAGCTCCATGAAAAGTAAAGTACAAGCAAAGATGCAGGATTCTTGGCTCAGTAAAAGGGCAAATAAAATTCAGTTTAATGCTGATAGTAATAATCCAAAGTGTTTTAATGATGCCTTAAAGGCTATTTATGGGCTAAAGATGTTTGGTGCTTCTCAATTACTCGGCTACACTGATCAGTGATAAAGAGATCCTGGAGAGCTGGGCCATAGCATTCTCAATAGACCATCATCAGCCAATTCTGACATCATTGACTGTATACCTTAGGTTGAAGTCAATCTCTCCCTAGCCAAATTTCCAATTGAAGAAGATGTTTTAAATGCCATTAAGTTCCTCTTGTGTGGCAAAACACCTGGTGCTGATTGCATTCTAGCAGAGATCTACAAGGGACTGCTCATACAAAAGCTTACTGAAATCTTTTGGGTTATATAGCAGGAGGAGGTTATCCTCCAGGAAATTAAGGATCCTTTTATTGTCCATCTATATAAAGGAAAAGGAAATAGGTTGTCCTGCAACCACAACAGTGGTGTCTCTCAGTCATTGCTGGAAAAATTCTTGGCAGAGTCCTTAATCAGCTCATCCTTCACCTGGAAGATGCTCATCTACCTGAGAGTTAGTGTGGATAATGAACAATGTTCTCACACTTTTCCAATCACCAATGGAATGAAGAAGAGCTTTGTGCTGTTCAGCATAATGTTTTCAGCAATGTTGTCAGGTGCCTTCAATTAGGATGAAAATAGCACCAAAATTAGCTACCACACTGTTGGTAAATTAAGACTAAAGTGGAGGGAAAGTTGTTTGCACTCAATGAAAATACTGAGGCTACTTTAGCAGTATACTGTCTAGGTATATACACATAAATAATGAGTTGACACACATATTGCCTGAGCTAGCTCAGCATTTGTGAGGCTTCAAAAGAATGTGTGGGACCGATAAAGTATTATGTTGCCTACCAAACTGAAGGTCTACAGAGCAGCTGTGCTGATCTCATTGTTGTATGTTTATGAAACATGGACAGTCTACCTTGCCATGCCAGAAAATTGAATTACTTCTATCTGAATTGTCTCAGGAAGGTTCTGAAGATGGGGTACTACACCCTGGCGTCCTTTCTTGAGCTGAACTGCCAAACATTCAAACTCTACTGCAGAGAGCACAACTCTGATGGGTGGCCTATGTTGTTCAAATGCCAAATGGAACTCACATAAGGCAAGTGCTCACATGATAATCATAAGAAGAAATACAAGGCTACTCTTGAGGTCTCTCTTAAAAGCTTTGCTATTAAGTGTTGCAGCTCTGGATTCAGGAGGACATGAGTTCAAATTTGACCTCAGACACTTGACACTTAGTAGCTGTGTGACCCTGGGTGAGTCACTTAACGCTCATTGCCCTGCAAAACCCCTCAACACCACCCCCCCAAAAAACCCCTTTGCTATTGATTGTGAAACATAGGAGACACTGACACAGGCTTGTCTATCATGGAATTTCTACATTGCTGTGCTCTATGAACAAAACATAATTGCCATAGACCAAAAGAAATGTGAGATTTGCAAATTTAGACAAATCCCTCCCAAATGGTCATCTGGACTATTTGTACCTAATTTGTGGTAGAACCTTCTGAGCTCATATTGGTATGATTAGCCACACTCAGACACACTGTAAGTTGACCCTGACATTATAATGACATTTTGGTCCCCTGCAAGCACAAAAGACAAACAACAGCACGTAACAATGCCTAGTATATAGTAAATATTTATGTGAAAGTACTTAATTAATTAAGTACTGATAATTACATTTATTCAAGCATTTAGGAGCCATGCTCCTATAAATCATATGTGGGGAGAGAGAGAGAAAGCCTTGTGCAAGCTGACAGGAGGTTGACTTCAGCCTCCCTGTTAATCAACTTCTCTTTTCTGTGTAGCCGAGTTCTTATAAAGCTCACCTCTCATGCTAATTTCCCCTTTCTACTAAAGGCTTTTCAGTAATCCCAGTTCCTTATTCCATTTGTTGTTCCACTATAACATTGTGAATCATAGTCATTCCACTATCAAACATATGTTACATGGGACCAGAAATGCCTCTAATCTGGTTATTACACACCTGTCAGAGTTCTTTATTCCAGTAAAGATTCCCTATTTTTACCAAGGATAATTGTCAAAGATAAACTTCCATGATTACAGTGTAAACTCCAGTAATATCCTAACCAAACTCCAGTAATATCCTAACACCTATGTCATTGATATTATCCCTCATTGTGGGATTGATGTTCCTCTTATGTGATTTATGTTCCCACTTCATTGTTTCTCATTTCTGCCTATAAAAATGCTCTGGAAACTTAATTCAGCAACCTTGTACCAACTGAGGTGGTCTTGGACTCTCTATTGGCAAACTGCTAGCCATTGCTAATAAACTAATTGTGCATGAACTTTGCACCTCAGTTTCTATCATTTACAGATTTCAATTGAGGCACTTGCCAGGACTTGAGGGCTGGACTGTGATCTTCAGGATGATCCTTAGGAAAATTTTCCTAAGGCATGCTATGGTTGATTTCACTGAGCTTTTTTATTCAGGGAACCACCTCTGAAGGCTGGACTCCCCCTCAGGTCCAGCCCATATTTTCTTTGAGTCCTGGTAAATCCTAGGGGTCCTTCTATCTCACTTGATTGGGGAATCTAGGAAACCCTCCCTTTGTGTATCTAAATTGGTGAATTCTTGACATTCTTTTTTTCTAACTCAACTATGGAATCCTTTTTCTCCCTTTTTCTATTTTGGTTGCAAATCTTTTATGAGAGCTCTAGACATTTTAATTTCCTTGTGTGCCTTCTTGCTAGCAAAGAAAATACAAGGGTAAAGTGCTAGTGACTTCCATAGCTAGCAGGGACTTAGCTTTTCATATCCTTAAGTAAAAGGAAGGACAATTTTGTTAGGTGCTTTGCTTTTCTCCGTGTGAATGTGTTTTGGGTATAATGAATTGACTTTCTCCATAAGGAGTTTTCCTTTAGTAAAGTATAACTTTTTTGAATGGGAGAATCCAGTTAGTATTTCATCTTGAATGACAGATTCTGACCTGCCATTAATAGAGCACATCAAGCAAACCTAGCTATATGAGCATAGCTAGGAGAATCTTTTATGTGCATAAAGCACCGTCTTCCACAAATAGGGGGAAAGACCTGCAAAACAGGAAAGAGTTTCCGCTTGAAGGCAGAACACTCTCTTTTATAAATAGAAAAGTTCCTAAAGAGCCTAGACATAGAATTAAGCAGAAAGATTATTCAATTTATTTTAAAGGGGATACAGATTACCTCTGATTTTTATTGGCAACAAACAGGAAGGTATTTTTGGCTCTGAGATAACTCTAAATATTGGAAAATAAGATTTGCTTCTATAGCCCTAAGTAATTTGGAAGTTATGGGAAATACTAACAATATTCCCATTGGAATGCCTTTGGAGAAAAATTTAAGATTGTGATACAGAGGGAAGTTTTTGTTCCAACTGCTTTGTTCCAAGAAGCATGCCATAAAAACTTTGTATGATTTGATCTAAAACTGCTAGAGACTCAGCTGATGAGTTATTTTAGCCCCAATTAAGTTCTTTTGATTATTACCTATTGTAAAAGCTGTGATCAACTACAGAAAAGGTACATTTTTATCAAATGAATTATTGGTTTGTTGGGAGGCTCTCTTAGATGGTCACTACCCTCTTTCTCCCCCTACCTACTTAGCCCCTGTAATGCATGAGAATCTTATTTCCTTTGAATCCCTTTGAGACCAGCTTATTGGTATGTTCCCTCTGTGGAAAAGACTGGTCCTGGATTTCTCTGTGAGTGAAATGGAAGCCTTGTTTATTATTCATTTTGCTTCATCCCCTTAGTCCCTTGGACCTTTCTACCTTATTTAGAGAAAAGATGCCCCCAAATTTCATAAGGACATTGGGGCTGTTACCACTCAATTTCAGGACATTTGGGAGGAAATAATATCTCCAGGGGGGTGGTGTTATAGATCTAATGGACACCTTGCTCTCCCTGGAGGAAAATCCAGCTATTATAAAAGTAGCTAATAGAGACCCAGCTAATCCCAGGAAACTTCCCAATTGGTCCCTACAAAAGTCATTTTGGAAGCCTAACAATCCAACTGAATATGCTAAACTCCGATAAGGCAGAGATGCATTAATTTGAGGAATGGAAATGTGCTGCTCACTCAGAAAAAATGAAGTAAATTTCAAGAGACTGTTCAGGGAAAAGATGAGACCCCTAATTGCTTTTACAACAGGTTATGCAAAAGTGCTAAGAAATATATAGGCCAAGATCTCCTTGACCCATGAAATACTAGGACGATCAACTCAGCTTTTGTTAGCCAGTCAAAGTCAGACATATGCAAATAACTTCATAAACATTGCCCAGGATGGCACAAGAAAAGCATTGGGGAACTTAAAGATATTGCTCAGTATGTCTTTGAAGGAAGAAATAGAGAAAGGGATAGAAGTATGAAAAGGAAGGAAAGAGCTAAGCAGTATAGCCCCAAACTATCTTGACTCTCACTCAGCTTGACCAGCAGTCCTATCTTCCTTTACATTTGCAGAAGCACCAGGAATCAAAGGGGTGTTTACATCACCACTCAAAGGGCCCTATTGCTAATTGGTATTTTAAAAAATTTTTTCAGAAATAGAAGGGGAGTGAGAGGCAATGGAGGGCCAAAGAGGACTTGAGGGAAGTTTGGCACATGAATGAAGGGTGGGTGTTAGATGGGGACTGAAAGGATGGTGATAATTCTTTTATTTTGCCAGACCCCTGACAACTTCAGGTGAGCCTTTTTTACATCACTGTTCTGCTGTGGTAGATATGACTGAGTGGCTCTGTGATAACCTTACCAATATTTCCTTTAAAAAATCACAATCTGACTTTTTAACAATGGCTCATCCTTTATGACAGACTGTGTTCAGGTACTATTGTCCCTGTCATTCCTGTCTTCACCTGCACTAATTAACCCCATGTCACTTTTAAGTTTAGTAATTTTCTTTACAATTATCTTATTGATACCGGAACTTCCAGTTCAGTTTTAACAATGATGCCAGGTGATAATTGTCCCTCTATTAGGTCTCAAAAAATGTTGGAGTTTCAGGAGACTCTCGAAGTATTCACTTTCCTCAAATGGTTACTGTTGGTCCTCTTTCAGTAGAATATTCTTTCTTTCTCATGCAAGACTCTCCTATTAACTTGCAAGGAAGGGATCTCCTACATAAACTGTGGGTCACCATTATGTACTCTGTTGATGACTCTTACTTTAGACATTCCTGACTATTCCCTTTCATTCTTTCCTTTGTTAGATTTCTCTGAGGCATCCAAAACCCCTTCTTAGATTTTTCTAGCCCTCTGTATGAGGATTCTTTCCCTTCTCTATGGGCTCAGAGTGCTCTGGGAAAGCAGACCTAGAGACCAAATTGACATTTGCTGAGAAAGCAAGGGAGATCCAGAAAAACATCTATTTCTGTTCCATTGACTATGTGAAAGCATTTGATTGTGTAGATGACAACAAAATGTGGCAAGTGCTCAAAGAAATGGGAATACTATCTTGTCTCCTGAGGAAACTTCTCAATTGTCTGCTGAGCAACTTGTATGCAGGCTAAGATAGAACTGAATACAGAACAACTGATTGGTTTATAATTGGAAAAGAAGTATCACAAGAGTGCATTTTGTCACCTTATTTGTTTGATTTATATGCAAAGAATATCATGCAAATTGTCAGGTGAGATGAATCAAAAACTAGAATTAAGGTTGCCAAGAGAAATATCAATAATCTCAAATACATGGATGATGCCACTCTGATGGCAGAAATTTAAGAGGGAATTAAGAAGCTTCTTGATGAAGGTTGAAAGAGGAGAGTGTAAAACCTGGCTTGAAGCTTAACATAAAAAAACTAAGATCTTGACAACTTGTCCCAATACTTCCTTGCAAATAGAAGAAATGGAATGAATGTCAGATTTTATATTCCTGAACAGAAGCCATGAAATTAAAAGATGCTTGCTCTTTAGAATAAAAGTTAACACAAATCTGGACAAATTAAAAAACAGAGATGTCACCTTGTCAACAAAGGTCCATATAGTCAAAGCTACTGTTTTTCCAGTAGCAATGTAGGACTGTGAAAGTTGGACTATAAGAAAAGCTGAATGCTGCAGAATTGATGCTTTCAAATTGTGATGCTGGAGGAGACCTTTTAGAGTCCTCTGGGCAGCAAGGAAATCAAATCAGTTGATACTTAAAGAAATTAATTCAGGTTATTCACTTGAATGTCAAATCCTGAAGCTGAAGCTTAAATACTTTGATGACCATGATGAGAAGATAGGACTCATTGGAAAAGACCCTGATGTTGGGAAAGATTGAAGGCAAAATGAGAAAGGGATGGCAGAAGATGAGATGGATAGACAGCATCATGGAAGTAATGAACATTAACTCGGACAGACTGAGAAATAGTGGAAGATAGAAGGTCCTGGAGTGCTATGATTCATGGGATCACAAAGAAACAGACATGACTGAATGACTGAATAACAACAATAACAACTGACAACTTCAGGTGAGCCTTTACATCACTGTTCTGCTGTGGTAGATATGACTGAGTGGCCCTGTGATAACCTTACCAATATTTCCTTTTAAAAATCACACTCCGACTTTTTAACAATGGCTCATCCTTTATGACAGACTGTGTTCAGGTACTATCTGGTCCATACAACTTCCCTGAAGTCTGTCATGCTGTAAGGAAAGTGTGTTTCTTTGTTTGTTTGTTTTACCTCCTAAGGCCATTTCAAATGCTGACCTCATTAAGGATCTCCTGAACATCATCTGAGTACCCCAGTCTTACTCATGTTCAGCCTACACTAGCAGTTCTGATTCTGTTTCTTGCAGGAATAGCCAGGCTGACAAGGCCATAAAACATGCTGCCCATGTACTTCACCTCACTCTAGCCAATGATGAAGACTTCTCCCTTCCTCTTGTCTATGATGATCTCACCTTTGTCTACAACAGTGCAGAGGTGCAGAAGTAGAAGCAGTGGTTTGAGGCAAAACAGGTCTCTGGGTCTAGGCAACTGTGGAAGGTAGACAACTTCTTCCCCAGAGCTTCTACCACCAGGTATGTCTTTTTTGTTCATAAGGGGAGAGCCACTTTGGCATTCAAGGAATGGTGAACACAATAAGATGTTTCAGCTCATGTTTGCTCTTCCTGTCCAATTTGCCAAATGTTTAAATGGGGCATTTGGAGATGCCCCTTAGCATGTACCCCCATTTGAACATTTGCAAATTGTTTTGTAAACATGCCCAAAGTGAACCATTGTAAAGTTTGCATTGTTGTTGTTGATAAGTTTACCTGATGGTTTGTGGCATTTCCTGGATCTAAAGCTACAGCTGCTTTGTTGTTAAAGTCCTCCTTAAAGGATATTGCCCCTTGCTTTGGCCTGCCAGCCTGTATTGATTCCTATTAGGGAACCCATTTTACTGGATGACAGTCATTTTTCAGATTTATTACACTCTTTGTTTACACCCCACAATTTCATACCCCCTTACAATCCCCAAAGGCTCTGGTCAGGGTGGAGTGCATGAAGAAGGAACTTAAAACTATGATTGGCAAGCTGTGTTTCAAAACCCCCTAAAATGGCCTGATGCTCTACTTCTAACTCTGTTTCATCTGCAGAATAGGACCAAGGAGGAAAATCACACATCGTCCTTATAAAAATACTTTTTGGTCACCCACATCTTAAGCAAACCTTTCTTTCCAGTATATATTTCTTTCCTGCATAGACCACAAAGAGTCTTCATAAGGCAGGAGTAGTGGTGTAGACTGGGCCTTTAGCCTTTTTTCTGCATGACTTCCATCCTGTTACTGAATGTCTACAGCAAGATTTATCAGTAGGACACAGCCAGCTTGAGAGGCTCCTTCCAGGTAGTCCTTACTTGCAGGTGCAATCAAGATTGGGGAAAAGAATTCCTTGGATCCCCTGCTCACACATAAACACTGCCCCTAGCACGGATACCCGTTGTATCATAGGTATGATGTTCATGGGCTTATCCCATATTATTGTTATCATAGGCTGCCTCCTGACTAATGTTATTTGTACTTCATTTTCCAAGAGGACTAGTGACATCATCAGGTGATATCTTGACTTGTGTAATTGAATTGAATGAGGGAGAGTTCCATACAAAAATCATCAGCCTTACTCTCTTCCAAGTCATTGAAGTCCAGTGGCAGGACAAAAGTCAAGATGACTGACTGGAGATGGCTTGGGATACAGTGATGACCTCGGCATCTTTGATGCTTGACCAAGCCTAAGTGCTCCACAGTGCCTGATTCAGTCACCTTCATGGTTTTTGGAACAAATTGTTCTCAGCCACCCCATTCTGTCAGGGAGAAGTTTTCACATGCTTGAGGTAGCTATCCCCCCTAACTCACTGATAGTTATCCTCTATCTGGTTTAGCCTGTCTGCTGAGATGATTTACTGGGGTGGCCACTATGTATGCCACACTTATTGGAGCCACAAGTGAGAGTTGGGTGAATCAGGTGGGCACCAAAGGTGGATGAGCAGCAGCTGGAAAAGGGCTCAGCAAGCCTCACAACCAGAGGTACTAGTATTCTTGAAACACCCAAAGATTCCCCTTCCTAACATAAACTGCTGCTGCAAACACCAATGGTTATAAATATAGTAGAAGAATGCTTACTTTTCTCCCTGTTGTTGATTTTAGTAGTGTTATCTTTGCAGTCACCATATCCAGGAATGGGTAAGACCACAATCAGGCCTACAGCCAGTCCATACTTGCCTTGATGAATTTAATACTGTAACCATTGCTCTCTCTAACTCTGCCAACTGTGGATCCTGACTTACTAGCAGAGGGAATTGGCTTTCTGTACACTTTGACAATTGCAATGACTTATCTTCCCTTATGCATCATGGTTTTGGGCAAAATCCCCTTGTTGATGGATCCTTCCTCCCACTCTGTTCCTCTTGTCTTATTGTTGTTCCTAGAATTTCCACATTAGATCAAGGTTAGAACAATAATAAATACATCTATATTTATCAGAAATCTTTTATATATATAGGCAGAAAACTTTTTTTTACAATCCTTTATACCTATACTTTGTAATGTATTGTGGTATATTGTTTGTGAATTTCTTGAAGGTAAAGGATTACAATCAGAATAGCCTACCCAGAAAAATTTAAGTTTGCTTTAAGGGGAAAATGGACATTTATTTAATGGAATAGAGGGCTTTCAAGCTTTTCTGATAAAAAAAAGTAGACGTAAATAGAAAATCTGACATTAAAATGCAAGAAGCAGGAGATGTACAAGATGGTAAACATGAATAAAAAATCATAAAGGACTAAACAAGGTTAAACTGTTTATATGTCTACATTAAAAGATGAGATATGTAATCCATAACAACTGTGTCGTCATTAGGACAGTTAAGAATCTACTTAGAAAGAATGGAAGAATGGGAAATAGGGAAGCACTGGGAGGAAGAAGGAAGAGGAAGAATAGGGACAATTATATCACCTAAAGTGAGCATGAAAAGAAGACCTTAAACAATGGAAGGGAAAATGAGTAATGGGCAATGTTTGAATGCCCTTCTCATCTGAACTTGAATACACACACATATATGTATGTATAGGTATATATAAATATAAATGTTTATATAAATATGTACATATTTATATGTATTTATG
Organism: Dromiciops gliroides; assembly: GCF_019393635.1. Lineage (NCBI taxonomy): Eukaryota > Metazoa > Chordata > Mammalia > Microbiotheria > Microbiotheriidae > Dromiciops > Dromiciops gliroides. The sequence continues at coordinate 570,065,080 of NC_057861.1, read as the reverse complement.
TTTATATATACATACATATATGTGTATGCATACACAATTGGGTACAGAAATTCATCTTAGTAAATAAGGAAATGGGAGGTAAAAGGGCTAAGAGAAAGGAAGGGGAATTAGAGGAAAGGTACATTAAGTGAGGCGGTGGTCAGAATTAAAAGAAGCTCAAGGAGGAGACTTGGTAAAAGAAAGATAAATGGGGCAGCTAGGTGGCAGAGTGGATAGAGCACCGGCTCTGGAGTCAGGAGTACCTGAGTTCAAATCCGGCCTCAGAAACTTAACACTTACTAGTTGTGTGACCCTGGGCAAGTGACTTAACCCCAATTGCCTCACTAAAAAAAAAAAAAAGATAAATGTAAGAGAAAAGAAAGGAAGAAAACACACAGTTAACAATTATAATTTTAAATGTGAATTAAATGAACTCACCCATTAAATAGAAGAGGAAAAATGAATGGATTAGAAATTAAATAATCCAACAATATATTGTTAACAAGAGACACACCTGAAAAAGAGAATCATAAACAGAACTTAGATAAACAAAGAGGGGGAGAAATAATCATTGCACGATAAGCAAAAGCAAAAACAGATGAAGAGATATTCCGGAAAACTACATTTTGCTAAAAGAGGCAACAAACAATGAATTAATATTGGGAACATATATGTGCACAATAACATAGCATGCACATCTTTGAATTAAAAGTTAAATAGTTACAGGGTAAAGTAAATGCTTACATCATGAAACAGAGAACACCAGATAAATTTTAATGCTGTAACTAAAGAAACTCAGACACAACAAAAATCACAAATTAAGCATCAGAAATAGAAAATTTTAAAAATCAAAGGGGGGCACTAGGTGGCACAGTGATAGGAGCACCGGCCCTGGATTCAGGGAGGACCTGAGTTCAAATCCATCCTCAGACAGCTTAACTTACTAGCTATGTGACCCTGGGCAGGTCACTTAACCCCAATTGAACCCGTAAAAAAAGAAAAAATTGAAAGGAAATATCAATAAATTGAATTTTTAAAACTATTGAACTAATAAATAAAACTAGGATCAGGTTATATAAAAAGAAAATAAATAAATTATTAGCAAATTTGATGTAAAAAAGGACAGGAGAAAACCAGGTCTTCAGTATGAAAAATACAAAAAGTGAATGTACAAACTAAGTTTGAAATTTAAAAAATTATTATTAACTATTTTTCCCAGGTATATGCCAATAAAACTGACAATGAAATGAATAAATATTTACAAAAATATAAATGACTCAGATTAACAGAAAAGGAAATAGAATATTTTAATAGCCCTATCCTAGAAAAAGAAATTGAATGAGCCATAAATGAGCTCCCTAAAAACAAGGTATTAACAAGGAAATTTATCCTAAATATTTAAAGAAACAATATTTTCAGTATTATCTAACCTGTTTGAAAATATAAGTAAAGTTCCTACTAAGTTCCTTCTATGACTTTTTTTTCTTAAGATGATGTGTCATTTATATAAAGCTCAGAGAAAATGTCCTGTAATAGGAACAACTAAAAGGGACAAACTTCCAATAAGATCAAGAGCGGGGTAAGGATTGTTATCACCATTGTTATTCAACATTGTATGAGAAATGCTAACTATAAGACAAGAAAAATTGAAGAAAAAAATATACAACGAGGAAACAAAACTATCATTTTTTGGAGGTGATATGATAGTATACTGAGAGAACCCTAGAGAGTCAACTAAAAAACTAATTAAAGAGGCAGCTAGGTGGCGCAGTGGGTAGAGCACCGGCCCTGGAGTCAGGAGTACCTGAGTTCAAATCCGGCTTCAGACACTTAACACTTACTAGCTGTGTGACCCTGGGCAAATCACTTAACCCCAATTGCCTCACTAAAAAAAAATATATATATATATTAAAAAAAAAAAAGAAAAAAGAAAAACTAATTAAAACATTAAACAACTTTAGCAAAGTTATATAGCATACAAAATACACTCACACTAATTATAGTTTCTATATGCTACCAACAAAACCCAGCAGGATAGAGAAAAAAACATTTAAAATAACTGCAGACTGTGTAAAATACTTGGAAAATCTACCTACCTACATACCACATAGGAACTACATGAGCCCAATTCCAAAACAGTTTTCACACAAGTAATCAGATCTAAACAATGAGAGAAATATCAATAAATAGCTCATGGGTAGGCCAAAGCCAATATAATAAAAAATGATAATACTCACTAAATTCATTTTTTTTCAGTTATGTAGCAATCAAACCACCAAAGAATTAGGAATAGAGCTAGAATAAAATGACAAAAATCATTTGGAGAAAAAAGGTCAAGGATCCATGAAAAAAAATTGAAAAAATGGTGTCTAACAGTAGCCATATGTCAAACTATATTACAAAGTGGTAATCATTAAAAATAGTTGAGGCACACAGGACACAGAAGCACAGTAATCTCATGCTTAAATAAAAAAAACAAAACATAACAACCTCAGCTCTTGTGACAAGAATTCATTAGTTGATAACTGCTGGGAGGAACTGATAAAGTATTCTGGCAGAAACGAAGCATAAATCAACATCTCAGACCATATACATTATAAGCTCAAATAGGTACATGATTTGTAACAAAGTCTATATAAGTAAATAAATTAAAGGACGATAGAGGAAAATTATCTATCAGATGTATTTGTAGGGAAGATTTCAAGACGGTGCAGAGGAGGTTCATGGGAGGTAATGACATTTTGTTTACATTAAAGTGAAAAAGGTTTTCCAAAACCAAAGCAGATAAAATTAAAAGGAAAGCAGGATCCTGGGGAAATTTTTACAACTTTTACTTATAAAGGTATAATTTCTCAAATATATAGGGAACTGGGCTAGATTTATAAAAATAATAGCCATTTTCCAATTGATAAATGATCAAATAATATAAATAGGAAGTTTTCAGAAGAACAAAATTAAGGCTATCATGAAAATGCTCTAAATTACTAATAGATGAAAGAAATCCAAATTAAAAACAACTCTGAGGTACCATCTTATATCCATTAGATTGGCTAAGTTGCCAGAAAAGGAAAACAACAAATACTAGAAGTGATATGGAAAAATAAGTATTCACTATTGGTGGAGTCATGAACTAGTCCAACCATTCTGGAGAGGACTTTGGAACTGCCTAAAGGGATATAAAACTGTGTATTCTTTGATCCTGTAATACCACTACCAGGTTTAAAACACAAAGAGAATAAAGAAAAATGAAAAGGATGCATATATACAAAATATTAATAGCAGCTCTTTTTTGTGGTAGCAAAAAGTTGTCAACTAAGGGGATGTCCATCAATTGGAGAATGAGTGAACAAGTCATGATTTCTGATTATGATGAAATGGTATTGTGCTGTAAGAAATTATAAAGGGGATGGACTCAGAAAAACCTGGGAAGACTTATGTGAAATAATGTAAAGTGAAGTATGCATAACATTATATATAACAATGTAAATAGTGGCAACAATATTATAATCAACTATGAAAGACTTAGCAAGTCTGATCATTACAATGATCCACAATAATTCCAAAGGACTCATGACTCAACAAGACCATAAGAGGGCAATGACCGAGAGCCTTGAGGAATTCTTTGGGGGAAATCAAAATAATTTTGGAAACTATTATCAGAAAGGAAACAACCGTGTAATTATAGGCCTTATTACAGGCAGAATCAAAATGGATATAAATCTTTTCAGGGGGATACAGAGAGACAGTATCAGAATAACCGTAGACCCTATCTGAGAGGTACAGAAGGACAGAACCAGAATTAGGGTAACCATGGACTCCCTCAAAGTGGGGCACAGGATTGACGAGATGAAGGGGAGGGATGGAAAATAGATACTGAAAGCTACATATTCCCAGATCCAGATTTTTTGAATGCCCTTGTGCCAGCCCATTCACCTACCCAGAGTAATGAACCTCATGTGACCCTCAAAGTTGGAGACACTTATTATGATTGTCTGCTAGACACAGGAGCTTCTAGATCAGTATTAGTAAGCAAACCAGACCCTGGATGTAAAGCTGTAGGATCTGTGAATGTGGTAGGAGTCTCAGGAAAAGCCCCCAAAATGGCAAAATTAACCCCTCGAATGGTATCTATGGGGCCCTTAAGAGTGGAACATTCATTCTTACTTATGCCTGATGCCCCTGTAAATTTATTAGGTCGTGATCTTCTTTGCAAGCTTAGAGCAACCATATCTTGTGCTCCAGATGGGGCTGTCTCCCTACAATTGCCAGAGGATACTGTACATTTATAGCCACTTTTGATTACAGAAGCTCAAGTAACAGTAGGGAATATATCCAAAATCCCCTCTGACGCTCCTGAGTCATTATGGGCCTCATCCCCTACTGAGGTGGGGCTCCTTAAATCTGCTATGCCTGTTACCTTTTGTTTTGTTTTGTTTTGTTTTTTTAGTGAGTCAGTTGGGGCCAAGTGACTAGCCCAGGTTCACACAGCTAGCAAGTGTCAAGTGTCTGAGGCCAGATCTGAACTCAGGTACTCCTGACTCCAGGGCTGGTGCTCCATCCACTGTGCCACCTAGCCACCCCAGCCTGTTACCTTTCCACAGTATCCATTGTCTAGGGAAGCAATAGAAGGGATCACCCCTATAATTGAGGCTTTGAAAAGCCTGGGTATTATTATTCCATGTCATCACTCTCCATGCAATACTCCCATTTTGCCAGTTAAAAAATCCAAGCCTGGGCCAGATGGTAAACCTGTTTATCGTTTTGTGCAATATATTAGAGTGATTAACAATCATGTCATCCCTAGGCACCCTATAGTTCCTAGGCCCAGTACAATAGTGTTATCCATTCCTTGTGAGGCTACATGCTTCACAGTGGTAGACCTCTGCTCTGCCTTTTTCTCCATACCAGTACATGAGGACTTCCAATATTTATTTGCTTTCACCTGGAAAAATACACAGTGGACCTGGACTAGACTCCCACAGGGATTTGTAGACAGTCCCACATTATTTTCCCAAATTTTACAGCAGAATCTGGCCTCCATTACCTTTAAAGGCTCCATGGTATTACAATATGTTGATGACTTACTTTTGACCTCCCCTAATGCTGAAGTTTGTCTGGAAGATAGCTGTCACTTACTATTAGAGCTGCACAAGAGAGGACACAAGGTGTCCAGGTCAAAAGTACAATGGTGTTTGCCCCAGGTAGAATACTTAGGATTTATTTTGGCTGCTGGAACTCACTCTGTCTCTTCTAAGCGAGCCCAGGTCATTCAACAACTCTCTACCCCCACTACGAAGAAGCAGTTAAGAGCCATTCTGGGAGAAGCTGGGTTCTGCAGACATTGGATACCCTCTGTTGGTGAAATTACTAAACCTCACATAGCTCTAACAAAAAATTCTGTCCCAGACACTTTACAGTTGGATCCCCAACATCTCTCAGCCATAACAGAATTAAAATGTGCCTTGTTATCAGCACCTGCCCTAGGACTACCAGATTATAGTAAGCCCTTTACTCTCTTTGTGCATGAACAAAGAGGGGTGGCTTCTGGAATTCTGCCCCAATTGCTGGGGCCTAACCAATGCCCCATAGCCTACTATTCAACCCAGCTGGATACTGTAGCGTCTGGAGCACCACCTTGACTTAGGGCAGTGGCCGCCACAGCCCTTTTGGTAGAAAAAGCCTCTGATTTGGTCCTAGGTAACCCTCTAACTGTGCAATGCCCTCATGAAGTCGAGACTCTCTTACTACGTCACAGGACACAAGCCTTTTCAGATCAAAGGTTGGCTAAATATGAAGTAACCCTGTTAGGCAACGAGAATATCACTCTAAAATGCTGCACAGTCCTTAATCCAGCAACACTACTCCCTAACTTACCACTCTCCGGGGAGCCATTGCATGACTGTGCTTCTTTAGTTGATATGGCTGAGAAACCCCATGATGATTTTTTCAATACTCCTTTAGAAAATCCTGATCTTGTCCTCTATACAGATGGTTCTTCATTTATGAGAGAGGGGACCCGTTTCACTGGAGCTGCTGTAGTTTCTGATTATAACATTCTCTGGGCAGCTTCTCTGCCTTCCCATTTTAGCGTGCAGGCTGCTGAACTTGTGGCTCTTACACAAGCCTGTAATATAGCCAAAGGGAAGAGTGCCACCATTTTTACTAACTTGAAATACGGTTTTGGTATATGCCACTCAATTGGCATGATTTGGTTACAACGAGGTTTTTTTAACATCCTCGGGCAAGGTTATTGCCAATGGGGACCTCCTAGATGCCCTGACACTGCCCTCTTCCCTAGCCATTGTGCATTGCCCTGCCCACACAGGGAATAATGATCCTGTTTCAAAGGGGAATGCACGAGCTGATTCTTCAGCCAAGCTTGCTGCTTTAGAAGCTCCTGAATATATATTTAACCTTTCACCTTCTGAGGATGTTCCTCTTAAACTAACTTATTATGAGTCAGAAGTGGAAAAATGGAGAAAGAAATTTAGGGCAAAACAGATCAATGGTGTCTGGGTGTCTCTGGAAGGTAAGCCACTTCTTCCCCGGAAATTCTACCACCAGGTATGCCTCTCTGTTCACAAAAAAGGCCATTTTGGTACACAAGGCATTGTAGACTCTATTAAGAGAACCTGGATAGCACCAGGTGTGACTAACACAGCATCTTGAATCTGCTCGGGCTGCTCCACATGTCAGTCTTACAATCAGCATGCTTTCAAAGCCAAAGCTTATGGAGGTCGTAATCTAGCATATATACCCTTTGAGCACTTGCAAATTGACTACATTACAATGCCAAAAGTAGGACATTATAAATTTTGCCTTGTTATAGTTGATAAACTCACTCAGTGGGTGAAGGCATTTCCTAGCCCCCAAGCCACAGCTGCCTTTGTTGCAAAAATTCTTCTTAAAGAGATAGTCCCTCACTTTGGTCCACCAGCCTGAATTGATTCTGACAAAGGCACACATTTTACTGATTTGATTTTATCCCAAATCTACTCTTTCTTGAGAGTAACTCCAAAATTCCACACGCCCTACCACCCACAAAGTTCAGGCCAGGTTGAACGCATGAATAAAGAGCTTAAGAGTATGATTGGCAATTACATACTGAAACCTATTTGAAATGGCCTGATGTTTCTACCATTGGCATTATTCTATCTATGCAGTAGACCAAAGAGGAGAACTTCATATATTTCCTTATGAGAATGCTTTTTGGTCACCCTCCTATCCAAGCTAAAACTTTTTCCCCACTTTATACTCACTGGTGGGAGGGTGATACTTCTATTGCCTCCTATATACAGGAATTACAAACTAGGCTATGTGAAACTCCATGAGGCAGGAGCTGTGGTCCATGCAGGACCTTAGACTTTTCATTGCATAATTTAAATCCAGAGATAAAATATATGTAAAGAATTTTCAGGAGAACCATGGAACCCAACCTACCTGGGAAGGACCTTTTCAGGTATTATTGACAACTCCTACTGCCATTAAAATTGGGTGAAAAAGACTCATGGATTCATTGTCTCATGTAAAGCCTGCACCATTCATAGGTAAAGAGATTTCAGATAAAACCTAAAATAGACACTGAAGAGAAAAAAACCCTAACCAATAGCAACTGTTTAAAGAGGAATAGAGAGCTCAGGGGCAACAGACAGTTCCCATTTGATAGTCCCTATTGATCAGTTAAATGCTTTGGGAACTCAGTCTTCATAAAGTATTTGGAGATGGAAATTGCCTTTTTAGGGCTCGTGAAGACCAGCTGCAGGTCACTGTAGGAATCATCTCAGACACAGAGCAAGAATCTGCTTCTTATATGATTAACCATAGAACTGAGTTTGGAGTCTTTTAGAATAAAATTTGAAAAATATGTTGAGGACTTAAGACAAGCCGGGTAGGTCAGGAATGAAGACGACTGTATCCTTTGCTAGACAGGAACCAGATGATGTGGTATTCATCATTGAATCAGCCCCTATTGAAAATCAGTGCACAGACAATGCTGATGCTAGAGGAACTCCCACATTTTTCTACCATAGAAAACATTATGACAGTATTAGAAAAATCAATGACCAATTCAGAACCCCTGCCACTTTGACATGCAGAGAATTGGGGAACCAGTTAAAACAATGTGGCATACCCCAAATTCTAGCAGTTTAAATACCTTAAAATTTAACAAGCATTTCCTTCTACAGGCAAACCACTGAAGCACAGGCCTGGTTTTCTGGCCCACCTCAATCTCCCCCACCCTTTCCCCTCCCTGGACCTATGCCTTGAATCCGTCTTTTGTTTGTTTGATTTGGCTTTTGAAAGGCACTGAAAAGGCCTGATTCACCATACTTGTAAGTCCTTTAAAGAACAAACTAGTGTGGTTGCTGCTCCTAAGAGCACAAAAGAGTGCTTAGCAATCTTTTGCTTTTTGTTTTTGTTTTTAGTTTTTCTTTGTTTTTTGACTTTTGTTTCTTTTTTTAATTCATTTTGTAAACTAAGTGACTTTTCAAAAACATTTTAAGTATAATGCTTGGGTGGGGCCATTGGGCCTCAGAAGCTACCAGAATTCTTTTTTTTCTCTTTCTTTTTGAGAGAACCATGAGTTTTAATGATTTTTTTCTCTTATGGGATTCTGTTTAAAAAAAAAAAAGGAAGGTTATTGAATCCTATTGCTTGATGTATCAATGAACATTGTGAGATTTAAAATTGGTTACTAGAGCATTAATTTCCCCTCTTTAACCTTTCCCTTAATTTATCTCCCAGACTAGTAAATGGAAGAAACTTCTGGTCTCTAGTTAAAGCTTTTATTGTGTGGTAGTTACCAGGTGATATTGGTTAGAGGGATAGGAAAGTAGAAATACAATCCAAATAGTCTCAAGTCTAAGCTTAGTCTATATTCCGTATAAAACTCACCAAAATCCCAAGGCCACCTTTGGGGGGAGAGAGAAAGCCGAGTCAAGCATGTGCTGCTAACGGCGAGCCAGGCTGCATCCAACTCCAGTCCCCGTCTGTCTGTGTGTCATACCAGTCATCGGACCAGGAGAGCAGGCAAGAGCTCCAACTTCCGTTCTCTCCTTGCCTTTTAAAGCTCGCACCACCGGAAGTGGAGTGCTTAGTAGCCGTGCATGCTGGGCTCGGTCTCTTCCCCGAAGTGGGTGGGTCCTTTAAAAACTGGCGTCTTTCCGTATTCACTAACCGACTGTTTAAAAAACTTTGTTACCACATTCCCCTCTGAGTTCTCTTGTCTTCTTGAAGTAGTAAGGATGTCATCAGGAGTAAAACTGATTGCGGGTCTGGAAAACTGATTCTGGACTCTGGTCCTGGAGTCTGGTCGGAAAAGCTAGATTCTGGAACTCTGGTCTGGAAAACTGATTCTTTGGTCTTTAACTGTTTGAAATTGCTGCATTTTTACTAAACCTTAGCATAGCATTGTCATGATCAAATTAATAAATTCCATTACAACATATTGAATATTGAATCTTGCTAATTGAAGCCTTATTTCTTTTTGATAAATTGATCACCACTTTAAGTATCTGTTACTGTTATACTAGAGAATTCATGTATAAGATGATGTGGTTTACTTGCTAAAAGAAGATTATGTAATAATGTCTATTATAATTAGCTATTTACATTCATTGTCATTTATATGTCATTATACTCTGGGTATGGTTTGGAATTATTGTATAGATTACTGGTATATCCTCAGTTATGCAGCATAACATGCATTTTTACCATCATCCTGTCTTTGGTGAAATTAATATGAGATTTATGAAGTATGGAAACTTATCATTTCAGAGACATAACTGACTCTTACAGTAAGCTTGATGCAGGCCCTGGAGAGAATATGTGTGCAACAAGAGGAGAGACGGGTACAAGTAAGTCCATAGTTTGCTTATGATGGCAACTATGTAGAGCAGCCGCAGTTCCTTCCTCTCTCCCTCCTAAAATAACCTAATTTAACTGAACTTGTTTTCTTTTTGTCTCACTCAGTCTAATCACCTGTGGCCTAGCACAATCACTGGCTGTCTCAAAACTATGAGATATGGTATGATAATCTTTCCATAACATTTTTCAGGTGTCATGAACACATACTAAATTTGGCTTTGATCCAGACACATGGTGGTAAGAAGTGTTATAGATTGCATAACTACCTCATGTAATTGAATGTATTAATTTGATCATTGACAATGCTATGCTAAGGTTAGTAAAAATGCAGCAATTCAACAGTTAAAGAAGAGAATCCAGCTTTCCAGACCAGAGTCCAGAATCCAGTTTTCCAGATCAGAGTCCAGAGTCCAGAGCCCAGTTTTCCGGACCAGAATCCAGTTTCCTCCTGATGACATCTTACCACTCCAAGAAGACAAGAGAACTCAGAGACTTTATATGAATAGTTTTGTTTTGTTGATTTTGTTTTCTCTTTCTGTTATAATATACACCATCTGTAACATGTACTCTCTTCAGAGGCCCTCCCTTTGCAAGACTAATGTCAAAGCACCGGTTCATGAGGACAAAAAACTGCCCCTCTGGACAAAACTTTCCTCTCTCCCTTTTCTATATTGTTATTTACATATTGCTAGTTAGCATAGGATATGATTTTTGGTTGTTTCATTGAACAAACTCATTCATTTTTCAAATGAAACAAAAGTGGGGACTGTAATGATTGGAATAATACCACTTACTGGAGACTTACTATAGGAAACCTCCACCATGAGGAGAATGCCTCAGAGGGCAAGGCCATGCGCCTTTTCCTTGGTGTCAGGAAGTGACGTTTGCTCATGGGTACTGTCTACCAGCCAATCAACTTGAGGAGCCTCCCATTTTCTGGGAGGGGACAGGAAGGAGGAAGGAGGGCCTATGTGGAGAGCTTTGTGGCTTTTTGGTTCCTGACTTCACTGTGGTGGGAGAGAGAGAGAGAGAGAGAGACTCCAGAGGACTTCACAGGAAAATTGAGGAAAGATAGGAATGCCAGGCTGTTGGAATTCTGTTCTCAATATTTCTTTTTCTATCTTTCAATAAACCCTTAAAAACCTAAACTCGTTTTATCAGTGATTTTAGTCAGTTTCCCCCAAAACTGGGGGATTTTCATGCCTAAGTGAAAGATCCTACATTTATCTCTATTGTATTTCACTTATTAGAGTTAGCCCTCAGAGTGCATGAGTTCTTTCCTTGGAGGTGGATAGCAGGGAAGCTAGGTGGTGCAGTGGATAGAGCACTGGCCCTGGATTCAGGGGGACCTGAGTTCAAATCTGCCCTCAGACACTTGACACTTACTAACTGTGTGACCCTGGGCAAGTCACTTAATACCAATTGCCTCATGAAAAAAAGAGCTTCTAAAAAGGAAGTGGATAGCATTTTTCATCATGGGTCCTTTGGAATGACTTGGATCATTGTATTCATCGGATAGCTAAGTCTTTATTATTAATTATAGTTACTGTATACAATGATCTCCTAGTTCAGTTCACTTAAGTCTGCATCAATGCATATAAATCTTCCCAGATTTTTCTGAAATTATCACCTTAGCACCTTAGCACAATAATGTTCATTCAGAATCATATACCAGAACTTGTTCAGCCATTCTTCAATTGACAGGCATATCCTCCATTTCTAATTATTTGCCACCACAAAAAGAGCTGCTACAAATATTTTGTACATGTGGGTACTTTACCTTTTTTCTTTGATCTCTTAGGCTAGTAACAATATTACTGGATAGATGGTATGTCCAGTTTTATAGTCCTTTGGGAAAAGTTCCATATTATTCTCCAGTATGGTTGGACCAGTTAACCACTCCCACCAACCATTCATTAATGTACTATTTTTCCTCATTCCCTCCAGCATTAATGACTTCTTATAGATGTGAGGTCATACCACAGAGTTGTTTTAATTTGCATATCTTTAATCTTGATTTAGATAATTTCTGAATAGATAACTTTGATTTCTTATTCTGAAAACTACCTGTCCATATCCTGTGGGTACTGGTTTTTATTCTTATAAATTTGACTCAGTTCTCTCTATATTTGAGAAATGAGGCCTTTATCAGAGAAACATACTGTACTTTTTTTCCTTGGGTTTCCAGTTTTCTTTCTAATTTAGGATGCTTTAGTTTTGTTGGTGCCCAAAACTTTTAAATTTAATGTAATCAAATTTATCCATTATACTTCTCATGATTGTCTCTATCTCTTTTTTCCAGTCTCCCCTAATTTACTTATGATATCACCTTTATGTCTAAATAATTTACCTAATTTAACATCTTCACATAAGATATGACGTATGGGTTATGTCTAGTTTCTGCCAGACTACTTCTAGTTTTCCCAGCAAAGTTTTGTCAGATAGTGAGTTCTTGCTCCAAAAGCTTGCATCCTTGGATTTATTAAACACTAGGTTACTGTGGTCATTTACTATTCTGTATTGTATACCTAATCTATTCTACTGATCCACCATTTTATTTCTTAGCCAGTGTCAGATTTTTTTTCATAATTACCACTTTGTAAAGCAATTTCAAATCTGCTCCTGCTGTACTTCCTTCCTTAACATTTTTTTATTTATTTAAATTCTTGACTTTTTGTTCTTTCAGATGGATTTTATTATTTTTTCTAGATCAATAAGATAATTCCTTGCTAGTTCAATTGATATGGCATTGAATAGATATTTATGTAGTATTGTCATTTTTATTATATTGACTCAGCCTACCTGGGAGCAATTAATTCTGTTTTGTAATTGTGTTCATATTAGTTCCAGGGTTTTTCTGGACAGGTAGACTCTCAAGTTTTTTACACTGTCTGCAGTTATTGTTAATGGAATTTCTCTTTCTATGTCTTGCTGTTTGGCTTTACCTGAGATCAGACCCTGCCTTTTTTTTTTTTTACCTTAGCTGAAGCATAATAGATTATACTTGATCCCTTATTTTAATTCTGTGTATGTCTTTGTTTCAAGTGTGTTTCTAAACTACATGTTAGTCTAATTTCTAATCCATTCTGCCATATGCTTCCATTTTATGTATGAGTTCATCTCATTCACATTCAGTTATAATTACTAATTCTGTTTTTCCTTCCCTCTCAGTTTCTTCTGTTTTTTCTTCTCTTTTTTTACCCTGTTCCTCCTTAAAAGTCTGTTTTGCTTCTGACCACTGCCTCCTTTAATTCACCTTCCCTATTATCACCCTACCTCCTTCTTTCATTTATCCCCTTCCTTCAAACTTTCTTCATAGGTAAGATATATTTCTCTGTGTATATTCTCTTCTTTGAACCAGTTTGGATAATGGGTCAAGCATTGCCATTTCCCCATCTACTTGTAACAGCTTTTTCTTGGGCACCTCTTTTAGGTGAGATAACTTTCTCCATTCTTCCTCTCCTGACCCCTTTCTCTCAGTGCATCCTTTTATTCACCCCTTCATTCTTTTTTGAAAATTTTGAACATAATCACCTCACACCCATCCCTTCTGTATATGTAGACTCCTTTTAATTGTCCTAATAATGATAAAGTTATTAGAAGTTACAGGTATCATCTTCCCATATAAGAATTTAAATGGTTTAACTTTTTTGAAACTTATTTTTCTTTCCTGTTTACCTTTTTATGCTCTTCTTGAGTTTAGTATTTGAAAGTCAAATTTTTTATGCATTTCTGGTCTTTTCATCAGAAATGCTTGAAAGTTCTCTATTGCACTAAATATTCATTCTTCCCTCTTAAGTATTATGTTCAGTTTTGCTGGATAAGTTGTTTTTGGTTATAATCTGAGCTCCTTTGCCTTCTGAAGTATCACAATTCAAGACCTCTAGCCCTTTAACATTAAAGCTTGTAGGGGCAGCTAGGTGGCACAGTGGATAGAGCACCGGCCCTGGAGTCAGGAGTACCTGAGTTCAAATCCGACTTCAGACACTTAACACTTACTAGCTGTGTGACCCTGGGCAAGTCACTTAACCCCAATTGCCTCACTAAAAAAAAAAAAACAAAAAACAAACAAACAAAAAACATTAAAGCTTGTAAAATCCTGACTATTTCTCCACAATATTTGAATGATTTCTTTTTGGATGCTTGAATTATTTTCTCTTTAACCTGGGAGCTCTGGAATTTGGTTATAATATTCCTGAGAGTTTTTACTTTGGGATTTATTTCAGGAGGAGATAGGTGAATTCTTTCAATTTCAATTTTTTTCTTTTTTGATCATGGCTTTCAAGTAGATTAATAATTCTTAAAAATCTATTATCCAGGTCAGTTGTTTTTCTGATGAAATATTTCACATTTTTTCCATTTATTTTGCCTTGGGCTAAAAAAAAATGTATCATCATCACCTCTTCTTGGCTATGATGCTCCAGAATTCTACTTGATGCATTATTTTAAAGTTGTTTAGAGGGGAATATTGGGAGAATTCAGCTCATTTATTGCTTCTTCTCTGCCATGTTGCCTCTATTTCCTGCTTTGCTTTTTAGATATTCACCACTCTTTTTTTAGTTATCATTCCAAGAATTTTTCTAGATATCCAAGTCTATAATTGACCAACTCTGTATGATTGTCCATTCTGAAAAGCAAGACACTTATCTTCTCTATATTTGTGGTACTGCTCCCATTTTCATGTTTAGATGATTTTGAATATCAACCTTCCAGCACACTGCCAACTTGCTTAATCTGTTTAAATGTTTCTGTCAATGTGTAATTACAAGTATTTTATCTATCTGTTCTAAACCTCCTTCATAATATACATTGGTTAACTTTTTACTTCTCCATTTTGTGGAGATGCTGGATATGAGTCCTAGTCTAAGTTTTTAGTAAATTGTCCCTACAAAACTGAATTTAGAGCTTGGGCCCTGATAGAGTGTGAGAAAAAGGGTTCTGATCTCTCTCATGCTTCACCCAGGACTGAACATATTCTGATCCTCTGTGGGCTGAACATGGAACCATGTATGTGTTGAGTGAGATTGAAAGAACCCCGTTAGTTGACAAGGAGATTGTCTTAGCTCCCTAGGCCCAGTAGCAGTTATAGATGTATATACCAAGAGAGACAATATGGCATAGAAAATTGGCTTTGAAACTCAGAAGACTTAAGTTCAAGTACCACCTCTGGCACATACTGGATATGTAACCCTATGTGCTAGTTTTTTTTTTTTTTACTCATTTTTATGCCAGCCACTTGTTGACTTGCTAAAGTTAAGAAAGTCTTTTTAGTAGTTTTCCCTGGAGGAGTTATCTTGTTGATCCTCTGGCCCAGGGGTGGTATCTGGTTGCTAAGTTGTTATGGTAACCAGTCACTCTGGTAACAAGCCCTGGAAGGGTAATTTTGTTGTGATCTGCTGAATCTGCTGAATGAAAACACCCTGCAACATCATAGCCAAATTTCAAAACTCACATATAAAAGAAAAAGTATTGCAAGCAACCAAAAAGAAACAATTCAAATGCCATAAAGCTACAGGGTTTGTACACAGGATTTGGCAGCTTCCACATTAAACAATCACAGGGCTTGGAATATAATATATTAGAAGGCATCAACACCAAGAAAATGAACATTTAATGACATAGAGGAATTTCAAGCATTTTCAATTAAAAGGCCAGAGTCAAATGGGAAATTTGACTTCCAAATGCAAGGTTCAAGTGAAACATAAAAAGGTGAAAAAGAAACAAGAAAGAAAAACTGTGAGAAATTTAATAAGGTATACTGTTTCTAGTTCTGTATGATAAGATAACTTTATTGTAAAAGCAATTATTGGTGCAATTAGGAGTATAGGGGGGGGGTGGAGCCAAGATGGCAGAGGAAAGACATTAAAAGTACAGAGCTCCTGATATAATTACCCACAAAACAGCAACAAAAGAACCCCTGGATCAGAAAAACCCATAAAAAAAGAGGGACTGAAATTATTTTCCAGCCATAGACAGATTAAAGGGGGCCATGCTAGGCTGTGAATAGAGTCCAATCCCACAATCCCACTGACACATAGCCCAGGCACACTGCACCAGAGGAACTTACCCACAAGCCCCTGAATCAGCTGTGGCACCATTGTCTTCTGGAACTGAACTTGTGCTCAGGTGAGAGGGCTGAATGGCTGGCTGGGGGTGGGGGTGGGGGTGGAAAAGTGCATGGGTGTCAGCAGGATGTAGGGAGGAATTTGGCTGTCCCAACCCAGTGGAGAACCAGGAAGAAATCCTGAGTGGTGGGAGGCCCAGTAAGGGGAGGGGTGCAGGCTTGTCTTAGCTAAGAACCACAACACACAAAGTTTTACTGCCTGGTTTATTAGCAAGTGGGCTTGAGGTTATCTTCAGACCAGAGAACAACCTAGGCAAGAAAAAAAACTTGCCCTCCCTCAAACCAAAACACCTGGGACCCTCTGAAGCTTGGGACAGTGTAGCTTGGAAGTAGGGCCCCACTGTAAGAGGGAGTTAAAAGTCAAGTAAAAGACAGCAAGATGAGCAAGCAAAGAAACTTGGGAATTATAGAAAGTTTCTTTACTGACAAGAAAGATCAAGGTGCATCCTCAGAAGAGGATATCAACTTTTCAAGAAAAATACAAATTGGTCTCAGGCCATGGAAGCACCCAAAAGGGACTTTGAAGAGAAAGTAGGATAGATAGGATAGATAGAAGGAAGATTTAGAGAGGTGGAGGAAAGAATGGAAAGAGAAATGAGAACGATGTAGGAGAGTCATGAGTAAAAAATCAACAGCTTGAAAAGTCAAATGGAAAAGGAGATCCAAAAGCTCTCAGAAGAAAACAATTGCCTAAGAATTAGGATTGAATAAATGGAAGCTAGTGACTTGATGAGAAACCAAGACACAGCAAAGCAAATCCAAACGAATAATAAAAAAAATAGAGGGCAATATGAAATATCTCCTTGGAAAAACAGCTGACCTGGAAAATAGATCCAGGAGAGAGAATTTGAGAATCATTGGACTACCTGAAAGCCATGACCAAAATAAGAGTTTAGACAGCATCTTCAAAGAGATTGTCAGGGAAAATTGCCCTGATGTTCTAGAAGCAGAAGGTAAAATAGAAATGGAAAGAATCTTCCAATCATCTCCTGAAAGAGATCCCAAAAGAAAAACCTCCAGAAATATTATAGCCAAATTCCAGAGCTCTTAGGTCAAGGAGAAAACATTGCAAGCTGCTGGAAAAAAGTAATTCAAATACTGTGGAGCTATAATGAGGATAAAAGAAGATCTAGCAGCATCTACATTAAAGGACCAGAGGGCATGGAATATGATATTCCAGAGGGCAAAGGAACTGGGACTACAGCCAATAATCACCTATCCAGCAAAAATGAGTGTAATCTTTCAGAGGAAAAAGTGGGACTTCAATGAAAAAGAGGACTTTTAGGCATTTGTGATGAAAAAAACCTGAACTTAATAGAAAATTTGACTTTCAAAAACAAGACCCTAGAGAAGCATAAAAAGGTAAATAGAAAAAAAGAAATGATGAGGGGTATTAAAAGATTAAACTA
Organism: Dromiciops gliroides; assembly: GCF_019393635.1. NCBI lineage: Eukaryota > Metazoa > Chordata > Mammalia > Microbiotheria > Microbiotheriidae > Dromiciops > Dromiciops gliroides. The sequence continues at coordinate 570,047,701 of NC_057861.1, read as the reverse complement.
TTTATATTCCTACATGGGTAGATAATACTTAGAACTCATAAGAACTTTCTCAGTATTTGGACAGCTGAAAGGAATAATACACTTAGAGGACACAGGTCTGAACTGAATATGAAGGATTGATATCTGTAAAGCATTTATTTTTTGTTTATCCTTGTTCTTTGTGGGGCAAGCAAGATGGAGTGTCATGTCTGGGGCTGGGATTGGGACTCGGGACCTCTTGGGTCCAGGGCTGGTGCTTTGTCCACTGTAGCTAACCCATCATGACATCTTTTAAATAGAGTTGAGTGGTAGAAGGCATGCAGTGGGGGAGGGGAAAGGGGAGAGGTGGACTGGGGAGAAGTAGGTCACATGAAGGCAACAAGAAAAAAGCCTATGGAAGGGAGGGGAAGAGGGGGAAGGAGTGAGGGAGTGAGTAAACCTTACTTTTATCAGAATTGGCTCAAAGAGGGAATAACATACATACTCAAGTGGGTATATTGTTGCCCTGAGGAAAAGTGGGAGGGGAAGGATATGGGGGGGGGGAGAAGAGGGGAAGTAGGGAAGGGCAGATTTGAGGAGGGAGCAGTAAAAAGCAAAACACTTTTGAGGAAGGTGAAGATGTTTTGCATAACAGCAAATGTATGACTTATATTGAATTGCTTGATTTCATAGGGAGAGTTGAGGAGGGAGGGAGGAAGAAAAATTTAGAACTCAGAATTAGCCCAAAGACCTTAACCTCATCAAAGTGGGCTCAAGGAGGGAATAAAATACACACCCAATTGGGAGAAGTAATCTATTTAACCTTACAGGAAAGTAGGAGGGGAAGAGGAAAAGGAGGGAAGGGTGAAAGAAGAGAGGGCAGAGCAGGGGAGGGGGCAGTCAGAAGCAAAACACTTTTGAGGAAGGATCAGGTAAAAGAAGATAGAAAATAGAGTAAATATTATGGGAAGGGAATAGGATGGAGGGAAATAATTATGATGATTGAAAGAAGTATATGTAAAGAGGTGGTCATGAGGTAATATTTAAGGTATGATAATATTTGTAAGTTTTTAAAATTGTAATATAAGAATAATTAGAAAGAATATATTTAGACAGAGGATGTGATCAAAGGTGACATTGATGATATGATACCACAGAAAACAAAATGAAGTGCTAAAAAGAAATTGGATGGAAGAAATAGGAGGGGAGAAACTGAATGAGGTGAATACACACACACAAAGAGGCATAAAAAAAACTATCATGGGGCAGCTAGGTGTTGCAGTGGATAAAGCAACAGTCCTGGATTAAGGAAGACTTTCTTTCAAATCTGGCCTCAGAGGAGCAGCTAGGTGGTGCAGTGGATAGAGCACCTGCACTAGATTCAGGAGTACCTGAGTTCAAATCCAGCCTCAGACACTTGACACTTACTAGCTGTGTGACCCTGGGCAAGTCACTTAACCCCAGTTGCCCCACAAAGAAAGAAACAAACAAACAAAAACAAACCCTATCATAATGGAGGGGAAGATGGGGGACATTGGCAATGATTAAACCTTACTCTTATTAAAGTTGGGTCAAAGAGGGAATCACAAACACACTCAGTTGGATATAGAAATCTGTCTTAGCCTATAAGGAAGTTCAAAAAGGGACGGTGATAATAGAAGAGAGAGGGGAACTGATACAAGGGAGGGGATATTGGGGAAGGTGGTGATCATAAGTAAAATGACTGTGGGAAGGGAGAGGGTGGGGGATGAGACTGGGGGAGGTATCAGGTGAAAAATAGCATGGAGATGTGACAATTGGAGGAATGCCAATCAATTGGGGAATGGCTAAACAAACTGTGGTATATGATGGTGATGCAGTAAGAAATGACAAACAGAATGACTTCAAAAAAGCTTGGAAAGACATGTCTGAAATGATGTATTGGGAAGTGAGCAGAACCAAGAAAACACTATACAGAGACAGCAATACTGTTCGATGAAGAACTGTGAATGACTGGATGTTCTCAACAATACAATAATCCAAGGCAATCCCAAAAGAATATTGATGAAACATACTATCCACCTTCAAAGAAAGAACTGATATTGATGGAACAGACTGAATAATGCTATTTTTCACATTCTGTCATTAAGTGACAAATATGGTGATGTTTTGCATGATCATATATGTATAACCCATATTGGAGTGTTTGCTGCTTTGGGAAGGGGGGAGGGGAGGGAGGGAAGGAGGAATAGAGAATAGAACAGAAAAATATAAATAAAAATATTTAACCTGGAAAAAAAAGACGGTGGGGGAGAGTATGCTGGGAAGGGTACAGGATGTATATATGTATCTATATACATACATGGAGTCCCTTAGGCAGTTGGTTGTTGGACATCACATCCCTCTGGCAACTCCTGTGGCAACACTGGTGCCAAACTGTATTGGCTCTGCCTCTCCTTTGGATCCACCAATGTCGCAGAGAGGGAAAACCTGCTGCATGGGAAACAGCTTGTTTTCCATATTGATCCACCCAGGCCAGTGCCCTGGAGAGGACACCTACTCTTCATGGGGTGGATACAACATGGGATGCAGCAGTTACCGGTTATAAGTCACTCAGGAGCCGCGGCTCCCATATTGGACTGCACAGCTACACTGTGGCCTGTGGCTCTTCAAGGCACTGATCCATAGTTGTCCATGACTGGTGGAGGCCTACTACTACTACATATATATATGTATATATATATATGTATATATATATGTATATATGTGTATATATGTATATGTATGTATATGTGTATGTATGTATATGTATGTATGTATATATACACACATACATAAATGTATATGTTGTGTATATATGAGTTATTTAGGTCTTATATAGTAATAATATTTAAACAAATTTGTCATATATTATTTATATAAATTTATATGTATATGTTATTTATAAAACAGTTATTTACCTGTAAAAAAAGAAAATTGCCTGTTTAAAAAAAAAGGAAGAGTAAGCATTTAAAATACTAAGTTATATGTATTAGAATATATCTAGGTATATCTAAATGTAATAATGTAGAAAATATACATTATATATATCATATATGTGTGTATGTGTATATTATATCTATGTTTGATATATGTATAAAATGTATAAATCACAAATAAAAATAAAATAAAACATTCAAAATTTTTAGTTTTTGTTTTCTGCTTAGCTGTTACCAGGTTTGTTTGTTTGTAGGTATATTTGTGTGTCTTTTGTTTAAATCAGTCAGAATATAAACCAAAACTTAATGAAGCAACAGAGGCTAGATAGTGTTTACTCTCTGTGCAACAGAGACTGTCTTTTTAGAAAATATCCAAGAAAAAATTGGCCCACAAAGTGTCAAGTATTCAAACAATATAGTAAGGAGAAAAACTATCCCTAAGAATAATGAGAGGTTGTGGGACTTGTATAGAAAGAGTCAAGTATTCTCAGTCCTGAGATGCCACCTACAGCACAGAAAAAAACATTCACAGAATAAAGAAGGGGAAAAGGGAAACCTGTAATCAGCCTCAAATTCTTCTAGTTTGAAGATATTTCATTAGCTAGTAAAGTACTATAACAATATCTCAATCTTTAAAATGTAATAAATCCAGTAAGCTAGTTTTAAAAGATCATACCAATTGCAACTCTGGTTTTAATATGGTATCTGTATAATTCATGGTTATACTACTATTCAGGAGCAATATGATATGGTTAGTGCTTGATTTGGAGTCAGACTCCCTGGCTTTAAATCTTCCTTCTCTACCTGCTTGATTTTGTTGTAATACTTAATCTATGATACTGTATATAATATGGTGCAGCACTGTGGTCATGGAAAGAACAGTTTGCAGGAATCAGAATAACTAAAAGGACACTTTCTTGAAGTTGGGCAAATCATATAACCTCATTGTGGCTTCTCATCTCCAGAATGAGGATAATAGTATTTATATTACCTAACTTTCAGTGTTGTTGTGGGGGATTTTGCAAGCCTTAATATTATTAATGTGAACTATTATTACTCTTATTATTACATTTATTTCAATACATATTCTTACATTTGTAAAGCTTTTTTTTTTTTTTCAGAGCAATGGGTGTTAAGTGACTTGCCCAGGATCACACAGCTAGTGTCAAGTGTCTGAGGCCAGATTTGAACTCAGGTACTCCTGAATCCAGGGCCGGTGCTTTATCCACTGCGACACCTTGTAAAGCATTCTTAAAGGGTATATCAGCTGGTCAGTTAGCTATTCTGATCAAGAAAATGATCCAAGGGGGCAGCAAGGTGGTGCACCAGCCCTGGATTCAGGAGGACTCGAGTTCAAACCCAAACTCAGACACTTGACAGTTACTAGCTATGTGACCCTAGGCAAGTCACTTAACTCTCATTGCCCTGAAAAAAAAAGAAAAAGAAAAGAAAAAGACAAAGAAAAGAAAAGGAAAAAGAAAAAAAAAGAAAATGATCCAAAACAATTCCAAAGGACTTATGATAAAAAATGCTATCCACCTCCAGAGAAAGAAGTAGTGGCATTTGAAGGCAGATTGAAGCTTATTTTTTTTTTTCCTTTTTACATTTATCTTGCTTTGTTTTGCAACTTGGCTTATGTGGAAATATGTTTTGCATGATTTCACATGTATAATTGATATCATTTTTCTTGCCTTCTCAGTGGGTGGCAGAGGGGTGGGGAGGGAAAGAATTGTGGAACTGAATTTTTAAAAATTAATGTTAAAAATAAGTAAATAATATTTTTAAAAATTGTGTCAAAGTGTCATACTTAATATCAAAAACAATTAAAAATTAAATATAAAAACGATCAGAAATATAATATTGGGGAGGTGAGTAGATATAAGCTTATTTCACAAACTCCATAGTAGGATATGACAACCAAGTGCTTAGTGCTTAGCCAGTGCTCAGGTGGAGAGCAGAGTATGTAGGACTGGGGAGGTGATAGTCTCACTTTATGGTCAGAAAGCATTTGGAATATTGTGTTAAGTTCTGATTTAAGTTGCTTACTCTAAGAAAGGATCATAGAGTACCATAGATGCCCACTGGATAGGACCTGAGGGTCTTAATTAATCTGGACAGTTTCCAAAGGAAAGCACCCAGGTGTTGAAGGGCCTGAGTTCATGGCATAGAAGAATCCTTTGAAAGTTCTTGGTACATTTAGCTTTGAAAAAAGAATACTTATAGAAAACAGGATAATTTTCTTGAAGTATTTGAGAAACTGTTTTGTGGAAGAATGGTAGGTATTATTGCTAATTCTTTACCTAACAAGAAACTTAATGCTTTCAGAGCATTGTGCTTGAGAACTGACATGCTCAACTGAGGGACAGATTATAAATAAGGTGTTTATGCAAATCTGTCTAGGATGGGATGGTTTTGTCATCAGTTCTTCTTAAATTGTGTGTGTGTATATGTGTGTGTGTGTGTGGTTTTTTTGGGTGAGGCAATTGGGGTTAAGTGACTTGCCCAGGATCACACAGCTAGTAAGTGTCAAGTGTCTGAGGCTGGATTTGAACTCAGGTACTTCCTGACTCTAGGGCCAGTGCTCTATCCACTGTACCACCTAGCTGCCTACCAAGATCTTAGTAAAATACTGTTCCTCATTGGGAAAAAGGAACCTGCAGAGTGGGAAGGTTGTGATAGTGAATTTTCTAGGTACAAAAGATAGCACTAAATACATTCATTTTATTTTTTGTTGTTATTGTTGTTGTTTTTTGTGGGGCAATGGGGGTTAAGTGACTAGCACAGGGTCACACAGCTAGTAAGTGTCAAGTGTCTGAGGCTGGATTTGAACTCAGGTACTCCTGAATCCAGGGCTGGTGCTTTATCCACTGTGCCACCTGGCTTCCCCAAGACATTCACTTTAAAATGAGTTTTAGGGGGTGGCTAGGTGGCACAGTGGATAAAGCACCGGCCTTGGATTCAGGAGTACCTGAGTTCAAATCCAGCCTCAGACACTTGACACTTACTAGCTGTATGACCCTGGGCAAGTCACTTAACCCCCATTGCCACGGAAAAAAAAAGAGTTTTAGCATGTCTATTAAGACCTAACTCTTTCTTCTCCCTGTACATTAAATATAATTCAAATCCCCTCCAGTAAAATATAAGCTCCTGAGGGCAAATACTTTTTATTTGTCTTTGTGGCTTTATGACCTTGCTTGATCTATTACACAGTAATATATATACACACATATATGTGTATGTATATAATATATGCATATATATACACATACACATATGTGCTGAATTTTATAAGATTCAAGAAGCCTATAAAAGATTTTTGCACACTTATAAACCAGTCATTCCATTGGATGAATTAACTCAATCAATAGACATGTTTCTAATAATAATGAGGAGGAAAGGAGGAAGAGAAGGAGAAGGAGAAGAAGGAGAGAAGATGGGGGAGAGGGGGGAGGAGAAGGAGGTGGAGAAGGAGGAGAGGAGGAAAGGAAGAGGAGGGGGAAAAGGAGAACAAGAACAGCAAGAAGATGATGATGACTATAGGGTTTTCAAGTTGACAGAACATTCATATATATCATTTCAATACATACTGAGAATAACATGAATTCAAAAAAGTATACACATTTGGAAAGCTTTTAAAATTAATTTGAGAGAACTTAACTGTGTGGACTTTCTTTGTGGTGCATTCATATATAAAGGAGTACTTTTTGTTAACTTCCTGGTCACTCACTTAGTTTCCCCCATTGAAATTTATCTGATTCTTTCTTCCCTTTTACCTGTTATATCTAGTTGCCAAGTAATTATTTTCTAATTTCCTTTGGGGGTAGTGTATAACCTTAAATATTCAATGTTTAATCATAAATATCCATTTTGTGATATAGATAGATATAGATAAAGATATAGATGGATGTAGAGATAGAGATATATACTGCAAGGTAAACCTGATTTCTGTCAGATTGCTTTCCAATTTTCTCAAAAGTTCTTTTCAAATAGCAAATTCTTGCCCTAGGATATTCCTTGGATATTTCAGTCACTGGGTTTTTGATTTTTTCTTATGTTAGAAATAAGTATTTGATGGTCAGTTGATATATTCTCCCAATGTCTTTCCTTAGATCCTCTGTAGCATTCTCAAGTTGCTTCTACTTTGATGTTGTTTGATTACTAACATATTCTTCGATACCTCCCCTTTATTTTAGCTCCCACACATATTGTTGCATTCAAGTACTCTGTTTTGATCTGCTATTTGGATTCATACTACTTCAGAAAAAGGCTTTTCAAAATTCTAGTGTAAATCATTAAAATCACTACAGATTTCAATGCTGTTTTTTTCATGTTTCATCAAATATATATTAATGAATATTATATAAAATTGAGTCTGCTTTGTCTTTTCATTTTTTTGGTTATGAGATTTCCTTTCATATTTCATCTAATTTAGGCTTAGAGATAAATTTCTTTATAACTGCCTTTCCCTGGTCAGAAATGCAGTTGGAGTCAAGGATAGCATTGTCATAAAGCAATATAAAGCCCTTGCCCAAAACTGATGAAATCTGCCTCTAGACTTTTCTAAGTGTAAGAAAATATTCTAATATATCATCCACAAAGAATTATAATTTTCTTATCTATTTGCTCAATTTATTTTTATTGTTTCATCCCCATAGTATTTATAGTGCTATTAACAATAATAGTGGTGATTATGGACATATTTGCTTTATACTTAATTTGGTAGGTATATATGCATATATGCACATGTATATATGCATCTTCAATCTATTGATAACTTTATATCATTTTGGTTGTTGTTATGGTCAAATCATAGATTTCTGAGCATTGAACTAGCCCTGCATTCCTAGCATAACTCCAACCTGCTTGTAGTGTGTAATCTTTTTAATAGGTACTTGCAGTCTATTTGCTAATGTTTCATTTAAAGGCTTTGTGGTGATGTTTATTAGGAATATTGGGGGGTCTATACTTTTCTTTGTTTTTCTCTGTTTTTTGTTTTTGAGGAGCAATGAGGGTTAAGTGACTTGTCCAGGGTCACATGGCTAGTAAGTGTCAAGTGTCTGAGGCCGGATTTGAACTCAGGTCCTCCCGAATTCAGAACCAGTGCTTTATCCACTGGACCACCTATCTGCTCCCTGTTTTTCCCTTAAAATAAGTATTAAAATTATATTTTTGTGTCAGAGTGTCACAATGGTCCATTTTTCCCTAGTTTAGAAAAGAGTTTATGCAATAGGGAAATTGATTGTTTTTGAATATTTGATAGAATTCACTGGTAAATTGATCTGGGGGTAGAGTTTGTATTTGGGGGGAGGAGTTCATTTATGGGAGTTCAACTTTATGTTAGGTTTTCTTAATTTAATTTTTTAAAAATTTATTTATTTATTTTTTTGCAGGGCAATTGGGGTTAAGTGGCTTGCCCAGGGTCACACAGCTAGTAAGTGTTAAGTGTCTAAGGCCGGATTTGAACTCAGGTCCTCCTGAATCCAGGGCTGGTGCTTTATCCACTGTGCCACCTAGCTGCCCCAATGTTAGGTTTTAAAAATTGTGTATTTCTGCTGTTATTCTGGATAGTTTGTATTTTTGTGTTTAGCCATTTCATCTAATCTAGCAGTCCTTTTGGCAAATAAAATAGATATTAATGCTATATTTCCTCTTTGTGAATTTTCCTTTTTTTTTTTTTTAGTGAGGCAATTGGGGTTAAGTGACTTGCCCAGGGTCACACAGCTAGTAAGTGTTAAGTGTCTGAGGCCAGATTTGAATTCAGGTACTCCTGACTCTAGGGCCGGTGCGCCATCTAGCTGCCCCTGAATTTTCCATTTTGATAGAAATTTTATTTTATTCTTTGTAGCTATTAGAGAATCTATTTATAAATTTTATTAAGTTTTTAAAAGACAAGTTTTTGCATAGCATTTTAATTTCCTTTTTTCTTTGAATTTGATCATTTCTTTTTTCATTTTTAGAACTTCCATTTTGGTATTTAGTTAGATTTTTTTTTATTTGTTGTTTTTCTATTTTTTTTAATTGCATGGCAATCATTGATTTATTATTTTTTCTCTTTTTTGATTAAAGTATTTATAAATGTAAAACTCCCTCCTGATTGCTTTAGTCTTATCCCAAAGGATTTGGTATGTTGTCTCACTACTGTCATTTTCTTTGATGAAATTTTTTATTCTTACTTATGATTTATTCTTTGATCCACCAATTCATTTGGATTGTTATTTAGTCTTTGATTAATTAAAATTCTTTCTTCAAAAGCTCTTTATTGAATGTAATTTTATTTCTCTGTGATTATTAGATGATATATTTATTATTACAGCTTTTTTACATTTTGGGAGTAAGGTTTTATCCCATGATAAATTGTCTGTTTTTGTAAACGTGCCATCAATAGTCAAGAGCTATAGAAACTCAGGGCAGCTGAGTGGCACAGTGGATAGAGTGTTAGACTTGGAATCAAGATGATTTCAGTTCAAATTTGATCCCCATAATTATTACCTGTGTGACCTTGGGCAAGTCACTTACCCCTGTTTGGTTCGGTTTCTTCATCTGTGAAATGAATTGGAGAAGGAAATGGAAAACCACTCAAGTACCTTTGCCAAGAAAACCTCAAATGGGGTCACAAAGAGTCAGATATGACTGAAAAACAACTGAACATAAAAATCCCATTGTGTTACTTTTCAAGTTCCATTTATGCCTTTAATTTATTTCCTATTTATCTTTAAATTAATATTCATGTAGATCTGAACGGGTAGAATGAAGTCCCCAAGTTATAGTTTTGTTTTGTTTTGTTTTTTGTGGGGCAATGAGGGTTAAGTGACTTGCCCAGGGTCACACAGCTCGTAAGTGTTAAGTGTCTGAGGTTGAATTTGAACTCAGGTCCTCCTGAATCCAGGACCAATGCTTTATCCACTGTGCCACCTAGCTGCCCCCAAGTTATAGTTTTATTATAAGGAAATATATTACTGTGTTTAGTAGTTATTTTGACTAAACTATGAGTAAAACTCTATATTCCCTTGCAATTTGATCATTTCCTTTAAGAATTTAGATGCTGTAATTCTTGTTGCATGTACATTAAGTATTACTACTGATTAATTATCTATAGTGTTTTTAAGTATAATGTATTTTCCTTGCCTATCATTTTCATCACATTTGTATTATTATAGCCTTATGTGAAATCATGATTGCTTCTCCAGCTTTTTCAAGTCACCTCAAGCTTAATAGATTCTTTTCGAACCTCCTTGTGAATTTTTATGCTTCAAGCATTTCTTATAACAATATATTGTTGGACTCTTATGGGTGAGTTCATCTATTCATGTTATAGATAATGATTATTGATTTTCCTTTTCTCTGTCCTACTTCACTTTTTCTTCCCTCAGCCCTTACCTCACAAATATGGAGACATCACTAGAGAAAATGTCCTAAACATCTTATATAAAGGTATAAGGTATAAATAAATTAAGCATTGTTTCTATTCCATTGTCATTTTTCTCTTCTTCTTTACCTACCCTCAATGATAGGTCCTTTTCCTTTTTCACACCGACTTGGCTGTTCCCCAATTCAAAGTTTATTTTGGCCTCTCTTTCCCCTTTTCTTGTCAAATTTAATGTATTTCTATGCCATACTCTGTGTGTGTGTGTGTGTGTGTGTGTGTGCATGTGATTGTGTTAACTCCTTTTTTTGGTCCACATGAAAGTTAGTTTTGTTGGTTGCCTATGCCTTCCTCCATGCCTTTTATGTCCCACACACCCGTAATTTAAGACAGTAATTTCCCTCTCTTTACTTTCCCCCCAGTATAATGCAGTATCCCTCCTATGTCTGTTTTTCTCCTAACAACATCAAAAAGAACAAAATCACCTTCAGGCTCTCTGTCCATAATTTGCCTTTCTTATGACCCTTGAAGACATTAGAGTTCTAAGAAGGCCTTTAATTCTTGTTCCTCTATTAGCATTTTCATTTCAAAATGTCTTTTTTAGTTCTGGCTTTTACATCAAGAATGCTTAAACATCCTTAATTCTACAAAAGGTCCATTCTCACTCCCACCCCCATAAGATTATATATATATATATATATATATAATAAAATAAAGAAAAAATATACATATTTATATAGTTTGCTATTTGGGGGGGAGGGGAAGGGTGCAGGGCAATGAGGGTTAAGTGACTTGCCCAGGGTCGCACAGCTAATTAAGTGTCAAGTGTCTGAGGCCAGATTTTACCTCAGGTACTCCTGAATCCAGGGCTGGTGCTTTATCCACTACACCACCTGGCTGCCCCTAGTTTGCTTTTTAGAATGTTGAATCCTAACCTTTCCTCTACATTAAAGTGGCACCTGCAAAGTCTTGTGTCACTCTGACTGGCCTTTTGCTTACTTGAACTCTTCAATTTGGAATGATGGCAGTATTTTTCTTTCTTTGAACTGGAAACTCCAGATTTTGGCTATGACATTCCTGGAAGTTTTCATTTGGGGGTTTCTTTCCAGAAGTGATGGGTGGATTTTTTTTTTTTTAATTTTCACTGTTTTCTTCTTGTAAGAGATCTGGAGAGTTTTCTCTTATGATTTCTTTTTTTGTAATATAGTATCCAAGCTTTTTGTTGGATGACTTTTGGGTAACCCAATGATTCTTAGATGATCTCTCAACCTGTTTTTAGATTAGTTGTTTTTTATTACATTTCTTAATTTATGATCTTTTTATTTAATTTTTAATATTTCTTGCTTCATTGAATTGTTTTATTTTTGGCCCATTCTAATTTTCAGGGCATTCAGCTATAAAGTAAGGTTTCCTACAACCTTTTTCAAGATATTAATTCTCCTTACCATCTTTCCTCCCTTGCTATACCATTTCTTCTAGGACTTTTTTTTCTTTTTCTTTTTGCTCTTAGGGTCAGATGCTCTCTAAATATTATAGTTGGCTAGGACTGTCTTTATGTTGCTTAGGCTGCTGTTGGGACCTCTCTCATATTTGTGCTCCAGTGTTGCTTGCCATCTATCCTGACTTCTTTTTAGGACTTCTGCAGAATTATGGCAGTCTAGAATTTCTAAAATCTCGACCTTCCAAATTTTTTAATTCCAAAATCTTTAAGATTTAGGACAGAGAAACTGGAATTCATGGGAAATCCTAAAATCATATTTTTCATTATATCGTATTTATGTATTTTAAATGAGTATAATAACAAAAAGTGAACTGTTTTTATGCAATAAGATTATATTAAAAGTTTCAGAGGCTTTCTCTAAAAATGATATATAATAAATGCATGGTTTATTATTATGAAGCAATACATTGTAACAAATTTTTAAATCATATAAGACAATGAGCTGCCATTTCCTTTCTCTTAAAATACTTCTAAATTCTTCATACTATTTACTCATTACTATTAATATCTAAAAGTGTGTTTAATAAATATGAAATATTAAGTTTAGTAATACTTACAAAGGGATATAGTGAACATTCAGACACTAGTAAATACCAGAGAATATTATTGGGCAGTATTTGAGTAATATAACATTCACATCTCCTAGAACTAGGTGAAATTGCCAATTATTTCTTGGAAAACCATTCATAGCATTTCTATAATACATAGTATGCTAATTACTAACATTTAACATGCTAGAATGTGCTGTAAACTTGGTTTATTAGCAGTAAACTGGGTTATGAACACACAAAACATGGCAAGACTGATTAGAATGTGACCACTTCTCTACTACATGCTCCTATCCTGGTTCCAGAAAATGTCAGTTTTAACCTTTGATTCTGTGTGTCCACGTTTCCTGCTTTTGCTTTTGGCTTGATGTCATTAGATTCTTTCAAAATGGTAATGGTAATTGATTGTTAATCTTTAATTCTCCTGGGAGAATTATAGGAGAAGGGAGAAAGGAAAAAAGCACTTTACATAGCACTTAGTATGTGCTAGGCACTGTGCTAAATGTTTTTCACAAATATTCCCATTTATTATCTCATTAATTAATCTCAACAATTATAATAAATAATAATTATATACTTTTTCTGATATCTTCACTGATTTTCTTTAGGCACTTCTTGAGAAGTGCCATGAAGGAATTCTTACATGGAAGCATCATGACAGGCTTTTTGTGCAGTCAGGACTAAGCGGAGTGTAGAACTGATTATCAAACAACAACAACAACAATCACCAAAAACCTGATTATCTTGTTTTAGCATTGTTCAGTTGAGTGCATTTTTGGAGTTTTACTGGGGTGATTCTGGAGGACCTGTACTTTTCAAGGTCCCAACATGCTGATAATACATTCCTATAAAACAAGTCCAGTGATGCTTAAATTATCTTACCCAACTCGGTTTTTAAATAGTAAATGTCATATATTTTCTTCCATATTTTTCATTTTGTTCTAATATTTATGTTGTCTCATGGAGTCACTGAGTTCTTCTACTTTATTTCCCAGGGAGGGAAAGATGTTCTAAGCTATTTAATTTGCATTTCTTCCAATAATTACTATTTTCTTTATTGTTTTTTTTTGTTTGCTCATATTTTCTGCTTTAGGTTTTTTATTGGAACCCCACAGCACTTTTGGATATGTTGGTTTTCTGGTTATTTAATGCAGAGGCTGCTGCTGTTGTGATTCTGGATGTTGGGCCCCATTCTCTACCTCATTTCCTCATTTCCTGGGTTCTTCCTGATGATCAACTACAGGTGTTTGTCCTGGTCATCTTTCTCCTTTTCTTTGCACAACTTCCAATAAGTTGTGCCTCCTGTTTTTATTCTGACAGGTTTAAGTGAGATGTTGAAGATCACTCTCATCCTAGGCCTCTTTCAAAGCCCCTCGATGTGTGCTCTGGTACTTCATTGAATGTCTCTTGCTGTGCCTCTCAGGGTTCTGAGGGATGCATAGTGGGGTGCTCTCTCAGTATAGTGATTTAGGAGGACTATTTCTATTCCTGCTACTTATTGAGGAGGGCTGGGCCAGAATCTGCTTTAGGGCATAATTATCAAAGTCCTCATTTAAAACCTTCTGCTTCCCCATTTCCAAGACTGTTTTCCGGAGCTTGTTGGTATCACTCATGCTCTAGTGCTTATAGGTTTCTGGCCTGTTTATTGGAATTATTGGCTTCCCTCTTGTAGCTTTTTTCCCAGTCTCTATGGACACTTCTGAAATGAGAGAAGGACTTTACTTCTTTTTCTCTTCAGTTTTCTTCATCATATCTCTATCTGGTCTTCTTTTCAGATCAATGTAAGTTGATATAGCCTTGGATCCCCTATGACCTTTAATTTCTCTATCTTACCTGGAAGACCCTTATACTTTTAGTGGCCCTATCATTTTGGAATAGTAGAAAAATGTGTAGATGCTTTGGCAGTGTCTTAGCCACTCAGATCTTCATTTGGCTTGTGATCATATTATGTTCTGTCTCTCTCTCCTCCCATAATAAACATGAGTACATTAAGTGACAGATCCCTTATGTCAACATGCCTGAATTAAGTCTAACTACTAAGCCAATGTTACTCTAATCAGGTACTACCATTCATTTGATGACAGCTACATGGTGGCAGCAACCCAAGGTGCAATCATATATGTAGGGGGAATAATAAAACCTTTACAGAAATTGACTTTCAACACCAAACCTTTCCAATGTGAATGAATGCCACTAATATTTTATATGATATTATAAATAGAGGGCTGAATTTTCTCTTCCAAAACATTTCAGTTACTGCGTTCAGGCTCAGAGGGAATATGTCATGAAGGGTACTCCAATCACAGTCTTCGGAGTAAAATTGGGGGATATACTGTGAAATGGGTTTTGTTTTGCCCTGAACTAGAAAAGTATGTAGTTCTTTGGTGTGTATATGGGGAATGTGGAAAAGTTATTTTCTAGTAGGTTCAGACTTTGGATAGAGCACTGGGACTGGCATCAGGAAGACCAGAGTTCAACTCCAAAATCAGACACTTAATAGCTGTGTGACCCTGGGCAAGTCACTTAACCTCTATGTGGAGCAACTAATATTCATAAAAAAACATAGTACCTGTTCCTTCCTTGGAATTTGCAATTAAAAAAACTATTATAAGTATTTCAGGAGTTATATATATATATATATATGTATGTATATGAAAACAGATGAGGCATAATAAAGTTAGCTTATTAACTCATATGCAAAACTTCACTCAGATACTTACTAATTTTGAATTTGAATATGGTTGGGCTAAAAGTTGTTTTTTTTCATTATGGAAAAAAAGTTTTGTTAAGCAAATGAGAATGTTAAGTAAAAGAATGTTTAATCTACTTTATCAATGCAGGTCAGGTATAAGGTATCAATAGTTCACCTGGCTTTACTTAATTGGAATGCTTGAAAATAATAAAGTGTATTGTCTTTAAAATACTCTAATATTTAAAAAAAGACTAGCCTTCTCCAATTAGTCTGAATGAGTGGTATGAAAATACCACACAAGGTGAGGGGAGAACAGAAAAGAACAAACAACATTTTTTTTGAATAAAAGGAACTATCAAAATAAGAGACAAAATTTTAAGAAGCCAAAATGACAAAATAAAAGAGGAAAAGGTAAAAAATAAGATGAAACAATTCAATATAATTATAGATGAGATGATTTGATTCTGTTATTGTTCTACCTTTAACAGTCTAAGATTCTATGAAATATAAGAAAAACTGCCTAAATGAACAGAAACACCCACCCAAAGTCAAGAAATTAAAACATGTTAAAATTAATTTCCTATAAAGTGACAAATGTGATGAAATATAACATAAAGCCTTTTCCCCTCTTCCCTCCACCCCCTCCCTCACCATGTCCCCAGGAAAAAGGAGTGAGAGTTGGGTGTGGCAAGGAATTTTGCTTCTTGGAAAATTAAGTAGTCACTCTCTTTACATCTCTACTTCCAATTTTGTTTATGAAACTCTGAAATTTCATTAGTTTGGTTCTAAGAAATTTAGTTTAGAAGTAAGTAAGACTGAGTTTTAATTTCCAATAGAAGACAGTAAAGGATTTTTCAGGTAGAATTAGGCTGAGAAGCTGGCATTTCAGGATAAGTTAAGTCCTAGTTTAGAAAATAATTTTAATTTCCATTTTGGCTCAGGTATGATTTCTTAAAACTATTCTGTTATCCTTTAGTTAAGATTTGTCTGTTTTAAATAAATCCTAGTGATTCATTGTTACATTATTATCTGCCTGTATGTAACATTTTCCCTCCAGTAAACTGCAATAATTCAGAGTAGTTATGAGGAAGTCTGATATGAATGAATACAAATCAGAATTATGAGTAGAAAGTTTTTTTAAAGAAATACATTTGTATTCCTTAGGTCATAAGGTGAAAACTAAGTGGCTATGTATTGTCCAGAAAAGGTCCTTTAACAAATGAAACTCTGAGTCAACACATAAACTATATAATTAAGATATGAATTATATAAATTATTACTTCTAAAATATTTGATAATGTTTTTAAAGTACCTTATAGCTTTATGAAATTTAAATACTCAACCATTTCCAACATTTTATTGCCACCATAAAAACGAGTCCTAAAGATAAATTAATCAAACTTTCTCTATAAATTTATTGAATCCAATAGATATTGGATTTACAAATGATGACTATCATGTGTACTAGCCATAATACAGTGTGTGTTTTTATAGAATTCATGAAATGAATGGACCTTATTTTCATATTTTATAAAAATGAACACTATAAAATACAACAAAATTGTATCCTCAAATGAACAATGAAAACAGATAAATTATAAAATCATTATTTAAGATGAAAATACTTCAATGAAAAAGGTATATGAAATGTAATAAAATATAAATTACATTTTAAGTTCTGTACATGATTCATCTTAAAGAAAAAAGAACAAAGCTGCATTATGTATTGTATTTTTTTGGATATTCCAAAATCAGGAGCCACTTTCCCTGAATGTAAGGTGGGTAGATAGACATGCAGAATCATTAAAATTATTCAATTTTTAAAATACATGTGTGAGTTTTTTTAAGGCACCAATTTAAATACATTTAAGAAGACTTGTTTTCAAAAACCTCTTTCATATTTGACAACCAAGATAAAACTGCAAAGTTTGGGTTTGTAGCACACAGTAAATGTCCCATTCTCTTTTTTTTTTCAAGTGAGGCAATTGGGGTTAAGTGACTTGCCCAGGGTCACACAGCTAGTAAGTGTTAAGTGTCTGAGGCCAGATTTGAACTCAGGTACTCCTGACTCCAGGGCCAGTGCTCTATCCACCATGCCACCTAGCTGCCTCCCATTCTCTTTTGATTTGTGAAATAATAAGTCTTTTTTTTTACTAGAGGGAGAAAAGAGTAGTGCAGCAATGGGAAGAAAAGCTCATGTTCATGCCCGAATCTTATTTGGAGATTTTTGCCACATTACTCATTGGAAACAATTCTCTCTGCCTTCTTTAATTCTGTTTTCCCAGAGTTTTGAGCCACTTTGATCCAAAAACAGATAAGTAATTTAAAATGTTTTTATTATTAGAAACAAATATCACCAGCTCTGTTTTTTAAAAAAATCCTATCAGTGAGATAAAGTACCCTAAGTTGTTTATCTTGGTACCTCACTTCAGGACTCTTAAAATAATCTTCTCCTCTCCCTGTCCAGCTTAGGAACTGTGGACTAAAAGTACAATCAATTACACACATGCAAGGCTACTCAGCAATATGTTGCACAGCAACAGTATCTTCTCTTAGAGCAGTTTCTCTCAAGGATTATTGACAAAAATAAAGCAGCAGTTCTATATTATCAAGTCTTCAATAATTTCAACAATATCTCTGGAATAGCATTACTGCTGCATCTAGTATTTGCTTTCTGTTGTGTCAATGATGGCTAAATTTTCTGATCAATTAACTGATCATATAGCCCTTAGAGGATCACAGTTTTAAAAATAGCCCCATTAAAAAGATGAAACCAAAGGAAAAAAAAGAGATGAAACCAAAGTTAAAAGGTCATCTCTTTCACCTATGCTTCTGATGGAATTTCTGCTTCATCTATCTGCAGGTGTGTGTCATTGTCACCTAGTAACTCTGTTTCAGGAACAGAGCCTTCTTCCTCTTCTTCCTGGACAGGATTCTGAGCTACATCTTCCACTGTATTGAGAGCATCATCATTTCCCTCTGAAAGAAGAGCTGCCCTGTCAGCTACAGATGTGTTGGAGGGGGCTGTTGTTACATAGCCTGTGCTTGTAGAACCACTACCACTGTGGTGGGATCCTGGTTTGGGAATCATCTGAGAAGGCATCTGTTGAGGGGCCATTTGCATGGGGATTTGGACTGGGTAAAAATTAGGCAAATAAGCACCATAAGCAGGCATTGGCTGATAACCATTCACTGGTATATAGAGTTGGGGAGGTGGGACCATGGGTCTTATCTGCCCTTTCACTGGAATGAACTGTGGCTGAGGGAAAGACTGAGTTTTCTGCTTGGGTCCAATGTATCTGGTATTGCTAACATTGCTCACTGGGCTTGTGCTAAGAGAACTTGTCTGTGTGGTGTTGCTTGCTCCAGATGTCTGGGCTGAACTATTATAATTAGAAAGATTCCCCCATGTTCTCAGCCTATTATGGATGTCTTTAAATCTTGGTCTTCTGTTGGGAAATTCATTCCAGCATTCTATCATCAATGTATACACCCAGGCAGGACAATCATCAGGACAGGGCAAAATCTGCCGATTCCTTATCATTTCAATGACGTCCTGGTTAGAGTATCCACAATATGGCTGAAGGCCATAGCTGAATATCTCCCACAGCACCACTCCATAGGACCATATATCAGAATCAATGGAAAATTTGCCATACATAATTGCCTCAGGGGACATCCAACGGATAGGGAGAAGAGAATTTCCTATCAGTTTGTAGTAGTCAGCAGAATAAACTTCCCTAAAAAGGCCCAAATCTGATATTTTTACATTAAGCTTATCAAATACAAGTATGTTTCTGGTGGCCAAGTCTTTATGGACAACATGGTGGCTAGAAAGGTATTCCATCCCTGCAGCTACTTGTACTACAATATGGAAAAAATCTGCTGGTTCTAATGTTGATTTAACTGTCTTGTCATCATCAGTGCTTCCCACATCTGAATGGGGAGACCTCATGACCAAGAATTCATGGAGGTCACTGTGGGAGCAATAACCAAATATCATGCTGATGGGTTGTTCTTTGGTCATGATTCCCAGCAAACACACAATATTTGGATGTTGCAACCTTGATCTCATCATGGCTTCATGTTTAAATTCTTCTCGGAGTGGTACTTCTGCTTTATCTTTAAGTGTTTTAATAGCTATGGTTTGTGTCTGTTCCCCAGGTGTTGTACCAAAGAGGTGACCTTTGTAGACTTTCCCAAATCTGTCTTCTCCTAGCTCTTCCATGAACCTTATAGTAGACAGATTGATCTCCTTGAGTTTGGCCTGAAAAAGAGATAATCACAATGATATATTTTCTAAATTTGTAACAACAGAAACATCTATACATAAAAAGGAAAAACTCAATCTGATTGTTAATTTTGGGGTTTGATTCAGAGGAATTACAATACTTGATGTCAGTTACCTAAGTGTAAATTTATTTCCCATAAAGAATCTTCTGTATGGACATTTCTATTTGATATTGATATAGGTCATAGTAATTGCAAATAATGAAGAATGTTCTTTGAATCTCTGTATCTCAGCAGATCAAAAGGTGCCAAATTAAACTATATAAAACTTTGATGAGATACTTTTCATATAAATTAGCCATATCACCTTAGGATGCTATCTCATCATATTAATTAATGATTTTTAATACTTCCATAGAAAATTAGGATTATGTTCTTTCCCTCCTAAATCATATTTTTTTATTAGAGAATTTAAATCATCCTTTCAATTAAAAAAGTTTTCTAGAAATGGAAGAAGTATCTATAACATTTCAAAAACCAATAGCTAAGAAAAATCTTTCTGTATAAATTCAGTCACTCCTATGGCACAGTAGGGAAATGCAGCCTAAACAGAAATTGCTCCATCACATGAAACAATAGAATATTTCCATGTCACAGAAATATTACAGGTAATATAAAAAATGAGGAAATCTATATTTGAGAATATTGCATGGTTGATAGATTGCTTTCCTATTAACAACTGATGGTAAACAGTTAATATCACCTTGATCTATCCTTTAGGAAAAGAAAGTTTAATTATTCAAGAAAGATAAATCTTGTTGAATACTAATTCTTTCAATTATTATGTTTATATATAAACATATATGTAAGATATGTTTGTTATATATTATATAGCTACATAGATATCTAAAAAGATAACATATTTGCTATTACATCTTCAAAGGACAACCAAGGGCACACTATATTGTAAAATATATAGGGTGGGCCAAAAATCATGGAGGGGTTTCAATATTTAATAAGTCCTTTATTTTTTGTTTTTAATTTACAATTCCATGGCATCATATAAAGTATATATAGGAAATGAATTTACATTATGTGTGAAAAATCAAATCTCATAAATGACAAAAATAAAGAAAAAAACATTTTCAAAAAACTATTAAAGCACCATGACTTTTGGTCCACCTTGAAAAAACTTAAGGATACAGACACACACACAAACATAGATATACATATATACACACATAGATATACACATATGTGTATATCTATGTATGTATGTATATGTATATATGTGTACACACACACAGAGTAAACTGTTCAAGTCAACTCTGGAAATGATTATACAGGGATACCTGTTTGTGTTGATTAATAAGTGGCATTTCCATGTCCTGGCTAGGGGATGCCATCAGCTGGCGCCGTTGTGGTGTGGCACCAGATGCTTTTTGTTTATTTCTACACATACAGACCAAGAAGAAAAGGCATGCAATGACCAAGGGTATTGCAATGCTAGGGACCAAGATGTAGAGGATTCCCATTTTACTGCTATCCTGGGGACCTGTTAAGAATAAGTATTAAATGCTGTTTCAAATTATCTTTTTCAATAAGAAGCACTCATAAAATATTTAAATGTACAAATATACCCTCTTAAACTTCATAAAAAGGCAAAATGCTGAACTTGAAAAGCAGCATAAGCTAAGCTCATATAAATATAATATACTTTCCTATATACTTGAAACTAAATAATATCCATTGTAATAATTAATAACTGCATGCTAGAATTAACTGAAGGCAGTTAATATTCATTTTCCTTACTTAGTACAGTATATTTATTTTGAAATGTTTTTATGTAATAAATGAGATCAAATCACAATTTCCTATCACAAACCGTTGAATATGGGTGAAAATGAAACAATTGTGCATTCTGTCTTAATGCTGAAATATTTGTTATTGCACATTTCACAATAGCTTTAGTGAAGCTCTTACAATCTGAGATGATTCATTGGTGATTGAAATTTCAGTAAAGGCATTGAGAAGTAATGAGTTCATGAAGGGAAGACAGAATCATTGGATCATATTAGCCACACTAGTTTTTCCCTACGACTATTGAAATTATTTTATTTTTACTTTTAAAAGTAAAGAACAATATATAGGATTTTCACTTTCAGGTAAATGACACTATTTCATAAACTGGTAAAATTCTAGTCAACCAGTCAACAGTATTAGCAAAAAAGCAATAAATGTGTGCAGAACACTGTATGAAAAACAGTAGGGAGATTCAGCCTAAATAGAAATTGTTTTTCTGAGCTCATTCGCATGAAACAATAGAATAGTTCCATGTCACAAAAACTTCACAGGCAATATAAAAAGAGGTGAGGAAATCTATATTGGTGAGAACTGCATGTTCGATGGACTGCTTTCCTATGGTCTATTGATGATAAATAGGCTTTACTGATAAAACTGGAGAATATTAGAACTGGAACAAATTGTAGAAGTCAACTATTCCAATCACCTCATTTTATAATGAAAAATCAGAGGACCAGAAAGGTGAAGTAATTTGCCTACTTTTACATGAAGAGTTTTGTATGCCAGAAAAATACTTTAACACTGAAAACACCATTCTTACTAAATTATAGTTTAGTGACATTGTTCTTGGTAAGGCAATAAAGAATAGCAGAAAGAGCACTGGAATTGAGGTCAGGCAAGACCAGTGTTTGAATTCAAAGTTAAATACATATAAATTATATAACCATGGGTGAGACACTTAACTCCTTTAAGTTGCCTTTTTGGCATCTGTAAAATGAACATCATAATACTTGGGGTACCTACCTTATTGCACTGTAGTAAGAATCAAATGAGATACCATATGTAAAGCATTTTATAAATCTTAAATCACAATGTAAAACTCAGCTATCATGAGTAGTTAGTAAAAGCCACTTGGAGACAGTTTTGTTTCTTTCCTTTGGATAAAGCTCTAGTGACTTCAAAGTTAATTCCTGGCTGAAAGGGGAAAATGTAACTAAATATCCACTCCCTGTCTTTACCCTCATCTCTACTATGTCATCTTGGAATGAAGCAGATTCTATTTTAGAAGGTTGAAAAGATCAAAATCCTGTGAGTCAAGGGGGCAGCTAGGTGGTGCAGTGAATAAAGCACTGGCCCTGGATTCAGGAGGACCTGAGTTCAAATCCAACATCAGACACTTGACATTTAATAGCTGTGTGACCCTGGGCAAGTCACTTAACCCTCATTGCCATGCAAAAATAAAATTAAAAAATAAAATACAATAAGTAAAATCCTGTGAGTCAGGTCAATATCTCTGATTTTCAGACTTAAAGAGGATCCTCATGTGCTGGGTATCTCTTCTCCAACCTCAAGTTTGCCACCTTGAAGTCAAGAAGCATAGGCCATTTAGCCATTCTAATGACACATTTTCAGCAAGACCTGCCTCCCAAATATGTCTATGTACTGAGTATGGTATCAAAATGTTTGCCCTCTATTATTTCCTTGATCACAGAGAATGTTAGAATTAAAAAGAACCTTAGAGATCATTTGGTCCAACCCTTTAATTTCAAAGATAAGTGAACTGAGGCTAAAGGAATGAAACAAAATAATCCAGGTTATACAACTAAAACGGGCTAGAGCAGGGATTTGAACCCAGGTCTTCTGGTCCTAAAGTAGAGTGTTCTTTATATTTTCCTATATTACATCAAGATTGCCCTTCAAATTAATGTTGGCCAGGTTTGCTTTATATAAAAATGATGAGCAAGGGAAGACTGACTATGATGATTCTCCTTTACTAGTGATATTTGTCCTGAAGTTCTCACTATCTTAGTGATAGACTTTGTATTGTTGGCACTAAGGCTATCTTAGATAAATAGGAAAATAATTATTTCTAAATTTTATTTATTCCTATTTTATACATCACTATAAATACCCTTTGAGGGAGTACTTACACTAATGAGAAGGTAGATATGTTGAAGCAACTGGTAAACCTTCTTTCTGACTCTGAAGTGTATTTATTTTAAAGCATAATCCTCAATTTATTTATGCTGAGGTGAAAGATTCACGAATCATTGAAATACATTGATAATCTAAAAATCTCATTAATTATGACCTCTTCTTTGACAAAACCTTTAATTAGAATTGTCACCAAGTTGGAAGAATAAAGAATGTGAATTTCATAACACTTTGGTTTTGCCCACTCTGTTAAAAAAATTGAAAAACAGTGAAATGATGAAAAGCTAAAAAGGAATTAAGTGACTCTATACTCCCAAACAGGATAATTTTTGATAAATTGTAATTAAGAGGGTGATATTATCTCTACTTTATCAATAAATAACTAAGATTAGATGATTTGCCCAAAGTCAAATAAGTATTTAGTGAGAGAGTTAGGAGTCATTGTAGGGGACATTATTAATGCAAGTTTACATATATCAAATATCTGGACAATATTTAAAAAAAATAATACATACTACAAGAAGGTATGTCACACAGTTCCATGCGTACGTTTTTATTCTGTGTAAAACACCAGGGACCTTCCATTTGTCCTCCAGGATTTCGGCAGTAGGCATGCCCCCCCGATATTTCTGGGAAATCCATGCTTGACAGGTGATGACTGTGTGGATATTGGGCATTCCAGGCTTGGCACTGATGGCCTGATTGAGTGGTGCTTATAGTTCCTCTATAATCTGCTCCAGAGCCATTGTAGCATTGGTGATCTGAAGGAAAAAAAACCCTAGATTTTAGGAGTTAAAAAATTTAGGGGACATTACTTCTATACCTCAACCCTCTACCCCTTGCAATTTAGTCAAATTAAATTAACACCATTAACATAAATGTAAAATGGAATTCAGTATGACAATACAGTTTTGGGTAATTTCTGAGAAATATAATAACCTTCCAAGTGTAGCTCAAAGAGAACTTTATATTTAAATTCAGCATCTAGAATAATATAATAAAAATCAATTAATAAACATATACTAAATAAATTAGACTTCAGATTCATACTTTTAGAGTAAATATGCTATATAGTAATAAAGACTCAAATTCCATTCAGAATTAATACAGCCACCCACCATTATAAGAATTAAGTAAATATCATATGCAATGGAAATAAAGACACACACAACTTTGGGGATATGAAGATGAAACAATATCTTTGTCATTGTATACTCCAGAATAAACCACTCCCAGGTTCCATCTTAGAACATATGTGGTCTTCTCTTTTAGAAGTATTGAGAAAACACCATTTAACTGTAAAGCACATTTAAAGATAAAGAGAATCTGAGAGCTTGGAAATGAGAATGGACCTTTTCTATAGAAGGAGGCAGGGATCTTCCATCCTTTACTAGGAAAGGACAGATATCAATGGGATTTCTATTTTTTTTAAAAAGAAAGTGCAGTGGAAAAATACATTGGATTGGAATGAATACAATCTGAGTTCAAGTCATGGTTCTGATATTTATGAGCTATGGGGATTTTCCTTTGTCTCTCAGTCTCTTTGTCTTTCAAATGAAAACAGTATCACCTGCAGCATCAAACTCAAATGAGGAGGAAAACAACTTTGTAAAATTCAATACTAATAAGTTGCCATTATTATTTTAAATTAAACACAAGATAGCCTCTCCCCCAATATTTTCAGAATAATTTAAGATTTCTTTTTCTGTATGGCATAATTTGGAGCTCTAAAAGCCGTTAGTGAAATGGAAAAGAGCTAATTAAATCAAACAGGGTTGGCTGTGGTTATTAAGTCTAACTAAGAATGAAATCACATTCAGAATTCTCAGAAAATGACATGGTAGATAAGGAAAATGAGAAAAGTAAGATCAAAGCTTACATTGGTTGAGGCGTTCCACAGGGATGCCAATTCTCATGCAGTTGGCAGCCTCTGCACTTTCAGGTAGTGGTAGATCCTCACACTTGGGCAGCTGCAGCTGCATGAGGATGAGGGGATTCGAGCGGGCAATGTTATATTCTTGTTGACACAGATCATTCTCCAGAACTTCACATTCATCCCGGCACAGCTCCCTACGTTTGGGAGTCCTGGACCACTCATCACAAAGTGGAAATACAAAGTGGCAGAAGGAAGGAATAGCAAACTGGGAACACTGATCAGATAAATGGGTGGAAGTGCCAATCATGGTGAGTGCAGCTGCAAGACAATATCCAGAGTATTAGGAACACCATTTTCTTTTTTTCAATTCAATCTTATTTTCAGTTCTAGATTATTTCTCTCCCACTTCACACTTTCCTAATCATTAAGAAGGTAAGAAGAGCAAAACCCGTTATAAGTATGTATAGTCAAACAAACCAAATTAGCCAAGTTCAGAAAAGAAGGGAGGAAGGAAGGAAGGAAGGAAGGAAGGAAGGAAGGAAGGAAGGAAGGAAGGAAGGAAGGAAGGAAGGAAGGAAGGAAGGAAGGAAGGAAGGAAGGAAGGAAGGAAGGAAGGAAGGAAGGAAGAAAATATACTCTAATCTTTACTCTCTATCTTGAGGGGGACCATGCATCTAATTATGATTCCTTTAGAAGTGCTGTTGGTCACATTGTTGATCAGAGTGCCTAAAGCTTTCAAAGTGGTTTATCTTTACATTGTTGCTTTTATTGTATAAATTGTTCTGATTATGTTCGCTTTACTTTGGATCACCTCACCAGTTTCCAAATAATCACTGTTCACATAGTCTACAGGTTTCACTCTTGACAAATTCAGGAACATACATTAAAGGAAATGGTGCTATTCCCCAGTAGGAAGGATTAAGTCAGACAAATGGAGATGTTGTAATTTCTTATATGATTCTCTTTACAAAACTTAAAGATCTGAGTTTGAAACATGGATCCAACATTTACCACCTTTGTGACCTCCTCAAACATCAGTGTCAGTAAAAGAGATATGATATTGAGGCTACTTTTGTTAACTGTTAAATGATACTAGGTCACATTTAATGTAAGCCAAAATTCAATTAATGCAACACATGAGGTATTCAAGGTGTTTTACTTGCTGCTACACTGTCAATCTGCAGTCATCATGTGATCTTCTGCTATGTACTATATAACCAACAGTAGTTAACTGGTTTTTTTTTTCAAAGCACTACTTGAGATGGTAACACTGCCAATACAAAAAAAAAAAAAGAAGAGGCTAATTATTACACTGGAACAAAAATTTTATATAACTGAACAGCATGAAAATAGTCACAATAGCTATAAAATAGGACAAGATATCAGAATACCTTACTCCATGGTACATGGTACTTCTTTTATTTCACACAGGTGAAATAAAAGAAAAAGGGCAACATGTTATCAGCTTTCTGTGGTGTAATAACAGTAGAAGTGTTCCAACAATAGAAATGTAGTGGTTTTTATCTGTTTGATTGAAAACAGAAATTAGAACACTTTCCTCTAATAAGGAGTCATTGAAGACAAAAGCTTCAAATTTATTTTAGGCAGGAAAAAATGGAAATGAAGTAGATAGTGATGAATATTTTTATTGAAAACATTGGCTGGTTTGCAGGTGGCCAGTGCAGATGAGGATGTGGAAGATAAATATCCTGATGGTATTTTTGTTTGTTTCTTTTGTTTTTGTTTTTCTGCAGGGCAATGAGGATTAAGTGACTTCCCCAGGGTCACACAGCTAGTAAGTGTCAAGTGTCTGAGACCTCATTTGAACTCAGGTCCTCCTAAATCCAGGGTCATTGCTTTATCCTCTGCACCACCTACCTACCCCCGATATCCTGATGTTCTAAAGAAAATAATTTAAGAAGGTGGATACACTGATCAACAAAATTTAATTGACTTATTTAAGAAAAGGATGCCTGCTCACATTAATATTTCTGCAAAAGAAAAAAGAAACCCTCAACTTCAACTTAAAGTGTCTAAAAATTGCCTAATACCAGCTAGGTGGCACAGTGAATAAAGCACTGGCCTTGGATTCAAGAGGACCTGAGTTCAAATCCGGCCTCAGACACTTGACACTTACCAGCTATGTGACCTTGGGCAAGTCACTTAACCCTCACTGCCCCACAAAAATGAAAAAAAATTGCCTAATACTTTTATTGAGATAATGTAGAAAGGGATTTTAAATGACAACCACAGCATGTTTATCAGTATTAAAATCCTCATACAAAGAAAGGCTACAAAGATTGATTGCTTCCAGTTCTTTGACATTTGAATAAGAAACCATTGGCGACTAAAACTGTTTTTGAAGACTGGTTTTCAAGCTATCTTAGTCCCACTGTTAAGAAATACTGCATAGGGACAGCTAGGTGGCACAGTGGATAGAGCACCGGCCCTGGAGTCAGGAGGACCTGAGTTCAAAACTGACCTCAGACACTTGACACTTACTAGCTGTGTGACCCTGGGCAAATCACTTAACCTTAATTGCCTCACCAAAAAAAAAAAAGTACTGCATGGACCACATTACTGTTTTCAGATAATGCCCTAGTCATCTGAGCAAAAATGGTTCAATGTGGATGTGGATAAAACTTTCTGTACTTACATTTGTATGCATGAAGATTTAAAGAATGAGAAGACCATTAGGTCTATCCTGATAAAAAACTTGTAAATGACAATAAAGATGTTTTACTATTTTGTCAGTGTAGGTATGCAACCTTGAGGTATTGTATCACTTTTAAGTAGTATATCAGTAATTTTAAACTTTAAAAAATTTTTCTTTCTATAGCTCCTTTGTTACTTTGTAATTGAACTACTAATGACTATATGACTACATAAGAAACAATAAAACAAAGTAAAAAAAATAGAAGAAATGAGCTATCTCATCAGAAAAAAACCTGATCCTGGATTACAGATTGAGAAGAGATAATTTAAGAATTCCTGAACTTCCTGGACTATATTTATAGAATATAGCCTAGCTATTATATTGTAAGAAATTATCAAGGAAAACTACATATTAGAATCAGAGGGTAAAACAGAAATTGAAATAATTTGCTGATCACTTCCTGAAAAAGATCCCAAAATGAAAACTAGGAATATTACAGTCAAATTTCAGAGCTCCCATATCAGAGAGAAAATACTACAAGCAGCCAGGGGAAAAAAAAAACACCCACCCACCCAACCAAACATCAAATATCACTGGACTGCAGTGCAATCAAGAATAATTTACCTGACAAAACTGGGTATGATCCTTGGCGGGGGGGTGGTGGGGTGGTGAGGGAGAGATAGATATTGATGAAATAGAGGAATTTAGAGAATTCTTGGTGAAAAGACCAGAGCTAAATAGAAGATCTGACATTCATACGCAAAGCTCAAGTAAAGCATAAAAAGGTAAATATGAAAGAAAAATCATATGGGACTCAATATGTTTTAAATGTTTTTATTCTTATATGGAAAAATGATACCTTTAATTTCTAAGAACTTTATCATTATAAAGGGAGATAGAAAGAGTTTATATAGACAGAAGGCATGGGTCTGAGTTGATTTTATTAGAATAATCTAAAAAATAAAAGGATGAGAAAGAAGGATGCACTGGGAGAAGGGGGAAAGAGGGAAATTGGAAATGTTATCTTGAGGGTTTTTATAATGGAGGAAGGGGTTTGAAACATTTTTAACTCATTCTCATCTGATCTGGTTCAAAGTGGGAAGAATAGAGAGAGAGAGACAAATATAGAGATATATAAATCTAGATATAGAGATAAATAAATATTGATAGATCTATATAGCTCTATAGATAAATATGTATAGAGATAGATCTATATAAATGAATAGCTACATAAACAGATAGATAGATAGATAGATAGATAGATAGATAGATAGATAGATAGATAGATAGATAGATAGATAGTGTGAGAATTGGAGTGACACCCCCTGCTGGAGAGATACTGTAGGAAAGCTCTGCCACAAGGAGAAGGTGTCTGAGGGCAAGCCATGTGGCTTAGAAGGTCAGTTCCTTAGCATCAGGAAGTTATGTTTGCTCATGGGTACTATTGATCAAAGCTACCAGCCAATTAGCTTGGAGCTAATGTGTGTGGACAGTCTGCGGGGAGACAAGAGGCTTCTGGGAGGAAGAAGGGGTGAGGCACGCTCTCTCTCTCTCCAGGGACCTGAGATAGATAGATGAAGGCATCTAGGCAGGCCTCTTTCTCTCTCTTCACCAAATCATTCTTATGCTCCTTAATAAATGCTTAAAAGTCTAAACTCTTGCTAAAGCTTCTAATTTATTGGTGACCACTCATTAGATTTTTAGACAGCCTAGCTAGAATTTTAGCCACCTTATAGACAGCAACTATTCAATAGATAGATAGATAGATAGATAGATAGATAGATAGACTGATATCTTACTGAACAGGGAAGTAGGAAAGGAAAGAGATAAGAGAAGGGGGGAATAGAGAGGGAAGGTTAAGAGAGGCATTGATCAGAAGAAAAACAGAATTTTGAGGAAGGACAGCAAAAAGGAGAGAGGGAAGGATAAATAGAAAAAAATGGGTTGGAGAGCAATATACAGTAATCATAATTGTTAATATGAATAGGATGAACTCACCTGTAAAATAGAAGCAGGAAACAGAATGGATTAGAAACCAGGGTACAACAATATATTGTTTACAAGAAACATGCTTGAAAGAGAAAGGCACAGTGAGAATCAAATAAGGGGCTCAAAGAGAAGCGATTATGTTTCAGCTAAAGTAAAAAGGCAGAGGTAGCAATCATGATCTCACAGAAAACAAAAACAGATTTAATTGAAGGAGATAATCCAGGAAATTACATTTTGTTAAAAGGTATCAAAGATAATGAAGTAATAGCAATACTAAACATATATGCATCCAATTGAATAGCATCCAAATTCTAAAAGGAAAAGTTAAATAAGTTACAGGAGGAAATAGTCAAACTATATTAGTGGGGGAACTTCAATTTTCCCCTTGTATAACTGGACAAATACAATCATAAAATAAATGAGAAAGGAGTTAAGGAGACAAGAGAATTTTGGAAAAGATAGATATGATAGATTCCTGGAGAAAGCTGAATGGGAATAGAAAGGATTATATCATTTCCCTCATCTGTACAAGACACCAAAAAAAAAAAATCAGTTATGTATTAGGCATAAAAACCTAATAAACAAAGGTAGAAAACCAAAAATATGAAATGTTCCTCCCTTGGACCATAATGCAATAAAAATTATACTCAATAAAGGGTCTTTAAGTAGAGAGCAAAAATGAATAAGAAATTAAATAACCTAATCCTAAAGAATGAGTGGGTTAAAGCTCAAATCATAGAAAAAATTAATTTCCTTAAAGAAATGAAAACAATGAGGCAACATACCAAAATATGTGGGATGCTGCCAAGGCAGTAAGTAGAAGGAAAATTTTGCCTCTAAATTATTACATTAATAAAAAAGAGAACACAGATGAATGTGGCATGCAACTAAAAAGAACTATAAAAAAATTAAATCTGCAATTAAACACACACAAAAAATCCTGAAAAGAAAAGGAGAGATTAATAAAATGGAAAGTAAAAATACCATTGAACTAATAAGTAAAATCAGGAGTTGGTTTTATGAAAACCCAACAAAATAGATAAAGCACTAGGCAATGTGATTTTTAAAAAGAAAGAAGAAAACCCAATTACCAATGTCAAAAATGAAAAGGGCAGAAGCTCCATCAATGAAGATGAAGTTGAAGCAATTACTAGAAAATATTTTCCCTAATTATATGCCAATAAAACTGACAATCCAAGTGAAATGGATGAATATTTAGAAAAATATAAATTTCCCAGATTAGCAAACAAGGAAATAGAATGATGCTACCTTTAAAAAGGAAATTTGAAAAGTGATGAATGAGATTTCTAGGAAAAAATCCACAGGACCAGATGCTACCAAAGTGAATTCTACCAAACATTTAAAGAACAACTAATATAAACACTATATAAACTATTTTAAAAAAATAAGTAGAGAAGTCCCGACCAATTCTATGTCACAAACATGGTTTTGATACCTGAACCAGGGAGAGCAAAAACAGAGAAAGAAATCTATAGGCCAAATACCTGGTGAATATTATTTTTACTTTCTAATATTTTTTCTAATTGTATGCAAAAACAATTTTTTTACATTTTTAAAAAAATTTGAGCTTCAAATTCTTTTCCCCTCTCTTCCCTCTTATCTCTTTCCAGAAAAGGCCATTAATTTGATATGCTATACATGTGCAGTCATGCAAAATCTATTTCTATATTAGTTATGTTGTGAAAGAAAACACAGACCATAAAAAATACCTCGAGAAAAAAATTTTTTAAATGCTTTGATCTGCATTCAGATACCATCAGTTCTTTCTCTGGAGAAGAATAGTATTTTTCAACATAAATCCTTTGGAACTGCCTTCGATCCTTGTTTTGCTGAGAATAGCACAGGTGATCATCATACAATATTGTTGTTATGATGTTCGGTGTTCTCCTGGTTCTCTTCAATTATTTATCATCAGTTCATGCCAGTCTTTTCAGGTTTTTCTGAAACCATCCTGCTTACCATTCTTTATAGAACAAGAGTTTTCTATCACAATAACGTACCACAACTTGTCCAACCATTCCCCAATTGATGGACACATTTCAATTACAAATTACACTTACAATCTCAATTACAATTTAAATTTCAATTACAAATTCTTAGAGCTACTGTAAATATTTTTGTACATATAGGTTCTCCCTAAGGAATATTAACATAAAAATTTTAAGTAAAATACTAGCAAGGAGACCAAACTATGTCACAAAGATAAAACACTATAATAAGGTGGCATTTATATCAGGAATGCAGGGTTAGTTCAGTATTAAGAAAACTATAAACATAATTGATCACATCAATTACAAAAAGGATAAAAAAGATGATTATATCAACTGAGGAAGAAAAAGCTTTTGACAAAATACAACACTAATTCCTATTAAAAACATTAAAAAACAAAGGAATAAACAGAGTTTTCTTAAAATCTTAAGTAGCATCTATTTGAAACCAAAATTAAACATCATCTGTTTTGAGGAGAAACAATAAGATCAGGGTGAAGTAAGCATGTCCATTTTCACCACAATGATACAATATTGTACTAAAAATGCTCCCTCTAGCAATAAGACAAGAAAAATAAATTAATAGAATAAGAATAGGCAACAAGGAAAGAAAATTACCACTGTTTGCAGAAGACATTGATATACTTAGAACCCAATAAAATCAATTAAAAAACTAGTCAAAATAATTAACAAATTTAGCAAACTTGTAGGATATAAAATAAACCCACATAAATCACAAGCATTTCTATATATTACCAATAAAATCTAGTGGGAAGAGATAGAAAGAGAAATTCCATTTAAAATAACTGTTGTACTGTTGATCATTCTCTTCACCCTGATCTTTTCTTTCCTCTAGGTTTTCATGACACTGTTCCTTCCTGATTCTCCTCCTACCCATCTAGTTGGTTCCTTTACTGTATCCTTATTCATGCCATGCACACTAAACATGTGTCACAAAGGGCTTATTCCTGAGCCCTCTTTTCTTCTCCATCATTATTTCAGCTCTCTTGGTTTCAAATTTCATCTCTAAGCTGATGTTTCTGAAATCTACTTATTTGGCCCTAACCTTTCTGTTGATTTCCAATCTTATGTCACCGACTATCTACTGGACATCCCAAACTGGATTTCCCATAGCAATCTTAAGCTTAACCTGCCCAAAACAGAAATCATTATCTTCACACACACACACACACACACACACACACACACACACACACACACACACACACACAAACACACACATATCCTTCATTCACTCTTCTTAACTTGACTATTACTGTTGAAGATATCACCATCTTTTCCCAGTCACTCTGGTTCACAATCTAGATGTCATCTTCATCTCTTCACTCTTACTCCCCTGCCCCCTCCCCATTCAATCTGTTCCCAAGGCCTGATTTTACCATTGTAAAACCCCGCCTATATGCCCACTTCTCTCCTCTGACACTACTACCACCTTGGCACAGACCCTCATCACCTAAGGCCTGGTCTAGGGCAATAGCCTGCTGGTTGGCCTCTCTACCTCCAGCAACATTGTTTGATGATCAACTGTGATAGACTTGGCTCTTTTCAGCAGTGCAAAGATACAAGACAATTTCAAAGAACTCATGATGGAAAATGTTCTCCACATCCAGAAAAAAAGAACTGTGGATTCTGAATACAGATTGAGCCATACTGTTTCTACTTTTTACTTTTTTCTTTCTTTCTTGAGGTTTTCCCTTGTGTTCTGATCCTTTTTTCAAAATATGACTAATGCAGAAATATGTTTAATATGATTATCAAATTGCCTTCTGTCTTGGGGAGGGTGGAGGGAAGAGAGGGAGGGAGAAAAATTTGGAACTAAGAATCTTATGAAAACAAATGTTGAACACTATCTTTACATGTAACTGGAAAATAATAAAATACTTTTATGAGGTAAAAAAAAAATAAAATAACTGCAGAACATATAGAATTGTCTACCTTCTAAGAGATAACCAGGAACTATATGAACATAATTACAAAACATTTTTAATACAAATTCAGATCTAAACAACTAGAGAAATATTAATTGCTTATGGATATGCCAAGCCTATATAATAAAATGAGACAATTCTACTTAAATTAATTTGCATATTGTGTCAAACCAATAAATTACCCCCAAAATGTTGTATATACCTAGAAAAAATAATGACAAAATTCACCTGGAAGAACAAAACGTCAAGAACAACAAAGAAATTAAGGGAAAAATTGAAAAGGAAGGTGGTCTCCCTGTACCAGACCTAAAAATATATTATAAAGAGGCAATCATCAAAAATATTTGGTACTGGCTAAGAAACACATTGGTGGATCAGGGAAATAAGTTAGGAAAACTGGAAAATAGTATGGCAGAAAATAGGTATAGACCAGCATCTTACACCATATACCAAAATAAGGTCAAAATGGGTACATGATTTAAACATATAAGGTGATACCATACAGAAATTAGGAGAGAAAGGAATATCTGTCAGATCTATGGAGAGGGGAAGAATTTATGATCAAAGAAGAGATAGAGAGCAAATCAAAATATAAAATGGATAATTTTTAATACATTAAATTAAAAAGGTTTTGTACAAACAAAATAAATACAACCAAGATTAGAAGGAAAGCAGAAAGCTGGGAAACAATTTTTACAGGCAGTGTTTCTGATAAAGGCCTCATTTCTCAAATATATAGTGAAATGAATCAAATTTGTAAAAATATAAGTCTTTCCCCAACTGAGAAATGGTCAAAGGATACGAACAGGCAATTTTCAGATGAAGAAATTAAAGCTATAATTAGCAATATGAAAAAATGTTCTCAATCACTAATGATCGGAGAAATGCAAATTAAAACAACTCTGAGGTACCACCTCATACCTATCATATTGGCTAATATGGTATAAAAGGAAAATGAGAAATGTTGGAGATGATATGTGAAAATTAGAACACTAATGCACTATTGGTAAAGTTGTAAACTGATCCAACCATTCTGGAGAGCAATTTGGAACTATGCCCAAACTATACCCAAAGGGTATGTGCATACCCTTTGACCCAACAATACCACCACCTGGGTGTGTATCCCAAAGCAATCATAAAAAAGGAAAAAGGACCACCTGTAAAAACAATTTATAGCAGTTTTTTTTTTTTGTGGTGGCAATGAATTGGAAATTAGGGGGATACCCATCAATTGGGGAATGCCTGAACAAGTTGTGGTATATGAATGTAATGGAATACTATTGTGCTATAAGAAATTATAAGCAGGCAGATTTTGGAAAAAAAACCCGTAAAAGCTTAAATGAACTGATGCTGAATGAAGTGAGCAGAACCAGGAAAACACTGTATACAGTAAAAGCAACACTATGTGATGGTGAACTGCAATAAAATTAGTTCTCAGAAATATAAAAATCCAAGACAATTCCAAAAGACTCATGATGGAAAATGCTCTCCACATACAGAGAAAGAACTATGGAGTTTGAATACAGATCAAAGTATTCTATTTTAATTTTATTTGTTTTTTTCTTTCTTGTGGTTTTCCCCCTTCATTCTGAGTCTTCTCTCACAGCATGATTGCACATTTGTAACCTATATCAGATTGCTTGCTATCATGGGGAAGGAAGAGGGAAGGGAGAAAAACTTGGAACTCAAAATCCTACAAAAATGAATGCTGAAAACTAAGAAAATACTATTGCTTATTAAAAATATCAAGGAGATAAATGAAAAAAATCTGAAGGAAGGCAGCCTAATAGTACCAGATTTTCAAGCTATATTACAAAGCAGTAATCATCTAAACAATTTGGTAGTGCCTAAGAAATTGAATCATTGGAATACACAGTAGTAAATACAATGAACAATACGTAGTAATAAATGACCACAGTAATTTAGTGTTTGATAACCCTAAAAATCCAAACTGTTGGGGCAATAATTCACTATTTGACAGAAAATGCTGGGAAAACATCCCTCAAAAAAATTATATGTATATGTATATGTATATGTATATGTATATGTATATATATATATATACAAATATATATATATATATATTTATGTGGAACTGATCCAAATCACTAATTATTAGAGAAATGCACATTAAACTTGCATATACTTTTTGACCCAGTAATAGGTCTGTATTCCAAATTCCAAAGAGATCAAAGGAAAATAACACATATATACAAATATATATATATATATATATACATACATACACACACATATATATATATGGCAACACTTTTGGGATAGATAACAATTGGAAGTTGATGGGGTCCCCATCAATTTTGGAATGGTTGAACAAGCTGTGGTATTTGATTGTGATAGAATACCATCATGCTCTATGAAATGACTTTTTTTGTATACAATAGCAACAATAATGATCAACTGTGAAAGACTTAGCTACTCTAACCAATGCAATGGTCTAAGACAATTCCAAAGGACTCATAATGAAAAATACTATCCACCTTCAGAGTGAAAACTGATGAACTTGAATGTAGACTGAAGCGTATTATGCTTACTTTATTCTGCTTGATTTTTTTGAAACATAGCTAATATGGAAATATATTTTGCATGATTTCACACTTTATAATTAATATCTTTTTCTTGCCTTCTCAATTATTTGAAGAGGGCCTGGGAGGAGGGAGAAAATTTAGAACACAAAATTTTTTTAAAAATCAATGTAAAAAAAATACTTGTTCTTTTCTTAAGAAATTCCAAAAAAAAAAAGTTCCAGGAATACTGTAGAAAAAAATTAGCGTTCCTGCATTAAAGAAAATATACTTCAAACATCCAGAAAGAAGCAGTACCTACCAGCTTCTATGAAGAAACAGAGATCTTGGATTACAACTTTCCAAAATGGTGAAGGGAAGGGAGTAGGCATTTATATAGAACCTACTATGTGCAAAGCATTATACTAAGCACTTTACTGATATTATCTAATTTGATATAAAGGGAAAATCAAAAGATATAGACTTACAACCAAGAATAACTTACCTTACAAAGCTGAGTATTGTCCTACAGGGTTCTCCTCAGAGGGCTTGTAAAAGGGAAAGAGAAAGGAAAGCAAAAGTAATACACTACTGTATAAAAAGAGAAATGAAGGGGGAATTTGCCACTTATTTTAAATGGGGTGTATGAAAAGATGAGTATATAAGCAAAAAGGAAGGTGTGGGCTTCAGATGAACCTCAATATGAAACACGTGTGTAAACAAACAAGGCTAGGGGAAGTTAAGGGAGTAAAATAGAGGGAATAATTGTAAGCAAAACACACTTTCAGATCCCAAGTGAGGATCCCAAAAGGAAAACAAAGAAGAGAACTACAGTGTGAGGGGAGTATTCATTAATTGGAGGAATGCCTGAACATGTTATGGTATGTGATAATGGCATGTTAGGGAACTATAAAGAATGAAAAAAGAGATGATTTCATAGAATCCTGGATAGTAAGTACTGATTAAGAACGAAATAAGCATAACCAGGAGAACAAGCTATACAAGGGCAAGAACAAAGAAAAACAACTTTGTAAGATTTAAGCACTTTGATAATTTTACCTACTGTCTCCAGAGGACCTAAGATGAATCATGTTATCTACCCCTTGGCCAGAGAGAGGTTGTACCCAACAAGCAGAAAGAGACGTATGTCTGTGGACATGGTTACTTTGTAGATTTGTTTTGCTTGACTTTTTTTGTTAGAAGCTCTGCCCCCCTTCACTTTTTTAATTAAGGGAAGAGCAGTGACAGGGGTGGGTGGGTTAGCAATACTGATTTCAGAAAATAAAGTGGAACAATAAATTTTTTTTTAATTCACAGAAGAGAAGAATAATGGTAGGCAATTGTATGTGTATGACAAAAGAAGCCTCACTCTGGAAAGGTATCCTGGATTGGGAGCATGTATAGGTGCTCTGCCAACTAGTTCCATTCAGCTGATAACTTGAAGAGTTGTACTGCTGGCTGGTCGCACAGCCAGAATTAAGATGCATTCAAAAGGTTCCCAGGTAAAGGAGTTCCAGGATCTTGGTTTGGCTTTTTTCCTGACTGGACGAGTTTTGGTAAGATAGAAATAGTGTGTGGGCCCTCTCAATCTAAGAACAATATGTGGTACTTGAATATAGGCCCCTGTTCTTTGTCTCTTTGCATTTGGTTTGTCATGATTTTAGTTGGAAAAGTATTAGATTCAGCTACGGTCAACAATAGGTTGGTTTCAACAGGTTAGAACTGCTAGCCACTTAAAGTCTAGGAGCCAGGGTATCTGCCAAATTTTGCAGCCAGCCAGTCTAGCAATGAGGTTCTGTAGAATGACCTTGTGAATTGAGATTAATATCAGAGCCCCTTGGGATACAGCCAAGATCTAGCTGGAATGAAGACTTATCCAGGGAGCCTTGACAATTTGGCAATGAACCTGATGGGATGAATGCTAACAAAGAAACTGCCTTAAATTTTGAACCCACTCTCCACAGGAACTGAGATAGGATAGGCAAAGGGTTTCCCTAGGTGGAGAAATATTTGTACTTCTGTTTTCTATAATATCTTTAAATAACCTTTTGTAAAAGCTAATTAATTTAATTGGTTAAATGGTACTGAAGATCTAATCACTGGTAACTAACAGTGAGGAGGACACACCAGAATGGGGGCTTAAGCCAATGACATTAGAGAAAGCTACTACTGTGCTCCCCAGGTATACTCATAGAATCTTGAGGGAGATATGCAGCTGACCTCA
The DNA here is from genome assembly GCF_019393635.1 of Dromiciops gliroides. NCBI lineage: Eukaryota > Metazoa > Chordata > Mammalia > Microbiotheria > Microbiotheriidae > Dromiciops > Dromiciops gliroides. The sequence continues at coordinate 570,009,270 of NC_057861.1, read as the reverse complement.
TTCTTGAAAAATGAGTTCAGAGTATAGAAGAAAGTACAAATAGGACAATTTTGAATTATTGTTGTGGCATAATTATATATTTTTCTCATTTCTATTTTATTTTTTCAATTGAGTATTTTCTCTTCCTTCTACCTCCCACTAAAAAAAAAAGAGAGAGAGAGAAAAAAAAACAAGGACAAAGCCCTGACAATCATGCAAAGTCAAGCAAAAGATATTGATCATTTACAAAAATGTATGTCTCATTTTGCACCTTAAATCCATTTGTCAGGAAGTGGGTCACATTCTTCAACATTAGTACAAAGAAATCTTGGTGCATCAAAAAGTTGATTCTTAAATCTTTCAAACTTGTATTTTATTGATTTTTGCTATTATTACTTAAATTATTATTTTGGTTCTCTTCACTTCAGTTCACATAAATTTCAAGGTTTTGTGAAAATGTTCATTTCATAATTTTTTTACTGCCTAACATAATATTCTATTACATTCATGAACTATAACTTATTCAGCCTTACCCCAATTGATGGGCACTCTCTTTGTTTCCTGTTCTTTGCTACTACCAAAAGAGCTGCTATAAACATTTATGTATATAGGGATACTTTTCTTTTAAAAATTTCTTTATGGTACAATCCTGGTAGTGAAATAAATTATTTTAAGGGTATGCACAATTTAGTGACTTCTGGGGTATATGGTTGGACCAATCCTACCAACAATATGTCTGTTTCCCTGACTCCCTCCAAGATTTTTCATTTTCCTTTTTAAAATTAACTTTGGTATTCTGATAGATATGAGATGGAATCTTGGCACTGTTTAATATTTCTCTAATTATTAGTGATTTTGAGCCTTTTTCATATGGCTATTAATAGATTTCTTCCTTAGAAACAAATTTTATATCCTTTGTCCTTTGACCATTTATGAACTGGAGGATGGCTCTTTTTTTTTTCCAGGGCAATGGGGGTTAAGTGACTTGCCTAGGGTCACACAGCTAGTAAGTGTCAAGTGTCTGAGGCTGGATTTGAATTCAGGTACTCCTGAATCCAGGGTCAGGACTTTAACCACTGCACCACCTAGCTCCCCGGCTCTTATTCTTAAAATTTGAGTCAACTCCTTTTATAACCTGGACATGAGATCTTTATCAGAGAAACCTGCTGTAAATATGTTTTCACTAATTAACTATTTCCCTCCTAATTTTAAATGGATGTTTTGTACAAAAACTTTCAAATTTTATATAATTAATATATATTCTGTGATCCTCCATTTCTTTCTTTCTTTCTTTTTTTTTTGGTCATGAATTCTTTCCCACTCATATCTGAAAGACTAATTTTAAACTTTAAGTGCTTATCATATCCTAGGCACTGTGCTAAACACTTGGGATACAAAGAAAAACCGAAACTAGTCTTTGTTCTTAAGGAGCTTCTAGCTGAGGAGATGTCATTTACATAAATAGGTATATACAAGATACTTTTGAAACTGATGGAAGGTAACCTTAGAGGGGAAGGCTCTAGCAGCTATGGAGACTAGAAAAGGTTTTCTCTTGTACAATGTGGCATTTTATCTAGGTTTTGAAAGAATCCAGGGGTTCTAAGAGGTGGAGGTGAGGAGGAAACAAATTCTAGGTATGAGGGATAGCCAATGCAAATGCATGGGAATGAGAGATGAATGATCACTTATGAAGAACTACAAATAGGTTAACAAGGTTGGATTGTAGAATGCTTGGAGGAGAGTTGTTGTTGCTATTTGTCCTCTGTTCTCAAAGAGGACCATGATGGTGAATTAGATTTAAGTGAGGGAGGGCTGTGTAAAGTCACCAACCTCACTTTCTCTTTCAGAGCCATTTGGGCCCAGTGGCAAGATACATATCAAGATGACTGGAGATGGCCCTCTATGTTTCAGGCAATTGGGATTAAGTGACTTGCCCAAGGGCACAAAGTTAGTAAGTGTCTGAGGTGAGATTTGAACTCAGGTCCATCTGACTCCAGGGCCAGTGCTTTATCCATGGCACCAACTAGCTGCCCCTTAGAGGAGAGTAAAGTATAAGCATAATTGAAAAGTAGGAAGGGACTAGTTTTAAATGCTAAAATGATTATATTTTATACTGGAGGTAATGGGGAAACACTGAGGGGAAAGGGAAAGGAAGAGAGAGCTGACACAGTTAGAATTATGCTTGAGGAAAATAATTTTCATAGCTACAGGGAGAAAAATTTGGAGAAGGGAAAGACTTGAGACAAGAACATCAGAAGGTTTTTAAAATAGTTCTAGAGAGAGATAATGACTGTGTGAACCAGGGTGTCTGTACATGAAGTGTCTGTGTGTGGTGTATGAAATGATGTTAAGATAGAAATGACAAAATTTAATGGAGTGAGTGAGATTGAAGAGCTAAGCATGGTGCCTTTAACAGCAATAGAGAAGTTCAGAAAAGGGGGTGTATAATAAAGTATTATGAATTCTGTTTTGGACAAGTTTAGTTGAAGAAGCCTACCAGACTTCCAATATAGAACTTATTGGTCTAATGAAGAAGCTTGAAATACCAAGAAGTAAGCCTATTTATCTTTTGCCCAAATAGCTAAGATAGTACAATAGTGAGTATATGCAGAAGAAAGGAAAATTCAATCTAATTAAATGTCAACTGTGTTACTGATGAAGTAAATATGATTCTGCACTTGGAGGAGAAAAGGTAAAGCAACCTCTCTCTAACAACACTGTATAGATGACGTACTATATGAAGATCAAAAATAGAAAGTAGTGCTGACTAGAAAGCAGCTCAGGCTAAATTAGGTAGGTAAAATTAAAATCTATGTAGTTTCCAAGCTTCTGATATTAGGATTTAGGGTCATGAATTTCACCAATTATATTTACACACTCACACTGCTCACCTTCTGAACACACACACTGAGAACAGAGATCTCAATTTTCAATTGTAAAAGAAAAAGGGAGGATTCTTTTGCCACATCATTAGGTTAAGAATAGAAAGGCTGCAAATTGATAAGTATAAAGGATAATAAAATTAGCAATGTTTTCACTTACATGCTTGAGTTGAACAAGTTATGATTGTCCTATTTCAAATGTACATAATTCTTACCTGTAATTCGATTTTCAATTTCCCCTTGCATCTGGAGGGAGTCTACAAAAATAGTCCTGTTTCCAATGAATCGTGCACATGCAATCCCCCTGTAGGGCTGACAAAAGCCATCTTCATGATAATCATCCCTGTGAAAGACACAAATGGAAATTTAAAAATAAGTTGATATTCAGATTTGTAAATAATTCAGTTTCTTTAAAGGAGCTTCAGAGGGAAAATGCAAAATATAAAAAGCATAGATAGGAAAAAATAATTCCCACCATGCTACTTTTCCCCCCTCACATGAGTACAACAAGGTTCTTATGAGAAAATGAACATAATTCTAAAATCCCATTAATGATTAGGGATAATTTTTTGTAGTTATTATTAATCTAAAACTTTAACTTATATATTACCATCTTTGTATAATTGTGACAACGACAAAAACAATCAACTAACATTTATTGAATACTTATTAGGTGTAAAACAGTCTGCCAGCACTGTGGGTGAAACAAAAAAAGGATAAAATATGGTTTTCCCCAACAAAAAGTTCATTCAGTTTTAAGCTCCTTAAAATCGCTCATTTGGTATTTAACATGAAATAAGAACTATAGGAGTTAAAAAGAACACAAGTAATAAAAGCTCTTGGAATCCTCTCAAGCATCTTAATTTCTACAGTAAACTTCACTTACTCAAATTTATTTAAGGTGGAGAGGAATGGTCATTTATATGAAGTAAGATTAAAAAAGAAAAACAATCACTGGTTAATTCCTACCCCTGAGAACCCATTTGGAAACTGTCAAATTCCATTATGATAAACTTGTTAAATCTGTTCTTTAGGTAAATCCTTTAAAGTATGAACTGCCTGAAAGAGTTTGTTCTTATTGTTTTCAGTGCCACTCAGAGATTCCACAAAGGGCAAACCATGCAGGCATATTAGGGTTCCTTTTTGATGAGGAATAAAGGAGGGGTAGAATCAAAAGTTCCTAAGAAGGTAGACCCTCAAAGTGCTTCATATTATAGTTTCATGCTTATAATTATTTTATTTTCCAGTGGATCTTGAGTCCTTCACTCAAACCTTGGAGGAAGCTTTTGAACAGAGAATATTTTTCATTTGGATGATGTCAATAGGAAATACATATCCCATAAATTCAAATGAATGACTTATTTCACCTCTTTCACAAAAGCAAAATTCAAAGACTGATTTTATTAGAAACAAAGCCATAGAGGAAGCTAGGTGGCACAGTGGATAAAGCACTGGCCCTGGATTCAGGAGGACCTGAGTTCAAATTCAGCCTCATACATTTAACACTTACTAGCTGTGTGACCCTGTGCAAGTAACTTAACACTCATTGCTCCGCAAAACAAAACAAAAAAAGAAAGTCATTGATTTGATTTCCATGTAAGCCTTTCTCCATAGCATGCTCTACCCTATCTCTTCCTCTTTCTACCCTTTTCTAAAGTTGAGACTCTTTTCAGTATAAAGAAACTAGAGATTAAATAATATAAATAACAATGTTTGGTGCCAACTATATTTGAATGACCTAGCACTCAAGTCCAATAGTTATTATTTATTTCAAAAACTTCTTAAATATAGTTTAAATATATATGTACATATAGCCACAGATTTTTTTCTCCCCTTTGTAGCTTGTTAGTAGTAAACTACTAATTGAATTAATTCCATTGTCATTAAAAGTCCTTCATAATCTGACTCATTCCTACCTTTCTACTTTTCTTACACCTTTAACCTCTATGATACTCTGTAATCTATGGACAGTTGTTTGCAGAAGACAGTCCATTTCCCATATCTGGGTATTTTCACAGCCTGGGTATCTCTATGCCTGGAAAATTCTCCCTCTTCATTTCTCTTTCTTGACTTCCCTGGCCTACTTCAATTCCCAGCTACAAGAAGCATTTCTTGATTCCTCTTAATTCTAGTACCTTCCCTCTGTTGATTACTCTAAGTTTCTCCTGTATATAGCTTGATTGTTGTAAGAAAATAATGGGCTTTGCCAATGCCCAAAGTCCCCAGCTGGGATTGATTGGATTAAGGTTGATTATATTGACTGACTTCACCAATTAACTCACTTAAAGTTAATTCAATTCAAACCACATCTTCCTGGCCCTCAAGTCCTGTGGACCAATAGCTTTGGTTGATGGTTGGAGCTCTAGACTAGATAGGTCTTTTCTTAACTTTCTGACTCTTTATACTAATACCTTGTATAATTTAAGAAATGCTTAATGCCCAAAACTGGTGCTAAAGCTTCTAATTTATATTATAATTCCTAGCTAATTTTGCCTACACTTGGGACAGGAATAAGTCAACCACACATTTAGTTTGTTTTTTTTTTTTCTTTTTCTTTTTTTTTTTGCAGGGCAGTGAGGATTAAGTGACTTGCCCAGGGTCACAGAGCTAGTGTGAAGTGTCTGAGGCTGGATTTGAACTCAGGTCCTCCTGAATCCAAGGCCAGTGCTTTATCTACTGTGCCATCTAGCTGCCCACGCACATTTTGTTTTAAATGTCACATTGTGCACAACTGCTGCTGGCATTTGTCAGAAACATCTATACAAGAGAAAATAAATTTATCTGGGGTGTGAAATATATCTAGGTCATTAGAAAGTATTATTTACTATGTTTTCATGACATCAGGAAAAGTATTCATCTAAGAAGTAACTATCTGGCTAATGTCAATAACTCTTACTACCATCAATTTAACACTTTTATGTGACACCCCCAAAGTTACTGTTTTCAATTCAGCTGCAAAAGTGAAAATACAGATGTTCCTGGACTCTCAGAGGGATCAAACTTTCATCCCTTGTTATTCTTCTGTTTATCAGCAAAACACACCTCCAAAGGTTCAAAGAGGTGATATATGCTAACAGGGAAAAAGCAGCTTTCTTTTCAGGAAGGTCCCTTGGAAAGTCCAAGAAGGTGATGAAACCTCCATGTCCTGCTGCATATGGTTTATTCATTCTACATTCTTGAAGAATCAGACTTTTTATAAGTAGAAGGGACCTTAGAAAACTTCTAGTCCAATCTTTGCAAAGCTAAAATAGCTGTACACTGACACAGAAAAAAGAATGATTAAGACAACGGTTGGATGGGCTAGAGGTCTGAAATTCTATAAACAAAGGATTTGGAGGATCTGGTCTTGTTTACCAACTTCCCAAATCATTTAAATAGGACATACTCCTTGAAACTTGAAAGAAATAATTTACTTATGTTATTTTACAAAGTACTACTTTACATCGAGACTCATGGAATTGAAAGGTGATAGATCACAGAATGACAATCTCAGCACTAGGAAAAGCCTTTAAGTCCATCAATCCATTCTGAAATAAGGTTCTGTTATACAAAACATTCAACAAATAGTCATCTAACCTTTCACTGAAGGCCTATAATGAGGGGACAAACCTTTACCACTTGTGCATTCCAACTTGGAGACCTCTTAAGAATCGCAAAATTTTTCCTTACCTCAAGTATAAATTTGCCTCTTTGTAAATTCCACATCTTGTTCTAAGGGCCAACTAGCACAAATTTAATTCCTCGTCTACATGACAAGCTTTCAAATACTTATGACCCTGTTAAGTCTTCTCTTCTCCAGGTCCAAAACCATTTCTTTCACCTTACTCTTACATAGATACTATTCTGGTTACCTTGGTTATTAAGTTCTTTTTGAGAGGGACGGTTGTATATATATATATATATATATAATATCCTGATAAAAATGGAAAGTACCAGTCCCCTAGATGGACTGACAGATGAGGGACTCAGCTGTAGGACTTTAGAGAAGGAGTATAAAATGATTTTTGAGTCTTTGGTATGGAGCTCTTGAAACCCCAGGCAACTTCCTTTTTTAGTTTTGTTTTTGTTTTTTGCAGGGCAATGAAGGTTAAGTGACTTGCCCAGGGTCACACAGCTAGTTAAGTGTCAAGTGTCTGAGGCTGGCTTTGAACTCAGGTCCTCCTGAATCCAAGGCCAGTGCTTTATCCACTGCACCATCTAGCTTACCCAGGCAACTTCCTTTTAACCTTCTTGACAGTGATTACTTGTTGCTATCCTCTGGACTTAAAAAAAAAATCATATTGAAAACTGGATATTAGAATTATTTCAGTAAAAGGACTATTTGCTTACAACTTCAATACAAAGGTGGGAAAAGATGAGAATGGGAAAATATATTTAAAAGTATTTCTCATGAGAATAAAATGAGAGAAAATCACAAATAGAAAATGGACAACAGAAATGATAGTGACATAAGTTAAGATAATTTCGGGGCAGCTAGATGGCACAGTGGATAGAGCACAGGCCCTGGAGTCAGGAGTACCTGAGTTCAAATCCGGCCTCAGACACTTGACACTTACTAGCTGTGAGACCCTGGGCAAGTCACTTAACCCCAATTGCCTCACTAGAAAAAAAAAAAAAGATAATTTCATCCATAAGTTAAACCAAGGTAAATTAATTGCTTCATAGAACCCAAAAGAACCCAGAAAGCATCATAGTCAGCAATCTGACTTAGTTGCAAAATAGAAAGAAATAGCTGCCAAAGGCAAATAAACTCATCTGTAAAATTTTATGAAGGGTGATGGATGATTAGAAATATCATCTCACAAAATCATTAAGAGAAGCAACAGAGGGTAAAATCACTCTAATGAAAATTTGGCAAGATGTCTATGCAAAGTCATCCTAAGGGATTTCAAGAATAAAAGCAAAAAGAGGGCAGCAAATAGATGAAAAATGTAAATGATCAGCAAAAGTTGTTATAACAAAATGCTTCCTCCATCAAAGGAAATAGAAAGACAACTAAGGGGGTTTGGGGGGAGGTGCAGCTAGGTGATTCTGTGGACAGAGTACCAGCCCTGAAGTGAGGAAGAGGAAGAGGAGGCTCTAAGGGAAGTGGGGGAAAGAAGGAAATGAATATTTTTTGAATTACATATTATCTCATTTGATCCTCTCAATATACCCAGGCAGTAGTTACTATTATTATCTCCACTTTAAAGTTGCCCAAACTGAGGCAGACAGAGACAAAATTACTTTCCCAGGGTCACATGACTAGTAAGTGTTTGAGGCTGGATTTGAACTCAGGTTTTCCTGACTCTAGGATCAGCATTTTATCTACTATATCTTTCAGCTAAAAGGGGAGGGACACTTCATCATAAGAAATGGGTAGAGATATCTGGGTGATATAAGATAAGGAGAGAGAGGAGAATGGCTTAAATTTTTTCAGTAAACGGACAGTTTCTACTGAAAGGGTGGTGGCAGGGTGAGTTATGGGAGGTTTAAATGGACAAGAAAAGGTCTGCAAGAGCTATTATGTTCTTGTGGTTAATTTTATATTTATATAAGTGCATTTTATGTGCATCTGTTAGGCTTGGTTCTGTACAGGTGTTATTTTTTTCTCCTCATTCAGCTTTATTTCAAGATGCCAATCAAGTCACACAGCCTTTCCTTTGATTTCTTTATGCTCATTATGTCTTATTGTACATTATGAGTTCTATACTTACTGAATTTGGGTGACAATTTTGATATCACTGGAGAAAAACTCCACAAGACAATAGAGCTTTTATTTTTTTGGCTGGTCAATGAGGGTTAAGTGAGTTGCCCAGGGTCACACAGCTAGTAAGTGTCAGGTGGAGCTTTTCTTTCAATATAGTAATGTAAGGATGATGTCATCCATGTACACATCAAGTGATTAATAACATAGATATTTTGGTTTGACTCCTCTAATTTAGAAGTCATACTTAATTTTATTTAGGAGAGATGAAAACAGAATTAAGGTCAGGCAGAATCATATATCCCTTTTCATCTTTCCCAAGTAGAATTAAATATGGTAATAATGGGCTTAAACTGTCTTCCTGAAAATTTCTTCTTTTAATATAATGGAAAAGTCTCTGGCAGCACTCTTTTTGAACTTTATTGACTTCAGAAGCAGTCATTTTGGAATTCTTTAACTTCCCTGGCAAGACTCATTTTGTACTTCTTTAGCTTCTCTACCATAATTCATTCCATGTATACCCCCCCTCCATTTTCTTTTTTTTTTTCTGTTAGAATTTTATTTTCCAAATTACATGTAAAAAACAAATTTTGACATCAATTTTTAAAAACTCTGTGTTCTAACTTCTCCTCCTCCCTCCCTTCCCACTCCCCACTAATAAGAACTCAACCAATTCAATATAACATCTCCACATTAGCTAGGTTGTGAGAAAAACAGATAAAAACAAAACTTCAGATTAAGGAACTGTCAAAAATATATACTTCAATCTGTTTTCAGATACCATCACTTCTTTCAATGTAGATGGTTACAATTTTCATAAATCCTTCAGTTATATTGGATCCTGTACATTTGCTGTACATTTCACTCTGCTTCAATTCATGTAGGTCTTTTCCAGACTTTTTTGACAGCATCCTGTTCATCATAACTTTTATATAGTACCTTAAACTTGACAAAGAATTTTCTTTACATTAGCCCAGCAAAGGAGGTACCATACATTTTGCCATTATAACCAATCATCATAACTGTTTCCCTCTATCCTATTCCCTTCCATGATATTTACTCTATTTTCTATTTTCTTTTACCCTATTCCTCCTCAGAAGTGTTTTGCTCCCTCCCCTGCTCTGCCCTCCCTTCTTTCCACCATTCCCTCCTTATCCTCTTCCCCTCCTACTTTCCTGTAGTGTTAGATAGATTAATCCTCCCAATTGGGAGTATATGTTATTCACTCCTTGAGCCAACTCTAATGAGATTAAGGTCTTTGAGCTAATTCTGTGTTCTCCCTCCTCAACCCTCCCTATGAAATCAAGCAATTCAATATAAGTAATACATGTCCATAACTGCAGAACATCTTCACCTTCCTTGAAAGTGTTTTACTTTTCACCGCTCCCTCCCACAATCAGCCCTTCCTTCCTTCCCCTCTTCTCCCCAACCCCCTTATCTCTTTCTCCTCCCACTTTCCCTGAGAGCAAAATACATTACTATATCCACTTGAGTTTGTATGTTATTCCCTCTTTGAGCCAATTCTGATGATAGTAAGGTGTGCTCACTCTCCCAGTCCTTCCCCCTCCTCCATAAGCTTTTCCTTGATTCTTTTATGTGAGCTAGTTTTCCCCAGTCTACCTCTCCCTTTCCCTTTCTTCCAGTGCATTCCTTTTACCCCTTAACTTTATTTAAAAGGAGTCATCGTGGGTTACCCAGGTGGCACAGTGGACCAAACACCAGCCCTGGACCCAGGAGGCCCTGAGCACATATCTGGCCCCAGACATAAGACACCCCACCCTGCCTGCCCCACAAAAAACAAGGATAAACAAAAAATAAATGCTTTAAAGATATCAACCCTTCATAGTCAGTTCAGACCCATGTCCTCAGTCTAAATGTATCCCTTTCAGCTTCCCTAGTACTGAGAAAGTTCTTATGAGTTAGAAGTATTATCTTCCCATGTAGGAATGTAAACAGTTTAATATTTTAACATCCCTCATCATTTCTTTTTCCCATTTACCTTTTTATGCTTCTCTAGGGTCTTGTAGTTGAAAGTCAAATTTTCTATTAAGTTCAGGTCTTTTAATCAAAAATGCCTAAAAGTCCTCTTTTTCATTGAAGTCCCATTTTTTTTCCTCTGAAAGATTATACTCCTTTTTGCTGGATAGGTAATTCTTGGTTGTAGTCTCAGTTCCTATGCCCTCTGGTCCTTCAATGTAGATGCTGGTAGATCTTGTGTTATCCTCATTGTAGCTCCACAGTATTTGAATTACTTTTTTCTAGCAGCTTGCAATATTTTCTCCTTGACCTAAGAGCTCTGGAATTTGGCTACAATATTCCTAGAAGTTTTCCTTTCGGGATCTCTTTCAGGAGATGATTGGTAGATTCATTCCATTTCTATTTTACCTTCTGCTTCTAGAACATCAGGGCAATTTTCCCTGACAATCTCTTGGAAGATGCTGTCTAAATTCTTATTTTGGTCATGGTTTTCAGGTAGTCCAATGATTTTCAAATTCTCTCTCCTGGATCTATTTTCCAGGTCAGCTGTTTTTCCAAGGAGATATTTCATATTGCCCTCTATTTTTTTATTCGTTTGGATTTGCTTTACTGTGTCTTGGTTTCTCATCAAGTCACTAGCTTCCATTTATTCAATCCTAATTCTTAGGCAATTGTTTTCTTCTGAGAGCTTTTGTGTCTCCTTTCCTATTTGGCTTTTCAAGCTGTTGACTTTTTTCTCATGACTCTCCTGCATTTTTCTCATTTCTCTTTCCATTCTTTCCTCTACCTCTCTAAATCTTCCTTCTATCTACCCTACTTTCTCTTCAAAGTCCCTTTTGGGTGCTTCCATGGCCTGAGACCAATTTGTATTTCTCTTGGAAGCTTTGGATATAGGGGCCCTGAGGTTGTTATCCTCTTCTGAGGGTGCACCTCGATCTTTCTTGTTAATAAAGAAACTTTCTATAATTCCCCAGTTTCTTTGCTTGCTCATCTTGCTGTCTTTTACTTGACTTTTACCTCCCTCTTACAGTGGGGCCCCACTTCCAAGCTACACTATCCCAAGCTTCAGAGGGTCCCAGGTGTTTTGGTTTGAGGGAGGGTAGGTTTTTTTCTTGCCTAGCCTGTTCTCTGGTCTGAAGGTAACCTCAAGCCCACTTGCTAATAAACCAGGTAGTAAAACTTTGTGTGCTGTGGTTCTTAGCTCTGATGAGCCTGCACCCCTTGCCCACCTGGGCCTCCCGCTGCTCAATTGGGATAGCCAAATTTCTCCTTAAGTCCCACAAACACCCCGGTATTGCCCCCCCCCCCCCACCGCCAAGCCATTCAGCCCTCTCATCCGACCATAAAATTAGTTTCATAAGACACTGCTGCTACAGCTGATGCAAAGGCTTGGGGGTAAGTTTTTCCAGCACAGCCTGCCTGGAGACTGTGTTGGCATGGTTGGACTTTGTTTCCAGCCAAGCATGGCCCCTTCTAAGCTGTCTTTGGTTGGAAAATAATCTCAGCCCATCTTTTTGTTGGTTTTGCTGCTCAGTGGGATTGTTTTATTGCTATTTTAGCAAATTTTGTGTCAGGAGCTCTGTGTGTTTAATTGTGCCCCACCCCCCTCCATTTTCAACTTGTATGTGTATTGTCTTATCCCATTAGATTATATTCTCTTTGAGGACAAAGACTAACTTTTTCTTTTTTTCTTTTTTGCAGGGCAATGGGGGTTAAGTGACTTGCCCAGGGTCACACAGCTAGTAAAGTGTCAAATGTCTCAGGCCAGATTTGAACTCAGGTACTCCTGAATCCAGGGCCAGTGCTTTATCTACTGTGCCACCTAGCTGCCCCCTAACTTTCTTTTTCAAATTATACCCACAGAACTTAATACAGTGACAGGTACTTAACAGGTACATAGGAGGTGCTTGTCTATTGTTAAGGCTAAAATTCTAGCTAGTCTGTCTAAAATATCTAATGAGTGATCACCAATAAATTATAAGCTTTAGCAAGAGTTAGGCATTCAAGCATTTATTAAGGAGAATAAGAACTTGGTAAAGAGAGAGAGAAAGGGAGAGCGCATTTCTAGCTCCGCTCTCCGCCAGAGTCCACAGGAAAGAGCGTGAGACAGAGCGCCAGGCTCCCCCTTCCTCCTCCCACAAACAAACATCACTTCCTGATGCCAAAGAAAAGACGCGTGGTCTTGTCTTCAGAGACCTTCACCTCATGGTGGAGCTTTTCTACAGTAAGTCTCCAGCAGGTGGTGTCATTCCAATCATTACACTATTTAAGAGGTCTTTTTTTGCTTCTCCTTCCTTTTTAAGCCTATGTAAGAAAAAATGTTTATGGTAAATTGCTTATTTTGTTCCTATACTATTTTGATTTATTGTATTAATTTGACATATGAAGATTTACTTCCAATTGCTAATTAAGGAAATCTAAAATTTCTTATAGGTTTCTCATTTTTTTCCTTTTTTCCTTTCCATTGCTGCTTTTTTTTTTTTTTGCAGGCAATGGGGGTTAATTGACTTGCCCAGGGTCACACAGCTAGTAAGTGTCAAGTGTCTGAGGCCGGATTTGAACTCAGGTATTTCTGAATCCAGGGCCGGTGCTTTAACCACTGCGCCATCTAGGTGCTCCTCCATTGCTGCTTTTAACTAGGCAATATGACATTCATTCAAAAAGTGTCAGCTACATATTGATGTAATCTTCCAATGCCTTTTTACAATAGCTTTCTTAAGATACTTCTGCCACGGAGATGATGAATACTATCCTTAGAAACTTCTTACTCATGCTCCCTTTCCTCCTATGGTAATATAACAATGGGTACCACATAAACAATATATGAAAGTCTAAAGGATGTTTTCACATTTTCTGGAAGATAATTTAAGAACTGAAGTACCTGAAAGCCATAATCAACAAAAGGCCTAGAAATAACATTTTAATAAATTATAAAGGCAAACTGCTCAAATATCTTAGAGAAAGAGGTTAAAGTAAACATTAAATGAATCCACCAATCACCTTCTGAAAGAAATCTCAAAATGAAGACACCCAGAAATATTACTATCAAATTCCAGAGTTCCTAGGTCAAGGAGAAAAAACTGCAAGTACTTAGAAAAAAACTAATTCAAAACCCATGGAGTGGGGGTGGCTAGGTGGCGCAGTGGATAAAGCACTGGCCCTGGAGTCAGGAGTACCTGAGTTCAAATCCGGCCTCAGACACTTGACACTTACTAGCTGTGTGACCTTGGGCAAGTCACTTAACCCCCATTGCCCTGCAAAAAAAAAAAACAACCCAAAAACCCATGGAGCTACAATCAGGATCTTACAAGATTTAGTAGCTAACAGAGCAAAGGGCTTGAAATGATATTCTAGAAGCAAAGGAGCTAGGATTAAAACTAAGAATAACCTACCCAACAGGACTAAAAGGCAGGGGGAATGGATATTTAATGAAATAGAAGACTTTAATGAATTACTGATAAAAGGATCAGAGAAGAATAGACAATCCAACATTCAAACACAAGACTCAAACAACGTATAAATGTAAACATGAGTGAGAAATCATAAGAGGGGATAAGTTAAATTTTTTACATTACTATATGGGATACATGTAACCACTATGAATGTTATCATCATTAGAGCAGTTAGTATCTACTTAAATAGTGGGCATAGGTCTGAATCTATTAAATTGGGATGATCTCAAAAGAAGAATGGAAGGGTGAGAAAAAAGGGATAAAATGGGAGAAGGGGGAAATGAGAGGAAGATAAGGGAAATGATCACATAAAGGAGGACTTTTTTTTTTTTGAGGAGAACCTTTTACAATGGAAATGAAAATGGGAGAGTGGAAAATGTTCGAATGTCACTATCCCCTGAACTGATTCAAGCAGGGAAGAATACACATACATATAAAGGAAGAAAGGGGCTAAGAGAAACTGTTGGAGCTTATAAGAGGAAAATTAGATTAAGGGAGGCAGTGATCAGAATAAAACAAATGTTTAAGGAAAGTTTGGGGTAAAAAAGGGAAGGATAAATATAGGACAATAGGATAAAGGGAAACACACAGGTACATATCATTACTGTGAATGAGATAAACTTACCCATAAAACTGAAGAGGATAACAGAATGGATTCGAAACCAAAAAACTAAAAATATGTTGTTTGCAAGAGATGCACTTGAAACAGAAGAACATACAAAATAAGGATCTGGAGGATAATCTATTATGCTTCACCTGAAGTAGCTCCGTCAAAACAAAAATAAAAAGAGACCTAATTTAAAAAGATAATCAAAAAAACTACATTTTGCTAAAAAGTACCATAAACATAGAATCAATACCAATACAGCACCAAATCAACAGATATGCACCAAATTCTTAAAGAAAAAGTTGAATGAGTAACAGGAAGACATATGATACTAGTGGGGGACCGCATATTAACCTTGTCAGAACTAGATAAATCTAGTAAAATAAATAAGAAAGAAGTTAAGGAGATGAATGGAATTTTTAAAAAGCTAGAAATGATAGACCTCTAGAGAATACCAAGTGGGAATATAATAAGTATACATATTTCTCTCAGCTGTGCATGGCACTTTCACAACAACTATGTACTTGGGCACAAAAATCTCACAAATGAATGCAGAAAATCAGAAATATAAATATGCCATTTTTGGACTATAAAACAATAAAAATTAATTCAATAAATTGTCTTGGAAGCAGAGATTAAAATTAATTAGAAACTAAATGACCTAAACACAAAGAATAAGTTGTTCAAAGAACAAATTACAGAAAAAATTAATTTCAGTAAAGATAATGACATAAAAGAGACAAAATACCAAAATTTGTGTGATAGAATATGGAAAGGAACATTTGTACCTCTAAATCATCATTAAGAGAGAAAGACCACAGCAACAAATTGGGCATATAATTTTTTTTAAAAAACCTAGGAAAATAACAAATTAAACATCACCAAACATACAGAAATAGATATGAAAAATAAAGGAGAGATAATAATAAGTAGAACTAAGAGCTGGCTTTGTGGGGGAAAAACTAATAAAAGAGTTAAAATCTTAACTAATTAGATTTTTTAAAAAGAATACAACCAAATTACCAGTCTCAGAAATGAAAAGGGGAAATGTAGAACTAATAAAGCACTTATTAGAGCTATTTTACCCAGCTATATGCCAATTTAATAAATTATATATATATAACCCAATTGCCTTCAAAAACAAAATAAAGAAAAAAAAAGATAGCGAAGAAGCCATAAATGAGCTCCCATAAAAAATCCCCAGAACCATCATGCTTTAAAGAACAATTAATTCCTAATAGATAAAGAAGATGTCTTACCAAATTACTTCTATGACACAAATATGGTTTTGAAATCTAAACCAGGGAGAGCTAAAAAAAGAAAGAAAACTACAGACCAATTTTCCTAATGACTATTTATTTGTTTGTTTTTATTTATTTATTTAGAGTTTTGAGTTCCAAATTCTGTTCCTCTCTCATTCCCTCCCTCACTACCCTCCCCCCTCCCTGAGGCAGTGAGCAATCAGATATAGGTTATACATGTGCAATTATGTAAAACATTATCATATTAGTCATTTTATATAAAAAGATTCCAGTAAAAAAGAAAATGCAAAGTAGCATGCTTCAGTCTTTCTCTGGAGTTGGATAATATGCTTTATCATTACTCCTTTGGGATTGTCTTGGATCATTGTATTGCTGAGAGTAGTTAAGTTATTCACAATAGCTCATAGAACACTTATGCTGTCATTTTGCACAATGTTCTCCTGGTTCTGGTCACTTCACTATACATCAGTACTTTTTCTTTAAGAATTTGGTGCATATCTGTTGATTTGGTGCTATATTGGTATCGATTCACTATTTATGGTACCTTTTAGCAAAATGTAGTTTCTTTGATTATCTCTTTTAAGTCTTTCCAGGTTTTTGTGAAATCATCCTGTGTCATTTCCCACAGCACAACAATATTCCACCACAATCACACACCACAGTGTGTTCTATCATTCCCCAACTGATGGGCATTCTTGCAATCTTCAATTGTTAGCCACCAAAAAGAGTTGCCATAAATATTTCTTTGTACAATTTTTTTCCTTTTCTTTTTCACAGTTACTATTGTTAACTCTTTCCCTACATCCTATTCCCTTCCCCATGATATTTACCCTATTATCTATCTTCTTTCACACTATCCCTGTTCAAAAGGATTTGCTTCTGACACTCCCCTCCCCAAATCTGCCCTCCCTCCTTATCCCCTTCCCCTTCTACTTTCCTGCAGGGTTAGATAGATTATTCCACCCAATTGAGTGTATATGTTAATCCCTCCTTGAGCCAACTCTGATGAGATTAAGGTCTCTGAGCCAATTCTGATGAGTGTGAGGTTCATTCACTGACCCACTCCTCCCCCATCTCTCCCTCCACTCCATGAGTCCTTTCCTGTTTCTTTCATGTGGTATTTCACCCCATTCTACTTCTCTCCTTCCACTACCCCCAGTCCAATCCTCTCACCCCTCAATTTACCTTAAAGATGTCATCATGGGGCAGCTAGGTGACACAATGAACAAAGCACCCACCCTGGACCCAGGAGGACCTGAGCCCAAATCCAGCCCAAGTCACAAGACCCTCACCCACTGCTTGACCCCGGGCATGTAACCCAACTCCCAACCAACATCCAACCACCCCACAAAAAATATATAAACAAAAAATAAGTGCTTTATAGATAGCATCCTTTTATAATCAATTCCCACCTGTGCCCTCTGTCTAAATTTAGTTCTATCATCTGCCCTAATACTGAGAGATTTCTTATCAGTTAGACATATCATGTAAGCAGTTTAACTTTTTAACGTCCCTCTTAATTTCTTGTTCCTGTTTACCTTTTTATTTTTCTCTAGGGTCTTGTATTTGAATGTCAAATTTTCCATTCAGTTCAGTTCTTTTCATCATGAATACCTGAAAGTCCTCTTTTTCATTAAAGTCCTATTTTTCCCCCTGAAAGATTATAATTAGTTTTGCTGGCTAGGTGATTGTTGGTTGTAATCCCAATTCCTTTGCCCTCTGGAATATCATATTCCATGCCCTCTGATCCTTTAATGTAGAAGCTGCTAGATCTTGCACTATCCTGACTGTGGCTCTAAAGTACTTGAATTGTTTCTGGCTGTTTGCAACATTTTCTTCTTGACCTGGGAACTCTGAAATTTGGCTATTATATTCCTGGGAGTTTTCATTTTGGGATCTCTTTCAAGAGGTGATCGGTGGATTCTTTCAATTGCTATTTTGCCCTCTGCTTCTAGATTATCAGGGCTATTTTCCCTGACAATTTCCTGGAAGATGATGTCTAAGTTCTTTCCTTGATCATGGTTTTCAGGCAGTCTAATAATTTTCAAATTATTTCTCCTGGATCTATTTTCCAGGTCAGCTGTTTTTCCAAGGAGATATTTCACATTGCCTTCTCTCTCTCTCTCTTTTTTTTATTCATTTGGATTTGCTTTATTGTGTCTTGATTTCTTAGAAAGTAATTTGCTTCTATTTGCTCAATCCTAGTTTTTAAACAGTGATTTTCTTCAGGGAGCTTTTGTACCTCCTTTTCCATTTGTCCAATATGGCTTTTCAAGCTGTTGACTTTTTTCTCATGACCCTCCTTTACCACTCTCATTTCTCTTTCCATTTTTTCCTCTACCTCTCTTACTTTATCTTCAAAGTCCTTTTTGAGTGCTTCTATAGCCTGGGACCAATTCATATTTTTCTTGGAAGCTTTGGATGTAGGAGCCCTGATGTTGCTATCCTCTTCTGAGGGTGTACCTTGATCTTCCTTGTCACTAAAGAAACTTTCTATGGTCCTCATAGGTCTGCTAATCTTGAAAGTTTTTTACTTGACTTTTAACTCCTTCTTAAAGTGGGGCACTGCTTCCAGGATGTACTGTCCCAAGCTTCATGGCATCTAAGGTGGTATGATTTAAGGAGGGGCAGGTTCTTCACTTGCCTGGCGTGTTCTCTGGTCCATAGGTAACCCCAGGCCAACTTGCTAATTAACCAGGCAGCCAAACTTTGTGTACTCTAGTTGTTATCTCCAACAAGCCTGCTCCCCTCCCCCACCTGGGCCACCACCACTCAACCACTCCTGGTTCCCAGAAGTGGTGAAACACGCAAGTTCTGCTTTAGTGCCAACAGAGACCCCTGTAATCTCCCCCAGGCCAACTGCTCAGCCCTCTTACCAAACTGTGAGCTTAGTTCCAGAAGACAATGGCACTACAGCTGAAGGAGAGGGGTTTAGCAATACCAGATATCAAATTAAACAAAGAGGTAATCATCAAAGGTATTTTGTGGTTGATAAATGGAAGAGAATACAGAATATACCTCAACATACAGAAGCAAATTAGCACGGTAACTTAGTATTTGATAAGCCCCAAAATTCCAGCTTTTGGTTAAAGAAGTCAGTATATGACAAAACCTTCTGGAAAAACTGGCAAGTAGTCTGACAGAAACTAGGTATAGACCAAGATCAGACGACATATAACAAAATAAGCTAAAAATGGATTAGTCATTTAGACATAAAGGGTAACATCCTAAGCAAATTAGTGGGGCATGGAAGAAATTGCCTCTCAGATCTACAAATAGGGGAAGTGATCTTGACCAAATAAGACATAGAGAGCTTCATGGGAGGTAAAATGGATGATTTTGATTATATAAAATTAAAATGTTTTTGCTAAAATGAAACTAATGCAACCAAAGAGGGAAAACATTAAATTTGGGGGAGTGTTTTTTATAAGAAGTTTTTTCTGTAAAAGTCTCATTTCTTAAATATTTAAAGAACTGAGCTGAACTTGTAAAAAGAGGAACCATTTTCTAGTTCCTAAATAAATGGTTAATAGATATGAACAGACAGTTTTCAGAGGAAGAAATCAAAGCTATCAATAGTCATATGAAAAATGCTCTAAATAATGAATTATTAGAGAAGTAAAAATTAAATTAAAACAATGCTAAGGTGTGACCTCACACTCATCATATCAGCTAAGATGACAGAAGAAGAAAATGACAACTCCTGGATGGAATGTGGGAAAACAGGTGCATTTAATGCACACTGTTGGTAGAACTGCAAAGTAGTCCAACCTCATACTTTTTAAAGGTACTACCCCTTTAAGGTATAAGCTGTTTGCTAAAAGGGGCAGAAAACTCATGTTGTGTAAAGAATTGCCTTACCCTTTTATTTTATTACTGATCTTGCCCTGCCACACTCCAGCTTTGGATTACTCCCACCATCCACTCCTACTCACATGTTGCTGAATGAAACTGGAGGAAAATCACAAAACAGTGTTGATTGGGTGCATTACAAATTTATGCCACATAACCTCAACTGAGTCCTCATTGCAGCAACACAATACATCCCTAATTAACTCACTATCTCACTCACCACAGCAACTTTCCTAAATCTGTTCACTCCTACTCAAGCCTCCCACAGCTCTTCCTACCTTGACTCAGCTAAGATGCTTATCTCATTTCAATGAAAAAAAAAAATAGGCTTCTCTCTGAGAACTCATTCTTCTCACCTCTTCATTACACATCATACATCATTCAGATACCTTTTACAACTCTCTTCAACCTTGTCTAACGTGAAAAAATGTTACTTCTTGACAGGGCAAAACATTCTATAAGAAATCCTAATCCATGCTATCTTTTCCAATAGATTGTCCCCACTGACTTTAACCCTAATAACCCTAACTTTCAGTATTTCCCTGTTTATAAGTTGTTTCCCTACTGTCTACAAGCACTCCCATGTCTCTTCTATCCTCCAAATCCCTGTCCATCTTCAAGTGCTATTATTTTTATATGGCTCCTCCCTTTCATGGTTAAAGTTCTTGAGAGAAGTAAAAATTAAGGTGCCTCCACTTTCTTTCGTTTTTTTTTTCATTTTCTTAACCCTCAGTCTGGCTCATTGTTTGGCTAAAATATTACCAAGTTATCAATGAACTCTTAATCACTGAATCTAATAGCCTTTTCTCAATTCTCATTCTTTTTAATTTTTCTGTAGTCTTTGACATCATTGATCATCCTCTTCTCCTTGATATTCCCTTCTAAGTTCTTTTCTAGCTCACAAATATTTATCTTGTTTTTTTTTAAATAGGAATTTAAATTTGTGTTTTAAAGTTGTATGCCAAATTCATTCATCTGTTCATTCCTTTCTTGACAAGAATTTAGAGATATAAAATTTCCCTGAAAGAGAACTTAATACATCCCCAAACTTTTGGCACATCTGATGAAATTATCTGTTGCTTCTTTGACTTATTCTTGGACCCACCACTTTAGGGTTAAGCTATTTAGTCTCTAATTCTTAATCCTTTATTCAAAGACTCTTTACTAGATAAATTTACCAGATTGTAGTCAGTAAAATATGTTTAATATTTCTACTTGTCTATATTTGTTTTTGAGATTTTAATGTCCCAATACATGATCTATTTTTGTAAAGGTGCCACACCTAGCTAGAGAATGTATATTCATTTATACTCCAATTTAGTAATCACTATAATGAACTTAGTTATCATAATTAGCATTTCTAAAATTCTATTTTGATCCTTAATGTCTTACTTGGTTATCTTACTGTTTAATTTTCCTAGGTTTCCCCATTTTTAATTTTGCTATCTATTTCTCTCTGTAAATCAATCAACTTTTCTTTAAGCATTTTAACTCTACAGTCTAGTTTCTGAATTCATTATTCAACTGAAATTTCTTTCTCCAAAATTACTAATGATCTCTTAATTACCAAATATAATGGCCTCCTCCTCCAATTCTTATGCTTTATGATGTCTCTGTAGCCTCTGACAGTGTTGATCACCCCTATCTCCTTGATATTCTTCATTCCAGGTTTTTGTGACATTCCTCTATCATAGTTCTCTGCCTCCCTATCTGACCATTCCTTCTCTGTCTTCTTTTCTGGATCTTCATCCAGGGCATTCATGAAAATTCTGGGGATCCCAAGAGGCTCTCTCTGCTCTAAGCCTGCTTCTTTTCTCCTTCTATATTATTTCACTTGGTGATCTCATCAGTTCCATGTATTCAATTATCATCTCTATGCTGATGATTCTTAAATTTTCTTATCCAGGACTAATATTTCTGATGATGATAGTGCAATAAATTATATTTAATAACTGCCCACTGAATAAAGGATTAAAATTAAATAGAGATAAAATAATTCAATTCTAAATAATTGAGAAGTCAAAGAATTAATTATTGAAACAATAATTTCATAAAAATTATAACAATTAGATAGCATGCCAAAATTTTGCAAAAATGTATCTCTAAACACTTTCATCATAGAACATGGTCAACAAATTGAGACCACAACTTTTAAAAGTCTAGGGAAAAAAAAATTAACAACCAAAATAACAAGTCTGAAAAGCAAAGACATGATTAGAAAATTTGAAAATTTAAAAACTATTGAATTATTAGTATAGATAAGCAAGTGTACAACAATTTATAGCTATAGAGGGTTATCTGTGGCACTGAGAGGTTAAGTGCTTTGCTGAAAATCACAGAGCCAGCACCAAGTATGTATTAGAAGTGCAATTAAGATCTAGTTCTTTCTGGACTTCTCACATGGTAGTGGTAAAGAAAGTGATATAATATATATATATATAAAACATTGCCTCTTCTCCTTAAATATAAATGGTTGAAATAAATCATTTCCTTTTCCTCTTGAGTCCAAAGGTCTCCTTTAGTGAAGCAATTGTGCTTGAGGATGTAGGTTTGAAGAAAGCTACCAGTATTGTATGAGGGTTATCATTAGCATTAAGCTTTAACCAAGAGAACTAATTAAACAAATAAAGGCCAAATCCCAAGAGGGAATACACAGAAAGGGATGCATTAACAAAATATTAGAGTTAATAAGGATATTTGAGATAATCTAGTTCAATTATCTCATTTTAAAGATGATGAAACTGAGTCCCAGAGACTGCAACTTTTCCAAGATTACACAGATTGTTAGTGGCAAAAACTGGGACTGGATTATAAAATATAATTCTTTTTCTACCATATCATGCTGTGTGCTAAGGTTCAAAATTATGTGTACTGCATAAGCTGCCTTGATGGATGCCAATAGATAAAAAGAATATAAAATGCCTTTTCACAGAACCAGAGAATGTTTCCTTAAAGGGTCTAGCTTAATGCTATAACAGAGAAATATGTACTTTGGGATGAACATAGATCTATTTTATTATAGAGCATGCAAGTCATGTTACTTAAGACAACATTTATATGAGAAACACTAAAATGTGTGTAAGAAGTTATCTTATTGTGGTTACTAAACCTAACTTGGTCATTGAACTAATGACAAAATCTATAAGAAATAATCCTGGTATGGATGCTTTGTCATGTCATTATATTTTAGCTTCAGAATATTTTTTCTCTCTAAAATGGCTTTTTGTAGCAGTTGTTTCCTTTGTAATTTCCAGAAATATCAATGAAGTGATTTTGGTTATCTAAGCAATCCACCCCAGACATTCATTGCCATCAATGTTGCCTTGACTTCTCTATAGCATTGTAAAGGGAAGCTAGGTGGTGCAGTAGATAGAGCACTGGCTCTGAAGTTGGGAGGACCTGAGTTCAAATCTTACTTCACATAGATCCTAGCTGTGTGACCCTGGGCAATTTACTTATCCCCAATGGCCTTAAACATCTGGGGCCATTTCCAGTCATCCTGATAAATGTCTTCCCATTGGACCCAAACGATTATGGAGGAGAGAGTGAGGCTGGTGAGTTTTTTTATAGCTCTCCCTCATTTAAATTTACTGCAAGTCATGATATCACCCCAATATCATAGTCCTCTTCAAGAATAAAGGAAAATCAACAACAACAATAAAATAATAACATCACATGTCATTTCACAGTTTCCCAAAAGTTTCCTAACAAGATTTTTGTTGGCCAAAAACTAACCATAACCCTTTTCTTTTCAGAACACACTCTTGTCATTCCAAGAAATTACAATCAACCTAAACATTTTTTTGGCAAAAATGTAGGGACTGCAAGCAGTATTTATTGAATTTATGGTCTGAAGGTCTAAATTCTATTACAGCAAAGTTCACAGAAAATTATTTGTAGAGAAAAAATACTTACTGAAAATTATGATTTGGGCTGTGTGTTGGACCTAAAAAGATAATGCAAACAAAAATTATTGCCTATCTTTGACTAATAATATAAAAATTCAGAATCAATGACACAAGCCTAGAAATCGTGGCATTTTTTAAAATAGAAAATTTGTCTCTAGTTTAGGGCCCTGGATTCTTTGCTTATAATTACTTACTAGCTATGCTGAAATACATACTTAAAAAAAAAAAAGCAGGTAAGGTAACTCCTTTTACTAATAGAGGTAGCTGCTTTCTTTTTAGCTTATGGTCTTAGAGAGTTTCCTAGAACATTGGGAGGTTAAGTAGCCATCCTTGGTTCACATGGCTAGTATATATCAAATGTAAAACCTGAACTGGCTTGGAGGCCATCTACCTATTATACTATACTGGTACTACTCTGGATGAAACTTGTATGACCTTGATTTTTGAAAAAAGTGTTATATAAATACACACTTTTCAAATGATAAAGGATTAATTGTTGCATAGACTCTCTTACTAAGTCCTAAAAAAATAAACTAAGATTGACCAATGAAATGGCATAAATATTGCCTGTGACACTGAACTTAAATAATATAGTGTTTAATTCCCTCTTAGCACTTAATTCACTTGACCGTTCATGAGAAATAAATAGTAAGGTTGTAGCATTCTCATTTTCATTCTCTCTCTCTCTCTCTCTCTCTCTCTCTCTCTCTCTCTCTCTCTCTCTCTCTCTCTCTCTGTGTCTGTGTGTCTCTCACTTCCTGTTCCTCTCAAATACATACAAACCAAATTTGACTTTGCATGACTAAGTATTCTGAGGCTAATAATACTGGCCATATTACAAATGTAATCAATAATAATGATAATAGCAGGAGAAAATCACTGGAAAAGAAAACTTGGTTTGATCAACTAAGTCAGTGTCAGTATATCCTCACCCAAGAGCTCACTGTATGGAATGTGATCAGCACTTAAAAGAAGACTAGAAGTAATGAAACATTACCTTTCATTACATATGGCCCAAAACAAGGTACAACAGTTATCTTTCCTAAACTATATTGTTAGAGACCACTACTTTCTTTCATCATGAAATGAAACAGGAACTTTTGAGATATCAAGGAATTACTTTATTGACTTGCTTTTATGTTGAGTTGTGTGTGTGTACTTTTAAATACCAAATTAATATCTCAATTATATACAGTAAATACTCAGAGAGGAAAGAAGTTTAAAACAGAATATTTTCAGTGTAGTGACTCACCAAGCCTCACAAAAAGGACTCCAGTTGCTGTTATTGTCTTCATTCCATTGGTAGCCACACACTGGTAGTACCCAGTGTCTGTGGTATCCAGATCTTGAATTCTTAAACGAGAACCATAGTCTGTTTTCCTGATGATGATTCTACGTGGTTCTTGAACCACAGGTGCATCATTCTTTAGCCATCTGATATTTGGAGATGGATTACCTGCCACTTTGCAGTAGAGAATTGCTGTCTGGCCCTGGACTATGGTGATATTGTTTACTGGTTCCAAAAAATTCAAAAAGTACCCTATAAAGTATAAGGGTTAAAAAAAAAAAAAGCAAACTTTAATGAAGCTGTAATAAAAAGCAAGTCTGATGAAGCACTCTGAAGGACGATTTCAATTTTCTCTTACTTTTCTCAGTTATGTATACAAATGTTATTTCTAATATTGATCAGGTATATGATATTTTGTTTTCTCCCCTAAATTCCACATTAAAGCAGTTCTAACATTTTTTTTTTTTAAGTTTTGAGTTCTTTCTCTTCCCCCTTGTCTCCCGGAGATAGTAGGTTATACATGTGTAACCATGTAAAACATTTCCAAATTAGTCATTTTGTACAAGATTTGAATTTTTTAAAGAAAGAATGAAAAATAAAGTGAAAAAAACCCCAAGCATGTTTCAGGTACTATTCAGACAATTCTCAGGAGGGAGATAGTTTGCTTCATCATTAGTCCTTTAGGATTGTATTGGATCATTATATTGTTGATAATGGCTAAGTCACTCACATTTTGTCATCATACATTAATGCTGTTACTGTATACAACATTTTCCTGGTTCTGCTCACTTTGCATCAGTTCATGTAAATATTTCCAGGTTTTTATGAAACCATTCTGCTTGTCATTTGTTATAACACAATAATATTCCAACATATTCATATATGATGGCTTGTTCAGCCATTCTCCAATTGATGGGCATCTCTTCAATTTCTAATTCTTAGCCACCATAAAAAAGATGTTATAAATAGTTTTGTACAAATACATCCTGTTCCCTTTTCTGTTTTGGGCATATTAAGTTTAAGATGTCTTTCAGACATCCAGTTTGAAATGTCCAATAGACAATTGGTGATGAAAGAATATGGTAATTGGTGAAGTTCAATGGAGAAACTGGGGCTGAGATATAGAAATCTTCAAGTTGTATACTTGTTGTATAGAGATGATTATATAAGATTATATATATATAAATAAATACATATATGTAAACTTATGTATATGCTATATAAGATGATATAGAGATGATATACAACTTGTTTAGAAATTATAATAAAATCCATGGGAGATGATAAAGTCATCAAGAGCGTATGAAGCAAGAAGCAGCTAGGTGGCACAGTGTATAAAGCACCAGCCCTAGATTCAGGAGGACCTGAGTTCAAATCTGGCATCAGACACTTGATATTTACTAGCTGTGTGACCCTGGGCAAGTCACTTAACCCTCATTTCCCCACAAAAAAAAATAAAAGTGTATGAAGCAAAAAGTTGAGAGTCTAGGACAAACCCTACAGTTAGGTTTGATGTGGTTAATAAAAAAGCAAAAGAGACAAGAAAGGGTAAGTTACAGAGGTAGGAGAAACAGAATAATGTAATTTTTAAGAAAGAATATGTAGAATTAGGTGGTCAACTGTTTTAGATGAAGCAGGTGGTAGGATCTAGTGAAGATTTTTTTTTAAAGATGTGAAGATTTGGACATATTTTTAAGGCATTTTGGAAGAAACTACTTAGATAAGGAGAGACTGAAGATTAGGGAGGGGATTAACTGTGGCTGCTTTCCGCTGGAGAATATTGGAATGGATAGGATTGAGGGTACATGTTAGGGTTGGTAAGAAGAAGGGCCATCTCACTGATTGAAACTGGGGGAAAGAAGTAGAGTGTGTATGTGTGTGGGGGGGGACAATGTCAAGGATGATCTCACTGCCTCAAGTCTCTACTCCAAGACATCTTAAATACTATTCTCAAAGTAATTTTCCATAAATTTCCATAACAACTGACCATATGATTTACTTACAATAAAATCCAATAACTCCTTAGGATAAATTCTAGAATACTGGAATAAATTATAGACCTATCTTTATTTTTCAAAGCCCTATACAACTTAAGTCTAGCCAATATTTTCAGCCTCATTAGACATTTGTTCAATGAATTTATTGCCTAACTCACATAACTCCTGCCTTCATACTTAAGGACTTCAATATACATATTTTGCTTCCACAATGGTCATATACCCTTGATTTTGTGGGTTTTATCCATGTGTTCTACTTCCATGTTCATGAATTATAAAATTCCTTTATCTAATCACAATCTGTTATCATTTTATCTTTCCCCATGCCTTACTAAACCTGTTCTTCATCCTCACCACAACCTATAATCCCTCCATCTCTCAGTTTTTTCCAGGATATAATCTCTGCACTGGGTATACTTTCTTCCACTCCCTATCTTGACTTCTTGGCAAATAATTTCAACTCTGTACTATCTTCTATACTCAAATTCCCTTATCCCTTTCCCTATCATCAATCATATTTTGACAAACCCCCAACCTTGTGTTACTCCCATCCTCTGCCTCCTTCCTCTCTACTTATTGCTTAACATAGCTAGAGGAAATCACAAAATTATGCAGATTGGGTACAATACAAATGTATATTACATAATCTCAGTTGGGCTCTCACAGTGGCTAGGCTATCCTTTA
Source organism: Dromiciops gliroides (assembly GCF_019393635.1). NCBI lineage: Eukaryota > Metazoa > Chordata > Mammalia > Microbiotheria > Microbiotheriidae > Dromiciops > Dromiciops gliroides. The sequence continues at coordinate 569,981,696 of NC_057861.1, read as the reverse complement.
TACCTCCTTAATGAATTTGGTATTCCACTTATCATAACAGCTGTTCCAAGCATTCTGATTTCTCCTCAAATCTCTCCTCTAGCAACTGGGGACCTTGCCTTATTACTTCACTGAAAAATGGAGGACATTTACTAAAAACTTCATCTTCTCTCTTTTTCACCTTTAGCTACCATCCTAAATCTCTTTTCCTTTCAGCTACATTCCTTGAGATCTCCTCCACTTTTTCCAAATCCTCTGCAATTCATTTTCCTACCTCATCATTGAAGTGAAACTGCTTTCTTCAAATTTACCAATAACTTCTTTTTTTAAATTATTTTTTCACATACATTTAAAAACAATATATAACATTTAAAAAAAGTGAGTTCCAAATTGTTGCCTTCCCTTCCTCTCTTCCTCCCTCATTGAGAAGACAGGAAATTTTATTTAGGTCATATATGTGGCATCATATAAAACATTTCCACATTTGTCATGTTGTGAAAGAAAACAGAAAGCAGAAAAAAATCACGTAAAAGATAAAGTAAAAAATACTATCCTTTGATCTGTATTCAGACTTCATAAGTTTTATCTCTGGAGGTATATAGCATTTTTCATCATAAGTCCTAAGTTATTCACAGTTGATCATCATACAATATTGCAGTTACTGTGTACAATGTTCTCCTGGTTTTGCTCACTTCACTTTGAATCAGTTAATGTAAGTCTTCCCAGGTTTTTCTGAAAGCACCTTGCTCATAATTTTTTTTAAGTAATTAAATCTATTGGAGTTGATGAGATCACCAAGTGAAGTAGTATAGAGGGAGAAGAGAAGAGAAGAGAGCCCAGGACAGAACCCTGAGGGACACCTCCTACTAGAGATCATAAACTGGAGGAAAAGCCAGAAAAGCCATAGTCATATAGGTAGGAGAACCAAGTGAGAATGGAATCCTGAAAACCTAAAGAGTATCAAGGAGGAGAAAGTGATCAACAATGTCAAAGGTTTCAAGGAGAATAAGAATTGAGAAAAAATCCATTGGATTTGGCAATTAAGAAATCACTGACACCTTAGGAGAGAACAGTTTGGTGAAATAATAAATTTGGAAGCTCCATTGTAAGGGGTTAAGAAGAGAGTGAAAGGAGAGAAAGTAGAGACACCTATTTTTAGGTGGCCATTTTTAAGATCAGCTACAATGGGTAGAAGAGATATAGGACAATAGTGGGGATAGAAGAATGAAGTGAGACTCAATTTATTTACTTGCTTATTTATCTACTTATTTATTTATTCATTCATTCATTTTAGGATGAAGGAGACAAGGGTATGTTTCTAGGAAGTAGAAAATGAGCCAGTAGACAGGGAGAAATTGCAAATAAGTGATAGAGTGAGGATTATGGGGGGTAATATTGAAGGAGATAGGACAGAATGGGATAGCTTGAAGAGGTAGTAGGATCAACCTTGTTGAGGAGTAAAGTCATGTATCTTTTGAGACAGGTATAAAGGAGGATATGGTAGCAGAAAGCAAGTGAATGATAGCAAATGAGAAAGAAGGTAAAAGAAGGAGCTCATGACAAATCACCACGTTTTTTTTTTTTCTATAAAATGTAAGGCAATGTTTTTAGCTGAGGGAGAGAGAGATATGGGAAGACATGACAGGTTTGAGGACAAAAAGAAGAGGTTCTGTGGAGAGTGGGATGGTGACTTGATATGGCAGGTATAAAAGGACTGCGTAGTAACAATGAAGGCCCAGTCGAGATTGTGTAATATAGATTTGTAGTGAACCCAGCAGAATGGTTGCATATTTTTTCCCATCTTCATTTAGGAGCATGTATGGAGGAGTGAAGGTGGTGAATGGTGAGAGTGATCCAAGGAAGAGGCTTGACAGAGGATAATCACCAAAAGATGAGAGGAGTAGGAATTCAAAGGAGGACGGCAATGTAGAGTTGAACTGATTCACCTAGTTCACCAAGATGAAGAAAAGAGGAGAGAGATTGTCTAGTATAGTATTGGGTTTTTTTTTTTTTTTAGTGAGGCAATTGGGGTTAAGTGACTTGCCCAGGGTCACACAGCTAGTAAGTGTTAAGTGTCTGAGGCCGGATTTGAACTCAGGTACTCCTGACTCCAGGGCCGATGCTCTGTCCACTGTGCCACCTAGCTGCCCCCTCTAGTATAGTATTGATGGAGATTTTCTAGTATAGGGTTGATGGCCTAGGAGAGAATTGAAAGGGATTGAAAGAATTGAAAGGTCAAGGAATTGGAGATCATAATGTAGATAAAGAGTAGGGTTTTGTAAGTGAAGGCAGAGGGAAAAGTGAAAAACCAATAGATTATGGCAGGATAAGAGGATTTAAGAATTCTTGAATGTGGAGGGTAATGGTAAGATCAACAATATGATCAAGGAAGTGAGTAGGTTGAGAAACTGAATTATTAGGGTGCTTGGGAGAGAATCAATATGTGTGTATGTTGATATCCCCTAATATGAAGACAGAAATTAGGAGGAGGGTAAAACTATGAGCCAGATAATGAAATTGAGGAAGGAAGGTGAGTGACCTGGGTGTCTGAAGACAGCAGCTACCAGGATTTTCATTAGATTATAGATATAAATAGTACAAACTTTGATGGAGGAGAGGTTACTAATTGATAGAAGTAGAGGGAGCCCCTGGAAGTGGCAATGTGGAACAAGGAGTATTACAACTACCTTACCTCAACCAGTGAGCACAGAAGAATGAATTGAAGGTGCAGTCAGTACTGTAAAGTGTGACCAGGAAGGTTCTGTCATGAGAAAGAAGTCAGGCTTCAGTAATAGCTAGTAAGGGGAAGAAGTTCTCTGAGAAAGGAAAATATCTAGGATGAAAGGAGATCTGTTGTCTATGTAATAAGCATTTTACTTGTCAGAGTGGAAGAGCTGGGTGAATTTAGGATGAAATTTTGGATTGGAAGGGTTGAGAGGGATGGGAATAAGGAATTAAGTAGTGGGAGGTAGGGAATGGGGTTTGGAAGATGACCTAAAGGGATTCAGTATCACTGGGATATGAAAGATATAAGCAGGTGTGAGAAAGTTCATCATTCAATGGAGGGCATTATTCCTCTTCCCAAAGGAAGTTGAGAAGATTAAGGCTAAAAACAAGTGCAGTACAAGATGGGAGACATAGTTAGATGGAAGGTCCTGCTTCTCTATTCATTTTCTTTCTTAAGCATGGAGATTAAGCAGGAAAATGGTAGAGCAGGAGATGAAGTCAAACCACAACAGGAGAAACCAGTCCTATTCCCTACCAATGTTAATCTTTCTCTTCCCTCAAAAGACATGTGCAGATAGAGATGGAAGGGCTGAGGTCAGAGGGAAGGTTGCTCTTCAGCACTGGATGTTTCCCAAATCCCAGGTAGGATATTAGGCAATCAACAGGATATGGAAATTGCCTCATGCTGGCACAGATAGATGTCATTGATTTGGGGAAGATGGAAGACACTTATTCCTGTCCTTTGCTGCCTTCACTCAAAGAACATGCTATGCTCAGCAAGAGCACAAGATATGTATTCTAAGAAACATTTGGCTTCTCTTTCTCATCTTTTCACCATGACTCAGCTAATTTTCAAGTTAGAACTTCTTTCAGTGCCAAGGGTCTTTTCTTTTCTTTTCTCCAATCTTAATAGTATTTTTTTTTCCAGTTCTATGTAAAGATAGTCTTCAACATCTGTCTTTATAAGATTTGGAGTTCCAATTTTTTCTACCTCCTCTCCTTCCCTCCCTTCTCCCCAAAACAGAAAGCAATCTTACACAGGTTATATATGCATGATCACATTAAACATATTTCTGCATTAGTCAGTTGTGAAAGAATCAGAACAAAATGGGAAAACCTCAAAAAAGAAAAACACATAAAAAAAGTAGAAATATTATGGTTCAATCTGCATTCAGATTCCAAAGTTCTTTTTCTCTGGATGTGGAGAGCATTTTCTATCATAAGTCCTTGGGAATTGTCTTGGATCATTATATCACTGAGAAGAGCCAAGTCTATCATAGTTACTATGATCATCACACAATGTTGCTATTACTGTGTACAATGTTCTCCTGGTTCTGCTCACTTCATTCAGCATCAGTCCACTTAAATCTTTCCAGGTTTTTCTGAAATCTGCCTGCTCATTGTTTCTTATAGCACAATAGTATTCCATTACATTCATATACCACAATTTGTTTAGCCATTCCCCAAATGATGGGCATCCTCTCAATTTCCAATTCCTTGCCACCACAAAAAGAGCAGCTATAAATATTTTCATACATGTGAGCCCTTTTCCCTTTTTTATGATCTCTTTGTGAAAAAGACCTAATAATGGTATTGCTGGGTCAAAGGAGTGATTTATAACTTACTTTGCCCTGTTACACTACATCTGGAGTACTAGCTTCAATTTTAGAACCCATATTTTATAAAAGACATAAACAAATTGGTGTTTGGAGGGGAGTGACCAAGATGGTAAGAATAGGTAAGTGGCACAGAGGATGGGGTACTAGAGTACTGGAGACAGGAAGATGTGAGTTCAAATCTAAACTTAGACACTTACTAGCTGTGTGATCTGGGGCAAGTCACTAGGGTTGTTGTGAAGATCAAGTGAGATAAAAATTGATAAAGTGTTTAGCACAGTGCCTGGCACATTTGCTATTATTATTATTATGATAACATGCTTTATTTGGATCAGAAGAATGAACCTGTGACATTCAGCATGGAGAAAAGAAGTCTTAGTGTAGGACATCATTATCTATTGTCAGAGAATTTGAGAGAATATTATATAGAAGAAAGACTCCCTGGCCCCTAATGATACATTTGTGTAAAAACTTCCCAATAATTTATGCAAAGAAGCTAACTGAATTGCCCAAGGATATATAGTGTCTAAATCTCTTAGCAGAGCCAGGATCTGAAGGCATGAATGCCACAGCTTCCTCACAATGGAGATCTTCAAACAGATATTGGACAGTTACTTGTCAGGAAGGTTGTAGAAAAGTGTCTTGAGTAGGTGCATATTGGTCAGAACTAGATGGTGCCTGAGATTTTTTTCTAGTTTTTTCTAGATACTATGTGGAAATTAATTTTGACCCAGGGTCCCCCCTTTGCTTTGACAAGAAACACGTAGTGTTTCCTTGATGAAGCAACAAAAGAAAATACCATAACCTATGCTAGGACACAATGTCAATAACAACACAGGAAAAGAAAATTTTGTCCAGAGGGGCAATCCCTCATGGACTTGCACTTTGACAATGTCCACCGGGACCTGGCCACATGAAACCGCTTAGTGGGTAAGAACTACACCATCAAGATAGCAGACTTTGGGATGAGCAGAAACCTATACAGTGGAGACTACTATAGGATCCAAGGTCAGGCAGTGTTCCCTATCCACTGGATGTCTTGGGAGAGTATCTTATTGGGCAAGTTCACCACGGCAAGTGATGTGTGGGCCTTTGGGGTGACACTGTGGGAGACCTTCACTTTTTGCCAAGAGCAGCCATATTCTCAGCTGTCAGATGAACAAGTCATCGAGAATACTGGAAAATTCTTCCGAGACCAGGGGCAACAGACATACCTGCCACAGCCTGCAATCTGCCCTGATCCTATTTATAATCTGATGCTTAGCTGCTGGAGAAGAGACACCAAGAACAACTGTCATTAGGCGTTTCTAGGTTTTTAAAAATTTAACCTATAGACTATCATATTTATGACCTGTTGGAACATAGAAAAGAGCAGATTTTTAAATATACTGGGGTATAAATGTGCATCTTCATACAAACCTGACTGATTTTAGACATTAGCAACTTATCATATCTGTCTTCAGTTCTACTCAAATATATAATGCTGTTGAAGCCTTAGAAGCCAGGAGGCCTACTGAGTTTTTTGTTGTTGTTATTGTTTTTTTAATGGGGCAATGGGGGTTAAGTGACTTGCCCAGGGTCACACAGCTAGCAAGTGTAAAGTGTCTGAGGCCAGATTTGAACTCAGGTACTCCTGAATCCAGGGCCAGTGCTTTATCCACTGTGCCACCTAGTCACCCTGCCTACTGAATTTTAATGTATGGATCTTGACCCACTAAACAAAAGGGAGAAAAGCCAAGGGAATAAATGGTATGCTACATTTTCTAAACTGCACAGTTTAGGAAATGAACATCTAAACTATGCCAATGATTCTCAATAGACAATCTTACTATGCTTTGTTTGCCTTCAGTGAGTTGAAAGTTGAAACAAATTATCTGGGTGAGCTGGTGTATCATCAACTTGTGTTGGATAAATTTTCCATTTGGTCAGTTATCCAGACCTTTTGCATGCTGCTTTTTTACTTTTGTCAGTAGTTTGTTTTTCTAGAGCTCAGTGGAAATGAGCTATGAACTCACCTCAAAGAAGTGTTCCTCTATTAAAAGAGACAAAGATAAGTAGGGGAGGTAAAACTCAAAACAGTTAATTTTGCTGCAAGAGATGAACTCTGGACAAAATGCTGTTAGGTAAAAAGGTTAAAAGAAATGTCTAAAGTAAGATTTTTTGATTAACTATAGATTTTATTGATCCCTGTAATCAAGATCATCCAATAGCACAATAATGTAGAACTGAGTTGAATAGTGCTATGCAGAACACCCCATAGGAATTTTGACCTTCAATCCTTGGGCTATCACTGCAACAAAATCATCAAGAGACAATGCCTCTGTTGCCAAAGAGGGTTTTGTAGTTCATGACAGCACTGAAGTTCCATGACTACAAATCAAAATATTAATTCATTCTTAGAAATTATGACCCTCTACTATTGGTGAGCTTTCTATGGGTATGAAACAGATAAGAAGGAAGGAAAGAGTAAACAATCAGGCCACACAAGGGATATGAGTGTTAGGCTTCATTGATTAATTAATTAAGAAGGATCTAGAAATAAGATCAAGGCAAGACAAAATATGGAAAACCACAACTAAACACACACAAAACTAATCCATAAAAACTCAACAATCTATTCCCTATTGGAGCCAGTAGACAGCTTGTTCTGTGATATTTAGATCATCACATTCAATAGCCTAATCCAGTCCCTCAAATGGGGAGGGAAGCCTAATATAATGAAATGAGTACTGCACTTGAATTCAATTTCTTATTAAGTAAAATGAGGGGTTGGACAATATGACATTTCCTTCTAGTTCTTTATACATGATCTTATGAAGGGATATAAGAATGACATTGATAGATTAAAGGGTGAAAGAATATAGAAGGGTATAAAGATTAATGATGCCCCACTGATGGGGACACTGCCAGGACTGTGAATTATCTTTGATAAGGGATACAAACAAGAACACCTAAAAGTGTTCTGAAATATGTGTGTGGGGGGGGGGCAACTAGGTGGCACCGTGGATAAAGCACCGGCCCTGGATTCAGGAGGACCTGAGTTCAAATCTGGCCTCAGACACTTGACACTTACTAGCTGTGTGACCCTGGGCAAGTCACTTAACCCCCATTGCCCCACAAAAAAAAAATGTGTGTGTGATTTTATAAATAAAATATGTGTGTATATATGTATATTCCTTATATACCATTTATACTTAGCAAAGAATAAAAGAGGTAGAGCTCCTTATATTCTTATGGAAAGTACTGTGCTTCTCTCTGAAGTGAGTACAATTATAATCCCTTTCCAATAGTCATATAAGTGAGACAACTCAGATACAAAGGGAATTTCTTCTAAGATTTGAAGAATTTCCTAGATTTGAGTGAGAATACTCAAAAAACATGAGTTGAAATTCATTGGACTCAAAATTATTCTAATAAAAATTAACAACTCATTAAAGCATTTTGTGTTTGAGCTATTACTATGCTTCTTGTCATTTAACTATCCTCAAATAAATGCACCATGAAAACCAAAATAAACCTTTAAAGGAATCAAATATGAAAGCAAACAAGTTACTTGTTTTTAACAACCAACTAAACAAATATTTAATTAACAGTCTAATTATTTGGGGCAGCTAGGTGGCACAGTAGATAGAGCACCAGCCCTGGATTCAGGAGTACCTGAGTTCAAATCTGGCCTCAGACACTTAACACTTACTAGCTGTGTGACCCTGGACAAGTCACTTAACCCCAATTGCCTCACCAAAAAACAAAAACAAAAAAGAAACAAACAAACAAAAACCAGTCTAATTATTTGGAGACTTCATTCACAAAGCTGTGTTAACTAGCTTTGGAAATGGAAAAGAGAAGCTTTATGTACTAGAGAATCAGTAGATCAAGTTCTTGAGGAATGAGCAATAAAACAATGTTTCTAGAAGGTCAGCTAGGTAGCACAGTGGGTAGAGTTCCCGACCTGGAGTCAAGAATATCTCAGTTCAAATCCAACTTCACACACTTACTAGCTATGTGACCTTGGACACTTAATTCTTTCTGCCTCAGTTTCCTCATCTGTAAAATGAGCTGGGGAAGGAATCATCAAGCCATTCCAGTATCATTGCCAAGACAATTCCATATGGGTCACGAAGAGTCAGACATGACTGAAATGACTAAAAAACAAGAAGAAAAGAAGGATAGGGAATTTTTGAAACTCTAGTGAGGATATGAAAAGTGTTTACCAGATCAATAAAACAGGACTTGTAGATTATCTCATAAGTCACTTTTTCTCAGACTTTCCTATAGAGTTTGTTAGTCTGTTTTTCATCGAATTACCTACAAAATAGAACAGAAATGCTACATGGGCAGAGGAATGAGAGCAATAGTTGGGGAATATAAAATTACACAGAATGAGATTCTCCAAGAAAAAAAAGGAAATAAGGAAAAACAAAACTAAAGGGAGGTGAAAAATTAATAGAAGAGCACTAGAACAATAGAGAATGCAAAGGAAAATTTCAATTAAAACTTAAAAGCTTTTAGGGGGCAGCTAGGTGGCGCAGTGGATAAAGCACTGGCCCTGGATTCAGGAGTACTTGAGTTCAAATCCAGCCTCAGACACTTGACACAGCTGTGTGACCCTGGGCAAGTCACTTAACCCCCATTGCCCCGCCAAAAAAAAAATCAAAACTTAAAAGCTTTTAAATGAACACAGTCAATAGAAATAGAATTAGAAGACAAGTTAATTGGGGGAAAACTGCAACAAATATTTCTCATTGAAATCTGATATCCAAATAACAAAATTCATCTGGAAAAACAAAAAATCAAGAATATCCAGGGAAATAATGAAAAAAAATTCACAGGAAGGTGGGTTAGCGGTACCAAACCTGGAGCTTTACTATAAAGTGGCAGTCATCAAAACTATCTGGTACTGGCTAAAAAATAGAGTGGTAGATCAATGGAATAGGCTAGGCTCAGGAAATGCAGTAGTAAATGACACTAGTAATGTAGTGTTTGATAAACCCAAAGACTCCAGCTTCTGGGATAGGAACTCAGTATTTGACAAAAACTGCTGGGAAAACTGGAAGATAGTATGGCAGAAATTAGGCTTAGACCAACATCTTACACCTTATACTAAAATAAGGTCAAAATGGATACATGATTTAGACATAAGAGGTGATACCATAGGTAAATTAGGAGAGAAAGGAATAGTGTACCTATCAGATCTTTGGAAAGGAGAACAGTTTTTGACCAAACATGAGATAGAGTATATTATAAAATGCAAAGTGGATGATTTTGATTATATTAAATTAAAAAAATTTTGTACAAACAGAAGCAATGCATCCAAAATTGGAAGGGAGACAGAAAGCTGGGAAACAATTTTTGAGGCCAGTGCTTCTGATAAAGGCCTCATCTCTAAAATATATAGGGAATTAAATCAAATTTATAAGAATCCAAGTCATTTCCCAATTGAGAAATGGTCAAAGGATATGAACAGGCAGTTTTCTGATGAAGAAACCAAAGCTCTCTATTCCCATATGAAAAAATGCTCTAAATCTCTAATGATTAGAGAGATGCAAATTAAAACAACTCTGAGGTACCACCTGACACCTATCAGATTGGCTAAAATGACAAAAAAGGAAGATAATAAATGTTGGAGAGGCTGTGGGAAAATTGGAACACTAATGCATTGTTGGTGGAGCTGTGAGCTGATCCAACCATTCTGGAGAGCAATTTGGAATTATGCCCAAAGGGCAATAAAGCTGTGCATACCCTTTGACCCAGCAATCCCACTTTTAGGTCTTTTGCCCAAAGAAATCATGGAAGGGGGAAAGGGACCCACATGTACAAAAATATTTATAGCTGCTCTTTACGTGGTAGCAAGGAATTGGAAGTTGAGGGGGTGCCCATCAATTGGGGAATGGCTGGACAAGTTGTGGTATATGAATACAATGGAATACTATTGTGCTGTAAGAAATGATGAGCAGGAAGAGTTCAGAGAAACCTGGAGGGTCTTACGTGAGCTGATGATGAGTGAGATGAGCAGAACCAGAAGAACATTGTACACAGTATCATCAACATTGAGTGTTGACCTACTGTGATGGACTATATTCTTCTCACCAATGCAATGGTACAGAAGAGTTCCAGGGAACTCATGATAGAAGAGGATCTCCAGATCCAAGAAAAAAAAAGAAAGAACTGTGGAGTATAGATGCTGATTGAACCATATTATTTCTTTTGTTTTGGGTGCTGTTGGTTTTTTTTTTTTCTATTTTGAGGTTTTGCATCACTGCTCTGATTCTTTCTCTTGTAACAGGATTAATGCAGAAATAGGATTAATGTTATTATGTGTATATATATGTGTGTGTATATATATATATGTATATGTATATGTATATGTATAGAGATATATAGATATAACCTATATCAGATTACCTGCTGTCTAGGGGAGGGGGGAGGGAGGGGAGGGAGGGAGAAAAATCTGAAATTGTAAAGCATGTATAAACAAAAGTTGAGAACTATCTTTACATGTAACGGAAAAAATAAAATATCTCATAAAAAATATATATAATAAAAAAAAAAAGAAATCTGATATCCAAGATAAACAGAGAAATGAAATAATATAGGAGAATGAGAGCTGTTCCCGAGTGAGTAAGTGATCAAACAATATAAACTATCAATTTTTTAAAGAGCAAACACAAGATATCCACAATAAAAATCCTCCAAAACACTAATAATAAGGGAAATGCAAACTCAAAGTACTGGGGTTTCACCTTATACCCATGAGTTAGGAAAAGATGATAAAATATGAGAAAAAAATGGTGACACTATGAATTGGTTCAAATGTAAAAGTTAAGGGACTATAGAATTATTAATGGTAGAATATAGTTAAATACATGCTTTCTGAATTCACTGAAGGGAGCAATACATAGATATTGGATTGAAATTCCCTATCTGGGAGTAGTTCTCTAAAAAGGCCTCTGGAGCCAATGCTATAGGTGCATAAGCAAACAGGCAGCTTTCAGCACAAGTACCCACCCCACAGCACCCCCCCCCCCTTATTTAAGCATTGCCTCAGGCAAACAGGCAGCCTCCAGCAGCCAGACTGCCACATGCTTCAGTGTAGCCATGAGCAACAAGGTAGATCTGTAGAAACATTTCACTGGCCTCAGCACACACTAGACAACAGCACTAGGATCCCAGTCTAGCACCAGGTAACCTGCCAGACCACTAAAGTGTCCAGCAGTGCCAACTACCCCACCCCCTCAGCACACCACCAGACATTAGGGTCTCCCATAAGCCTTAGGGCAATATTAGTGCAGCACCAGGTAAACAGCCAGGGGACTGCAGCCCTTAGCACAAGAGACCTGAGACAGTAAACCATGGTAGCAGAGCTCAAGTTTCAAAGTAAATAAAAAGGCCAAAAAAGATGAGCAAAACCCACCAACAACAAAAATCTGACCATAGAAAGTTATTATGGTGACAGGGGAGATCAAAACACAAATTTGGAAGAGGACAACATTGTGAAAACACCTATTGGCAAAACCCCACAGAAAAACAAGAAGTGGTCTTGAGCCCAGAAAGAACTAATGGAAGAGTTCAAAAAGGATCTTAAAAATCATATAAAAGAGGTAGAAGAAAATTGGAAATAGAAATGAGTGATGATGCAAGAGAATTATGAAACATAATTTCCAAGTCAGCAGCTTGGAAAAAGAAAACAATTGCTTAAAAAGTAGAGCTGGCCAAATGGAAAAGGAGATATAAAAATCTACTGAAGAAAACAGCACCTTAAAGAGTATAATTGGCTGAAAGGAAAAGGAAGTACAAAAAGTAACTGAGGAAAACAACTTCTCAAAAGTTAGAATTGGGCAAGCAGAAGATAATCACTCTGTGTGACATCAAGAATCAATCAGTGGGGCAGCTAGGTGGTACAGTGGATAGAGCACTGGCCCTGGAGTCAGGAGCACCTAACTTCAAATCTGGACTCAGACACTTAATACTCACTAGCTGTGTGACCCTGGGCAAGTCACTTAACCCCAATTGCCTCACTAAAAACAAACAAAAAACCCCCCAAAGAATCAATCAAAGAAATTCAAAATAATGAAAAAAATAGAAGAAAATATAAAATATCTTATGGGAAAAACAATTGACCTGGAAAATGAATCCAGGAGAAACAATGTCAGAATCACTGGACTACCTGAAGGCCATAATCAAGAGGAGGGCCTGGACAGCATCTTTCAAGAAAGTATCTAGGAAAACTGCCCTGATATCCTGGAAGCAGAGGGCAAAATAGGCATTGAAAGAATCCACTGATCACCTCAGGAAAGTGTAATGATTGGAGTGACACCACCTGCTGGAGAGTTACTGAGGAGAAGGTGTCTGAGGGCAAGTCATGCAGCTTTTCTTTGGCGTCAGGAAGTGACATTTGCTCGTGGGTACTGTCTATCAAAGCTACCAGCCAATTATCTTAGAGCTGTGTGTGCGTGTGGACGGAATGTTCCCAGTTTCACAGGAGGCTTGTGGGATGAAGAAGGGGTGGTTTGCTCTCTTTCATCAGGACTCTCATGGAGAGTGGAGCAGAATTGTGAGCTCCCTTTGAAAGATAGATGAATCTAGGCCTCTTTCTCTCTTCACCAAATTCTTATTCTCCTTAATAAATGCTTAAAAGTCTAAACTCTTGCTAAGGCTTCTAATTTCATGGCAACCACTCAGATATTTTAGACAGTATAACTAGAATTTTAGCCCCTTACAAAAGAGATCCCAAAATTAAAAATCAGAAACATAATAACCAAAATTCAGAACTATTAGGTCAAGGAAAAAATGCTGCAAGTAGCCAGAAAGAAATAATTCAAATGTCAGGTAGCCATAATCAGGATTACACAGGATTTAGCAGCTGCAACATTAAAGGACTTGGTCATTCATAGTTGATCATCACACAATGTTGCTGATACTATGTACAATGTTTTCCTGGTTCTGCTAACTTCACTTTGAATCAGTTCATACAAGTCTTTCCTGGTTTTTCTGAGAGGATACTCCTCATCATTTTGTATTGCACAATAGAATTCCATGATATTCATATACCACAGCTTGTTTAGCCATTCCCCAAATTTTTAGATGAAGAAATCAATGCTATCTATAGACCTATGAAGAACTACTCTAAATCACTTTCAATTAGAGAAATACAAATTAAAAAAAAAACCTCTGAGGCACCTCCTCACACTTATAGATTGGTCATTATGACCGGAAAAGAAAATTATAAATGTTGGAAAGGATAAGGAAAAATTTGGAACACTAATACACTGTTGGTGGAGTTGTGAACTGATCCAACCATTTTAGAGAGCAATTTGGAACTATGCTTAAAGGGCAACTATACTGGGCATATCAGCACAGTTTGATCCAGCAATGCCACTACTAAATCTGTATGCCAAAGAGGTAATAAAAAAAGGGAAAATGACCTGCATATCCAAAAGTATTTATAGCAGCCCCTTTTGTGGTGGCAAAGTATTGAAAATTGAGGGGATGACCATCAATTGGGGAATTGCAGGATATCATTGCAGATACTACTTTGAGCAAGAATCTGAGAAGTGGAGTAGCCCTTGTAACCAATAAAGGGTGAGAAAGGCAGTATTGAGATATAATCGCAAAAATGACAGAATGATATATGTTTTAATCCAAAGAAAACCATTAAAAATCACAGTAAAACAAATCTATGCTGAAACCTCTGATGCCAACAAGGCCAAAGTTGGTCAATTCTATAAAGACCTACACCTTTTAGAAATAACACCATTTTTAGGGCCAGCTAGGTGGCATGGGGCAGTGGTGGTGCAGTGGATAGAACACCAGCCCTGGAGTCAGGAGGACCTGAGTTCAAATTCAGCCTCAGACACTTAACACTTACTAGCTGTGTGACCCTGGGCAAGTCACTTAACCCCAATTGCCTCACTAAAAAAAAAAAAGAGAGAGAGAGAGAGAGAGAAATAACACCATTTTTAAAAAAAAGAAATAACACCATTAAAAGGTGTCACATTCATCATAGGGGATTGGAATTCTGAAATAGGAATTCAAAAGATAATTGGGTATTTGGAATAGTAGGCAAGTTTGAACTTGGAGTACAAAATGAATCAGGGTAAAGACTAATAGAGTTTTCTCAGGGCAACTTGCTGGTCATAGCAAACATTCTCTTTCAACAAGCAAAAAGATGACTCTACATATGGATATGACCAGGCAGTCAATATTTTTTTTTGGTGAGGCAATTGGGGTTAAGTGACTTGCCCAGGGTCACACAGCTAGTAAGAATTAAGTGTCTGAGGCCAGACATGAACTCAGGTCCTCCTGAATCCAGGGTTGGTGCTCTATCCACTCTGCCACCTAGCTGCCCCCAGGTAGTCAGTATTGAAGGCAGCCTGATTATATACTTTGCAAAGGTGGAAAAGCTCTATACAGTCAATTAAAAGTAGAACTGGAGTTCATAGCTTTTTATTGCAAAATTCAGATTGAATTAAGTAATAAAACCATCAAAACATATAGTTTTGACCTAAATAGCATCCTGTCAGAATATGAAGTGGAAGTGATAAATAGATTTAAGAGATTACATCTGGTAGAGTACCTGAAGAACTATGAACAAAGATTCACAATATTGTGTAGTAGGCAGCAACAACAACAACAAAAAACCATCCCTCAGAAAAAGAAGAGGAAAAAAGCAAAATGCCTGTCTGATGAGGCTTTATAAATCCCTGAGAAAGAAGGAAAACAAAAAGTAAAAGAGAAAGGGAAAGTTATATCCAACTGAATGCAAAATTCCAAAAATTAGCAAGAAGAGATAAGGTTTTCTTAAATGAACAATGCAAGGAAATGGACAAAAACATTAGAATGGGAAAGACAGGAGATCTCTTCATGAAAATTAGAGGTATCAAAGAAACATTTAATGTAAAAATGGCCATAATAAAAGACAAAAATCGTAGGGACTTAGAAGTAGAAGACATTAAGAAAACATGGCAAGAATATACAGAAAACCTATTAAAAAAAATAACATGATATCATCAATAACCATGCTGGTGTGGTATTGATCTAGAGCCAGACATTCTGGAGAATGAAGTCAAGTGGGCCTTGTTAACAATAAAGCTTATAGAGGTAATGAAATTCTAACTGAGTTATTTAAAATCCTAAAAGATAATGCCATTGAAGTGCTGCACTCAATATGCCAGCAAATTTGGAAAACTCAACAGTTTCAATCAATTATAAAAGATTAGTTTATGTCCCAGTACTAGAAAAGGACAATGCCAAGGAATGTTCAAATTACCAAACAACTGCATTCATTTCACACACCAGCAAAGTTATGCTAAGATTGTGCAAGTCAAGCTTCAGAAACATGCAAACTGAGAATTATCAGAAGAGCATGCTAGTTTTCAAAGAAGCAGAAGAACTAGAGTGGTCTTGCCAATTGGCAACATTCACTGGATCATGAAGAAAGTAAGGGAGAGTTCCAGAAAAACATCTACTTCTTGTCATTGACATCACTAAAGTCTCTGACTTCTGTGGACGACAACAAAATGTCACAAACCCTCAAAAAAAAGGGAGTGCCAGATCATTTTACTTGTCCCCTGAGGACCCAGTATACAGGTCAAGAAGCAACAGTTAGAACTAAACATGGAATAACTGATTGGTTTAAGATTGGGAAAGAAGTACAACAAGGCTATATGTTGTCAACTAATTTATTTAACTTAAATATATAGTACATTATGAGACATGCCAGCCAAGACAAATAAAAAACAGAATTAAGGTTGCCAGGAGAAATGCCAATAATCTCAGATATGCCAATCATACCATTCTGAAGGCAGGAAGTAAAGAATTAAGAAGCCTCTTGATGAGTGTGAAAGGAGAGTGTTGAGGATGGCTTGAAACTTAATGTCAAAAAAACTAAGATCTTGGCAACTGATTGCATCATTGGCTGACAGAGGGAAAAGAAATGGAAGCAGAGTCAGATTTTATATTCTTGAGCTCAAAAATCATTTGAGACAGTGATTGCAGCCATGAAATTAAAAGATTCTTGCTCCTTAGAAGGAAAGCCAAGGCAAATTTGGATAGCATATTAAAAAGCAGAGACATCACCTTGGTGACAAAGGTCTGTTTAGTCATAGCTATGGTTTTTCCAGTAGCAATGTATGACTATGAGAGTTGGATAATAAAGATGACCACAGTATAAATGCTTTTGAATTGTAGTGATGGTGAACACTTGTGAGAGTCCCATGGACAGTAAGGAGGTCAAATCAGTCAATACTTAAAGAAATTAATTCAGATTATTCATTGAAAGGCAGCTTGGTGGCAAAGTGGATAAAGTGCTGGGACTAAAGTCAAGAAGAATCATCTCCCTGAGTTCAAATATGGCCTCATTTACTAGCTATGTGAACCTGAGCAAGTTCCTTAATCCTATTTGTCTCAGTTCCTCATCTACAAAATGAGATGAAGAAGGAAATGACAAACCACTCCAGTATCTTTGCCAAGAAAACTCCAAACAGGATCACAAAAAGTCAGACCCAACTAAAACCACTTCATACTGCTCCTGATATCTACTGTTATATGATTAATTACCTGTCCCAACCAGCAGGATTGCTCTGCTGATGGTACAATTTGACAGTTTTCTTAGGATTTTTTCTGGCTGTCTATCATAGCAAGTTCCAACCAACCCTCATCTTTATCACCTCAGGAAGAAACAGAAAGAAACAATCATTAGCATTGTGCTATGTGGAGCTTGGTGCTGGTTAGAATATGAAAAAAATATTTTAGTCATTGATGCTGGTCCACATGGCTCAAACCTCAAAGTGCAAAAACAAAAAAGAAGCAAATAACAAAAGCAGAAGAAAACATTGTTCTTTTGACTCTTACTGATTAGGCAACCATGGTCAAGGTACTTAACTTTTCAGTGCTGCTAGGCAACTTTCTAAGACTATAGGTTAAAGAAGAATAGAGTTCTCCATAAAGATAAAATTACATATCCAGAACAAAAACAACAAAAAAGAGTAACCCATTTCCCTCCACATCACACTTTAACAATATGTGTGTATGTGTATGGCAAGGTACTTAAACATATTCCTGGGTCTAAATTTCCTTATATATAAAACAAGAGAACTGCATTAAATAATCTCTAAGGTTACTTTGAGCTATAACTAATTAATCAATCAATAAGCATGTATTAAGTATCTACTGTGTACCAAAATGAAATAACCCTGTCCATAAGAAGCTTGAATTCTATTGGGGGAGACAACAAATGTTAATAAGTATATACAAAACAAACAGATGATAAATATAATGGGGAGGTAAACGAGGGCATCAGGAAAGGCTTCATGTAGAAGGTAGGAATTCAGGCAAGTTCTAAAGGAAAGAAGAGATTCTAAGAGGAGGTTTGAATTGCAGCCACCTGTACAAAGGCAAAGAAAAAGGAGACAGAATGCTATATTAGAAGAACAGAAATATGACCAGTTTAGTTGGATGGTAAAGAACAGGAAATAGAATAATGGCCAGTTTGAGAAGGGTTAAAAAATAAAAGAGGAGCCTATCCTATATACAGGAGATCATCCAAGATCCTCCAGACCCTTGAGGCAACAGGGAAACATTGGAGTTTACTGAATATTTGAATAACCTGGTTAGATCTGAGCTTTAGGAAAATCATTTTGGAAGTTGTATAAAGGATACACTGGATAAGAAGACTCTTGAGGTAGTGAGACCAATTAGGAGTCTCTTGCAAGAATCAGATGATAGACTGAACTATGGTAGTGGTCATGTGAGTAGAGAGAAGCAGAAAGAGATGTTGTGGAGGTAAAAATGACAAGACCTAGAAACTAACTGAATGTGTTAGGTGAAAAAGTGTTTAAGAATTATGCCAAGGTTGTGAACCTGGATGACTGGAAGGATGGTAGTGTCTTCGAAAAGAATAATTATAATTTATTTGGCTTATTTTTTGTTGTGTCTATTCCATATTGATTTAGCACAAAATGAAAGGAGTAGAAAAATCCTGAATTTTTCTTTGTCTTCTGGGAATAAGTTTCTCTAAAGCTATGATTGCATGATATGCATATACATTTAATACTTTTATTCCAATATTATATTTTACATTTTACCTTTTGGTGTGGGAATAGGGCTGTCAGGTCCGTCCAATTGTCCCAAAGGGTCATTTGTATCAGGAATTTCAATTTCACCTAAATGAAAAGAATAGAGTATACATTTTAAATAAAATTTATTTTTGAGTCATTTTCTTCTTTCTTTTAAAGAATTGTCTACTGAAAAAGTTTATTTATCATTGTCAAATATATATTAAGTACATACTATGTATATGACAATGTGCTTAGAATTAGATACATTTAGAGGCATTAGATTAAAACTCTCAGTCTAATCAAACAGTAGAATTCAAATGCCTCCTAAATACATTTTTCATATCAGACATCAGAATTGGAACTTTTGATATTTAAGTTTCAGAAGTTTACCTGAGCACATCTTTACACTAATTAACATTTTCTATTCATTGGTTAGATCAGAGCTTCTTAAAGTTTTCCCACTTGCTATCCCATTTTGCCTGAGAAATTTTTACACAACCCCAGGTATATAGGTATATAAACTATGTGTACATAACCTTTTACTGTTGTCAAATTTTTTGTGACCCCCACATTCAGTTATGCAATGCCATATGAGGTCCTGACCCATAGTTTAAGAAGCTTTGGGTTAGATCCACTATCTTTCCTTCTTCACCTATCTCCCTAGTTACAATGATTTAGTAGAACCCAAGAGATGGCAGAGACCCATCAATGGAATTGATAGTTCTCTCTAGGTAGATGCAACCAGTCCATGCAAAGCTCAGTTTAATTTATGTCTATTATTGGTGACATATATCCTAGATGTAACACATTTTTACAAAAATTCAAATTGCATCAAAGTGAAAGTATACATGGAAATGATGATTGTATAAACATCCTGTAATCAATTACAAATTAAATTTTATTAGAAATCATTTTTCCTCTTTCAATTTGTAAATTATGAACTTTCTATATTTCCTTCATTCCAGGATTTATGACCCCAAAATGAAGCATTTTCTCTTCATTTCTTAACCTAAAAAATGGCATCCAAAAGGTCCTTTTAGAGGCCATGAAGAGCAAATGTTAGTATGTTCCTGCCACAGGTTCTGATACTCTTAATTTGATAAATGTTCTCTAGTTTTTTAAAAATTCAACTTTGTTTCATGAAACATTTTAACATTCATATTGAAAGGCTGAACTTTAAAACCCAGAACCTGTTTCATTTGGTAAATGAGAGCAAGCAACAATTTCATTAATAAAATAGGCTGTAGTAGATTTAGATGCTTTCAGACACTTGAACTTAATTTGGAACTGCAATAGAAAACAAAGTTGTTTTCAAACAGGTCTGAGTACATGCAGAATTCATATTCACCAATACTAATTTCTCTCGGCCATTTAAAAATTTATTTCCTAAATCATCATGCTAAGACAATTGTAAGTAAATTGTAAGTAAATATCATGGGGAGCAAATAGGATGGAGAGACATAGCAATAGTAACTGGGGGAAAAAGTTGAAGCAGAGGCAAGAACAATGTAAGATGAGGATGATGAGGATGACGATGATGATGATACTTACTTTACTGGACTATTGTGAAGAAAATTCTTTGTCAGGTATAAGGTCAACTATTGTTGTTGCAATAATCAACCTCATGCATGTTTTGTAAGGAAATCTCCCTTTAAAGTACTATATAAATGTACTTTACTATAGTTTACTATAAAATTGACTATGTATAAAAATCTCACAAGAAAAAATGCAAAAACTCTTTTCAGACAATAATGCAATAAAAATTACATTTTAAATAAAGGGTCATTGAACCATACATTAAAAGTTAATTGGTCAATTTGGAATTATGCCCAAAGGGCTATAAAGCTGTGCATACCCTTTGACCGAGCAATACCACTTTTGGGTCTTTTTCCCAAAGAGATCATAAAAAAGGGAAAAGGACCCACATATACAAAAATATTTATAGCTGCTCTTTTTGTGGTGGCAAGGAATTGGAAATTGAGGGAATGTTCATCAATTGGGGAATGGCTGAACAAGTTGTGGTATATGAATGTAATGGAATTCTATTGTGCTGTAAGAAACAATGAGCAGGTGGAGTTTAGAGAAACCTGGAAGGACTTGCATGAACTGATGATGAGTGAGATGAGCAGAACCAGAAGAACATCATACACAGTATCATCAACATTATGTGTTGATCAACTCTGATAGACTAGATTCTTCTCACCAATCCAATGGTACAAGAAAAGAAAAAGGAACTGTGGAATATGGATGCTGATTGGACCATACTATTTCTTTTGTTTTTGGTGCTGTTGGTTTTCTGTTTTGAAGTTTTTCCTTTTTCCTCTGATTCTTCTCTAATAACATGACTAATGCAGAAATATGTTTAATGTTATTATGTATATATAACCTATATCAGATTACCTGCTGTCTAGGGGAGGGGGGTGGGGAGGGAGGGAGAAAAATTTGAAATTGGAAATCTTGTATAAACAAATGTCGAAAACTACTTCTACATGTAACTGGAAAATAATAAAATATTTTTATTCAAAAAAAAAGTTAATTGGTGTGGAAATTTATTTTGATTTGGGGACCCTACCTTTAGACTGACATTAGAAAGCCTTAGGCCCTCAGGGTCTCTTCTGTGTGGGAGGTGCTGGTGCCTCTCCCCCTCTGCTTGAACTGAGCCAAAAAGCCCCATGGGCTGCACAAGACACTAGGTCAGACAGCTGGGGAGAAAAAGTCCTCAGCTCCCTCCGACCTGAGCGGAGGTATCCGAGAGATCCTGGGCTTGTCCAGGCTGGGCTCTGGTGTAGCATGTGAGGCTCAAGCACACCCCCCACCACCAGCCGCAGCCCTGGCTGGAGGATTAGCTTGGTCTGTGGGGGAACAGGAAGCCCCGAGATTTGAGTGGAGAGAAGAAAAGGTATATATGGACCTGGGAGTTAGACAGCCAGGAGTTCACACAAGGAGAAGGGGGGCTGAGAAGAGGTCAAGAGGCGGCTGATGAGATTAGAAATGTTGGAGATAGAGAGACTGGAGGAGGGCAGACTAGAGACGGGACGCAGGACTACAAGGACACAGGAGAAGGCTAAAGGACTAGGAGCAGAGAAAAGAGAGGCCGAAGGGCAGACTGATGGAGCAGACAGACAGAAGGTCGGTGAGAGAGAAACACAGGGGTTCAGCGGTGGCAGTAAGGAGAGGAAAGTTAGAAGCAGTGAAAGGGACTCAGTTAGAATAAAGGACCTGAGTGCCCTAAGGCAAGAGGCGGCTAAGGCCCTTATTGTATTGAAAAAGTTCCTGGGGCAGCAGGTGAAAGCACCTGGGAACACAGTCAGGTTGTACATTTTATTTCCCTGTATTCTTAATTTTAAAAAGTATCTCATAAATAAACTCTGCTTTGATTATTTAGTTAAGAGGCTTCTTAATATTTTGCTTATCAATTTGGGAGTGGAGCAGTGTGGTGGAACTTTATAAATGGCCCACATTAAATTAACATCAGTCAGATAGCCAAATAGTCAAAAGTCCCTAGATTAGTCCTCTAGTCAGATTAGCCCCCAAATCAGAACCAATCAGCAAAAATATTTCTACATTTAATGGCGACCCAGATGGGACTTATGGCCCAATTATAATTTTCCTAAACCTATAATTTTTATATAGTTATAATTTTTCATAAATCCAATTATGTAAATTTTCCAGTTTAGATATGGTTGCTAATAATTATTTTTTTACATTGGTAATGAAATAATATCTTACAAAATGAGTGGGTCATAGGAAAAAAAATCACTAATTTCATTAAATAGAATGAAACTACATCCTAAAATTTGTGGGATGTAGTCAAAGCAGTGCTTAGGGAGAATTTTATATCTACAATAAAAGGAGAAAAAGAGGAAATCAAAGAATTGGCCATACAACTAAAAAAAGTGAAAGTTGGATGATAGCTTGACATTAAAGGTGTGATGAGCACCCCTGAAAAGGGCAAAATCATTACACCAGAAGTGCTAGTTCTCTTTGAACACCCCATATACCACTAGAAAAATTAAATACCTATTGCTGAAAATATCAAAAAAATCTCTCTCCATCATGAATTTATAATTTGTCCTTCCAATTTTTGTTAAATACTTAACACTTTTCATATTTCCTAGTTATAGGTATGTACAAGAATTGAGATGGAAAACTGAATAAAATATAGTGCAATAGTCTATACTTCAACAAGGGAATTGACTCAAAAGGGGAAGAGAGAGCAGGTTCAGAATAAATTTATTTAGAAATTGGTTAATTTTAAATAACACCAGATTTTTAACTCCCTTCTATTCTTGACTATAAGTAATCAAGTTTTAATATATGGGATTGTTCATCAAGCAGTATTTAGAGATTTTTATGCTGCACTTAAATTGCTCATGCATTCCTATGGGCCACATAATGACTTAGAAAACTAAAAATTATTATGTTATATTGTATTTTATTGATCTTGTTAAACATTTTCCAATTATATTTTAATCTGGTTTCCCCATAGGGCGGCAAGTTCAACAACTCCGATGTTCTTCATCTAAAGATGACTTACAAAGTGCCTAAGCCTACTATATGATTTGTGATTGGCTCCAGAGCTGCTTTAGGTTTTCAATCTCCAATATTTTTAGAGGTACACCTAGGTTCTCACAAGGTATTATATGCCTGCCACTGGAATTACTAAGTAATAAGCACACAGACAAAGCAATAGAAGAGATGTATTGTTTAAAGTTTACATATAGATTTTGAGAAATAGAATAATTTTCACGTACTTGGAACCTTACTACTTAAAGGAACTCTATGGGGAATCCTTTTGTACAGAGGAAAACTTAATGAAAAAAAAACTTTAGTATTTGCAGGCAGAGCACATGGGTTCAAATTCCCACTCTGGTATTTATGTCATATGACCTTTAGCACTCTACTTAACCACTTTGGGTCTCAGTTCTCTCACTTTTTATTTTTTTATTTTTTTGCTGAGGCAATTGGGGTTAAGTGACTTGCCCAGGGTCCCACAGCTAGTAAGTGTTAAGTGTCTGAGGCCGGATTTGAACTCAGGTCCTCCTGACTCCAGGGCTGGTGCTCTATCCACTGCGCCACCTAGCTGCCCCTCTCTCACTTTTTAAATGCAGGAATTGGACTAGATCTCTAAAGTCCATTTTAGTTCTAATCTACCATCCTACAACTACTTCTATCTATCTGTCTATCTATCTAGTTAGATTTTTCATTACACTTCCTCAGAGGAGACAATTACAACACTTTAATTTCAGAGAATTTCTGAATGGGAAAAGTACCACAGGGTTATCTAGTTAACTGGCAACTGAAAAATAATCCCCTCTATAACATACCCAAAAAGTATTCATCCAGCCACTGCTTGAAGATCTCTAGTGACAGGGAACTCACTACCTACTTAAGTAGTTTGTTGAACTTTTAGATAGTTCTAATAGTTAACATGTTTTTCCTTATACTAAACCCAAATTTGCCTCTTTGCAATTTCCATCTATCACTCCTGATTTTTCTAAGGACAAACAGAATAAGTCTAATCCTCTTTTCCACATGATAGGCCTGCAAATACTTGGGAACATATGTGAAAGAACATTTTATTTTCTTCATTTTACCATACTCTTAGGCACAAGACTGTCAGAAACAATTTTATTCATTTAGATTATCCTGATCTAAGCATTTCTGCTAGAGAGATCCAAAGATAGAGCCAACCCATGACTCTGAAAATCTGTCTCTATTGTAAAATATTATTTACTTTCTGAGACTCTAACAATAAGCAAAATTACAAATAAACTAAAATATAGTTCTAGAACTCAGGAAAAAACTTCAGTTAACATTTTGCTGCATCAGATAGAACAATAGCTATATAACAACAACCTTAGAGAATAATTTTCTTGAATCCATTCAATTCCCCTTTGGCTATTCTCTTAAAGGGGCTATCCTTTACAGTTAGTTAAAAAAAAGAGATACTTCCACTAACTGATGACTTTCTCCTTCTCTTAACCTTTGCCCTAATCTGGTAAAAATATGAAAATAGAGAAGCGCCTTAATTAGATTCAGGTATTTTTCATTCTAAGTCCAGCTACCACCTCCATTTTCTGAGACTTTAGTGTTTTCTTCTTTTTTTTTTTTTGCAGGGCAATGGGGTTTAAGTGACTTGCCCAGGGTCACACAGCTAGTAAGTGTCAAGTGTCTGAGGCCGGATTTGAACTCAGGTACTCCTGAATCTAAGGCCAGTGCTTTATCCACTGAGCCACCTAGCCACCCCCTTTAGTTTCATTCTTAACATTTTATATACTTTCTTAAAAGAAAGTGATTAGCCTTCAGCTAAGTTAATTTAATATGTTTTCTTCATATATCTAAAAGAGAAAGGCAGGAACATAGATTATACTTAGTCTGCTATTCTTCTTTGTTTTTAATTTCTCCAAATGAAATGATCTTGAGGTCACACTTCTTAGGATGCCTGTCATTCAAAATTTTATCTACTCCTTAGAATATCATCTGCAAATTTGGTAAGCATACTATCAACGCTTGTACCCAAATCGTAGATTAAAATGTAAAAAAAAAAACCCAAAAAACCCCAAACCAAAATAAAACAAAACAAAAGAGCCAGGCATATATCTACCAAGCTAGACACAAAAGATAACAATTATCAAATAAATAAAACAAGATAAAAACTGTGGCTGTTGCCGCAGTTCATATAGCATTTCAGACTATATAAACTCATGATTCTCTAGTATCCAGGTACAACTGGAGGTATGATATTTGTAGTTGAAATGACATGCTGATTTAAGCCAAAATTACACATTGCAGTAAAATTTCCAATCACTAATATAAATGTCACAGAATGTTAGCATTGGAATGGACTTCCAGAATACATCTAGTCAAATCTACATATACTTTTTTTATAATAAACATTTTTCTTTATAGTTTTGGGTTCCAATTTTTGTCCCTCTTTCCCTCCCTCCCCTGTCCCCTCCCTGACTTGGCAAACAATCAGATATGGGTTATAAATGTATGATTATGTAAAACATTACCATATCTGTCATTTTGTATAAGAAAACTTGATTAAAAGAAAAAAATGAATGAAAGTGAAAAATAGCATACTTCAGTCTGTTCCATCAATATCAGTTCTTTCTTTGGAGGTGGATAGTATGTTTCATCCATAGTCCTTTGGGATTGCCTTGGATCATTGTATTGTTGAGAATAGCCAAATCATTCACAGTTCTTCATTGAACAATATTATTTTCTCTGTATACAAGGTTCTCTTGGTTTTGCTCACTTCACAATACATCATTTCATCCATGTCTTTCCAGGTCTTTCTGAAATCATCCTGCTTGTCACTGCTTAT
Source organism: Dromiciops gliroides (assembly GCF_019393635.1). NCBI lineage: Eukaryota > Metazoa > Chordata > Mammalia > Microbiotheria > Microbiotheriidae > Dromiciops > Dromiciops gliroides. The sequence goes on along the minus strand of NC_057861.1, from coordinate 569,955,987 downwards.
AGCACGATAATATTCCATCACCATCATATACCACAGTTTGTTTAACTTTTCCCCAATTGATGGGCATCCCTTTGATTTCCAATTATTAGCCGCCACAAAAAGAGCTGCTAGAAATATTTTTGTACAAATAGGTCTTTTCGGGCAGCTAGGTGGTGCAGTGGATAAAGCACTGGCCCTGGATTAAGGAGGACCTGAGTTCAAATCCAGCTTCAGAAATTTGACACTTACTAGCTGTGTAACCCTGGGCAAGTCACTTAACCCTCATTATCTGGCAAAAAAAAAAAAAAAAAAAAAAAAAAAGGTCTTTTCCTCTTGGGAGATGTCTTTGGGATATAGCAGTGGTATTGCTGGGATAAAAGGGTATGCACAGTTTTATATCCCTTTGGGCATAGTTCCAAATTGCTCTCCAGAATGGTTGGATCTTTTCATCCAGTTTTCTCAGCAGTTTTTGTCAAATAGTGATTTCTTATCCTGAAGGCAAAACAAGAGATTGCTATAATAATTTATCACTGAGTTTTCTGTGCCTAATTCCACTGATCCTCCTCTCTATTTCTTAGCCAGTACCAAATAGTTTTGATTATTGGTGCTGTAAAAATATTTTTATTAACTGCTCCTAATCTGACTGGGGGGCCTAATCTTATTGGAGGACTAATCAGGGGACTTTTGACTGGCTGGCTATCTGATTGCTATTAATTTAGTATGGGCGGTTTAAAAAATTTCCCCCAATGCTCCACTCCCAAAATTGATAAGCAAACAATTAAGAAGACTCTTAATTAAATAATCAAAGCAGAATTTATTTATAAAAATAAATGTAAGAGATAAGGGTTAAAAAATGCAAATTATACAACCTGTCTGCTTTTAATACAATAAAGACCATTGCCGCCTCTTGCCTTAGGGTATGCTCCAGCTTTCTCCAACTTTTACTCTTGCACCCCTGCTTCACTTTTTCTTTTTTTTTGGTGAGGCAATTGGGGTTAAAGTGACTTCCCCAGGGTCACACAGCTAGTAAGTGTTAAGTGTCTGTGGCCGGATTTGAACTCAGATACTCCTGATTCCAGGGCCGGTGCTCTATCCATCGTGCCACCTAGCTGCCCCCTGCTTCACTTTCATTGCTCAGCTCCTTTCTTCTAACTCCAAGCCCCTTTCACTTTGTCAACCCCCCTTACCATCTAACTTTCCTCTCCATACTGCCTCACTGAACCCCTGTGTTTCTCTCCTAGTGCTCCAGTGTCCTCCAGCCTCCTTTGTGCTGACTGGCCCTTTCTTGCTTTCTTCCTCTCTTGCTTTCTCCAACATCTTTGTTCTCTTAATCTTCCAGCCTCCTCTTTCACTGTCTTCTCCAATCTCTTCTGTTCTCTTAATCTTCTGGCCTCCCCCAACCTCCCTACGTCTCCCCTCTTCACTGTTTCGCGAGCTCCCCCTCTGTCTCTGTCAGCCCTCTTTTTATTAACCTGCTCTCCCAGGTGAAACCCTGGCTCACTGCCCCCAGGGCTGGCCCAGCCCCATGCTTTGCAGCCACAGCTGGGGCTGGGTGAAGCAAACCCCAGTGTCCCTGAGGGTTCTCGTTGGCCTTTTGAATGGGGCAAACGGGGGTGTGCCATGCCACACCTGTGGCTTGGGGTTTTCATCTGTGCCCAGCTCAGAGGCCTCCCTGCAGCTGAAATGGAGGGGAAGGGCCCTAGCCCCTCTTATACAGAAAAAAAACCCTGAGGGCCTAAGGCTTTTTAATCTCAGCCCAAAGGCAGGGTCCCCAAATCAAAATAAATTTCCACAGTGCTTTATTATATTGTATTAGTTCTAGTACAGCTAGGCCACCTTCCTTTGCATTTTTTCATTAATTACTTTGATATTCTTGACCTTTTTTCTTCCATATGAATTTTGTTGCTGTTTTTTCTAGCTCTATGAAATAATTTTTGGTAGTTTGATTGGTATGGTGCTCAATAAGTAAATTAATTTGGATAGAATTGTCATTTTTATTATATTAGCACAGCCTACCCATGAACAATTTATATTTTTCCATTTGTTTATATCTAATTTTTTGTGTGTGAAAAATGTTTTGTAATTATGTTCATATAGTTCCTGGATTTGCCTTGGCAAAGTATTTTATATTGTCTATAGTTACTTTAAATGGAATCTCTCTATCTCTTGCTGTTGGACTTTGTTGGTCATATATAGAAATAAGTGTGACCTGCAACTTTGCTAAAGTTGTTAATTATTTCAAGTACTGTTTTAGTTGATCCTTTAGGATTCTCTAAGTATATCATCATTTCATCTGCAAAGAGTGATAAGTTTTGTTTCTTCCTTGCCTATTCGAATTCCTTCAATTTCTTTTTCTTCTCTTATTGCTAAGGCTAACATTTCTAGTACAAATATTGTATAATAGAGGTAATAATGGTCATCCCCGTTTTACCTCTGATCTTATTGGGAATGCCTCTAACTTATCCCCATTGCATATAATGCTTGCTGATGGTTTAAGAGAGATACTGTTCATCATCTTTTTTTCTTTTTTTGGGGGGGGGGGCAGGGCAATGAGAGTTAAGTGACTTGCCCAGGGTCACGCAGCTAGTAAGTGTCAAGTGTCTGAGGCCAGATTTGAACTCAGGTACTCCTGAATCCAGGGCCAGTGCTTTTCCTACTGTGCCACCTAGCTGCCCCCTACTGTTTATCATCTTTTTTTAAAATTTTATTATATTTTTTTAAAGTGAGGCAATTGGGGTTAAGTGACTTGCCCAGGGTCACACAGCTAGTAAGTGTTATGTGTCTGAGGCCGGATTTGAACTCAGGTACTCCTGACTCCAGGGCCAGTGCTCTATCCATTGCGCAACCTAGCCGCCCCTACTGTTTATCATCTTAAGGAAAGCTCCATTTATTCCTATGTTCTCTAGTGTTTTTAATGGGAATGGGTGCTGCATTTTGTCAAAAGCTTTCTCTGCATCTATTGAGATAATCATATGATTTTGGTCTGTTTTGTTATTGATGTGGTGGATTATGTTCATAGTTATCCTAATATTGAACCAGCCCTGCATTCCTGGTATAAGAACTAAGATTATTATTACTAAACAGAAGTTTATATTATTTGTGGTGACCAAACTAAGAATGGGAACACTTTTTGATTAATTCAACTAAGAGCCATGGTATCCTTTCCTTTTTCTCACCTCTGATACACACTGATTGAGTGACCCAGGACAAATCACAAACTCTCAGAGTTCTAGGCACCTCTCTAAGATTAGGTGCTGGTGAGTTGCTAAATTGAATTGGTTAAGGAGTTTTCTCACTTATGAGTTCTCATTATGAATGAAATTATAGGTCTAGTCCCCATTCCTATCATTATTCACTTTGAATGCCTTTAAAGGGGAAGTAATTACAGAGGGAGTAACTGGTTTCAAGAAGATATTTTTCCTGAAGGCTCCCTGACATTGACATTACTGCTGCTTCAGCAAATCAAATACCTTAAAACCAAACTCAGAATTTTTGTGTTACCTTGACATGGAATTTAACTATTTGTTTCATAAATACTGTAAAAATGTGAATTTTGGAGGAAGGGAATTCCAATTACTAGGAGAAAACTGCCCATTTGGCCTTCTGTTCAAGCAAAAATGCTTCTTATCAATAAGCTGTCTGTGACAAGCTTAAGTTAAAATGCCGAGTACAAGGTTTTTCTTCCATACCATTCATTCCCTTGTATCTTGCATGATTCTGATTGTGTTCCTCAAAAGATCATCCTTAGAGATCCTATCTAGATCTGTTTTTAAAATTTTCCAGCTATAAGGGTCACACTTCAGCTCTCTCTTTTTTAGTCCTTATTCCCATTTTATGACTATTTTACTAAACATACATTTCCCTGATAATATCCCTAATACTGCTTCTTACTTTCAATTCATCCTTAGAAATATCCTACAGGGGCAGCTAGGTGACACATTGGACAAAGCACCAGCCCTGGATTCAGGAGGACCTGAGTTCAAATCCGGCCTCAGACACTTGACACTTACTAGCTGTGTGACCCCTGGGCAAGTCATTTAACCCTCATTGCCCTGTAAAAAAAAAAAAAAAAAAAGGAAGAGGGCAGCTAGGTGGCACAGTGGATAAAGCACCGGCCCTGGATTCAGGAATACCTGAGTTCAAATCTGGCCTCAGACATTTGACACTTACTAGCTATGTGACCCTGGGCAAGTCACTTAACTCCCATTGCCCCCCCCCAAAAAAAACCCAAATAAAAACAAAAAAAAAAAGGAAGAAAGAAAGAAAAAGAAATATCCTACAGCCTACCTGAACCTACTACATATTTCTTACCTGCAATTTTGATTTTCCAAATACTCTGGTATTTCAAGATTCACAATGAGTAGGTGAACATTTGGAGCAAAAAAAAATAAATTTAAACCAGTGAGTGGCTTGGGATAATTAAAATTAAAGAATTTTCCAAATAAAATTCAGCCTGTTTTCTTTTTTGCCCAAATCATGTATCTACAATTCCTGTCCCAGTTATACCACTGAGTTCAAAAGACAGGCCAACAACTTTATGTAACAGCTTACCTACCTTACCCTACCTTACCTCTTAGTTTTTTCCTTTATGGATTGTCAAACCTATCTTTATTGAGTGATCATGAATCTTCTTGTTGTTGATGGTGATTATCCTTCATTCTTGAAGAGGACCACGACCTTGGGTAATATCATGATTTGCAGTGAATTGAATTTAAGTGAGGCAGGGCTGTGCAAAGTCAGCAGCCACACTCTCTCCTCCAGAGTCATTTGGGTCCAGTGGCAAGATACATGTCAGGAAGAATGGAGAATGCCCTTAATGTTTAAGGCAATTGGCATTAAGTGACTTGCCCAGGGTCACAGAGCTAGTGTCTGAGGTGAGATTTTAACTCAGATCCTCCCATCTTCTGGGGCAGTGCTGTATCCCCTGGGCCAACCTAGCTGCCCCACAATCATGAAGCTTAAGCAAGAAGTCTTATAATGTTTCAGCACTTGATTTGATCAAATGCAATGTTATTTGTGAACAAGACTATCTAAAGAACCATTTAAAAAAATCACCTCCATGGGATTTCTCTGAGATAGTGGTAAATGCTGTTCTTTTAGAACTTTATGATTTTCTATAACTTGATGTTAACAGTATCTCTATTGGAAATCAAAGGAATGCCCATCAATTAGCTAAACAAAATGTGGTATATAATGGCAATGGAATATTATTGTGCTATAAGAAATAACAAGCAAGATGACTTCAGAAAGGCCTGGAAAGACATGGATGAAATGATCTATAGTGAAGTAAGTAGAACCAAGAGAACACTGGGCATAAAGACAGCAATATTGTTTGATTGAAGAATTGTAAATGACTTGACTATACTCAACAATACAATGATCCAAGACAATCCCCAAGGACTATTGATGAAACATACTATCTACCTCCAAAGAAAGAACATCAAATATTGATGGAGCAAACTGAAACATATTATTTTTTACTTTCTTTCATTTTTTCTTTTAATTAAGTTTTCTTGTACAAAATGACAGATATGGTAATGTTTTACATACTCATACATTGCTTGTTGCCTCAGGGAGTGAGGTGAGGAGGGAGGGAAAGAGGGATAAAAATTGGAAAATTTTTATTACAAAAAAAACCCCCAAGTTATCTCTGAAGTTTCATTTATCAAGGCATTTTATGCTCTTAACATAGGTATAAGAAATTCCTAAAAAAAAAAATTCCTTGTGTATATATGTAATATAGATGCATATATAATGCTTTGTAAATCACAAAAAATATATGAAATTTAGTTGTTTTTATAATGATTATAATTTGTATTGTAGAACTGTACAATCTAGTCTGTATAAAGTAGCAGGGGGAAAGAATGACACTAGACATAATCAGAACTGCAATTCAAATATTAGTACTTTTTAGTACCTCAGTTTCTCCATTTGTATGATAAGCGTATAAACTTAAATAATATCTAAGATCCATTTCTGTGATTCTATAAAAACCAAAATTTTGTGTTTCTTTGACACTGTTATAGGGAAACTTTTCACATGGAGATTATGATGAAACCTCTGATACAGCTCAGATTTTTAAAAGTCAGGCAAATCCATACCCCTCAATAAAGTTAAGATATTATTTTCTTCCAAACATGCATCTCCGGCAGCCTTAGAGATGCTTAAAAGGTATATGACACACTTTTAATAAGAGTCGGATATAGTTAGCCATTTCACCAAAAACATCGTGAATTACCTACCTGAAGTATAAAACTCACAATCATAATGTTGATGGAACATATGCTAACCAACTTTATCATACTGATCTCATCTTTTTAAAGAAAATGCTATTGGTGTCATAAGAGCTCACGAGAGATAGAGGTCCTAGGTTTGAATCCCAGCTTTGTTCTTTACTAAATGTGTAATACTGGGCAAATCATTTAACCTCTTTGTATCTCGCTTTCTTTATCAATCTACAAAGTTGGGTTGGAGTAGATGACATTTCAAATTCATTTCATCTTTAAACCTATGATCCTTACAAATCTTAGGATATATTCAATATCCTGTAATTTAAAGAGAAATAAAATGGTAAGTGATTCAGTTCATAGAGAATAGAGCTGGTAATCCACTGCTGGTGGAGTTGTGAAAAGATCCAACCATTCTGGAGAGCAATTTGGAACTATGGTCAAAAGGTTATAGAACTGTGCATATTCTTTGATACAGCAATACCACTGCTAGGTTTATATGCCAAAGACATCCCAAAAAAGAGAAAAAGAAGACCTATTTGTACAAAAATATTTCCAGCAGTTCTTTTTGTGGTGGCTTGGAACTGGAAATTAAAGGAATGCTCATCAATTGGGGAGTGGCTAAACAAAATGTACTATATGATGGTGATGGAATATTCTTGTGCTATAAAAAATGAGAAGCAGTGGGGGCAGCTAGGTGGCGAAGTGGATAAAGCACCGGCCCTGGATTCAGGAGGACCTGAGTTCAAATCTGGCCTCAGACACTTGACACTTACTAGCTGTGTGACCCTGGGCAAGTCACGTAACCCTCATTGCCCCGCCAAAAAAAAAAAGTGACAAGCAGGATTCTTTCAGAAAGGCCTGGAAAGACTTGAATTAACTGATGTATAGTGAAGTGAGCAAAACCAAGAGAAAACATGCACAGAGACAGAAATATTGTTTGATGAAGAACTATTCTCGGCAATACAGACAATCCCAAAGGACTATTGATGAAACATACTTTCCACCTCCAAAGAAAGAACTAATATTGATTGAACACAGACCGAAGCATGATATTTTTTACTTTCAGTTTTTACATTTTATTCATTTTTTTTTAAAAATAAAATGACTAATCTGGTAATGTTTTATATAACCACACATGTATAACCGATATCTGATTGCTTATCATTTCAGGGAGAAGTGAGGGGAGGGAAGAAATGAGGCATAAAAATTGAAACTTAAAACTATAAATACAAATGTTTATTATTTTTAAAAAATAAAAATAAAATTTTAAAGAAGTAGTGTTGAATTTCTCTTTGAAGGAAATTAGAGATTCTACCAGACAAAAGAAGGTCCAAAGTCCAACCATTTCACAGATGAGGAAATAAATTAAGGCCCAGAGAGAGTATGTAACACGAGAGTATGTAAAACACATTGATAAATCTGAACCAATAGCCTCTAACTATTTCAGTTATACCCACTACACTTCCTGAAATTCCATGCATGAGTAAAGTCACTTAACCTTAAAGACCTTTAAGACAGAAAGAAATTCTCTGAATCTCATGAATTCCAATTTTACATCACTGTACATAAGATGGAAATAATTGTAAAATTAACAAAACATGATATTCATTCTTATTCACCATCAGGAATTGAAATATTGAATGAGCTATTTGCTTACTTTTATTTAATAATTGAATAATGTTATGATTATAAAGGCCCTCTTCTTTAATGTTTTGTTACCAGTTTTGTCGACCAATTAGAACAAATAAGGGAGGATTTATATAATTATTTAGATGTAACCTTCAGTCTTTCTACAGATTTTACCTTAAAGCTACCTTCTAATTAGCCTATTTTGAATACTAGTATATAGCATTCTTTACTGTTTTTGTCCTTATTAAAATGGCAACATATTTCCAAACCATGTTGTAGAAAATCTGTCAACAGTAATAAAAAGGGGTCATAGGGAACAAGAGGGGTCAGGGTGATTACATTGGAAATGGCTGTCCTTTATGAAAATAATTATATGTTTTTGATGAACTGGTGCTAAAATAAAGGTCCTGTAGTCACTGAAGCACTATTCCACTTCTCTTGAAACATTTGTTGCCAGTTCTGAAACAATTACTTGGCTGATTTTTTTTTAAGAGCAATGAGGGTTAAGTGACCTACCCAGGCTCACACAGCTAGTAAGTGTCAAGAGTCTGAGGTCAAATTTGAACTCAGGTCCTCCAGAATCCAGGGCCGGTGCTTTATCCACTGCACCACCTAGCTGCTCCAGCCCATCAAATCTTAAAAAGCAATAACATTCTACTGGCAATGAAAGAGTTAATAAACCATTTTAAACAGAAAGGGTGCTTTGCTATGCTGAAGGGAAGAGGATGAAAGAGAAAGAAAAGAAAATTAAATTTTAAAAAAGTCCTTTAGTCTTAGCAGCATGTTCCAAAGGAATGTTAATAGTAAAAAGAATGTTTACAGGCTTAATTTTATTTAAAAGTTCAATTGTATGCTCTAATTGACAAGTAAGAAAACTAAACAATTCAGGGTGAGTTGGGAACTCTTAATTGCTGCAACACTTTGCAATTTTTAATCATTGCTTCCAATTTATAACTGAGTAAATATTAGTTTTTGGTTCTATGCAATATTCCCACATATCAATGAATAAATAGTTCTAATTTGGAAATTATGTAGCAAAATTCAGCAACCTGGAAATCCAGAAATGTGGTGAGGCCTCTCACTGGATTGATTACCTTCTACCTTGGTTCCAATCTGCTAAAACAATATTAAAAGTCCAAAATGAATCAATTCTTCTAGTTACTCTCCTTTGACATTTTCTACTTTTTTTTTATTACACTTTGTTGAACTTCTGTTAGTTCCTAACCCTTACAAGTACCCAAACAAAGGAACTACTGTAGACTTTGATTCAGCTGCCAATTTGATTACTTTGGCTTAGAGAGAGGCAGGCTACTTGGGTTGTTGAATCAGGGTCATTCAATGACATTCTCTTTTTTCAACATCTGTAGCTCCTGGCAACCAATTCCAGAGTGGGTTTGGCAAAGCTGTAGACCATAAATGATGCAGTTAGTGCAATGTGATCAGTGCACCCTTTTCATAGTTCGGATGAATTATGATCCTGGCTTTCTTCACAGCAGTATGCTTGCAGTTTCACTAAAAACAGCTTCTCCTTCCCCCTCCCCCATGAGGTAGCCAGTGGGTTGGGTCTATTCTTGTCTTTGTTGTTACTTGGGTACTAGGTGCAACAAAAAAATGTTTTTCTTATATTTTGCTTTTCAATGGGATAGCTATAACCATGTACTTTTGACAAATCTTTTTGTGTACTTCACTGTATGCATTTTGCTATTTAAAAAAAAATCTACAGAATACATCATGTCTAAAGGAAGTTTTCCCATTTCAAAGAAAAATCAAACTGCATCTTTTCAACCTGACAATAGTAGTTTGTGAATGAGAATTGGGCTTTACAAAGCTCAGGTTGCAAGTGCTCAGCTGTGTTTCACTGTTTCTTAAAAGTAACAAGCTCAACACATTGCCCAAAGCCCCTGAGTAAAACCATCTCTGAGGTGACACTTAGGACTACCCCTACTTTTCTAGCCTGGGATTCAAATCTCACAAGTGACATAAATGAGATCTATCAATACTGCCTTAGAAACAAAACATAAAATACATTTCTAGCAGCAATCACCTAGCATCTCACAGATGCAAAAAAAGGTGGGGTGGGGGGAGACAGGGCAAGGGTAGTTAAGCTAATTTACAGAATAAAAGTATTTCTGGTTTGAGTAAAACATCATAATTATTATCACTTAATAAATAATACTTTGTATTTAACAGTTGAATAGTACAAGGCTTATTGATTTTCATAGTTGAAACAAACAATATAGTTTCAGAACACACATTAAACAAAAAGGTTTTTACGCTAAATACAATGAAAAGTGACAAATAGAAGAAAGAGAGTATCCTAAAAGTGGAACCTCAGGATAAGTCACCTGTAGACAAATCATCATACTCTCCCGTTTACAAATCTAGCTTACAGCTATTTCTGGATGGCTATAAGATATCATATTTTCAACATCCACACATATAAAATAGAACATTAAAAATTGGTCTTTCTTTTTGAGTAGTTATACTTTTTAACACTACCCACCAGCACCCAATAACTAGTGACCTGCCTGCAGTTAACTATTCTTCTATCACGTTTTACTCTTTCTTCTACCATAGCACTCCACAGAGACTCATACTCTCCTCCATCAACCTTCTACAGCCAGAACTCTGGCTGGGCCCAAGATTTCACCACACTATAACTTTTAAAATCTATTGCACAGCTACTTGTACATCTCACTTCTTTTTCAAAAACATGGAATTACTCCCAAATTTATAAAAGCTTTGAATTAAAAATTACTCCTAAGGTCAGCTACTCCAGCATATACCGGAACAGAAATTACTTTTTTCCAAATATATGAGATGTATGTGATACACACACACACACACACACACACACACACACACACACACACACACACATATATCATATACACAGAGTGTGTTTGTCATTAGGCTGGAACTGCTAGTGAATTTCTACAGAAAGTCACTATGTCCAGAGGCAGTCTGTTCCACTTTTGGACATCTTTCATTCTTAAATAGTTCTTTTTATCAAGCCTACAATGTCTTGCCTCAGCAACTTCTATGCTTTGCCTCCTCTTCAGAGACTTTCTTAACTAATTTCTCTTCTATGTGAAAATCCTTCAAATACCTGAAGACAGAGGGAGAGCCAAAATGGCAGAGAAAAGTCAGAAAGTTCCTTGAGTTCTCCCCAGTTTCTCTCAAAACAACTTTAAGTCAAGCTTCAAAACAAATTCTGGAGTGACAGAACTTAGAAAAGGATGGGGTAAAATAATTTTCCAGCCTAGGATAATTTAGGACTCCAGAAGGTCTGTCTCACTTGGGTAAAAGGTGAGTACAGCTCAAGACAGGTAGTATCTGGGCAAGGCAGAGGCAAGCACAGATCAAGGCCCGGTGTTTTGGCTTAGCAGGTCAGCAGCACAGTGTGTTAGCAGCAAAGTCTCCAGCTACAATGCAGCAGGAAAATTGCCAGCCTTGAAACCTCCAGTGCAATAGGTGTGACTAGACCAGGTGACATAATGAGTAAACTGCCAGCCCTGAAGGCCCCTGAGTAGCAAGCCAGTGACCAAATCCCTGGACCTGACATAAGAAGTTTGGGACAATGCACCCTGTGCCCCAGGAGCAGAGCTCAACTTTAAAAGTCATAAAATGGGGGCAGCTAGGTGGTGCATTGAATAAAGCACCAGCCCTGGATTCAGGAGGACCTGAGTTCAAATCAAGCCTCAGACACTTGACATTTACTAGCTGTGTGACCCTGGGCAAGTCACTTAATCCCCATTGCCCTACAAAAATAAATCATGAAATAGGATGGAAAAGGAGCAAAACAAAAAACAAACAAAAACAAAGCCATGACCATAGAAAGTTACTATGGGGGCTTTCACTAAGGAAGAAGTGCTATGGGCTGCTAGAAGGGGAAAGTTGCTAAATTTCTGTCTTTGTTGAGTTTATTATTTACTGATTTTGGGTGAACAATTATCATCAATGATATCAGGAATGAACTAGATTACAACCTTGTGAGCTTCAAAGATCAGAAGTGCCCCAGAAGGTCCAGAAACTGGATTCCTAGGAGTTTTCCAGTAGCTGCAATACTTAAGATGAGTGAGGAGCCAGCTTTGAGGAACAACTGACTTGAACTAGAAGCATAGCTGTGGATTAACTCGGAAGCTCAAATAGATGTCAGAAGTGAATTTGATGGGAAGAATGCTTTAGAGCAATCATTTTTAAGTTTAAGCTAAAAAGTGGTAGAAAAAAATAATATATTTCTGATTTGTACTGTTTCCTATTTAGAGTTTTGCTATATCTTTTTTTTTTTTTAGTAAATATTCCTAAAAAATGAGGATATGACAATAGGTTATCTTTAATTTAGGTTGACTTCTACTAGTCCTAATGTACAGGGCCATCCCTGAAATATCTGGAAGCAGAGTCTGTATTTAGATTCAAGGACAGACTACAAGTACATATATGGCTCCATAAGCTTAGGAAAGAAGCTATATCATGTCTAAGGGGGACTTTTTAGTTATTGCACAAAGAAGATAAAAGGATTTCCAGCAGAAAAGAGCTAAGAATTACCCTTTACCTCTTGTGTTCTTCATGCTTGAACCTACTTTCTCCTAGGACTCTGTGTCCTTATGGGAGGCTATTGCAGAACTTTTTTGGGGGGAGGTTGCTTTGTACTGACTGCTTTTATTGTACCTCCTTAATAAATAGCTTTCTAAAAACCAATTAAAACTTAAATCTTGGGGGAGAAACACCAGTGAGTGTTTTTTTAAATTACATACTATTAGAAAGATATCTGTCAGAGATTTTCTTTCAAAACCCTGACTTACTGGTAGTGGTGGGTGAGTTAGAACTTTGGCTATTTCAGACTCCTTCCTTGTCTCCTTCACAATTTTCCTTTAAAGTCTTCACTATTTAAATTGATCACCCAATCCAGATGCACTCTATACATCCTTCCTCAGTTCTGTGCCTGGTTCACAGCTTTTCTTTCGTTTGCTTCTTCTGTCTTCATATGAGGATATTAACACATATTGTTAACTCTTTAAATGACTTAACTTTCTAGTTCTTCAATTTATTCAATTCCCATGACCATCTCCTGAAGTCTACTTATGCTGCACATTACAGTACCCTTGATTGTGCTATCACCCACAAATGTTCCAATTCCTTGTTCAGAAACTGTGAAATTCATTTATCTAACCATAATCTTTTACCATTTCAATCTTTCACTGTATTATGACTTCTAAACTTCTTCTTCATCTTGCTCATGACCCCATGACCCCTCAGTTCTGTTTGAGGTCGCCTAGTACACATTGTCTATACTTTCCTGTCCCCCTGCCTCCTTGGATCCCTTGGTGAACTAACTCAACTCTGCAGTGTCCTTTACCCTGGGTGGGAATTCTTACCATGTTGTCATAATTACAATCACACTTTATCAAAAACAAATGCTGGATTACTCTCACCATCTAGCTTCTTTCCTCCTATATTCATATGCTACTTAACAGAACTGGAAAAATCACAAAATCCCACTCATCTGGACCACTACAAATTTATGTTAGCTACTCAGACGAAAGCTCTCATGTTATCAAAGTCCTCACAGTAATAGTTTCAAATACTCTTATCTCTCCACCCTCTTATAATACTTAACAAAAAAGCTCTCTTTCTTTCTCTTTTTTTCAGACATCTTCCCCCAGTATCTCCTTTTTCAGTCTAGTCTCTGATGGAGAGCTAGGCTTCCTCCCTGACACAGTCAGCTACTCTACATGTACCTTTTGATCCCATCTCCTAATTTCTTTAGTAGACTGCCCCACTATGATTGTCTCATCTTAAATCCCTCATTATCTAATGGCTTCTTTTCTCCTGCTTACAGACATGTTCTCCTGGCCTTAAAAATGCCTCATTTGGTCTTATCACCTCCCAGTGGATGTCTCTCATTCCAATTGGGGTTATAATATTTGAGAAAACTATCAATCTTCCTCTTCCCTCACTCTCTTCTAAAGCCTCTGCTATCAAGCCTCCTTTGACCTCTATTTCACACAGTTGATCACCTCTTTCTCTTCATTTTGATGAGACTGTTCTCTTCTGGTTGTCCTACTATCTATCTAATTACGCTATAATCTCTTTTCTGGTTGTTCAGGTATCCATCTGGTTGAGCATCCACCAAGACTTTGCCCTGGATCTTCCCTTTTCACATGTAGATAGTAAACTATCTCACTTGCAGATATGATCAGCTCCCATGGGTTCAATGATCATTTTCATGCTATATATCCATCCCTAGTCTCTCTACTGAGTTAGTCTTAGGAATCACCACTTGCTTCTTGAACATCTAGATTTTAATGTCCCATATACATCTCAAATTCAACATTTCTAAAACAAAGTGTATTATCTACCTCCCTCCAAATCTTCCCCCTTTCCTATTATTATCAAAGGCACTAGCATCCTTCTAGTTACCCAAATCCATGATTTTACTGTCCACCATGACTTGTTACTTTTCTACCCACACTGTTGACAAATCTTATCATTTCTACCTTCACATCAAATGTCTACTTTCCATCTCCACTCATCATCAAAATCCTAATTAAAATCTTTATTTCTCACCTAGACTATTACATAACTGTTCTCCATGCTTCAAGCCTCTTTCTATTCTAATCTTCTACTTATCTGGCAATATGATTTTTGTAAAGCAAAGGAATGACTATGTCAGACTTCCTAGATCAAACACAAAATCCTTTGGCCTTTAACCTCTTCATAAACCCCTTTCCTACCTTTCCCATCTTCTAATGGCTTACTACCCTCCCTCCACATATTCTATAATCCTTCTAAACTATCCAATTTATAATTTCTCAAATATGACACTTTCTCTGTGCATTTGCACTGGCTGTCCCCCATGTCTGAGATTCCCAGGAATGTACTTTTCCCCTTCTGGGGTTTCCTTGGCAAAGGTACTAGAGTGATTTGCTAATTTCTTCTCTATCTAATTTTACACAAGGAAATTGGGAAAAACAGAGTTACAAAGCTAGTAAGTGTCTGGGTCAAGATTTGAACTAAAGGAGAGGATTCTTCCTGGTACCATGCTAGGTGATCTATCCACTGTGCCACCTAGCCCAATTATTTACTTATGCATACTTCCCCCCAACCCTGCCAAGTAGAATGTAAGATCCACAAGGGATTTTCAGAGCCATTAAATTTTAATTTTTTTATTATTTTGTTTTTGTTTTTTCCTCAAAGTAAAAATACTTAGATTCAAGTAATCTAAAATTACAAAAAAAAAATGTTTTTTCAGTGCTATGCTTAAAACATAGTACAGGATTTTCATCTTTTTATTTACTTATATGCATTCTGTATTCACCCCCATGTTCTCAGGAAAATATAATCTCCTTGAGCAGAATGAGTGTTTTTCACTTTTGTCTTTGCTTCTCCAACAAGTAGCATAGTGCCTTGGGTTTAGTAAGCTTTTTTTATATTAAGCTTTAATAATAAATATTTTGAATTTAATCGAATGGATGTGGATACATCCTCTACTAGTACAGAACACAACTTATCCTTAACTTTTCATTCTGTAAAATTATTACCCATACTCTTCTAAATGTTCTTCACAGAGGATTCACTCAGTGTATAAGAATATTAGAATAAGCTAAATTAATGGAAAACATTTATTTCTGGCAGTATCATACCTAAAAGACACAATATAGAATCTTCTTCCACTATTTGTCATCCCTATAACTTAACATGACTGGTCCACTTCCTTTTCCAGTCATACATGTCCTCAATGATCCTTCTTGAATATGGGTCTTTACTGAAAGGTGACAGTTTGCCGTATTTACACTATTTCTCCATTGCCCTCTGGATCACCCAGAAAAGTGAATCCTCAGAAAACATAGTAATCCAAGAGAGTAATGATATTTGCTTACAAAAGATCTAGGTAAAGATTTAATGGGATAGAGGGGAAGATGTTACAACATATATATTCTTTAGAGGTGGAATAATAGAATGCAGGTAGTGGGATGAACTAATGACTTTTGTGAACCTGTGTTTCCACAGTAGTTTCCTATAGAGTGTCCCTAAGGTCTTAGTACAACTTTAAGATTTACAACTTTAATAGCTTACAAGGTGCCCCCAAAGTTTTAGTACCTTAAAACTTTAATTATTTTAAATTGTTCTGACTGTGAAAATACCCTATATAGAAGTTTAAGATTTTAGTAAAGTTGCTATTCACTAGACCGACCAGTTTTATGGTTGCATGAAAAAATTAGGTCAAAGAGATATGAGAAATTATGGATGTCCATTAAAATTATTCATGATCATTGCATCTTTTAATTTGAAAACAAATTCTTTGGGGCAGCTAAGTGGCACAGTGGATAGAGCACCGGCCCTGGATTCAGGACTACCTGAGTTCAAATCCAGCCTCAGAACATGTAACACTTACTAGCTGTGTGACCCTGGGCAAGTCACTTAACCCCAATTGCCTCACTAAAAAAAAAAAAGTAAATATGAAGGGGCAGCTATGTGGTGCAGTGAATAGAATACCAGCCCTGGAATCCAGAGGAACTGAGTTCAAATCTGACCTCAGACACATAACACTTACTAGCTGTGTGACCCTGGGCAAGTCACTTAACCCCCAATTGCCTCACACACACACAAAAAAAAGTAGGTATGCATTTAAAAATCAATAGACAGGTCAGTAATGAATTCATTATCTTGTTGTGTTTCTTTTTTTTTAAGGTACATTGAAGTCAACTTCTTTAGATGTCTTTTTCCTACAGGTGAGAAAACTGAAGCAATGAAAACTAACATATGTGCCACCTTCTGGTCTCAACAGAAAAAAAACTAATTTTTTTGGGTGTGTATAACATTAAAGTCCAAGTCCTTTCTGACAACTATCATTTACTCAAAGAAAACCACTAGGAATATCTAGGCAGAATGGATAGAGTGTTGGACTTGCTTTAGGATGGCATGAGTTTAAATCCTGCCTCAGATGCTGATTAGCTCTGAGACCCTACAAAAGTCACTAAATATCTCTGTTTCAATTTTGTCATCTATAAAATGTGAAATACATGACCTCTGATAAGCCTTTCAGTTCTCAACATGTGACTGTACTGTCTTATGATTTCACCTCTTTCTCTACATCTACTCCAATCTAAAAGAACAGAAAAGAAAATTTCTTCAACCAAGCAAAAGAATGGTCGAATTATAAATGTTTATCACTTACATTGGTTAAGTAATATGACAAAGCAAACTCTTATCCCTGGTGTACACTTATCTTAAGTAATTTGATAATAAGCAAAAATGTCCCCTGGGTTATAGGGCATTGTGAACAAATGTAGAGCAATATGTAAGAAAGTTATGTTTTCATCAAAGTTTATAAGTGTGATTATGAACCAACATCATAACTGGACCATCTGAATATCATATATATTCCCCAACAAATTTAAGCAGTTTTAATTATGTTAATTGTAATTCTTATAGATAATTGCAATTATAGATCAATGAGGCTGAAGAGAAAATAGGGTCTCATGTAAAAATGTTCACAGCAAAATTTTTTTGTGGTAGCAAAAATTGGAAAGTCAGATGGAGAAAAACTGAAAAAACTCTGATATATGAATGAAATGGCATATTAGTACACTAAAAGCAATGATGAGATTCAGAAAAAATTTTAGATTTCCAGTAACTGATTCAGAACAAAGAAAGCAGAACTAAGAACAATATATATAATGAACACAATGATACAAAGGAAAACAGTATTGAAACAACAGGGTTCATGCTAATGCAATAACTATTCCTGATTCTATAGCTTACTTTTCTTCTACCAATACAGAGGCCATGGACTATGAATCTTGGAATAGAGTATGGGCTGTCTCACACGTTTGATATACTGATTTGTTTTGCTTAACTTTCTCTTTCTTAAGCAGAAATTATTTGGGAAGGAATTATTGAGTAATGTCAGTAATGTAAGAAAAACAAAAGTTTTTTTTTAAAAATAATAACATTCCAAATTACCAGTATCAAAAATGAAAGGGGTTATTTCACCACCAATGAAGTGAAAATTAAAGCAATAATTAGGAGCTATTTTGCCCAACTGTATGCCAATAAAGTTGACAATCTAAATGAAATGGATGAATATTTACAAAAAATACAAATTGCCCAGGTTAACTGAAGAGGAAATAAAATCCTTAAATAGGCCAATTTTTGAAAAAGAAATTGAACAAGTCATCAATGAAGTCCCTAAGAAAAATTCTCCAGGGCCAGATGGGTTTAAATAACAATTAATTACAATACTATACAAACTATTTGGAAAAATAGGTGAAGAAGGAGTTCTATCAAATTCCTTTTATGACACAAATACGGTATTAATAACTAAACCAGGCAGAGCCAAAACAGAAAAAGGAAATTATAGACCAATTTCCCTAATGAATATTGAAGCAAAAACCTTAAATAAAATATTAACAAGGAGATTACAGCAGGTGATCACCAGGATAATACACTATGACCAGGTAGGATTTATACTAGGAATGCAAGGCTGGTTCAACATTAGAAACACTATTAATATAATCAACCACAACAGTAACAAAACTAACTAAAACCATACGATTATCTAAATAGATGCAGAGAAAGCATTTGACAAACTATGGCACTCTTTCCTATTAAAAACACTAGAGAGGGGGCAGCTAGATGGCGCAGTGGATAGAGCACCAGCCCTGGAGTCAGGAGTACCTGAGTTCAAATCCGGCCTCAGACACTTAACACTTACTAGCTGTGTGACCCTGGGCAAGTCACTTAACCCCAATTGCCTCACTAAAAAAAGCAAAAACAAAAACAAAAAAACACTAGAGAGGAGGGGGCAGCCCTTAACCCCCATTGCCCCGCCAAAAAAAAAAAAAACACTAGCGAGCATTAGAATAGGTGGAGCTTTCCTTAAAATAATAACCAGTATCTACCTAAAACCATCAGCAAACATTATATGTAATGGATATAAGTTAGAGGCATTCCCAATAAGATCAGGGGTGAAACAGGGATGTCCATTATCACTTCCATTATTTAATATTGTACTAGAAATGTTAGCTATATCAATAAGAGAAGAAAAAGGAATTAAAGGAATTAGCATAGGCAAGGAGGAAACAAAACTTTCACTCTTTGCAGATGATATGATGGTATACTTAGAGAATTCTAAAGAATCAATTAAAGAACTGTTTGTAACAATTAACAACTTTAGCAAAGGTGGAGGATATAAGACAAACCCACATAAATCATCAGCATTTCTATACATGACCAACAAAGCTCAGCAGCAGGAGATAGAAAGAGAAATTCCATTTAAAGGAACAGTAGACAATATAAAATACTTGGGAATTTACCTGCCAAGACAAACCCAGGAACTCTATGAACACAATTACAAAACACTTTTCACACAAATCAAATCGGATCTATGTAATTGGAAAAATATCAATTGCTCATGGATAGGCCAAGCTAGTATAATAAAAATGACAATTCTAGGTGTATTAATTTACCTATTCAGTGCAATGCCAATCAGGCTACCAAAAAATTATTTTATAGAGTTAGAAAAAATGATAACAAAATTCATCTTGAAAAACAAAAAGTTAAGAATATCAAGGGAACTAATGAAAAAAAAAAAACACAGGAAAGTGGACTAACCATACCAAATTTGAAGCTATACTATAAAGCAGCAGTCATCAAAATTATTTGGTACTGGCTAAGAAATAGAGTGGAGGATCAATGGAATAGGTTAGGCACAGGAAATGACCTTAGTAATCTACGGTTTGATAAGCCCAAAGACTCCAGCTTCTGAGATAGGAACTCAGTATTTGACAAAAACCTCTGGGAAAACTGGAAGATAGTATGGCAGAACCTAGGCATAGACCAACACCTTACACTTTATATAAAAATAGGGTCAAAATAGTTACAAGATTTAGACATAAAAGGTGATACCATAGAGGAAGGAATAGTTTACCTCTCAGATCTATGGAGAGGAAAACAATTTATGTCCAAACAAGAGACAGAGAATATTATAAAATGCAATATGGAAGACTTTAATAAAAAAGTTATTGTGCAAACAGAAGCAATGTAGCCAAAACTAGAAGGGAGGCAGAAAACTAGAAAAAAATATTTACAGCCAGCATTTCTGATAAAGGCCTCATTTCTAAAATATATCAGGAACTAAATCAAATTTATAAGAATCCAAGTCAGTCCCAAATTGAGAAATGGTCAAAGGATATGAACAGGCAGTTTTCTTTTTTTTTCCATATAAATATTTTATTATTTTCCAGTTACATTTAGAGATGATTTTCAACATTTGTTTTTATAAGATTTCTAGTTTCAAATTTTTCTCCCTCCCTCCCCTCCCTTCCCCCTCCCCAAGACAGCAAGTAATCTGATATAGGACATATATATACAATCACATTAAACATATTTGTGCATTAGTCATGCTGTGAAAGAAGAATCAGAGCAAAAAGGAAAAACCTCAAAAACAAAAACAATAGAAATAGTATGGTTCCGGATTCAATAATTCTTTATTGTTTTTCTGGATTTGGAGAGCATTTTCCATCATGAGTCTTTTGGTACTGTCTTGGATCATTGCATTGCTGAGAAGAATGTAGTCTATCACAGTTGATCAACACCAATGTTGTTGATACTGTGTAAAATGTTCTCCTGGTTCTTCTCATCTCACTCATCATCAGTTCATGCAATTCCTTCCAGGCGTCTCTGAAATCTGTCTGGGTGGGTGGAGCCAAGATGGCGGAGGAAAGACATTAAATGCACAGAACTCCTGATACAATTACCCCCAAAACAGCAATAAAAGAACACCTGGAGCAGAAAAACCCACAAAAATATGGGCTGAGATTATTTTCCAGCTATAGATAGATTACAGGGGACCGTACTGGGCTATGAGTAAAGTCTAACCCTGCAATTGCACCGACAGAGACCCCAGGCACACCGCACCGGAGGAATTTACCCCAGAGCCTCTGAATCAGCTACAGCAACAGCATCTTCTGGAACTGAGTATGTGGTTGGGTGAGAGGGCTGAACAACTAGCCAGAGCAGAAAGTACAGGGGTATCAGTGGGAGGAATTTGGCTGTCCCAACCCAGCAGGGAACCAAGAAGAAATCCTGAGTGGCAGGAGGCCCAGGTGGGGGAGGGGCTCAGGCTCATGGAAGCTAAGAACCACACCACAGAAAGCTTTGCTGGTTGGTTGTTTAGTAAGTAGGCTTGAGGTTATCTTCAGAGCAGAGAACAGGCCAAGAGAGAGTAAAACCTGTCCTCCCTCAAACCAAAACACCTGGGACCCTCTGAAGCTGGGAAACAGTACTGGAGAGTTTAAAGTCAAGTAAAAGATGAGCAAGCAAAGTTCAGAACTATAGAAAGTTTCTTCAGTGACAACGAAGATCAAGGTGCATCCTCAGAAGAGGAAATCAACCACAGAGCCCCTACATCCAAAGCTTCCAAGAAAAATATGATCTGGTCTCAGGCCATGGAAGCTCTCAAAAGGGATTTTGAAGAAAAAGTAGGAGATAGAATGAAGATGTAGAAAGAAGGAGGAAGGAATGGAAAGAGAAATGAGAGCAATGCAGGAAAGTCATGAGAAAAAAGTCAACAGTTTGAAATACAAGACCCTACAGAAGCATAAAAAGGTAAGCAGGGGGGCAGCTAGGTGGCGCAGTGGATAGAGCACCGGCCCTGGAGTCAGGAGTACCTGAGTTCAAATCCAGCCTCAGATACTTAACACTTACTAGCTGTATGACCCTGGGCAAGTCACTTAACCCCAATTGCCTCACTAAAAAAAACAAAAGAAAACCAAAAAAAAGGTAAGCAGGAAAAAGAAATTAAGAGGGATATTAAAAGGCTAAACTGTTTACATTCCTACATGGGAAGCTGGTATGTCTAAATCATAAGAAATTTCTCAAGTATTCTCAAATGGTAGAAATAAATTTAGATAGAAGGCACAGGTGGAAATTGATTATGAAGGGATGATATCTGTAAAGCATTTATTTTTTGTTTATCATTTTTTGTGGAGTGGTCAGAATTGGGTGACATGCCCAGGGTTGAGCACTGGGTGAGTGTATTGTGACTGGGGCTGTATTTGGGCTCAGGTCCTCCTGGGTTCAGGGTGGGTGCTTTGTCTATTGTGTCACCTAGCTTCCCCATGATGACATCTTTAAGGTAAATTGCACTGGGGGAGGGGAAAGGGGAGAGGTAGAGTGGGGTGAAATCCCACATGAAAGTAACAATAAAGGGTTTATGGAGTGGGGGGAGGGAGAGATGGGGGAGGAGTGGGGCAATGAATGAACCTTACACTCATCAGAATAGGCTCAAAGACATTAATCTCATCAGAGTTGGCTCAAGGAAGAATTAAAATAAGGAAAGAGAGGTGAAAGAAGGGAGGGGACATTGGGGGAGGGGCAGTCAGATGCAAATCCCTTTTGAGGAGAGATAGGGTGAAAGAAGATAAATGTCAAGCAGGATGAGTTCAGAAAAACCTGGAAAGATTTATATGAACTGATATATAATGAAGTGAGCAGAGTAAGGACAACATTGTACACAGTGGCATCATTATTTTCTTATGAGAAATTGCAAATGACTTAACTACTCTCAACAATACAATGATCCAAGATAATCCTAAAGGACTAATGATGAAGCATATTATCCACCTCCAGAGAAAGAACTGATATTGATTGAATACAGAGTGAAGCGTGCTATTTTGTTCTTTCTTTTTTTTTTACTTGAGTTTTTTATATAAAATGACAAATATGGTAATGTTTTATATAATTGCATGTGCATAACCTATATCTGATTGTTAATCACCTCAGGGAGGGGGGAGGGAGGGAATGAGATGGGGAAAGAATTTGGAACTCAAAACTTTAAATAAATAAATACATTTTAAGAATGTAATTGGGACATACTTAACAAAATTAATATTTTAAAAAATAATAAAAAAGTAAATGTGGGGCAGCTAGGTGGCGCAGTGGATAAAGCATTGGCCCTGAATTCAGGAGGACCTGAGTTCAAATCCGGGCTCGGACACTTGACACTAGCTGTGTGACCCTGGGCAAGTCACTTAACCCTCATTGCCCCGCAAAAAAAAAAAAAGTAAATGAGTCTACTGAACACATAATTTCTAGACATTTAGTAAAAACTGATAGATACTTCACAAAGTGGGAAAAGTCAGTCTTCTGTAAATCTTGCTTATTTACTGAGGTGGAAAAAGTTCTATTACTCTCCCAGTAACATTACTCCATGAAAAACCAGATTGGTTCCACCCTTTATCCCAAGGGAAAGATAACTTGATATCAAGGCTAAGCTACTAATCAAAACCTGAATAGTGCCCACCTCTGATAATTTTGAGACACATTTTCCCATTTTCTTTAAGTCATAATGGCATAAGAATTTGGAAGTGGATTAATTCATTTTTCTGGATAAAAATAATTTAGGAACTAAATTGGCACTCTGATTAATTTATATTTATTATATTTAATATTGGCACTCTGATTAATTTATAAATAAGTGAAGATGAAAGCTATATCAAAGTAGAAATAAACTTTTTTACAACATTAAAATATATATAAATCACAATCACTAGGGATCATTTATGTTCTCACAAACAAATGTCTTTTTCCAAACTATTTACAGCTCAAATACTTCGTGACTGAAAGTAGTGGTTTTTATGTTCCTTGACCAAATATTTTCACAGGTATTATTTACTTATAAAACATTATTCTTTTACCAACAAGAATCCAAATACATCAAACCCAATACTCAGTACATTTTTTCATTGGTTATAAGTATGAGCAAAAGGCAAAGGAATCATTCTAAGTACTAGTTATAGTTAACATGGAATCTGTACCATTATAGAACTACCAGGATTCTCCACATTTAGTAAAATATAATATTTCTTATCTGATTTAAAGCTTTTACATCCACATATGCCTCACCAACTTCTATATATCCAGAGTACAGAAAAGGCTTAGTTCTCTCATGTCTCTCTTGCTTCCTTACTCTTATACATGTTTGGAGACCTCTAATGGTCCCAGGAACACAATAAGCCACTTTAACATAATATATTATGAACAGAAATATCGTATGATGAAGAACTATGAATGACTTAGCTATTCTCAGCAATATAATGACTCAAGACAATCTCAAAGGACTCATGATGAAGCAAGCTATCCACTTCCAGAGAAAGAACTGATGCTACCTGAAAATAGACAGAAGCAGGGGCAGCTAGGTGGTGCAGTGGATAGAGCACTGGCCCTGGATTCAGGAGGACTTGAGTTCAAATCCGGCCTCAGACCCTTGACAATTACTAGCTGTGTGACCCTGGGCAAGTCACTTAAACCCAATTGCCTAACAAAAAAAGAAAAGAAAAGAAAATGGACAGAAGCCTTAATTTTCCTTCTTTCTTTTTTATTTGAATCTTCTTGCACAAAATAACTAATATGTGAATGTTTTACATGATTTCACATGTATGATTCCAGATTGTTCTCCAGAATGCTTAGATCAGTTAACAATTCCATCAACATGTGTGCCAGTTGTTCCACATCCCTCTAACATTTGCTGCTTTCCTCTTCAATCATTTTAGTCAATCTGATAGGTATAACATTATATATCTAGATTGTTGTAATTTGCATTTCTCTAATCAATAATGATTTAAAGCATTTTTTCCATATGACTATAAATTGTTTTGATTTCTTCACCAGAAAACTTCCTGTTCATATCCTTTGACCATTTATAAATGGGGGAATTATTCACATTATGATTGATTTGACAATATTCTTTATATATTTTAGATATGAGACCTTTATCTGATAAACTGTCTATAAAATTTCCCCAAATTTTCTGCTTTCCTTCTGATATTGGCTACATTTGTTTTATTTGTACAAAACATTTTTTTAAAGTTTGATTTTCTTTATATTTTTCATCCCTCTTTTACCAAGCTTTTCATAATTTTCTGTCTTTGTTTTCATTTCTTTATTTCATTTCATTTTCTATCACGCTTATGTGTTTTTGAAAATAATTTTTTAGCTCTTTTAGGTATCCTCCTTGGGTTTCTGTACAATTCACATTTTTCCCCCATCTAGCTTTCCTTGTAGTTATTTTATCTTCATTGTCTTCACTTGAGTTTTTGTCTTGATCTTCCCTGTCACCATGGTATAATTTTATAATAAGGTTCTTTTTTGTTGTTGTTTGCTCTTTTTGCCACCATATTTAAAGACTTAGAACTTTATGTTAATGTTGCATTCTGTTCCTGGTATGAGGAGGGGGAGCTGGTGCTCCATCTCAAGCTTCAGGTTTCTTTGCACTGCTGTTTTTAGATCTAGTTCTGTAGATTTGGAAGTTTTCAGTGCTTTGAAAATTCTGAGAAATTTCAGGGTAAGGAAGTTCTTGCGACTTGGTAGAAAATTCCAGAGACTCAGGAATAATACCCAGAAAGGAATGGAAAGAGGATGCTGGACCAAATGTACAAAATTAGATTCATTTTTAGACATAACAAATGTGTGTCTTGTTTGACTATCCTTATTGAGGGGATTTTTTTTTTGTGGGGGGAGATGAGTGAAAGTATAAGAAAGAGGGGCAGCTAGGTGGCGCAGTGGATAGAGAACCGGCCCTGAATTCAGGAGGACCTGAGTTCAAATCTGCCCTCAGACACATGACACTTACTAGCTGTGTGACCCTGGGCAAGTCACTTAACCCCAATTGCCCTGCAAAAACCAAAAACCAAAAACCAAAAAAACCCCCCGAAAGTGACTTGCCCAAGGTCACAGCTAATAAGTGTCAAGTGTCTGAGGTCAAATTTGAACTCAGGTCCTCCTGAATCCAGGGCCAGTGCTTTATCCTACCTCTCTCAATTGATTTTGAAAATCCTTTTTGAGCTCTTCAAAGGAGGCTTTTTGGTCTTGAGACCAATTCATCTTCCCTCTTGAGGCTTCACATCTTGGCAATTTGAGAGTATTATCCTCATCTGAGTTTATGTTTGCCTCTTCCCTGTTGACACAGAAGCTCTCAATGGTAAGAGCTCTTTTTTGTTTCTTACACTTATTGCAGCTTTTTTTTTTTTAAGTTGAGGTCTGCTCTAGGGGCACCAGGGTCCCTGTTTCAAGCTTCTTGTGCTGGGGCATAGGGGCTGTGTCACTGGCTTTCTACACTTGAGGCCTCTATGACTTTTGGATTTCTCACCTCCCTGGGCTTGCTCCCAGCATGCTGGGATGGCCAGGCCTGCTCATGCATGTTGTGTGGGTGGGCCTTTAGCTGGCAGCTTGCCCTCTCAGCTGGTGCTGGTGGGTTTCACCACTGACCTGCTGTGCCACCAGCTTGTTGAACCAGGATCCAGGGACCTCAGTTGCTTAGCTGTGACCTACAGCTTCCTACTGACTTGCCCCAATCCCCTCCATGCTGCACTGCACTGTGCCTTCCTTTTGCCTGAGTGAAACTGACCTTTCCTGAAGTCTTCTAAATTATCTCTGGTTGGAAGACTATGTCTCTCTGTCTCTTTGCAGGTGCTGTAGTTTCAGAATTCATCTAGAGGTTTGATTTAATGTTCTTTTTGAGGGAACCAAAGGAGAGCTCAGGCAACTCACTGGTTTCTCTCTGCCATCTTGGCTCCCCCGCCCCGCCCCCCCCCCCCCCCCAGTGCTTTATCCTGCTCTTATCTATTCTTAAGGTTCTATGTGGCTTAGATTAAGAAATGGCTTGGTAATCTAGGTCTTTATTCAACTAGGTGTTTCAGACACCTGTTCTTATACAGAAAAACTTATATTGATATTCATTGCTGAAGCCATGTGAAATGCATCAGTGATCACATAAATGAACACAAAAGTATTCAATTACTTTGGTGGTCACAGTTGTTTACCAGTAATGTGCTCTGTAGTCATTTTGCAACAGAGACAAATATGACCTGTGCTTTCTGCTAAGTAAATACATTGTAACTCCCTGAACAAATGGGACATTACACCTTATGACTCTGCCTGTAACACAAAAATAAGTAATGTTATGTGCCTATCAATATTTACCTCCTCATTTTTAAGAGAAATAAAAACTTTATTAATTTTGACATAACCCAAATTGCTTTCTTATGACAACAAAGAAACATTGACTCAATAATTATAATTAGATATACATGAAGCACTTTATGGTAACAGAGTTGTTGTTATTTGTCTTTCGTTCTTGAAGAGAACTGTGAGATTGGGGTGATGTCATGCCTTGCACTGAATTGGATTTAAGTGAGGGAGGGCTGTGCAAGGTCACCACCCTCTGTCTCTCCTCCAAAGCCATCTGGGTCCAATGGCAAGATATTTATCAGGACAACTGGAGGTGGCCCCAGATGTTTAAGGCAATTGGGGTTAAATGACTTGCTGAGGGTTACATAGCTAGTCTACATAGCTAGTGTCTGTGGTAACAGTTGAACTCAGGTCCTCCCAATTTCAGGTACAGTGTTTCACTATGCCACCTAGCTGCCCATATGGTCACAAAATACTTTATAAACATTATTTTATTTGGTGCTCACAAAAATTCTCATGACATGAATATAAATTTTAAGATTTTTTCAGAATTTTTATTATATTTTCAGATCCACAAAATAACATCAATTGACTCTGTCGAAGGGCAACTAGGTGGCACAGTGGATAGAGCCCTAGGACTGGAATCAGGAAGACTTATCTCCATGAATTCAAATTCAGCCTCAGACATGGATTAGCTGTGTGACCCTGGACAAGTCATTTAACCCTATTTGCCTCAGTTCCATATCTTTAAAAGGAAATGGCAAACCACTCCAGTATCTTTGCAAAGAAAACCCCCAAAGGGATCATAAAGTATTGGACAAGACTGAAGATGACCAAACAAAAAGCATAAATATTAAATACTTTTTCCCAAAATTAAACATCATGGAAATTGCTTCTCTGTTAAACATATACTAAACCAGCTTGTTCTCAATATTTCTGCTCAGTACTTCTCTTTTGGTAGGTTCTGTCTCTTGAAAGGTTGTTCTGAGTAAAGCAAAAAAAGCAGTCAAATTTGGCCTTTTGGCAAAATGACAAAATATACATAAGCTAAATGTCAACCTTCCATAATTTATGTCACTCACACCCTCAAAATCTACTAGGACCTACAAATTATAGCTGTTGAAGTTTTAGCATAATCTAAACTTTCAGCTCTAGAGAACTTGTTTAAATTTATTTATGCTCTTGGCAATGTAGCAATTCATTATATCAATTTTTTAAACAGTAATAGGAGGGGTCAGCTAGGTGGCACAGTGGATAAAGCAGTGGCCCTGGATTCAGGAGGACCTGAGTTGAAATCTGGCCTCAAACACTTGACAACTTACTAGCTGTGTGACCCTGGGCAAGTCACTTAACCCCAATTGCCTCACCAAAAAAAAAAAAAACCAACCAAACAAACAAAAAAACAGTAATAGGAGTGTTTTAGGGTATTTACATTTGTGGCAAGATGAGTATGGATTCTACCAACTTGAAGAAATAGCCTACAAGTTTCAATAAACCAAGTGAAATAAATAGAAGAGCATTGCATGAAAAATTAGGGTTCTTTTATAACTTGGAAAAGTATGGATTTGGGGTTTATTCTTCTTATATAATTTTATAAACTGAGCAAAATAAAAAAGTTTGTAAAAAATTAACAAGCACAAAATTAACTGACTCCTCTGTGTTCCTAAAATCCAAAAACTTCACCTTCAGAATATTTTATCAATCACTTATTAATCTATATAGAGTTTTCAAATAAGTTACATTGCACTTTCTGAAACTCTCAAACATGGTTACTTTGCAACAAGGATGTTACAGTATTTACATTACATCTCATGTTCCTTTAAGGGAGACTTTAAAAAAAAACAAACAAAAAACTTTGATGGAATGAAATTTCCCCCTGAACCTAGAGCATCAGAAAGAAGGAAGTTCTTAATTATCCCTTTTTCTATACTTAACCTATTTTCCTAATCAGTTTTTAACATCATTTTCTGAGCCGTTTTCTAAAGATCTTTTCCACATTTACTATCATTTAGTTTCCTTTAAAGTCTATTCTATACATTCGTTCTATGATTCATGGCCATTCTACTTATTTAGTCTTTTTTTGTTCTCTGAATTCCTCATAGAATTGAAAGCTATAAGGTACTTATTTGGAATTTTCTCTTCTAATTGTATCTCTGTCCCCCACCCACCTCTTTTTTTCTGTTGCACTTCACTCCTAGAAATACCAAGAGGATATTGCTTCATGCTGGGAATCTTCTTGTTTCCCTGATTGCACAATTCATTATTGAACTTTGTTTTTCCTTTGTTAATTCCCCTTTCACATTAGTTTTGAAATCTCTTCCTTGGTTTCATGTCCTTCCATTCTTCTGGGTATCAGCTGCCCCTAAGAACTTATTTCCCTTTCCTGAGGCTGGAAGCATGCTCTAAGCACCACATTTCTGTAGACAATAGAAATTGAAAAGGCCCCATCTCCATTTCTAGATCATCTCTTCTGCCATAAGAGTACACATTAGTGGTATCTCCCCCAATCCCCTTTTTTCCTCCTTGTCAATTATCCTGCAGACTCTATTCTTCCTGAAAGACTAAAAGAGTTGTTTTGCCTTCATTGTTAGGCTTTGACTTGTTTAAGGTAAATCACATATTCTCTTCTATCTCCATCCTCCCCTCCCTCATTTGGAAGGAAGGAAGGAAGGAAGGAAGGAAGGAAGGAAGGAAGGAAGGAAGGAAGGAAGGAAGGAAGGAAGGAAGGAAGGAAGGAAGGAAGGAAGGAAGGAAGGAAGGAAGGAAGGAAGGAAGGAAGGAAGGAAGGAAGGAAGGAAGAGTAGAATTATTCTCCTATAGGCAGAGTATATTGTAAGGTTTAGTTCATGATGTTTCAGGACTGTTTATTATCACTTCTATATTACTTCTACTTTCATCCTTGTTTCCTCATGTCCATCAAAAAAAAAAAAGAAATCATTTAATGGCCTTTCTGTTGTTATATTGTTGTCCTTATTTGCTATATTTGTTTACACTTGTATTTCTATTGTCTGGGGGGGGGGGTGAGAAGCAAACTAGTTTTTCGTTAAGAAGCAGTCTAGGGGCAGCTAGGTGGCACAGTGAATAGAGCACCGGCCCTGGAGTCAGGAGGACCTGAGTTCAAATCCATCCCCAAACACTTGATACTATTGGTGTGATCCTGGGCAAGTCACTTAACCCTCATTGTCGAGGAGGAGGAAGAAGAAAGTCTAGTTTTTCTTCTAGAAATATTTTTGACAACTCTTTTTTATTAATTATTTATCTTTTTTTCCAATCATACTTAAACTCATATTTGTAGGACATGTCACCTTGGGCTGCATCTTGAATTCTTTTGTGTTCCAGAATGTATAAATGTTCCATTCCCTCCAGAGATTTCTCCAGAGAGCAGAATAGGTTTGTTATATGCATTTCCTTTTTAAAAATATATATTTTTAAAGGTCTTTTTCCTGGTCACTTGCAGAATTTGTTATTTGTCAGTGGAAGTATTTACTTTAGTCACTATATTTCTTGGAGTTTGCAGTTTTTCCCCCCTTCAAGGTGACCTCTATATTCTTTTAATTTGTCTTCTATTTTTGAAAGTTCTACACAATTTTCTTGTATTATTTCTTATCTTTCAGTGTTTAGGTTTTTTAACTTGTCATATTCTTCTGAAAGCCTTTAAGTTATCTTTTCATATGGTATGAGAACAATATGTTTTGCTTGTATGAAGATCATGATCTCATTTAATTTCATTTCATAAATTTACAATCCCAATCAGTTTTGTTTCTTTGATTATAATTTGCCACTGCAGATTCAAGTTTTTCTACTGTGCTAATTATTTCAGCTATGCAAAGTCAAACATTTTTCTTTACCAATTCTTGTTTTTTCAGGTTTAGGAACATCCCATTCTGATGCCATATTCTCTTGGGAATCCACAGGATCCTCTGCTCCTCAGATTCACTTTTTTTTTTTTTTGTCTTGCAATACTATGAATATAATTCATAGGTGCCTGAACTCTTTTACATTATCAGGAGGCTATTTTCCTTTCTATTATTCATACCTTCCTTATTGGTTTATTTGCCTTTCTTCCCTTTTGTTCATATCCACCTTTCCCCCCCTTTTTTTTCTCCTATGGCTCATTTTCTGTGCTGATTGAGTTCCTTCAGATGCCTCTCCCTTCCGACTGGAGAACTAGATTGATGGAGCACTAAACTCCTCCCAAAGTTGTCTTTTATAGAAAGCTGGAATCTGAACTTTACTTTTATAGAAAGCTGGAATCTGAACTCTCTAATTTCCATTAGCTTGGTTTCAACTTCACAGAATATCATGTCACTGCACAAGGAACTCCCTGGTAATCTCCCCCCCTTTTCAGCTTCTTTTTGTATGTTCTCTTCCTCCATTAAATAATAAGGGCCTTGCAGGTAGGTGGTGCAGTGGATAGAGCACTGGCCCTGGAGTCAGGAGGACCTGAGTTCAAATCTGGCCTCAGACACTTGACACTTATAGCTGTGTGACCCTGGGCAAGTCACTTAACCCCAACTGCCTCACTAAAAGAAAAAAAAATAATAAGGGCCTTGAAGGTAGAGGTTGTCTCTCTTTTTTATTTATATCTCCAGATCTTAGCCCCATGCCAGGCACATAATAGATGCTTACTAAATGTTTATTGAATTGAATTAAAATGAGAAATTAAAGGGAAAGGGCCTAAGGCAGAATCTTGAAGCATAGTCCTGGTTAAAGGATCAAGCAAGGACTGGTCCAGCGAGATTGGCCAAATATATGAGGAGAACCAAGAGGAGAAATTGTCATAAAATAAAGTAAGATTTAAAACAAAACCTGAGAGAAAAATGTGTAAAGGAGAAGTAATCAAATGCAGAGAGGCCAGGAAGAATGAAAGCACTCAAGAAAGGGAAGGGAAGAAGGAAGGGAATAAGCATTTATATAATATCTTCTATGTGCCTCATTTGATTCTTAAGACAACCCTGTGACATAGATGATCTTATTATTTTCATTTCATAGTTGGGAAAACTAAAATGAACAGATTAAATGACTTGCTCAGGGTCACATAGCTAGAGTCAGTGGGAGGACTTAAACTGAAGTATTCCTGACTCCAGGCCTAGTTCTCTATTTACTGCACTACTAGCCACCACTTATAGTAAAGAGACCAAACAATTCAATTCCACATTTATAAAATTTTTGCTATTTTCTAGGTTAGGTTATGGAACACAAAGTTAGAAAAAAAATAATAATCTCAGCTCTCAAAAAGCTTATATTCAGAAAAGAAAAAATAAAATAAAACCCCAACTGCCTCATCAGAAAAGAAAGAAAGAAAGAAAGAAAGAAAGAAAGAAAGAAAGAAAGAAAGAAAGAAAGAAAGAAAGAAAGAAAGAAAGAAAGAAAGAAAGGAAGGAAGGAAGGAAGGAGAAAAAAAAGCTTATATTCAATCAGGGAGATGCATCATATAGATAAGGAATCAAGAAACAAGGATTCTGTTGCATTGCCCATACATGATTTAGGTCACATTCCCAGGGCAAAAAGGAGCAGTAGCACACCAGAGCTTGCAGTCACCAGGGAGGGAAATACACAGTAATTATAATCATGAATTTGAATGGAATAAGCTCACCTATAAAATGGAAGTGATGTTGACCTTATTTCTCAAATATATAGAGACCTGAGCCAAATTTATTTAAAAAAAAAGTCATTTCTCAATAACTAGTTAAAGCATATGAACAGAAAAAAATCAAAATTATTAATAGTCATGTGAAAAATGCTCTAAATTATTATTAATTAGAGAAATGCAGGTTAAAGCAACTCTGAGGTACCACCTCACATATACAAGAAATGACAAATGCTGGATGGGATTAGGGAAAGTATACACACTAATCAGCTCTTAGTGAAGTTGTGAACTGATTAAATGATTCTGGTAAGGAAGTTAAAACTATGCCCAAAGGGCTATAAAGCTAGGTATACCATTTGCTAGGTATGTATACCTAGCAATACCACTGGGGGCAGCTAGGTGGCGCAGTGGATAGAGCACTGGCCCTGGAGTCAGGAGGACCTGAGTTCAAAGCCAGCCTCAGACACTTAACATGTACTAGCTGTGTGACCTTGGGCAAGTCACTTAACCCCAATTGCCTCACCAAAAAAAAAAAACAAAAACAAAAAAACCCCAAAAAGCAATACCACTACTAGGTTTATGTTCCAAAGAGATTTTTTAAAAAGAATTTAAAAACCCTAAATAAAAAATATTTACAACAGCTCTTTTTGTAGTAGCAAATAATTAGAAATTATGGGGATGCTCAACAATTGGGGAATGACTGAACATGGGGGGAAAGCATGGAATTGATTCAGAGGGAAGACTATATATACACAATTTGTTTGGCATCTTGCCCAACAAGGAAATAGAAAGGAAAAGGGATGAGAAAAAAGGGGGAGGGGTGACAAAAGGGTGCTTGGATTAAGGGAGGGAATGGTTAGAAGCAAAACACTTTTGAGGAAAGACACAAAAAGAGAGAGCAAATAGGATAAAGAGAGGAAAATAAATGAAGGAAAATACACAGTAATTATAACTATGAATGTGAGTGGGATAAGCTCTCCAATAAAATGGAAACAATAAAAGAATGGATTACAAACAAGAATCCAATGATATGTTGTTTACAAGAGACATACTTGGAATAAAAAGACACACATGATTCTTACAAAGAAGAAGTTGGAGGAGAAGGAGGAATAAGAGGGGCAAGGAGGGAGAAGAAAGAGAGGGAGGAGGGAAAAGAGGGAGGAGCGGTAGAAGGGAGAAAAGGGACAAGAAAGATGATGAGAAGGAAGACAAAGATGAAGCAGGAAGGAAGGAGGAAGAGGAGAAAGAAGAGAATGAAGAAGAAGAAGAAGAGGAAGAGGAAAAATAAGGAAGAAAGAAGCAGCTCCATCAGGAATAATAATCAAATATATAGGGAACTGAGCAAAATTTATAAAAATAAGAGCCATTCCCAATTGATCAAAGGATACAAACAAGAAGTTTTCAGAAGAAGAAACCAGGGCTATTTTTTGTCATTTGAAAAAAGATCCTATATGGATTATTGTGTTCAATTCTGGCCACCACATTTTAGGATAGACATAAGGGAGCTAGGAGATTGCTCACAGGAAGGAAACCAGTATGATAGACTTGTTATGGGAGGATTATGGACCCCGGTTACCCCAACAGTTGTCTGGGGAGGTCAAAGAATTTTTTCCTTGAAACCTCAGGAGTTTTCCCTTGAAATCAAGTAGGCCTCTCCTTGAGCTCAATCAAGGACATACATACCCAAAAGAGATAAGCAGCACCAGATCGAACTGAGCATGCTCAGGGACCACCACCTCGCATGCCAGTCCTCCTGACTACCTGGATGAGGTAATCCTGTTGGGAGAGACTACACCAGGAGAAGACCACCTGGAACCGCCCACCAGCAGACTGCTCAGACCCATCAGCACAGAGTTAACGCCCATCACTAGTTTGCTCACAACCAATCTCTCATACCCCAGCCCAACTCCAGAGAACACCCAGCCCCTCAAGCAATAAGGGACATTCTTACCCACGCCATCTGAACCTTATAAAAGGGCACTCCCTGAGCTAGTCAGGGAGGAAAGCATTTTGTTTCTCCAAAAGCTTCCTCCCGGCCAGTTTCTCTTGTACCCTAATAAATCTGTTCTTTTATTCCTAATTAGGACTTGTTTGAGAGTGTAATTCTTTACAGAGGAATCCTAAAGACCCACGTGCTTCCTCCCCATAACAGACTCTCGAAGAATGCAAATGGTTCCCATCTTAAAAGCATTTTACTGGAAAGTCCTGCTTGTTCCAATTTCTGAAATGATTCCAGGCATGACCCAGTTTCCTCAGTACATCCAAATATGATTCCTATGCAAGGTCATTTTAGCAGCTTATCACTTATATTAAGTGGGATGAGGTGGGGTGATTTGATTGATTCATTCAATCAACATCCTTCCTTAGAGTTAATTTTCTTCTCTCTGGCAATAAAAACCACCCCAGGGTCTATTTGGAGGTCACTGGAAGTAAGTTGCTAATAGTAGAGAAGAAATGGGAATAACAATTAACACCTACAAGAAGTCAGGCATATTACAAAATCATTGGAGGCACAAATTAAAAGGAATTCCTCTGCAATGGTGATTTTTTAAAAAAATTAGTGGCCTTTCTTCATTAAACATAATAACAAAAGCTATAATACATAAATCTGTATGAAATTTATTTTGTCTGATTATGTCATGTCTTACTGTCTCACATCTATTAAATATATCAACAAGAATTTGCAACACAGGAAACATAATGCAGATGTTTTCATTGGGAGGTAATACTCTATCACATATGTGTCTGGAACACAAATCTGCCATTTATGGAAGAACTAAGTTAATTTTAAGCACACCAGATCATGGTTACATTAACCAATGTACAGTAAATAGCAAATTAGAGTCAGTGCAATTTTATTAAGTGCCCTATCTGATCTAGCCTTCACTTTATTCTCCTATATACCAACAAGAAAGAGTTGTGGTCTACAGGAAAGAACACTAGACTTTTGGTGAGGAGAGCTCAGCTTGACCCTAGCATTTACTAAATCTATGACCATGGAGAAGTCTCTTGATTTCATTAACCTGACTTTACACAACTGTAAAGTAGAAATAATAATGATTGTTGTGCCTGCCACATAAGGTTGTATGTGATACTTTCACAGAGGAAATAATATAGCCAAAGCATTTTGGAAACTTTAACAAATTTCAGGTATTTCTTTAATCCTTCCCCAGTTTGTTTGTTTTGATTAAGTCTTCTAATTGCCCTAGGCTTTATCATTTTTCAATTCAATTCAACAACTCCAAAAAAATCTTTGGGTTTCTTGGAACCTCTGATTTCCTCCAAGGAAGCATAAGCTACTTCCTACAAAAGGCCTTTTTTGCTTTCTTGCCCTGTTTTTCTGGCCTATCCATTGCAGGTATAAATGTTCTTCCTTAAAAAAAATAAGGGGGGGGGGCAGGGGAGCTAGGTGGCTCAGTGGATAAATCACCAGCCCTGATTCAGGAAGACCTGAGTTCAAATATGGCCTCAGCCCCTTAACACTTACTAGCTTTGTGACCCTGGGCAAGTCACTTAACCCTCATTGCCCCCCCCCCCAAAATAAATAAATAAATAAATAAATAACACAAAAGCAAACAAACAGGAGCAGCTAGGTGACACAGTCCATAGAGCACCGGCCCTGGATCCAGGAGGACCTGAGTTCAAATTTGACATCAGACACTTAACACTTACTAGCTGTGTGACCCTGGGAAAGTCACTTAACCCCAATTGCCTCACCAAAACAAACAAACAAAAAAACCCCAAAAAGCAAACAAACAAAAACCCTTTCATATTCACTTGTGTTTACCTAGTGGAGTTTATACTCTTTCTCTCTAACAGCCAGTCAGCTCATTAAGTCAGGAACTGTTTATATTTTTGATTTTGCACATAAAAGGCACTTAATAGATGTTTGTTGAATTGAATTGAATTGAATTGTGGATTGTAGCATAACATTATCCTAATTTCAAGAATCAAATTGAAACAAAACTATAATAAGAACTACATATTGACTGTATTGACTCTTGTGGACAAATTTGGTCAAGTACTTGATAATCTAGTTTCCTACCTCCAGGTATTCATTTTGGATTTTTTTTTCCTAAGCATTTTCTGATTGCTTCAGGACAGGGGCTCTCCATCTAAGGTCCATGGTTTTTTAAAAAGAAAATAACTGTATTTCAATATAATTGGCTTCCTTTATAATACTACATATTTTATTTTATGCATTTAAAAGTACTATTCAAAGAAAGGTTCCATAGAATCTATTCACCAGACTGCCAAAAGAGACTTGTCCAAAAATAAAATTTTGTAGTCAACCCCTGATTTACAGTATTCACCCCCCCCCTTCTCTTTTTTTGGTTTTGGTTTCATCTCCTTTGAAAGAATAGTCACTATTGCATCAGAGAGAAGGCAAGGTGTCAGTCAATCTGTCAACAAATGTGCCAGGCACTGGGTTCTAGGAATACAAAGATAGACAAAATAGGTCATATTCTTAAGGCCTTCACGTTCAAATTGGGGAAACAAGAAAATAACTACACACAAGTGATATACAGAGAAGATGGGAGGTAATTTCAGCAAGAAAGACACCAACAACTATGTGGGTTGGGGGTGGGGAGGGCAGGCAGGAAGAAGCTAGAAAAATCTTCTGCAGAAGGTAGGATTTGAGTTGAAGGAAATCAGGTGGAGATAAGTAAGTAGAGCATTCTAAATTTTTTTGGGGGGGGGACCAATGAAAAAGCAAAGGAACTATATTGGAAAGGTACAATCCAAATCAAAAGTAAAAGAAAATCACAGA
Organism: Dromiciops gliroides; assembly: GCF_019393635.1. Classification (NCBI taxonomy): domain Eukaryota; kingdom Metazoa; phylum Chordata; class Mammalia; order Microbiotheria; family Microbiotheriidae; genus Dromiciops; species Dromiciops gliroides. The sequence continues at coordinate 569,918,813 of NC_057861.1, read as the reverse complement.
CAAGAACCCAATATCTAACTCTCAAGCCTCAAAAGAATACAGATTAATTTGGCAGAAATATTTTATCAAGCACAATGAAGTCCAGGACAGTGTTGAAAGTTATGTTGACTTAGTCACTCATTGTTCCCAGCCCTGCTTATCAACCACTGTTGGGGGAGGCTCTGGTGGGAAAGGAGACACCAAGTCTGCAGCTTTTCATATTACCTGTTTTGTCAAATTCTTGCTAACTTGGGGAGGAACTGAGATGCAAGGGCTCAAGCTCTTCAGCTGAGGTGAATGTATTTGAATTTTCTTAAAGTTACCTATAAAAGCTGTTCCCACCTTGAAGCCATTGCAGATGGCTTCATCTCAGTGATTAGGCCTTCAATGTATTGCTAACTTGATGTGCTACTAATAAAATCCTTTTAAAACTCTTTGTCCTGAGTTTTGTCTTGTTAATGAAAGCCCAAATGAAGAATATTCATTTCAACAACAGAATCAATACCAACCTAACAGGTTAGCCTGAGTGTAAAAAAAAAGCAACAAAAACCCTTTTTTTGTATGTAGCAAGGGAAACAATGTGCAATAAGTATTCAAACTATGAAATAAAAAAGCTGAGTTATGGAAGGTCCTACTTTTGCAGAAATTACAAAAGAAAAATTTAAAAATACTAAAGACAAGGAAATAGATGACAATCAAATAAGATGCACATGTATGAATGAATTGGGATCTGTGCCCTTGGAGTTAATATACATACAATGTTGGGGCAGAGAGGTGACACAGTGGATAGAGTATCTGTCCTGCAGTCAGGAATTTAATGTCCTGCTGCATTTAAATTTGGCTTCGGACACTTACTAGCTGTGTCAACCTGAGCAAATCACTTAACCCTGTTTGTCTCGGTTTCCTTATTTGCAAAATGAGCTGGAGAAGGAATTGGCAAACCACTCCAGTGTATTTGCCAGAAAAGTGGTCACAAAAAGTCAGACACAACCAGAAAATGAACATTAAGATCTTATATCCACTGGCTTATTAAAGAGCATAAGAATCATGAACCCAAAAGTAACTTTAAAGTAGGCTAGGGACACAAAGAGGGACACTTTTAATAATTTTGTACCCAAGGGTCTTTTCAAATATCTATCTATATCTACATCTATATCTATATATATACACACACACACACATTTTTGTGAGTTGATAGATTGATTAGATAGATAGATAGATAGAGGTTTGTATTCTTCTTACCCCATCTTAAGAAAATCCAATTTTTCAAAAAGCAAAAATAAGAGAGTAATTATTCAATTTTTTAAAAGAATTGACCACAAGGCTTCTTTACTGAAAGCCCCACCTCCACCCAGCATATATAAAATATTTTAATGAATTTACACATAACTTTTCAGGGTAGAACAAACTGAGAAAAAGAAGGGTGAATTTTTTCTTTTGAATCTCATCATTTTAGAGTGTATAAATATATAATTACATGCATTATATAATTAAAGTTTTGCATTTCATATATACTATATATACTGAATGATCTCATTGCCATAACCAATTCTCTATCCCAGGAAAAAAAATAAGGGAGAATACTTAAAAAAAATAGACAATAGGAAACTTTGGAGGGTTTTTCATTCATAAACCAAAGATGCAGGTATTTGTTGCTAGATTGGATAACTGAAGGTAAATTAATATTCTCTACTTTAGTCAACTCATAAAGTAGTCATCCAGATTACAAATTTACCCTTTCTACACTATATTTACTTTTACTTTAATCAGTTCCTAGACCTAATGTTTGAAAAGGAGCAAACAATAGAGAAAGGCTAAAGTTTGTTGTCAGGATGTTTGCCTGTAAATGTTGTCTTACAAAATTTAGCCAAAGTCTAAGTGGTAATTAAGGAGCTCTTCTTTAAAATTTGTTATGTAAATGAATTTTGTTATAAGCCAATCCACAAGAGATCAGGATTTGAAAATAGAAATGAATGATATATCATAAATACCCATTTAATTTTATTTTAATTATTTAATAAGCATTTGTTTAGCATTGGCATACTTTGAGAAAGAGGATAAGAAGTGACTTTCATTCTCATACCAATATATCACATAGAAATGGAGACCAAAATGCATGGACATTAAGCTATCAGGAATCTAATTCTTTAGTTTATATGAACTTTACATTTTATTGGCAGTGCCATAATAACTGAGTGATGTAAAATAAAAAAGTCACAGAAATTTAAGGAGATGAGGAAACTGTCATGATAATATGGAATTTTTCTCATCCAGTTGGGAGCACTCTTTCTGATCTGCATGGCAATATGATTCTTTTTCCAAAGATGAGGTACTATATACCCCCACCCAAAATAAGCACACATAAATGTTATAGCAATGCTGGTTTTAATTATGATTCAGACTTAAGAAAGAAAGCAAGATTGAATTCCAACTTATTTATATAGACCAAGGGTTCTGAAATTTTTGGTCTCATGATCCCTTTATAATTTAAGAAATTATTGCAAACACACACCCACACACAGCTTTTGTTTATGTGCATCACCTCTATGTTTAAGATATTAGAAATGAAAACATCTTAGTATTATTATGAAAAGAACTCCCTTTGAAAGGAGTTTGAGAACCTTCAGACTGACCTTTTGAAAATCAGTGATATAGAGGGCAGTTAGGTGGCGCAGTGGATAAAGCACCGGCCCTGGATTCAGGAGGACCTGAGTTCAAATCCGACCTCAGACACTGGACACTTACTAACTGTGTGACCCCGAGCAAGTCACTTAACCCTCATTGCCCCACAAAGAAAAAAAGAAAGAAAATCAGTGATATATTTTTTAAACTTTTTTTTTTTTTTGCGGGGCAATAGGAGTTAAGTGACTTGCCCAGGGTCATACAGCTAGTATGTGTTAAGCGTCTGAGGCTGGATTTGAATTCAGGTACTCCTGAATCCAGGGCCGGTGCATTATCCACTGCGCCACCTAGCTGCCCCAATCAGTGATATATTTTAAGAGAAATACATTCAGAAACAGAGCAGGACACGACATTGTTGAGTAGTAGTAAATGTATTTATTCGGAGAGGGTGTAGATGATCTTAAACTTGAGGATGTGAGAAGTAGAAAGGTAGGGGGAGCTGGAAAATGGAGAACAGTCATAGAAGACCTTGCACATACATCTATTAGAATGGGAGCTTTGAGGAGCAGATAGGTAGTGTAGTGGATAAAGCACTGGCCTTGGATTCAAGAGTACCTGGGTTCGAGGCAGCTAGGTGGCGCAGTGGATAGAGCACCGGCCCTGGAGTCAGGAGTATCCGAGTTCAAATCCGACCTCAGACACTTAACACTTACTAGCTGTGTGACCCTGAGCAAGTCACTTAACCCCAACTGCCTCACTAAAAAAAAAAAAAAAAAAAAGAGTACCTGGGTTCAAATCCAACCTCAGACACTTGACACTTACTAGCTGTGTGATCCTGAGCAAGTCAATTAACCTTCATTGCCCCGCAAAAAAAAAAAAAAAAAAAAGTGAGCTTCTTTAGGGTATTTTTGCCTCTTTTTGAATCCACAGTACATATAGTCAGTATACTATGCAATTTATTAAGCATTTCCTTTTCACTTCAATGAACCTTTTGTTTTTTTCTAAACTATATGTTTAATGTTGTCTTTATAAAACAAAATTATTTCAACTTGTGTCACAGTGTGCTCAGTCACTCAGATTTTGACTTTTTTCTAAGATGTTCAAGAATATTTATTTACATAGGACATAATTGACAAATTCTCTATTCAGATATGTCACAAAACTTCACTATGATTGCTGATCTCTATAATATTTATATCTTTCTTTTATCTAGCTATCAGAGAAACATTATAGTTCTATTGCCATAGTGCTATCCGTGTCTGATATTTCATTTTAAACTAGCACAAAACATCTCAGTATAAAAGACAAAGTAGGTGGCTCAGTGGATAGAGAATGCTTGGTCTGGAGTCAAGAAGACCAAAGTTCAAATCTGGCCTAAGATATTGTTAACATAGGAAGAAATTTTTGCTCGAATTGTCAATCAATAATTCAAGAGACACTTATTAAGTGATTACTATATAAGCCAGACCCTATGTTAGATGCTGGAGATACAAAGACAAAAGAAGAAACAATACTATTAGGGAACAGATTATATATGAAAATAACAGCCAAGAATTTGATATCCAAATGAATCTTAACCATTTTTAATATACAGGTTTTTCTTTTAAAATTCCTTTTTCCACTTCACAGGAAGGAAAGAGGCATTTAAGTACTCTGGAAATGGTTGAGCAGTGTGTAAGAGCCACCTCTAATGAAAGAGGGAGGCATCTAGACCACAAGAAACTTACTCTCTTGTGCCTGCGACCTACAGGAATGAGCCATACTTACTCTTCTCTCCCACTTGGCAAAATATACAGGGTATGTAACTAGTGGGTAAGTTATTCAGACATGTGGTCAATACTTTAGTAATATGGGATCTTAATTAATAATAAATGCTTGCTGCCCAAACTGGTGCAATAGCCTTTAATTTATAAGTAGCAATATTTTAGAAAACCCCAGCCAAGTTTCCCAATAATTTAGGGAAAAAAGGCTAGCCCCCAATATTTAAAACAACACAGTCCAAAAGCAGGGAAAATAATATCCTGGGTGACTTAGTAATTCATATTGCCAGACTTAATAAGTATTATTTTTTAAAAGCCACCATTAAAAAAATTACAGCTTTATGAGGTAATATCTATTACAAAGCAAAAATAAAGTAGAAAAATTTATAGAAACTTCATAAGGCCTTCCAAATTAAATGAACATATACTTTAATATTTCATGACTTTGATGCAAATGTGGGCAAGAAAGGACCATTAAAGTATACTAAAAATTATGATTCAACAATAGGAAATACCCATATATCATGAATATTTTCTTCAAAAGAGCCTACAAACCATCTCAACTAGCAAAACCTGATTTTCTTATTAAGCCAAGAGATAGGGAAGCAGAAGAAAGGCAGAATAAAGAATATGTAAAGAATATGTAAATATGTAATATCTTACAGAGGACAATGAAAGAAGATATGACCAGTATCACCTCAAAACAATTAAGTAATGGCAGAGAAAACACAACATTTACGGAAAACATGGCAATCCAGACATCAAATAAAACCACTGTCCCAAGCACTTTTTGTTTTTGTTTTTGTTTTTTTTTTTAGTGAGGCAATTGGGGTTAAGTGACTTGCCCAGGGTCACACAGCTAGTAAGTGTTAAGTGTCTGAGGCTGTATTTGAACTCAGGTACTCCTGACTCCAGGGCTGGTGCTCTATCCACTGCGCCACCTAGCTGCCCCTGTCCCAAGCACTTTTAATCCTGAAATACAACAAACAGAAGAAAAATGGAAAATGTGTCAAGATTGCTATGACAATTTTAACAACAAACTAGTGTAATCACACCAAAACAAAAAAGGGTGATTACAATATGACAGCCTTCTTTGTTACAGAAGGAAGTGGAAATAGCATTAAAGGAAACAGAGAAGGAAAGAGTAGAAGCACTAGAGGAAGAATACACACAGGTGACAGAATGTGGACAGTGAGGATCATTTTTCAAAATACATGAAAAGGGAGAGAATAAGAAAAGATTACAGAAAAGTTTTAGACCTTTTGTTAACTTTTTTTTTAAAAAAAGGAAGCAAGAAAATACCAATAACTAATGACCAAATGACTATATTACCATTTGTATAAAATTTAATGAGAATAATCTACATCTGTGGGAACAGTATATTTAATGAAAGTATGAGAAAGGTACAAGTAGGCTTTTGCAAATGTTTTTCTGCAACAGTCATGTTTATAATCACACAAAGGACTGAAAGGTACAGAGAATATGAGCCAACTGTATTTACTTTTTGTGTAATATAAAAAAAATGTTTGATTTAACAGAACAAAATACATTTAGAGTCACTCCCTCCAACAAAATGTCTCTAATATACAGGTTCAAATCATGTACTATTTTTTGAAAGATTAAAAAGTAATTTTTTTCAATTATTGTCCAATGATTATTATCAAACAAGACATACAAGGATATATAGACCAGTCAAAGGCATTTGCTAGCAGTGTGAAGATGGACAGTAGAGTACACATAAAAGATGGATTTCCCTATCAATTACTAGAGTCTTATTTTCATAAGACATGGTGATATTCATGCCCAGCCTTAGAATACTGCAGAGCCTCCAAAATAATATCTATAATATTCAAAGGAGTTAATCTAATAAAAACTTGGAAACACAACAAATAGCATATGTTTCCAGGCTATAGCTCCAAAAAGCAGGCCTTTATTCATGATATCAGACAAAGCAAAACTTAAAATCCATAAAATCTATAGAGATAAATAAGGAAATTATATTTTGTTTAAATTGTGTTCTCAGATTTTGGGGGGAGGGGAGATATGAACTTGGGTATGAAAAAATAGGTCTCTTTTCTCCCCAACATAATAGGTGTCCATTGTATTTCATTGTATGTAATTAAGAACCTTATTCCAAGAAGAGCCTCATAGGTTTCACCAGTCTGACAAAGGGATCCAAGACATAAAAATGGTTAAGAAACTCTGGCCTAAAGGAACCACAGTTAACCATTATCAATACTAAATGTATCTGTACTAATTGGAATGTTAATTAAATCCACAAGAGAAAAGATAAATGAATATATATATATATATATACATATACATATATACATATATACATATATACATACATACATACATATATAACAGAATAATGATAGATGATGTTAATGTTTTTCTCTCAGAGATGGACAAATATAACAGAAAAATGAAAAAGAAAAATATAGAACTGAACAAACTGTTAAAGAATTTAAAAATGAAAGAAATTGTTTTCTAAATAGAAACTGTATAAAAATATCTATAATTCTCAGCACAATATGGTACTTTTACAAAAACTATACCATGTTCTAGGGCAGACATAATTTAGAAATAAATATAAAAAACCCAAAAATATTAAATGTATCCTTCAGAGGACATAACAATAAAAATGATAATAGAGATCACAACAAAAGATTAAATAATGACATCTTGAATCGTAAATGAGTCTAGGAGAAAATCATAGATAAAATTAAAAAGTATATGTGAGAGAATGATAATGAGACATGACAAAATTCTGGGATACAACTAAAGTAGTAGTTAGTGGGAAAAAAAATGTAACTCTGACACATACACTAACAAAAAAAGAGTATGAATGGATATGTGCTTTTAAAAACTACAAAGTGAACAAATTAAAAGAATCCAAAATGGGGCAGCTAGGTGGCACAGTGGATAGAGCACTGGCCCTGGAGTCAGGAGTACCTGAGTTAAAATCTGGCCTCAGACACTTAACACTTACTAGCTGTGTGACCCTGGGCAAGTCACTTAACCCCAATTGCCTCACTAAAAAAAAAAAAAAAAAAGGAATCCAAAAGGAAGGGAAATTAATTGGAAAACAAAAAGACTATAGACCTGACAAGCAAAATTTAAAACTACCCCTTTGAAAAGACTAACAAGATTGATTAACTTGACTACAAATATGTAGGAAAATCAAAATAACCAAATAAAAAAGGAACAATGTGAAATCATAACAGGGAAGAAATAAAAGAAATCAGGGATTATATATTAAAATAGAAACTAACCAAAATAATAAAACCCCAAGTAGAGCTCTTAAAAAATCAAAATTCAAAAAAGTAATTAGAAGTACCTATAAAGGGGGCAGCTAGGTGGCACAGTGGATGGAGCACTGGCCTTGAATTCAGGAGGACCTGAGTTCAAATCCAGCCTCAGACACTTGACACTTACTAGCTGTGTGACCCTGGGCAAGTCACTTAACTCTCATTGCCCTGCAAAAAAAAAAAAAAAGAGAGAGAGAAGTACCTATAAAGGAATTTACTAAAAGGAAAAAAAAAACAAACTCTGGCCAGGATTGAATTACAGAAGAATTCTATCAAATATTTAAAGTACTTACACTTGTAATATGCAAATTATTCTCAAAAATCAACAAAGAACTATTTCTACAAACTCATTATATATTATGAACCCAGGAAGAATAAAGCAAATAAAAGAAAACTATGGACCAATATTATTAATGAATATTGATTCAAAATTTTAAAATACTACCTTATCAAAAATATTCAAAATATTATATACTAAGATCAATTTAGCACTTGAATTCAAAAGACAGTCACAGGCATAGCCAAGATGGTGGAGGAAAGGCAAGTGAGCTCCTGAATTCATGACACGATCACTCCAAAAAACATCCAAATAACACCATGGGAAAATGCCCGGAGCAGCAAAACTCACAGAAGAATGTGCTGAAATCATCTTCTAAACAAGAACAGCTTGGAAAGTCAGAAGGAGGGAGCTGCTGTGCTGATACAGGAGTCGAGCCCAACCCCACAGTCACCCTGACACAGATCCAGTCCCAGGAAGGCCTCACCAGAGAAGCAGACCCCCAGAGGCTCTGAATCAGCTGAAGCACCAGTGTTGTCTGGAACTAAGCTCACAGTCTGGTGAGTGGGTTGAGCCCTGGGCAGGGAGGAGACTACAGGGATCTATGCTGGTGCTAAGGCAGAACTTGGCTTTTCCATCCCTGCTGAGAACCAGGAGTTAGGCTTGAGTAGAAGTGGCCCAGGTGGGGGAGGGGCACAGGCTCATTGGAGCTGACAACCACAACACACAAAGCTGGTTGATTAGCAAGTTGGTCTGGGGTTACTAGGACCAGGAAACAGGCCAGGTGAGGGAAGAACCTGATTCTCCTTAAATCATACCACCTGGGACTTCTTAAGCTTGGGATACTGCAGCCTAGAAACAGTGCCCCACTTTAAGGAGCTAAAAGTCAAGTAAAAGAAAGGCAAGATGAGCAGACAGAGAAAGGTGAGGACCATAGAAAGTTTCTTCAGTAACAAGGAAGACCGAGGGGCACCCTCAGAGGAAGATGTCAACATCAGGGCCCCTATATCTAAAGCTTCCAAGAAAAACACGAATTGGTCTCAGGCCATAGAGGTACTCAAAAAGACTTTGAAGATAAAGTTAGAGAGGTAGAGGAAAAAATGGAAAGAGAAATGAGGGTGATGCAGGAAAGACATGAGAAAAGAGTCAACAGCTTGAAAAGTCAAATTGGCCAAATGGAAAAGGAAGTTCAAAAGCTCTCTGATGAAAATAATTGCCTAAGAATTAGGATTGAACAAATGGAAACCAGTGACTTTATGAGAAACCAAGACACAATAAAGAAAATCCAAATGAATAAAAAAAAGAGGGCAATGTGAAATATCTTCTGGGAAAAAATGCTGACCTGGAAAATAGGTCCAGGAGAGATAATTTGAAAATTATTGGTCTACATGAAAACCATGATCAAGGAAAGAGCTTAGACACCACCTTCCAAGATATTCTCAGGGAAAATTGCCCTGAAATTCTAGAAGAAGAAGCTAAAATAGAAATTGAAAGAATCCACCAATCACCTCCAGAAAGAGATCCCAAAAGGAAAACTCCTAGGAATATTATAGCCAAATTCCAGAGCTCTCAGGTCAAGGAGAAAATATTTCAAGCTGCCAAAAAGAAAGAATTCAAGTACTGTGGAGCCCCAGTCAGGATAGCACAAGATCTAGCAGCTTCTATATTAAAGGACCAGAGGACATGGAATATGATATTCCAAAGGGCAAAGGAAATGGGATTACAACCAAGAATCACCTACCAGCAAAACTCAGCATAATATTTCAGTGGAAAAAAATGGGACTTTAATGAAAAATAAGACTTTCAGATATTTGTGATGAAAAGACCTGAATTGAATGGCAAATTTGACTTTCAAATCCAAGACCCTAGAGAACCATAAAAAATTGAAGCTGGGAGACATACCTGGGGTCATACAGCAGGCGACTGTCTTGCGTCTAAGGCTGGGTTTTGGCTGGGATACCCTTGGGTCCAGGGATGATGCTTTGTCCACTGTGTCACTTAGCTAGGTAATGACATCTTTAGGGTTAAATTGAGGGGTGAAGGGAATTCACTGGGGGAGGGGGAAGGGCAGAGGTGAAATCCTACATGAAAGAAACAGGAAAAAGCTTATGGAGTGGGAGAAGAGATGGGAGAGGATCAGGGCAGTAAATGAATTTTACACTCATCAGAAAAGGCTGCCTTCAAGGAGGGACTGACAGACACACCCAACTGTGTGGAGTAATCTATTTAATCTGGGCAGTAAATTAGCCTAACACTCATCAGAATTGGCTCAAAGACCTTAATCTCATTAGAATTGGCTCAAGGAGGGAATAATGTACACACTCAATTGGGTGGAGTAATCTTTTTAAACCTGAAGGAAAATAGGAGGGGAAGGGGATAAAGAGAGAGGGGCAGGGGCAGCTAGGTGGCACAGTGGATAGAGCACTGGCTCTGGGTTCAGGAGGACCAGAGTTCAAATCTGGCCTCAGACACTTAACACTTACTAGCTGTGTGACCCTGGGCAAATCACTTAACCCCAATTGTTTCACCAAAACAAAAAGAAAAAGAAAAAAAGAGAGAGGGGCAAAAGAAGGAAGGGCAGAGTAGGGGAGGGAACAGACAGAAGCAAATCCCTTGTGAAGAGTGATAGGATGAAAGAAGATGGATAATAGAATAAATATCATGGGGAAGGGAATAGGATAGAAGGGAAACAGTTAACAATAGTAATCATGAAAAAGAGAAAAGGGGGAAAAATTGTACAAGAAATATTTATAGCAACTCTCGGTGGAGCTTAGGAATTGAGAATCAAGGGAATGGCCATCAATTGAGGAACGATGGAAAAAGCTGTGCTATATGATTGCAGTGGAATGGTCTTGTGCTACAGGAAATGACAAACAGTATGATCCCTGAAAAACCTGGAAAGATTAATGAACATCAATGTATAGTGAAGTGAGCAAAGCTGGGAGGACATTGTGCATAGTGATAGCAGTATTGTTCAATGAGCAATTGTGAATGACTTAACTACTCTCAGCAATGCAGTGATCCAAGACAATCCCAAGGAACTAATAAGGAAGCTTACTATGCACCCATATAGAAAGAACTGATTTAAAAAAACAAAAGCCAGTCATGGAGACTTTAGAAATGAGAATATAGAACTAGAAATCTTATAAAAACAAATGTCAAAAAGTATCTCTACATGTAACTAGAAAATAATAAAATACTTTTATGATTTAAAAAAAAAAGAAATGAGAATAATTCTCTCCTCTTTAAGCCTTCTTCTACACCAAGAACCCCAAGCCCTGTGTCAGTAAACATTTATTAAGCATCTACAATGTGGGAGCCCCAAGGATACAAAGAAAGGTAAAAGACAGTCCCTGCTTTCAGAAATCTTAGTCTAAGGTGGAGGAGGGGGGGGGGGAAGGGGAGACAACATGCAAACAATTGTATAAACAAACTACACACAGGATAAATTGGAGATGATCAACAGAAGGAAGACGTTACAATTTTAGTTTGGGGTTTGGGTTTTTTTGGCGAGGTAATTGGGGTTAAGTGACTTTTCCAGGGTCACACAGCTAGTAAGTGTCAATTGTTTGAGGCCGGATTTGAACTCAGGTACTCCTGACTCCAGGGCCAGTGCTCTATCCACTGTGCCACCTAGCTGCCCCTTGTTAAAATTTTAAAAGAGGTTAGGAAAAGCTTCCTGAAAAAGGTGTGATTTTAGATGGGATTTGAAGGAAGACAGAGAAGTCAGTAGGCAGAGATGAGGAGGGAGAGAGTTCCAGACTCAGGAGACAACCAGTGAAAATTCCTGGACTCAGAAGATGGAATGTACAACATGGCACATGGAGGAACATCAAGGAAGCCAGTGTCATGAGATCAAAGACCATATAGGAGGGAGCATAATAAGGTGTAAGAAAACTGGGGCCAAGTTATGAGAGTCTTATGAGGATTTTATATTTGATCCAGGAGGTGATAGGAAGTTATGGACTTTACTGCATAGGACAGTGAAATGATCAGGCCTGAGGTTTAGAAAAACCCCTGACTGCTGAGTGGCTGATGGACTCGTGTGGCAAAACATTTAAGGCCTACAGACCCCCCAAATTCACAATAGGTTATTACACTAGGCCAGGATTGAGATGATGAGGACCTACACTGGGATTGTGACTGTATCAGAAGAGAAAAGAGAGTATAATCAAGAGATGTTAAAAAGGTAAAAACAGTAGGCCTTGGAAAAAGATTAGATATGAATCAGGGGAAGGGGAGCAAGGTGGGAAAGGTGATACAGTAAGGAGTCATACCTAATTTATGAGCCTAGGGAACTGGGAGACCCTTCCCCATTCCTCATATTCACAAAACACCTTTATGCCAACCAATTCACACAGAATTGGAATTAGTCTAAGTATGGAATATGTGATACAAAATTTATATAGTGAATATGAGAAAAGATTTTCTCATCCGTAAAATGAGAAGGCTGGAATAGAAGGTATTGAGTTCTCTTCAACTTTAAACCTATGATCCTCCAAGATCCTCTAAGAGGTAAATGAAACATGTGCTAGAATGCAGGAGGGAAGTATAATATGCTAGGTGTCAGAATCAGGATCCAGTAACAAATGAAAAGATTAAAGAAATGAGGTTTATTTTTAACCTAAGAATTTAAATCAGCTCTTCACAATTGACACTTGTTTAACTCATGAAAGCCAATCAAGTCCCTCAAATGTAGAGAATTTTGGATTGAAAAAGGACCTTAGAAATAGTCTATCGCTATTATTATCTCTCTACTGTAAGAACTAGATGTTCACATTTCCTATGAATTAGAAGGTTTATAGTAGAGTAGAAAGAGAATTGGTTTTAAGACTCTGAAGGAGCGAGATTAAATCCCAATTCTGATATCAAGTGAACAAGTGATAACTTTTTTGTAACTCAGTTTCATCACAGGATCAAAGATTGAGAGTTAAAAGGAGCCTCATTAAGTTTCAATGTTTTTATTTTATACATGAGAAAATAGTGTCAAGGGGTTACGTTGACTTTTCAAAAGTCATACATAGGGTATTAGTGGTATGTTATGAATTTGTGTCATCTGGTTCCATAGCAATGCTCACATGCAAAAGGGAGACAAGAAAAATAGATCTCACAAAGTTGTTTCCTTAAGAGAAAAGCACTTACTATTATTATCCTGTAACTATGTATGTATATAACTATGTAAACCACAAAACACTATACATACAATATCAATGGCTGTTGTTATGATTATCATTTTATGTGTTTGTGCTTGGGTCTCTCTGATTCCTCTAATGACTTTCCCTTCTGGTGTTTCACCGGAGTGAGGAAATGATCCTGGGTTTTCAAAAACTGTGCCAACAGAACATAAACTCCATCAAGTCATTCCAGGCTAAAAAAGAAACACATGGTATGTCTGGTCATCTGAAGATCTGATGAGCTAAGTGTAAGAGAGGCGCATCATGCAGGTTAGCAACAGACTGATGAAATTTTTAGCCATAGCAAATCTACAAAATTACATGTGTACAAAACTTGATCTGAGTCTGAGACCAAAGTAGTCAAATAGATGTTCTCACTAATAAGAGGGTCTTCTTCCTCAACCCCCACCCACCCCAACAACAATAACCATAAATAAAAAATTAAAACCTCAAGAAAAACAAAAGGGACATGGTTGTTACAGAGCTTTGAACACATTAAATAACATTTAAAATAAAATAGAGAGCATTCTCAAAAAAAAAGTATGTAGAAACAAGTATTGTATTTATATTCAAAAAGACCTCACCAAAGATAAAAAGATTAAACTTCAGCTAATTATCAGTCAATTAACAAGCATTTATTTTTGTTGTTCAGTCTATCCAACTCTCTGTGTCCTCATTTGGTGTTTTCTTGGCAAAGATACTAGAGTGGTTTGCCATTCCTTCTATAGCTCATGTTACACGTGAAGAAAGTAAGGCAAACAGTGTTAAGTGACTTTCCCAGAGTCACACACCAAGTCAGTGTCTGAGGCCAGATTCAAACTCAGGAAGATGAATTTTCCAACTCCAGGCCTGGCATTCAATCCACTAGGCCACCTACCTTCCCAAATATTTTTATTTAGCCCTTACTATATTCTAGGCACTGTGCTAAGTACTGGGAATACAAAGATTTCACATTCAAATGGGGGAGACAACATTCAAATAACTATGTATGAACAATCTCTGGGTGAAGGAAAAATGAAAGACCTCCTGCATTAAGGTGGAATTAACTGTCTTAAAGGAAGCTGGGAAGTGAAGAACAATTCAGGTATGGGGGACAGAGTTAAGACAGTGAAGGAGGAAATAGTTGGGAAAGATATATGAGTGATGTGAGCTGAAAGAAGCAGGGGGAGCTCTCATCATATGGACTCAATTGTTTTTGGTGTAGTCACCAAGTAAAATCCTCAACTAAGATGGTATATAACTGAAACGGTACCAAAAGACATTAAAAATGAGAGTAGCCCAGGAATGTAAAAGTATTCCTTGCTGTTTGGGTAATGAATTATAAATCAAACAGTTCCTTGAAAGGGTCCCTGTCAAGACTTTGGCCTAAAATTAGAATTTCTGACTGTGTTTTTATTAGAAAAAGACCCATGCACAGTTTGGATTTTTTTGTAGTCTGGCTCCTTACAAGAAAGAGCCAGACAGATTAGGGGGGTTAGATAGTTACTATCGTCATGAAAAGCCCCTTTATGGGTGGTAATAAACAAATAAAAATCACAGAATTTAAGAGCTGAAAGGAACTTCAGAGGTCATTCAACTGAAACCATACTTAACTGTGTATTCTCCCTGCAACATCCTCAGGGAGTCACTGTCTAACCTATGATTGAAGACCTCCTTAGACAGCCCATTCTAATTCTGGATATTTCTATCTGGAAGGAAGCATTTTCCTAACTTAGTAGGTGGAGGAAAAGGCCCTTCATGGTACTGAAAAAGACCCCTTGATACTATAAAAGGGTTCAAATGGCCCTTCCCCAGAATGCCATAGACTTAAGGCATATAGATAAAGAAGAAGACAGAGGTCTGTGGGGAAGAAAAGCCCTAAGTCAGACAAGTTGATGTTCTGGGGTATGGTGGCAATGTGAAAATCAAGATGGAAGTAATTGAAAGGGCCCACAGATCCAGTGATGTTATTCATGCAAAAGTACACCAGAGGGGGCAGCTAGGTGGCTCAGTGAATAAAGCACCGGCCCTGGATTCAGGAGTACTTGAGTTCAAATCCGGCCTCAGATGCTTGACACTTACTAGCTGTGTGACCCTGGGCAAGTCACTTAACCCTCATTGCCCAGCCAAAAAACAAAAAAACAACCAAAAGTACACCAGAGTTATAGGATTACCGGTTGAAAGTTGACATTTCTAGATTTGGGGACCAAAAGACAAAGATGTCACTGGCATGGGAGAGAAATAACCACACTGTTGCTGCCAGCAGGAACCCAGCCTAGGAAAGGTAGCATTCCAGGAAAATATGAAGCTGGCTTTGGGTAAGAGGAAAAGCAGAATGTTCAGAGGTAGCAGCAACAACAATGGCAGAACTTGAGTCAAGGACTTCCAGAACTTCAGGCTAGAAGATGGCAGTAGGAAAAGAGGTAGTGAGGAGTGCCCAGAAACAGTGGCAGGGGCTTGATGGAGTGAATGCTTTGAGTTGTGTCAAGGACCACTGGGGAGGAAAATTGTCAGGGGGCAATTTGTTCTTGACTGTTTATAGGTTTAGGTTCCAGACAACAAAAAAACAAAAGAGGTATATTAAAGTGTGAGGTGATTTTTAAAGGTTAGAGAGGAATGTTGTTATCAACTGGGAATTGAGAGGAAACTTCTTTTACTGACATTTGAGGCAGGTCCTAAAGGATGGAATTAAACAATCAAGGATGAAAAGGGAAGTTAATCATACTAGTTTGAAGCATTAGATAGGCATCAGGAGTGAGAGACTTTTCCTGAGAACAGTAACATTAGAAGAGAAAGAAAATAGGAAATAAATACAAAGATAGGTGGTGATGGCGAATAGTATTTGCTATAAAGGAAATTATGTGGTACTTTAAATAGACAAGTGAAGCCAGAGTTAGGAAGACTGTATGGAGTTCAAATCCAGCCTCAGATGCTTATTAGCTGTGTGAACCCAGGCAGGTCACTTAACCTCTATCTGTCCTAGTGTTCTCAACTATAAAATGGGGATAATAATAGCAACTACCTCCCAAGGATTTCATAAACAGCAAAGGAGATATATGTAAAGAACTTAACACAGAATCTAGTATATAGTAGACATTTAATTAATCATTGTTCCCTTAAAATTCTCTTCACCTTATTTGGCTTTCTTGTGTCCTTGGCCAGGAATGGACTGAAACTAGGAGACTGTTAAGAGTATATTTGGGGGGCAGCTAAGTAGCACAGTGGATAGAGCACCAGCCCTGGATTCAGAAGGACCTGAGTTCAAATCTGGCCTCAGACACTTGACACTTAACTAGCTGTGTGACCTTGGGCAAGTCACTTAACCCCAATTGCCTCACCAAAAAAAGTTTTAGAAAAAAGAGTATATTTGGGGGGCAGCTAGGTGGCGCAGTGGATAAAGCACCAGCCCTGGATTCAGGAGTACCTGAGTTCAAACCCGGCCTCAGACACTTAACACTTACTAGCTGTGTGACCCTGGGCAAGTCACTTAACCCCCATTGCCCTGCAAAAGAAAAAAAAAAAGAGTATATTTGGCTAAAGTTTTGTTCATCTCAGCATGAGATCTTTAAAGTGAAAACAAAAAAGAGGGGGGAAAATTGTTAAGCTATGTCTCCTAAATCAGATAACATGTACAGCGATAAGCTATACCCAAACAGAATACTCTTGTAAACAGGTGAAAGAATTAACAATAGAGTATAAAATAATAATGGAATATCAGATTTTAAATGACATGAGAGGGCAGCTAGGTGGTGCAGTGGATAAAGCACTGGCCCTGGATTCAGGAGGACCTGGGTACAGATTCAGCCTCAGACATTTAACACTAGTTGTGTGACCATGGGCAAATCACTTAAATCTCACTGCCCTGCCAAAAAAGAAGAAGAAGGAGAAGAAGGAGAAGAAGGAGAAGAAGGAAATGACATGAGAAAATATCTAATCCAACCTATAACTATTGAGTGGAAATCCTATCTATAATATCAGAAAGAAGTAATCCAGCATCTGCTTGAAAATCTGTAGAGATAAAGAAATCATTAATCACTAAAAAAGTTTAATTGACTTGTTGATAATTCTAATTAAGAAATTTTTCTTTCTCTTTAGCCAAAATCTGCCTCTGTGCAACTTTAATCCAATGAGGTTTTTTATTTAGAATTTTTTCCCAAATTAAATGTAAAAACAATTTTCAGTCGATTTTTAAAACTTTGTGTTCCAAATTCTCTTCCTCCCTCACTCCCCATTCCCCTCAAGAACTCAAACAATTCAATATACGTTATACATGTGTAGTCATGCAAAACATTTCCACATTAGTCAGGTTGTAAAAGAAAACAGACAAAAAAAACTCAAGAAAAAGGAACTAAAAACAAATTATGCTAAAAAAAACTTATGCTTCAATCTGTATTCAGACACCATCAGTTCTTTCTCTGCAGATAGATTACATTTTTCATAAGTCCTTCAGAGTTGTCTTGGATCATTTCATTGCTGAAAATAGCTGTCATTCACAGCTGATCATCTTACAATATTTCTGTTACTTTGTATACAGTACATTAAGTCTTTCCAGGTCTTTCTGATAGCATCCTGCTCATCATTTCTTATAGCACAATAGTGTTCCATCATAACCCCATCCCACAATTTGTTCAAGCCATTCACCAATTGATGGGCATCTCCTCAATTTCGAATTCAACTTTTTGTTTATCTCTTTTTGGATAGTGACCTGGTAGTGGTATTACTAGGTCAAAGAGTATGCATGGTTTTATAGCCCTTTGGCCATAGTTCCAAATTGCTCTACAGAATGTTTGAATCAGTTTACAATTTCACCAAGAGTGCATTAATGTATCATTGTAACCATATCTCTTACTACATTTGTCATTTTCCTCAGCTGTCCTATTATCCAGTCAAATAGGTATGAGGTAGTACTGAAGAATTGTTTTGACCTGCATTTCTCCAATCAATAGTGAGTTAGAGTATTTTTTTCCATATGGCTATAGTCAGCTTTGATTATTTCATCCAAAAACTTCATATCTTTTGATCATCTATCAATTGGAAAATGGCTTTTAACAAATTTGACTCCATTCTCTATGTGTTTGAGAAATGAAGCCTGTCAGAAAAACTTACTTCAATTTTTTACACAGTTACTATAGATAACTGTATTTCTCTCCATCCTATCCCTGTGACATTTACTCTATTTTCTGTCTTCTTGCACCCTGTTCCTCCTCACAAGTGTTTTGCTTTTGACTACCCCTTCCCCAATCTGCCCTCCCTTCTATCACTCCCCCCACTCTTATCCCTTCCCCTCCTACTTTCCTGCAGGGTAAGATAGATTACTATACCTAATTGAGCATGTATGTTATTCCATCTTCCAGCCAATTATAATGAGAGTAAGATTCTCTCACTCCCCAACACCTTCCCCATCTACCCCTCCACTGTATAAGCTTTTCCTTATTTCTTTTATGTGAGATACTTTACCCAATTCCACATCTTCCTTTCCCTTTCTCTCAGTGAATTCCTCTCACCCATAATTTAATTTTTTTTTAAAGATATCATCTCTTCACATTCAACTCACATCTATGCCCTTTGTCTAAATATACTCCATCCTGCTGTCCTAATAATGAGAAAGGTTCTATGAGTTATAAGTATCATCTTCCCATATAGGAATGTAAACAGTTTAACCTTTTAATATCCCTTATGATTTCTTTTTTCCTGTTTACCTTTTTATGCTTCTCTAAGGTCTTGTAATTGAAAGTTAAATTTTCTATTAAGCTCAGGTCTTTTCACCAAGAATGCCTGAAAATCCTCTCTTTCATTGAATTCCCATATTACTCCAGAAGGATTATATTCAGTTTTGCTAGGCAAGTGATTTTTGGTTGTAATCCCAGTTCCTTTGCCCTCCGGAATATTATATTCCAAGCCCTCTGATCCATTAATGTAGAAACTGCTAGATCTTGTGTTATCCTGACTGTGGCTCCACAATACTTGAATTGTTTCTTTCTGGCTGCTTGCATTATTTTCTCCTTGATCTGAGAGTGCTGGAATTTAGTTATAATATTCCTGGAAGTTTTCATTTTGGGATCTGTTTCAGAAGGTGATTGGTAGATTTTCTTTATCATGGCTTTCAGGTAGTCCAATACTTTTCAAATGATCTCTCCTGGATCTATTTTCCAGGTAAGTTGTTTTTCCAAGGAGATATTTCACATTGCCTTCTATTATTTCATTCTTTTGGTTTTGTTTTATTGTGTCTTGATTTCTCATAAAGTCATTAGCTTCCATTTGTTCAAACTTAATTTTTAAGAAATTATTTTCCTCAGAAAGCTTTTGTACCTCCTTTTCCATTTGGACAATTTGGCTTTTCAAGGCATTCTTTTCCTCATTGGCTTTTTGTACCTCTTTTATTATTTGGCCCAGTCTCTTTTTCAAGTTGTTATTTTCTTCAGTATTTTTTTGTGTCTCCTTTACTGTTGACTTTATTTACATAATTTTCTTGCATCACTCTTATTTCTCTTTCCATTTTTTCCTCTACCTCTTATTTTATTTTCAAAGTCCTTTTTGAGCCCTTCTTTGGCCTGAGACCAATTCATATTGGAAGCTTTGGATATAAAAACTTTGACTTTGTTATCTTCTTCTGAGGGTGTATTTTGATCTTTGTCAACAAAGAAGCTTTCTAGGGTTAGCACTTTTTTCTTTGCTCATTTTTCCAGCCTATTTCTTAACTTTTAACTCTTTTTAAAAGTGGGGCACTGCTTCTAGGCACTGTCCCTAGCTTCAGGGGGGTTGAGCAGCTGTTCTCCAAGATATTTCTAGGAATTTGTAAGTCCTTAGTTCTTCCAATGTGGTATGATTTAAGGAGAGGTATTTTCACCACTCTTCTGCACTGTGCTATAGTCTGCAAGCAACTACAACCCTGCTTTTCTGCTCTGGAACTATGAACAGAATCCTGCTCCACTGTGGCTGCAAGTTCTTGTGTGCATATACTCCTCCCCTGCCTAGGAACACAACCCAAGACTGGGATCTGGATTCAAGTATGGGCAAAACAACAGAGTACTGACTCAGTGCTAGCAAAGAGACCCCTATAATCTCCTTCTGGTTAAGTGTTTGAGCCCCTTACTGTCTGTGTTCTGAGTTCCAGAAGTAGTTGCTACTGCAGCTGATTCAGAGGCTCTGGAGGCCTGCTCCTGGTTTGTTGGGGCTGCGTCTGTGCCAGGTTTGGGTCTGAACTGGCACAGCCTGTGCTGGGCTGAACTCCACTCTCACCCTGGTACAATAGTCCTTTCCTGCCAAACTTCCAAGTTGTCTTCAGCTGGAAAATGATTTCACCCTGTCCTTTTGTGGGTTCTGCTGTTCCAGGAATTGTCTTATGTCATTATTTGAAGGTATTTGGAGGGGTTCTGGGAAGAACTCTGGCATATCACTGCCTTTCCTCCATCATCTTGGCTCTGGTCCCCCTAATCCAATGATCCTAGATTGTCAACTGGTGTAAAGAAAAATAATAACCTCTCTTTTAAATGTCTTTTCTCCATTTAGTCACTAAAGCGTTTTTTTGTTTGTTTGTTTTTTTGCAGGGCAATGAGGGTTAAGTGACTTGCCCAGGGTCACACAGCTAGTAAATGTCAAGTGTGTGAGGATGGATTTGAACTCAGGTCCTCCTGAATCCAGGGCTGGTGCTTTATCCACTGTACCACTAAAGTAATTTTCATAAAATTAGGGTCCATTCATGTTACACCCCCACCCCCAACACTCAATAAATTTAATTAAGAAGTCCAGAGGGTATAAGTCCCAAAATATGGACTTGATAAGGAAGCAAAAGCCCAGCCAGTATTACAAAAATATAGTCAATAATTAAACCAGAGAGAATCAAAACAAAAAATGAAAACCTTATTAAATATTAATGTAAAAGTTTTAAATAAAACAATAGCAATGAAGCTAATGCAAAACATCATGAAGATTATACACTATTACTAGGTTAGATTTATAGTAGGAATTCAAGGTTGGTTTATGTAGGAAAATTATAAATAAAAGTGGCAAAATTAACAATAAAAATAAAAGTGATATGATTATATTAAGAGACATCAAAAAAGATTTTGACAAAATACACCCCCCATTTCTATTAAAAAGAGAAAAAAATAGCAAATATAGGAATGGGCCTTTCATTAATAAATAAAAGAGTTCTAGCTAAACTTTTTTTTAAAACTTTTTGGGGGGGGGGCAATGAAGGTTAAGTAACTTGCCCAAGGTCACACAGCTAATAAGTGTCAGAGGCCGGATTTGAACTCAGGTCCTCCTGCATCCAGGACTGGTGCTTTATCCACTGAGCCACCTAGCTGCCCCAAGAGTTCTATCTAAAACCAAGACCCTTTATTATATGTAATTAGGATAAACTAGGATCCTTTTCAATAAAATAAACAGTGAGGTAAGTTGTACATTGTGACCAGTTCTATTTGATAAAGTTCTAGTAGTTATCTCTATCAATAAGGCAAAATTTAAAGAAAACAATTATGACTTCTTGCAGATGTTATGTGGTGAGATAAAATAACCATAGAGAGTTATGAAAAATCAATTGAATTAACAGCTTCAGTAAAGTTAGAAAAAAATTTTAAATTTATCCTTATAATTGGCATTTTTATATAATTCCAATAAATCTCAGCAGGAAGAAATTAAAAGAAAGTCCATTTGAAATATCTACAGAATGTATAAAATACTTGTCATCTATCTATATGAACTATGGGAATACAACTATAAAGCACTGTTTAAAAAAATAAAAATAGATTTAAATAATTGGAGAAATATTAATTGTTTATCTGTTGGTTGAGCATATCAAAAATGAAAATTTATTACCCTATCAAACTACGAAAGGATTATTTTGTATAACTAGAATAAAAATTCAAGAATTTCAAGGGAAATTATATGAAAAGTGGGAATGAAAAGGCCCTAATGGTAAGATCTGAAATTCTAATGCAAAGCAATATTCCTCAAAATAATTTGATATGGGCTTTAAAAAAAAGATCAGTGGAATAGATTAGGCATATAAAATGCAGAAGCAAATTATTCTAGTAAGCCAATAATCAATAAACCCAAAAGCACAAGGTATTGAGATAAGGACTCACTATTTGAGAAAAACTGCTATATAAGACAGCAGTATGGAGGTAATTAGGTTTGTAACAACACCTCACATCTTATACTAAGACAAGCTTCAAATACTTACATGACCTAAATATAAAAGGTCATGTAGTAAACAATTTAGAGGAACATGGAAGTTATTATCTTTCACATCTTTGGATAGGCAAAGATTTCATGACTTTGTGGGGATATATAAGATCACATTTCATAAAATGAACAATTTTTATTAAAATATGCAAAATTTTAAAGTTTTTGCCTAAAAAAACCAATACAGATTAGAATGGAATCATTAACTAGGGAAAATTCTACCAGCAAATTCCTCTGATAAAAGTAATTTTTCAAGATATGCAAGGAACCAATTCAGAGTTAAGAATAAAAGTCATTCCCCAATTGATAAATGGTCTAAGAATAAAAGCAGTTCTCAAGGGAAGAAATTCAAACTATCTATAGTCATATGATAAAAATCACCAATCACTAATAATTAGAGAAATGTAAATTAAAGCAAATCTAGGTTCCACCTTCTACATATAAAACTGCTGAGTCTAACGAAAAAATAAATAAAATGACAAATGTAGGAAGGGCTATGGAAAAGCAGTTATATTGATAACTGTTGGTGGAACTATGTCCAGCCATTCTGGAAAGCAATTTTGAAATGAGGCCCTAATGAGACTAAGCTGTGTACTTTATTTTACTCAGTAATACCACAACTAGGTATATAATCCAAAGAGATAAGTAAAGAAGAAAAAGTCTTATATGTAAAGAAAAAAATCCATAGCAGTTATTTTTGCAGTTGTAAAGAACTGGAAAGTAAGGAAGTACTCATCAAAATGGGAATGACTGGACAATTATGGTATATAAGTATAATGGAGTACTATTGAGTCTTGAGAAATGAAGAAACAGTTTCAGAGAGATTTGGGAAGACTTGTATGAATTGAATGAAGAATGAAGTGAGCAGAACCAGAAGAAAAATTTAGTTCTTAGCATCCATATGAACATACTAAAATGAACAATTCTGAAAGACATAAGAATTCTAGTCAATGAAATGATTAACAATGATTCCAGAGGTCTGAAATAGATGCTGCCCACCCCATGACAGAGAGATGATGGCCTAATATGCAGAAGAAACACATTTATGAATGCAGTAGATATGGGAATTTGTTTTTCTTAACTATGCTTATATAATAAAAGTCTTCTTATCTATTTTTCAGTGAGGAGAAGGAGGTAGAAGAGAAGAAAAAAGCTTAATTTAAAAAAATTACAATTCATTTAAAAAGGCAAATGCCAGCAATCTAGAGAATAAATTAAGATGTTTAAAAGCATCAAGAATGTAGCTAAATGCAAAATAAATCTATACAATTAATTAGCATTTCTGCATATTACTAACAAAATGAAGGAGGAAGAGACAGAAACTGAAGGTTAATTTAAAACAGCTACTTTGGTAGACTAAAGGGCAATAGACATTTATTAGGCAGTTGGAGAGTGGTGGTGGTAAAGGTAAAAGGAGAAAGTGATAATGAGGAGTAAGAAATATTCTAACTCCCCCATTTCAAGCAGTCAGTTTAGGGAGGGAGAGGAGAAAGAGGACTTTGCACTAACAAGGGTAAAGTGAAGGTAGTGATAGAATGGGAGGCCAGGGAGATTGTGTCATCAGGATAGAATCAGATCTCAGCAAGAGTCAAAAAAGATGGAAAGAGGAGGACAGGAAAAGATTTAAGATGAAAGCCTGTTTGTTCTCACTGGAGCTTGGATTCCAGAGATCACAGTGGAAGGAGTGAGTAGCTTTAGTGTGAAACATTAGGGGCAGGACTGTGTTGAAAGGAATGGGGCTAAGGGATCAAGCAGTGTGGGAGAATGGGGTTTAAGTGTTTACAGCTGAATTCAGTATTACTAGAATGAGGAAGGTATGACCTGGGGGGAGTTTTGTCCATACGGGTTTCACCTTAGGATAGTTTTATCAGGCCTTGAGCAATTTAGGTGAGCTGACAAGAGCAGGGAACTGAAAAAATGATGTTATTCCACTTCCTCAAGACAGAATACCAGGCTGGAGGCTTGATAGAATGACCTTTCTCCTGTATTCATCAGGAAACAGAATAATCATTCTCATATGGTACAGTGGAAAATAGACTGAATTTGGAGTCAGAAGGTCTGACCATGAAAGCCTCAATTTGCTGAGGAAGCAAACAACATCTACATAACCTATCTCACAAAGTTATTATAGAGATGAATGAGAAAATATATATAAAGCACTATGTAAATATATACTAATATGATAATGATCACTGGAAAATAGAAAAAATGCACTACTATCATCCCATTCTGAAACAAATCTATCTCAATAAGAATTTATTTATTTGTTTATTTTGTAAATTAAAGAAAAGTTTTTCTTAAGCAGGGATGAAAAGGAATATTTAACATGCATACATATCTTCCAGACTATGCTGAAAAAGGCCACCAGGTAGTAATAGATCTTGTGGGTTTACATACATTTTTTTTTTGTGAGTTTCTGTCTTTATTGGGGAGGAGGGAGGGATGGGGGGGGTGTCTGGTGTTAGCCCTTGTGTGCTGGGCCCCAGGGGCGGCCTGTGCCTCAGTCCTGGGCTCTGGACCAATACTAGTCCTCGCCCTCCGAGCTCTTCTGTGCCTTTTTCTTCTTCTTCTTGGCTGGAGTTGGAGTCACTGGCTCTGCTACCCCATCTTCTTCTGAGCATATGAGCTTTTTCTTTTTCTTGGGCTTGGGGGGTGTGGGCAGCTCTTGGATGTCATCTTCTATCTCTTCCACCTGGGCTGTCTCTTCCACCTGCCGTTTTTTCTTCTTTTTTGGCTTCTCTTCCCCATTCTCCTCAGTTTCCTGTCCATTCTCAGGAATGCTGTTTTCTGCAGCTGCCAAAGCCTCAAGACGCTTCTTCTCTTTCTTTAGGCGTTTCTTTTCCTTTTTGGCCAGCTTCCTCCTAATCTCTGCAACTACTTCCCCTGCCTCATTCACTGCCTCCTTCATGACATCCAGATTCTTTCGGGGTGGGTCCCCTGTCTCATAGAATGACAGACGTTCTTCTACCTGTTCCCGAAGCTTCTCTCCAAACACAGTTGTGGGAACCTCAGAAAAGCAGTCGATCCGGGATGCAATGCTGCATTTGTTTGCCAGGTATCGGGAGATTCTGCCTTTATTCTTGGCGGCCGCCCGGCCAATGAAGGTTGAATGGAATATGAGTCCATATTTGGGGGTATTTCCCCGAGTCTTCAGGGCTCTGGAGGCTGCATCCCCTCGTTGGGGCCATGGGGGTCACTCAGAGGCTAGGGTTGAACTATCACAACCGAGGCCAAGCCTTCGGATCAGGGTGCCCCAGCGCTGCCATCACAGTGAGGTTTATATACATTTTTAAAAATTTTATGATACTTCAGTATTTTATTATTTTCCAGTTACATATAAGGATAGTTTTCAACATTTGTTTTCATAAGATTTTTAGTTCAAAATTTTTGTCCCACCCTCCCTTCCCTTCCTCTTCCCCAAGACAGAAAGCAATCTAATATAGGCTATATATGTACAATCACATTAAACATATTTCTGCATTAGTCATATTGTGAAAGATGAGTCAGAGCACAAGGGAAAAACCTCAAAAAAGAAGGGAAAAAACAGCCCAAAAGTAGAAACAGTATGGTTCAATCTTCATTCATAAACCACAGTTCTTTTTTCTGGATGTTGAGAACATTTTCTATCACGAAGTTCTTTAAAACTGCATTGCTAAAAAGAGTCAAGTCTATCACAATTGTTCATCACAAAATGTTGCTGTCACTGTGTACAGTGTTCTCCTGCTTCTGCTCCTCTCAGTCAGCATCAGTTCATATAAGTCCTTCCAGGTTTCTCTGAACTCCTCCTCATCATCATTACTTTTCACATTGATTTTTGAAAACTTTGTGTCCTACATTTTCTTCCTCCCTCCCTCCTTGTCCCTCCTTGTGAAAAACAGCAATTCAAAAATATGTCATACGTGGGCAATTATGAAAAACATCTTCTCATTAGTCAAGTGGTGAAAGAAAATAGACAAAATACTTTTAGAAAGAGGAGTTAACAAATAAAATTATACTTCAATCTGTATTCAGATACCATCAGTTCTTTCTCTGTTGATGGCTTGCATTTTTCATACGTCCTTCTGATAGCATCCTGCTCATCATTTCTTTCACAGTTACTATTGCTAACTGTATTACCCTCCATCTTATTCCCTCCCCTTGATATTTACTCTATTTTTTATCTTCCTTCACTCTATCCCCTCCTGGCCCTGGATTCAGGAGTACCTGAGTTCAAATCTGGCCTCAGACACTTAACACTTACTAGCTGTGTGACCCTGGGCAAGTCACTTAACCCCAATTGCCTCACTAAAAACAAAAAAACAAAAACAAAACAAAAACAAAAAAATCCCTCGATTTCTTTTTCCTATTTACCTTTTTATGCTTCTCTAGGATCTTATATTTGAAAGTCAAATTTTCTATTTAGTTCAGGTCTTTTCATCACAAATGCCTGAAATTCCTCTTTTTCATTGAAGTCCCATTTTTTTCCTCTGAAAGATTATACTCAATTTTGCTGGGTAGGTGATTTTCGCCTGTAGTCCCAGTTCCTTTGCTCTCTGGAATATCATATTCCATGCTCTCTGGTTCTTTAATGTAGATGCTGCTAGATCTTGTGTTATCCTTACTGTAGCTCCACAGTATTTGAATTCCTTTTTTCTAACTACTTGCAATATTTTCTTATTGACCTGGGAGCACTGGAATTTGGCTATAATATTCCTAGAAGTTTTCCTTTTGGGATCTCTTTCAGGAGGTGGATTCTTTCAATTTCTATTTTGCCTTCTGCTTCTAGAGTATCAGGGCAATTTTTCCCGATAATTTCTTGGAAGGTTATGTCTAAACTCTTAATTTGTTCATGGTTTTCAGGTAGTCCAATGATTTTCAAATTATCTCTCCTGGATCTATTTTCTAGGTCAGCTGTTTTTCCAAGGAGATATTTCATATTGCCCTCTATATTTTTATTCCACTGGATTTGCTTTACTGTGTCTTGGTTTCTCATAAAGTCACTAGCTTTATTTGTTCAATCCTAATTCTTAGGCAATTATTTTCTTCAGAGAGCTTTTGTATCTCTTTTCCTATTTAGCTTTTCAAGCTATTGACTTTTTCCTCATGACTCTCCTGCATTGCTCTCACTTCTCTTTCCGTTCTTTCCATCATCTCTCTAAATCTCCCTTCTATCTCTCCTACTTTCTCTTCAAAGTCTCTTTTGATTGCTTCTATGGCCTGAGACCAATTAATATTTTTCTTGGAAGCTTTGGATGTTGGAGCTTTGCCTTTGTTATTATCTTCTTCTGAGTGTGTATTCTGGTCTACTTTACCCCCAAAAAAGTTGTCTATCGTCAACTGTTTTCATTGCTAATCATCTCAACCTGTAAGCAGATGTCTAATTGAAATCTGATTTTCTATGGTCAGAAGCTTGATGTGCCCATGCCCCTCCCCAACTGGGCCAACCACCACTTGATTCAGCCCACTGGTTCAGAATCGGGGCACTTTGCCCCAACTCCAGCAGAGACTGCAGCCACTTCACTCTAGTAAACCTCTGAACCCCCTCACTGGTCCGCAAGCTGAGTCTCAGAAGAAGCCGCTGGAGCCGATGACTCTGAGGCACTGGAGGCACATCTGTTCCTGACTTGGTCTGGACCATGCGCTGAGCTCCTCTTTCAGCCCACACAGGAGGTGATCCCAGTTGCCATCTTTGGCTGGAAAATAGTCTCACTCAGTTCTTATGTGAGTTAAAGTGCTCTGGGTTTTTGTTTGTGGCATTATTTGGGAGTGAGTGGATGGGTTTATTGGGAGCTTGCAGGACTCACAGCCTCTCCTCCACCATCTTGGCTCTGCCCCCAATCAATAAAAATTTATAAAGCAGCTAAAATATGTCCTTGAGGATACACAGGAAAAAATTAAAACTCAAGGAATTAACTAACAGTAAAGCCAGGAAAAAGAACAGGTACATAAAAAGATGTGTGTGCTCTCAATCTCTATTTGCATGAGTTCAGCTACTATATCTCTCTTCAAAATTCTAAAATAATCCTGAAGGTTTGGGAATAGTTTCTAGTACTATAGCTCACAAGATCCCACAAGTATTCTTCCCTCTCCCCCTTCCCTCATGATTATCAGTTGATATTATTGTAAAGTGGATATTTATTAAGGTGGTATAAGAACAGTTGATACAAAACATCCCCTGCCCCCCTACCAAAGGCCTAGACACACTCTCCTGTAAGCACACACCAAATACAGTGGGAAAAGGATTTTACTTTAAAGCACATGTTGCAAAAATTATTCTGGAAGTGTCTGTTGGGAGTTCTTATAAAGAACTAAAGTTACCTTTTCTCAGTGTGTCTAGTTTGTTTCTAGGCCACTGCTAGGACTGAAGAAAAAATTCAAGTCTTCTGACCCTCTGATGGTCAAGGGAAGGTGGGGAAACAGAGGCTCTACTTATCCCCCAACCTCTAAGTGCATCTCTCTCAGGAGCTTAGCTGGAATGAATTCCTCCTCTAAACTGCCAGACACTCAAGCCATTGAATTTGAACCAGCTTGTTATTTTATACAAAATCACAGTACATGATGAAGTTTCTTAGTCAATTCAAATGCAATTTCTGTGCAGTGTTCTTTTTTTTTTTTTGTCTAATGACTTTCCAACAGCACTTAAACAGAATCTAATGCCCTTGAGTGACTGACTGATTTAATAGAACTGTTCTTATCTGGTTAAGGTAGTTACTGTAAGTTAGATAGTGTGACCAATTGATTCAATGGAAATGTCTAAACC
This sequence comes from Dromiciops gliroides, assembly GCF_019393635.1. Taxonomy (NCBI): domain Eukaryota; kingdom Metazoa; phylum Chordata; class Mammalia; order Microbiotheria; family Microbiotheriidae; genus Dromiciops; species Dromiciops gliroides. The sequence goes on along the minus strand of NC_057861.1, from coordinate 569,889,780 downwards.
TTGTTTACAATAAGTTTATATCTGATTTATTGGTTCAGTTGAGAAAAGTAGGTAAACTTTACTAATTACAAGATAGTTTTGTTGTTTTTGTTTTTTGTTTTCTGGGAGAGGAACACCAACTGTGTTCCTTCATGTAAGGCAGACTTAAATTGAGTCTTAGTGGAATCTAGAGATTCCAAGAGAAACAGTTGCTCATAGGCTATTACTATGTAGGGCAGGTAGGCAGCACAATAGGGTGTGGGGCCTGAAGTCAAGAAGACTCATCATCCTGAGTTCAAATCTGGCCTCAGACACTAATTAGCTGTATGACCCTGGACAAGTCACTTAATGCTATTTGTCTCAGTTTCCTCTTCTGGAGAATGAGCTGGAGAAAGAAATGGTAAACATTCTAGTATCTTTGCCAAGAAAATCCCAAACAGGGTCACAAAAAGTCAGACACAACTGAAATGACTGAATAACAACTGTTATGTAGGAATATCTTTAGAGATATACTACATGCACATTATTCATGTTATTGTCTCAGCACCATACTTTTTTATGTACATTATTACTTTTTTTTTTGTTTGTTTGTTTGTTTTTTGTTTGGTTGGGTTTTTTGCAGGGCAATGGGGGTTAGGTGACTTGCCCAGGGTCACATAGCTAGTAAGTGTCAAGTGTCTGAGGTCGGATTTGAACTCAGGTACTCCTGAATTCAGGGCCGCTGCTCTATCCACTGCGCCACCTAGCTGCCCCCATTATTACTTTCTTACTACCTCCTCTGTCTGCTTTCCATAAAACTAACTAGGTTTGTAGTCTATTCCTCTAAATTCATGTTCTAAAGCTCACATCATTAAAGGCCATTGGGGGTATCTCCAGTTTTGGAATTATCTCCTCACCTTCTCTGCTTGCCTGACAGAAAGGTCAGGAAAAAAATGTGTTTCACAAATTTTTATGCTAACAAGCTAGAGCTTAGGCAATCATGCATGGGAAATGGTTTATGTCTGAATTATTAGTTCACATAACTAAAGCTAGAGTAATGACCATATCCTCATTGTTTTGTGCATCAAATAATAAGAAATGTAGAAAATTACAACGATGACAAAATAAACAGATCTATAGTTTTAAAGCCATGGAAAGTTAATGTTGGTAAACATTATATTCCAGTCCTCCTTTCTCCTACACCCCCAACAAATACATGATACAAGCTAATGATCTAATCATGTAAAATACTCAAAACTCCAATATAAAAACTGAGTGAAACAGAATTTCAACTTCTCAAAAATAAGTGCCATTGAGAAAAATATTAGTGATTTTGAAGCAGAGAAAATTGTCCTCAAATTCCTTATTTTGCAAAAAAAAAAATGCCTATTAGATGTAGCAAATGTTTTTACCTAAAAGTTCTATTCAAACAACTCTTTTCTTTCTCACAAATGCTAAGATAAACAGCACCCTAATAAAAATTGATAGCACAGACTCTGTTTAAGTGAAAACACTTTATAACTTGAGCAAATGTGTTCTTTGCAGGAAATGATTGCTTTTCCAGTTCAACACAAAATGTTGTTCTGTCTTATGTCTCCTGGCAAAAATGTCAGTGTTTATGGGTGGGCCAGCAAGAAAGATCTCTGGAGGTTAAAATTAGACCTTAGTTAATGGTAGTAAGATTTAAATTTAATCCTAGATTTTTACTTTTCTTAGCATGTCACTCTTCTTAGATGCATCTAGTAGGTAAGAGAAGTTTAAGACATACAGTATATTCCTTTTTATCCATTCCCACTTTTCCCATTTATTCTTCATCACTTTTACAGTACAGTTTACAATAAAGAAACCAAAGATGTGAATTTGATTCATGTGAATTTGTGGACAATATAAACTGTCCTGTACTCTTTCACCTTTAACACTTTTAAGTCAGGAGTTTCCTTTCAGAGTGCTTTATATTTGTCTTAAAGATCTCTCTTTTTTCCGCCCTCCAAACCTGCTATTCTTTTGTGCTATGTTGATGAATAGAAAAAAAAACCTGAAATTAATTTAAAAAAAAAAACCTCTTATGAAATTTGATCATCTTTAGCTCATCCAATTGGCCAAAGATCTCATCATATTTTGAATCTATATCTTGTCCTAGAGTGAAAGATACAGGCTATAAATCAAATGTGGAGTCCGTCAAGAAGCTACAATCATATGTGAAACATCTAGACAAAATTAATCTTAAGGATGTTTTCATAATAGACAAGTTTATTAAGCAAGATCAACTTGGAATTAAGAAAAGGGAGCAAGAAAGGGCTTTGGAGGAGTAAACAATCACGATGATATAAGGCAGATGGATAGTTAAAATGCAGTTCATAAAGAATAGCAATGATGTTAAGTAGGAGTCAAGAGTGTTCAGCACTACTCTGGAAAAACAAAGTAATGTCTTTTTGAAAAGAGAATTTAACATGTCTAATCCAACTTATTCTCTACATTACAAATGTGAAATAACATTAATAGTATTGCTGTTGTCCCTTAATAATTCTTTCTCCTCACTCAAAGACCTATTCTCACAAAGTTGAAGTAGCCCAGAAAACTTGTAACTGAAATTGACAAGCATCTTAGTTTCAGAGGAGTGGTATACACTGACCTTGGGCAAGTCATTTAACTCCAATTGCCTCACTTAATTAAAAAAAAAAGGTTAATTATTGGAACCCATGTTTATATGACTTTAAATCATTTAAAAATATTTTAGGGGGCGCTAGGTGGTGCAGTAGATAAAGCACTGGCCCTGGATTCAGGAGTACCTGAGTTCAAATCCAGCCTCAGACATTTGACACTTACTAGCTGTGTGACCCTGGGCAAGTCACTTAACCCCCATTGCCCCGCAAAAACAACAACAACAACAACAACAACAAAACATTTAGTACACATTTTCTTATTCAGTTTCATAGGATTTTTAAAATTAATTTTCTCCACTAATTAAGCCTTTTTTCTCTCTTCTAAGACATTTTCACTCTAACTGGGGAAAAAAAAGAAATAGAAAACATTGCAATAAATAAGCATAATCAGAGAAGATTCTCAGAAGATGGCAGAATAAGAAGGGAAAGACCAGGCTCTCCAAAATTCTCCCACAGACCTAATAAAAATATTGCCTTAAAGAGAATTTTGAGCAGGTACAATTAAAAGTCTGATTAAAGCCTTTCTAAAAAGAGAACCTCAGGAAAACAACCTCCACTACCTGAGGACTGGCTGAATTGAAGTGCAAATAATTCCAGGCAGACTCCTTTGAATCAACAAACAATAAGCCATGGGAGCAGACCACAGCTGGGGTTGCTGAAACTTTCCCCTCACAGACAGCTGAGTAGGGGAAGATTGATGGACCCTCCATAGTCACTGAATGACAGGCACAAATGTGTTGACTAAACACAGTACTGCCTATGGCTATGTGAGGAAGAGTGAGCATATTCCTAGTGAGAGTGGCAAAGATTTTTCTGGCTGTGTGCACTTATAGAAGAGTGAAATACCTGATTTCGGTTTCAGTTCCAAGGTAAAGGGGAAAGCTAAAGTTCACAGCTCCAAGAGGGACCTAAGGGAGCAAGAGCATCTTCAGTGACTGCATAGGTGGAGGTCCTAGCTAAGACTCAGGAGTAAAGTCAAAATCAAGAAATAAAGTGGACAAATGAGCTAACAACGACAACAAAAGAATCTGACAAAAAATATCTAATATGACAAGAGAGTTCAAGACACAAATTCAGAAGACCATGAAGTCAAATCAGCTACTAGCAAAGCCTCAAAGAAAAATGTGAATTGGACACTGCCCAACAAAAAAAGAGCTGAAAATTTAATGCAAATTAAAACAACTCTGAGGTACCACCTGACACCTACCATATTGGCTAATATGACAAAAAAGGAAAATAATAAATGTTGGAGAAGCTATGGAAAAATTGGAACACTAATGCATTGTTGGTGGAGCTGTGAACTGATCCAACCATTCTGGAGAGCAATTTGGAATTATGCCCAAAGGGCATATAAAGCTGTGCATACCCTTTGACCCAGCAATACCACTCTTGGGTCTGTTTCCCAAAGAGATCATAAAAAAGGGAAAAGGACCCATATGTACAAAAATACTTATAGGAGTTCTTTTTGTGGTGGCAAGGAATTGGAAATTGAAGGGATGCCCATCAATTGGGGAATGACTGAACAAGTTGTAGTATATGAATGTAATGGAATTCTATTGTCCTGTAATACATGATGAGCAGGTGGAGTTCAGAGAAACCTGGAGGGTCTTACATGGGCTAATGATGACTGAGATGAGCAGAACCAGAAGAACATTATACACAGTATCATCAACATTATGTGTTGATCAACTGTGATAGACTAGATTCTTCTCACCGATCTAATGGAACAAGAAAGTTCCAAAGGACTCTTGATGGAAAAGGCTCTCCAAATCCAGAAGGAAAAAAAAAGGAACTGTGGAATATGCTTGCTAATTGGACCATACTATTTCTTTTGTTTTTGGTGCTGTTGGTTTTCTGATTTGAGGTTTTTCCTTTGTGCTCTGATTCTTCTCATATAACATGACTAACACAGAAATATGTTTAATGTTATTATGTATATATAACCTATATCAGATTGCCTGCTGTCTAGGGGAGGGGGGAGGGAGGGAGAAAATTTCAAAATTGGATATCCTATATAAACAAATGTTGAAAACTATTTCTACATGTAACTGGAAAACAATAAAATAATTTTATTTTTTAAAAAAAGAAAAGAAAACACCTTGGGGGCAGCTAGGTGGTGCAGTAGATAGAGCACCGGCCCTGGACTCAGGAGGACCTGAGTTCAAATCCGGCCTCAAACACTTAACACTTACTAGCTGTGTGACCCTGAGCAAATCACTTAAGTCCAATTGCCTCACCAAAAAAAAAAAAAAAAAAAAAAGAAAGAAAAGGAAAAAAGAAAAAAGAAAATAACACCTTAAAAATCAGAACTGGCTAAATGGAAAAAGAGGCACAAAACTTCATTGATGAAAACTCCATAAAAAGCTGAATTAGCCAAATAGAAAAAGTGGTTAAAAATAAAGCTCAGTGGGGCAGCTAGATGGCTCAGTGGATAGAGCACAGGCCCTGGAGTCAGGAGTACCTGAGATTAAATCCGGCCTCAGACACTTAATACTTACTAGCTGTATGACCCTGGGCAAGTCACTTAACCCCAATTGCCTCACTAAAAAAATAAAATAAAATAAAGCTCAGTGAAGAAAACGATTCCTTAAAAATTAGAATTAGGTAATGATTACATAAAATATGAAGAAACAATAAAACAAGGTGGTAAAGAATAAAAAAATAGGATATGTGAAATATCTCATTAGAAAAATAAATGGGGGGCAGATAGATGTCGCAGTGGATAAAGCACTCAGCCCTAGATTCAGGAGTACCTGAGTTCAAATCCATCCTCAGACACTTAACACTTACTAGCTGTATGACCCTGGGCAAGTCACTTAACCCCAATTGCCTCACCAAAAATAAATAAACAAATAAATAAATGAATGAATGAATGAATGAATAAATAAATAAACAAACAAACAAACAAATAAATAAAGTTTTTAAAATAAGAAACAAAATGACCTGGAAAATAAACTAAGGAGAGAAAATTTAAGAATTATGGAGCTGCCTGAAAGCCATAATAATAAAAAATATAGTCTAGACATCATATTTCAAGAAATTATCAAGGAAAACTGTCCTACTATCCCAGAATCAGAGGGTAAAATGGTAATTGAAAGTATCGACCATCACCACCTGAAAGAGATCCCAAAATGAAAACTCAAAGGAATATTAGAGCCTGATTACAGGACTACAAGTTAAAAGAGAAATCATTTCAAGCAACAAAAAGAAACCATTCAGATATCATGGAACTACAGTGAAGATGACACAAGATTTACCAGCTACAATTTCAAAGAAGCAGAAGTCTTAAAGGCAAGAATATTCAATCCAGCAAAACTGAGCATAATCCAAATATAGGACTTTCAAACATTCCTGATGAAAAGATCTGAGCTGAATAGAAAAATTCACTTTCAAATATGACTCATGCATAAAAAGGGAAACATGAAAGAGAAATCATAAGGGTTAAATAACAAGGTTAAACTGTTAACATTAATGTATCAAAAAATAATATGTGCAACTTTCTAATATCTTTATCATTATTAGGAGTTAGGATTCTACATACAGTGTGAGGGATTGAATTTAATATGTTTGGATGGTGTTTAAAAAAATGGAGAGGCAAGAATGAAGAAGGTCCTGGGAGAGGAAGAAGGGGAAAGGAAGAATGGGGAAAATAATTGTACATAAGAGTCATGCAAAGAAGGGCTTTTACAATGGAGGGTAAAATGTGGGAAAGGCACAATGTTTGAACTTCATTCTTATTTAGATTAGTTCAAAGAGAGAAATATGCACACAGGGAATTAGGAAGGGAAAGGGACAAAAGAAAGAGAGGGTGTGATAAAAAGGAGGGCAGATAAAGGAAGGCAGCCTCAGAAGCAAATCAGACTTTAGAAGAGGAACAAGATAAAAAGGAGAGATAAAGGTCAAGAGAAGAAAATAGGATGGAGAGAAATAAACACATAACTGAATGTGAACAGGATGAAATCAATGTAAACAGTATGCTGTTTACAAGAAATACATTTGAAACAGACATACACAGAGTTAGAATAAAGGGTTAGAGGAGAATCTATTATGCCTCAGTGAAGAAAAAACAGGTAGGGGAAGCAAGCATGATCTCAGATAAAGCAAAAGCAAAAATAAATCTAATTAAAAGAGATAAGCAAGAAAAGTATATTTCACTAAAAAGTACCATAGAAAATGAAGTCTTTTAAAGTCTACTAAACATAGATGCACCAAATGACAAAACATCCAAATTCTTTTTTTTAAGTATTTTTATTATTTTCTAGTTACATATAAGGATAGTTTTCAACATTTGTTTTCACAAGATTTTTAGTTCCAATTTTTTTTCTCCCACACTCCCTTCCTTCCCTCCTCCCCAAGACAAAAAGCAGTGTGATATAGGTTCTATATGCACACATTAAACATATTTCTACATTAGTCATCTTTTTTTTTTTTGGTGAGGCAATTGGGATAAAGTGACTTGCTCAGGGTCACACAGCTAGTAAGTGTTAAGTGTCTGAGGCTGGATTTGAACTCAGGTCCTCCTGACTCCAGGGCTGGTACTCTATCCACTGTGCCACCTAGCTGCCCCTACATTAGTCATCTTGTGAAAGAATAAGGGAAAAACCTCAAAAAAAAAAAAGGGAAAAAAACCAGTCCAAAAGTAGAAACAGTATGGTTCAATTTGTATTCATAATTCACAGTTCTTTTTTCTGGATGTTGAGAACATTTTCTATCATGAGTTCTTTGAAATGAAAACATCCAAATTCTTAAAGGAAAAGGTTAATGTGTTACAGGAGAAAAGAGATAGTAAAATTATATGCGTGGGGGACTTCAACTTTCCCCTCTCTGAGCTGGATAAATAAAACCATAAAATAAATAAGAAGTTACAGGTATGAATAGAATCTTAGAAAAGTTAAATATGATAGACCTCTGGAGAAAAGTTAATGGGAATAGAAAGGAATATATCTTTTTCTCAACTATACATGGCACCTTCACAACATTTGACCAAGTTTTAGGGCATAAAATCCAACAAACATGCAGAAAAGCAGAAATATTAATGTACCTTGTTTAGACCACCACAATACAATTAAAAACATATTCAATAAAGGGCTATAGAAACATAAATTTATAAGAAATAGTAAACTAATCCAATTCTAAACAATGAGTGAGTGGGTCAAAGAAGAAATCATAGAAACAATTAATAATTGCATTAAAGAGAATGACAGCAATGAGACAATATACCAAAACTTATGGGATGCAGTCAAAGAAGTACTTGGGGAAATTTTATATCAAGAACCTTAATACTCATCCCATATGCTTCCTCTCTACCTGAATTCCAAGTCTTACATCAGGGGGCTTCCATATGTTAATGCCCTCTCCCTCTTTAGTGTATGTTAGTGTTCCCATCTATTTGGTCAAACTCAATTCACATGACCTATGCTTCTACTCTAGCTCAATTATACGCAGGAATGATTAAAACCTTGATCTCTCAATTATTCCCATCAAAGGGCAAAGTCTGGGGCATCTAGGTGGTGCAGTGGTAAAGCACTGGCCCTGGATTCAGGAGAACCTGAGTTCAAATCTGGCCTCAGACACTTGATACTTACTAGCTGTGTGACCTTGGGCAAGTCACTTAACATTCATTGCCCTGCGCCCCCCCCCCCCAAAGGGCAAAATCTCTGAAATCTTATTATCAGATCATAATCATCTATCATCCCATCTCCCCCTATGTTTGATTCATTCAAAATTTATTCTTCATCTTTAGTTTGACCTCCAGTCTTTCTATCCCTTAATACATGCCCTAGTCATCACCTACATTCTAAGCTCACTTCCCTCCTTTCCAATCTTAACTCAATATAAACTAATTGTTGTTGAAGTGGGTTTGGGCTGTGAATAGTGATTGTATTAATTATTTTTATTTATTACTTCACTCTAAAATTATAAGTTATAGAGCAGGTGATGAGGTGATTATCTACATTAGTAGCAGGAGTTTCTCACTGGGGGATACCTTTAAAAAATGAAATCATGGGACCAATAATTTTATTTTTATTTTTATTAATTTTTAGTTCTTATGATTGAGTTCTTTTTTGTTTGCTCATTCTTAAAGTCTACTTCTTGACTAGACTTTATGCTGAACTCTGTAAACTTTAGGAGATGGAGAAGAGAAGATATCTGTCCTGAGTTTCTGGGTTTTTTTTTTTATTTTGTTTTGTTTTGTTTAATGAGCTTCTGCTGCTTTTCATATCTCAGTCTGGAGGTTTATAAATATTTAGTGCTGTCAAAATGGTGTGATCCAGAAAGAGCTCTGTTTCACTGCCCTCCCGGTCTGAGTTCTGCAAGTTCATGACCCAGGTTTGGAGCTGTTGACTTTTATGTATCTGAGTTTCAGCAGATTATTACTAAACTTAGTCATTGTTAGCCCCCTAGGAGGTTCTGTGGGTTAAAAAAAAAATTGAACTGCTGGCCCTTGTTTGGTTTGATCTCCCACCCTGGTTTTTCCACTCCTTTTCACTCCTTCCTTCCTACTGTTGTACTTCTAGTCTCCCACAGTTAGAGGGACTAAATGTCACAAAGAAAAATTGATTTATTCTTAGGAGGTTGTAGGATTTTATAACAGATTTCATTCAACTCTTTCTCCTTACCATCTGCTGATTTTCGAATATCCTTTTTACCACTGCTACCACCACCACTACCACCAACAACCACCACCATGACTACAGCCTATCTGAACAGACAGGAACAATGATGGCATTGCTTAATCTTTTTTCTTAAATAATCGTAACTTTCATGTGATTCTCTACTTTGAATTATTTACAAGTCAAATATTCTTCTTGCTATTTGGTTGTTACAATGTTGTCTGATTCTTCATGATCCCATTTGGGGTTTTTGCTCACATTTAATTTTTTTTGGGGGGGGGTTATTCTTTTATCTGTGAGACCACCCCAGTCTCCTTTGATGAATTAACATTTCTATTATGGCTTCTAATTGTGGTTGTATCCCAAAATACTGTCCTAGCCACACACCCCCATCTATACATTATCTCCCTTGGTGAACTTAGCCCAAATGGATTTAATTATAATTCTTATGCAGATGACTACCAGGTTTATATATCCAGTCTATTCCCTGAGCTTTAGTCCCACAATCAATGACCAGTAGATATTTTCTAATTTGTATTCCCCAAAGGCAACACAAACTCAATATGTCTATAATAGAATCCATTTGTTTCCCCACAAATCCCAAATGCCCTTTGAATGATACACTTTTAAGTGTATCATTCACTTCAGGACCTCAGTAACTCTCACTAGGAATATGGAAATTGCCTACTATTTGGACTCCCCACCTAAATTCTTGTTCCATTTATATACCACATAGGTGTCAAAGCGAGTTTCTTGAAGTACAAATCTGACGACATCAACACCCTCCAACACATTCAATGTTACAATAGCTTTCTACCACTTCTAAGGAGCAAATATAAACTACCTGCTTGGAACTTAAGGAAATTATAAAATGGATCAAATGAGCAAGGGGGAACCACTGCCAGAATATGAAGAATAAGGGGGGGGCTAGGTGGCGCAGTGGATAAAGCACCGGCCCTGGATTCAGGAGTACCTGAGTTCAAATCTGGCCTCAGACACTTGACACTTACTAGCTGTGTGACCCTAGGCAAGTCACTTAACCCCCATTGCCCCGCAAAAAAAAAAAAAAAGAATAAGGGAGGTTGTTCGAATTGTTATTTCTAGTATAAATTGGTGGTTAGGGATTCTGAGTGCAAGTTCAAAGTGACATTTCTAACTGATGTAACCAACAAAATGGAAGATTAGGCATTTTCTCCAATCCCTACTAACACTGAAAAATGCCCCAAATGAGAAATTACACACCAGAGTGAAAATAATTATATCTGAATCCACAGGAGAAGAAAGCACTAAGTCCAATAAGGCAATGGTCATGAATTTACACTGGAGAACACCACTGTTTAAGATGCTTGCTCAGTGCCTATTCCCTAAGAGTTTCCAGCTTCCTTTAGGGCACAAAAATAGTGTGATCGTATGCAAGTTACTTCACCTCATTCATAAAATTAGTTATAAATATAAGTATTTATCTAAAACCACCAACAAGCATTATTTATAATGGGAATAAGCTGGAGGTCTTCTCAGTAAGATCAAGTGCAAAACAGTGATGCCTATTGTCACCAATATTACTGAATATTACATTGGAAATCCTAGCAATAGCAATATTGAAGAAAAAGAAATAGAAGAAATAAGAACAGGGTAATAAAACTATCCTTTTTCAAATGATATGATGATATCCTTGGTAAATCCCAAAGACAACTAAAAAGTTAGATGAAATAATTAATAATTTTAGCAAAGTAGTAGGATATAAGGTAAACTGACATAAATCATTGGCATTCCTATATATCATAAAGAAAACCCTGAAAGAAGAAACAGTAAAAGATACTCCACTTAAAATAACTCTACACAATATATAATACCTGGACATACACCTTCCAAAACAATCCCAGGAAATATATGAACAAAAGTATAAAAAACTTTTTATATTAAAAAAATCAGATTTAAATAATTGCAGAAATACTAAGTGTTCATCAGTAGGCAGGACCAATAATAATAAAAATGACAATTTTACCCAAATTAATTCATATATTCAATGCCATCCCCATTAAATTAGCAAAAATTTACTTTACTAAATTAGAAAAAATAATAGCAACATTTATTTAAAGAACAAGAAGTCAAGAATGTCAAAGAATGTCAAAAGAATGTCAAAAAATTTTTGTACAAACAGAAGCAATGCCAGTGTTTCTGATAAAGGTCTCATATCTAAAATATATCAGGAACTAGGGGCAGCTAGGTGGCACAGTGGATAGAGCACCGGCCCTGGAGTCAGGAGTACCTGAGTTCAAATCCGGCCTCAGACACTTAACACTTACTAGCTGTGTGACCCTGGGCAAGTCGCTTAACCCCAATTGCCTCACTAAAAAAAAATAAAATAAAAATAAAATATATCAGGAACTAAATCAAAATTTATAAGAATGTAAATCATTCCCCAATTGAGAAATAGTCAAAGGATATGAACAGGCAGTTTTCTGATGAAAAAATTAAAGCTATCTATTGCCATATGAAAAAATGCCCTAAATCACTATAGATTAGAGAAATGAAAATTAAAACAACTCTGAGGTACCACCTGACACCTATCAGATTGGAAAATATGACAAAAAAGGCAAATAATAAATGTTGGAGAAGCTATGGAAAAATTGGAACACTAAAGAATTGTTGGTAGAGCTGTGAACTGATCCAACCATTCTGGAGAGCATTTTGGAACTATGCCCAAAGGGCTATAAAGCTGTGCATACCCTTTGATCCAGCAATAACACTATTACGCCTTTTTTCCCAAAAGAGATCATAAAATGGGAAAAGGACCCACCTGTACAAAAATACTTAAAGCAGTTCTTTTTGTGGTGGCAAGGAATTGGAAATTGAGGGGTTACCCATCAATTGGGGAATAGCTGAACAAGTTGTGGTATATGAATGTAATGGAATACTATTGTTCTGTAAGAAACAATGAGCAGGTGGATTTCAGAGAAAACTGGAAAGACTTACATGAACTGATGCTGAGTGAGATGAGCAGAACCAGGAGGCCATTGTACACAGTATCAACAACATTGTGTTTTGATCAATTGTGATAGACTTGACTCTTTTCAGCAATACAGTGGTCCAAGATAGTTTCAAAGGACTCATGATGGAAAATGCTTTTCAAATCCAGAAAAAAAGAACTGTGGAATCTAGATGCAGATTGAACCATACCATTTCGACTTTTTTTGTTTTTCCTTTTTGAAGTTTTTCCCTTTTGTTCTGATTCTTCTTTCACAGCATGACTAATGCGGAAATATGTTTAATGTGATTGTACATATATAACCTATATCAGATTGCTTGCTGTCTTGGGGAGGGAGGGGAAGGAGGGAAAAAAATTTGAAACTAGCTTTTTATGTAACTAAAAAATAATAAAATACTTAATGATTTTTTAAAAAATTGATAGAGCACTAGCCCTGGAGTCAGGAGAACCTGAGTTCAAATCCAGCCTCAGACACTTCCTAGCTGTGTAGCCCTGAGCAAGTCACTTAACCCCTGCTTGCCTTTAAAAAAGGGGGGAATAGCAAGGTTCTTTGATGTTCTCTCTAAGGGGTTTCTTCCAGCCATTTTATTCTGAGGCTATAAATGTCATGTCATAGTCAAACATGAAGAGAGGCCTCCTGCCTCCTGTTATAAATAATATAAAGTTTTTAATAACCTGCTTGTAACTCAGGATCATCATACAATTTCATTCATTATCAATTTCATTTAAAAATATTTCAGAATTTTTCCATGCCTGTACTCTTCCCTGGATTTTTCATATCACAATTTTTAAACCTTCTTTTAAAAATTTCTTACAAGTATAATGAGATCTATCACTTCCTACTCTTATCATAGATATTCTATTTGCCCTTTTTCTTTTCTCTCTACTCATCTAGATTATTTTAGTTTCACCCTTTGTGACATCCCTACAACTCAGCACTCCAGCTGCCTGCCATTTAACTACTTGGAATACACCATTACAAGGAAAAATTTAACTATGGATTTTGATTTCTTTTCCCACCTAAGAGATCAACTTTAAAAAAAAAGGTACATTTTTGTATTTTTAACTTTTTCTTCAACTAATATGTGGCTCATATTCTACATTTCTGGACTTCCTCATAACTAAAACAATGAGAATTCTTGACATTTTCCAACTCTGAAATGCTTTTATAGACTTGACACCTTGATAATACCTCTCTCTGAAATGGAATTATATTCATACAAAGAGGAAAAAATAAGGATTTCAGGTATAACATGAAAATATTGTTGCAGTCAGAAACAATGAAATGCACAATACTGTTTGAATGAAGAGAATTTAAATACACGAAGGAGTTTGACTTCAAGCATTTTAGAAATATATGTGTAAAAAAAGAGAATTATATGTGCATATCCTACACACACTCACACTAAGAAGACAAGTGTTCATAAAAGTGTGTGCTTTACTTTGAAAGCTGAAAAGAAAGAATGTTTTTTGGCATATAGTAAAAAACTAGAATTTAATGAAAACAAATCATGAGAATTCTCTGTGCATTATGTAAGGAAAACTAGATTAATTTTGGTTTTAGCAAAGAGAAAAACATAATAACCTAGGCAGAGTAAAAAAAATGTTATGTGAAAATAAAGAAAAAATATATAGCATCATGAAAACATCTAAACTTCTTAATTGCAAATAAGACCCAAAGCTTTTTAACTATGTAAATACGAAACAATAAAACAATTTAACAAAATTAAGGATTGAGAGAATTACTTTCCTTTGATAATACCAAACTATCTACCCTCAGATATTCTTTGTGAAATCAATTCTTGGAGCCTCTCCTTAAAAAAGAAGCAATATAATATTGTATGCTCAGAAAATTGTTCAGATCTTGGTATGATTCAGAAATCATTCCTATGTTATGGTGTAACACCCACTCCATGTTGCATGAAGATAAATTTCATAAAGCTTCCCCACTTGAATTATTATGTCAATTACATATCTCACTTTTCCCTTAAATTTATTTCTTGAAATTGATTTTATAATAGATTTAATGCTCCTTGTGTTTATGGATGAAAACATGTACTCAAAATATTATCAAACTTTACATTTTTAATCATTGTTCTCAGAGGTCCAAAGTGTTTTATTTAAGTGAATGGCAATGTGGACATAGTGACAAGAATGAGGGAGTTGGAGTCAGGAATACCATGATTTTCTTTCATTCTTAATTTGGAATGAGTAGAAGTAAAGGAGGTAGATTTTTATTGATTGAAAAAATGTATACAATTTTCTTTTCCTGGGCAATGGGGGTTAAGTGACTTGCCCAGGGTCACACAGCTAGTAAGTCAAGTGTCTGAGGACGGATTTGAACTCAGATACTCCTGAATCCAAGGCCGGTGCTTTATCCACTGCGCCACCTAGCAGCCCCAAAGATGTATACAATTTTAAAAACATTTTATGTTGACTCTTGGTTTCATATAGACATTATTTATCAGATTAAAGAATGTTCCATTTATTTGTTTATTTTACAATTTTTTAAAAACAGAAATGGTTTTATTCTAAAACTTTTTCTAAATGTATTGAAATAATCATAAGATATTGTTCTTTATGTTTATAGCTTTCCTAATATTGAATCAAATCTGAACTCTTTATGTAATTCTAAATATATTATATAATATTCTTAGAATGGCTACCTTAATTTTTGCTAATATTTTATTTAAAATGTCATCAATATTTCATTAGGGATTCTGTTCTATAATTTTCTTTTTCTATTTTGACTCAGCTATAAAAACATATTTTTATCATAGAAGGTTGGTTGTTGTTAGGATCCCTTCTTATCTTAGTTTTGTAAACAGTTTATATAATATTGGGATTGTTCTTTGAATGTTTAAAAGAATTAGTTTGTGAATACATATGGTCCCTCAGTTATTCTTTCAGAATTCATTAATGGTTTGTTAATTTCTTTTCCCTAAGACTGAGTTAAGTTCTCTACTTCTTATTCTATTGATCTGGGTAGTTTATGGGTTTGAGGTTGTTGGGGTTTTTTTGGGTTTTGTTGTGGGTTTTTTTTGGTAAATATTTAGCCATTCTATTTTCATATAATTGGGCAAAAATGTCTAATAATTTCCATTATATCTTCTTCACTGATTATGAATTCTCCTTGTTTTTTTTTATTTTAAAATCAAATTGGCTAACTTTACCTTATTAAAAAAGTGATAATTTTGCCTTATACTTCTAGATATTTTGCAACTTCCTTCAAGACATTTGTCCTAAAAGGCTTTTTGTTCAAACCTTTTTTATATGTTTCTACATGCCTTCAACACAACACTAAAGGAAACCCTTTCATGAGTCCATCACTTCTGAATTCTTCATCTCTTCATTGATCAGAAAATATTTCCTGCCTGGAAGGCTGAAGGTAAGAATTAGAGAATGTGATAGAATCTTAAGCAGAACTTACTTCATTGCCAGCTACTCTGTCATATACTTTGGGGTTTTTTTTGTTTTGTTTTTTGTTTTTGTTTTTTGTTTGTGGTTTTGAAATCATCCAGTTCTTTAGATAACACCTGATTCATTCTATGGTTTGGAAATTTTCATCACTACCAAAACTCACCCTGTTGCAGTAATTGACAATGATTAGCATGATATTCAAAGCCTATTTTAAAAATGGACCCAAAATACCACTGTGCCTCTAGTTTCTCTTCTTTATATACTCCAAATAAATCATACCATTAGCTCTTCCTTGAACATCCTTCATTTTTCTGCCTCTGTACTTTCGCTTCATGTACTCCCTCTCCATAGAATGATCTTTTTTTTTTTTATTCTGTGCCCCTCCTGGTTTACAAAAACAAAAAGAGCTTTTTTAAGTATTCAGATTTCAAGGCATACTTTAAATATGCCACCTTAGCATATATGCCTTCCCTAATTACCCTTGCTAGAAATCATCTCTTTCCTTCTCTATATTCCTACGGTAATTTTTATTTTTCTTATGCCCCTTATATTATAATTATTTTATATGTCTTATATAATCTACCCTATTAATCTTAAAGAGAAGGGAAGGCACTATTCTATTCATCTTTGTATTCCCCCAAAAAAACATCAAACTCAAATAAAAACAGGGTTCATTAATTCATATATAAGTATCTCTGCAGACTGAATATTGACAGTTTTAAAATGTACTATCTGTTTTCTTGTCTTTTTGGTTAAATATTTCCCAATTTCATTTTAATCTAGTTTCAGCTGCACTTGGAAATTTGGCACATAGGCTTCATGTTTCACACCCCTATCCCACAATACCTAAAGCAGTGCTTTGCACATAATGGTCTTCTCATATCACAGATTTCTGAAATGAAATGATGACAGCAACACTGTCATTAAATAAGAAGGCTGCATTGTAAGGAAATGCCTTGTAAGAAATTTCATTAATACTAATTAAATACTAATACTACTAAAATAAGGTAGGAAGCAAAGGAATACATTTCAGCACAGAGCTCTCTAACTTACTCCAACTTGAGTGAATGGTACCTTCTTCATTCTCTTCCTTCTAATCATCCATGGATCCCCAAGGCATCTAGGGATAGATTTGAGGACATGATGGTGGTCTGTGAATGTGGATGTGGTTTAAAAATACTTATTGCAATATAATCAAATTTGCTCATCTTGTATGGTTTAATCTTAAAAATTTTTAAATATTATTTTGGGGGGCAGCTAGGTGGATAAGGCACCAGCCCTGGATTCAGGAGGACCTGAGTTCAAATCCAGATTCAGCCACTTGACACTTACTAGCTGTATGACCCTGGGCAAGTCACTTAATTATATATATAATTTTGAGAAGGTGTCTATAGGCTTCACTAGACTATTAAAAGGGTTCATGACCAAAAAAAAAAAGGGCTGAAAATTCCTGCTTTAAGTAACTGGAGTGGATTGAGTTTCCAGGCCCCTTTTGCCCATGAGAGGAAGGGACTCCTTTCCCTAGGAACCATCTCAAGCCCAATACACAGAAGCTGCAGATAACCCAAAACATTGTGACCTGGTCAGTGCCACCTGACTCTCAGGCAAACTCCTAGCTTCTGTTTGATCCACCTGTACTGATCAACATCCTCCTCTTCAGCTATTGCTGCCAACAACTCAGTATTAAGGAGACTGGAGTCGCTATCCCCTTCCAAGTCTTTGTTCAAAGACACTTTGCTCCTAGAGAATATATTATATCTGCATCTATAGTTATACAATGGTACTGTGGTAAAAAAATATGAAAGTTTTTTAGCAGTCGGTTAGGATAACTGAAAGACGCCAGTTTTTTTTTTTTTAAGGACCACCCTTTCAGGGAGGAGACCAATGGCATGAGCTACGCATGCCAGTCCGCCTGCTTCACACGTCAGACTGCCTGCTAGCACTCCACTTCCGGAGTGTGAGCTTAAAAGGCAAAGAGAGAATGGAAGTGGCAGTTTTTTCCTGCTCTGCTGGTTTCCTGACTGCACTGCACAGGCTGATGCTGATGAGAGTTCAAGTGGGCCCGGCTTGCGGTTAGCAGCAGCACGCGCTTGACATAGTCTCTCTCTCCCCAAAGGTGGCCTTCGGCTTTTGGTGAGTTTTATACGGAATATAGACTAAGCTTAGACTTAAGACGATTTGTATTGTGTTTCTACTTTCCTATCCTTCTAATCAACATCACCTTGTGACTACCATACAATAAAAGCTCTAACTAGAAAACCAGAAGCTTCTTCCATTTATTAGTCTGGGAGATAAATTAAGGGAAAGGTTAAAGAGGGGAGATTTATGATCTAATATCCAATTTTAAATCTCACAGTACCATGGTACTCATCATTAACTGGTTCCAGAAGGTACAACAAAGGGCAAAAACAACTACCCAATGAATTGTTCCCATAAGGAGTAATGAAAACTGAAATAATCCATTTCTGAACCTCAGAAATTTCACATTTTACCTGGCAATTTATAAATTGATGGGGTTGGCTTTTTGTTTTTGTTTTTGTTTGGGTTTTTTGGAAAGCAATTGGGGTTAAGTGACTTGCCCAGGGACACACAGCTAGTAAGTGTCAAGTGTTTATGGCTGGATTTGAACTCAGGTCCTCCTGAATATAGGGCCAGTGTTTTATCCACTGTGCCACCTAGCTGCCCCAATGGGTTTTTTTTTAATACAAAACCTTAAAACTAGGCAGACATAAATAAAAACCAATAGTTAAATTTTAAAAATTAACTTCACTTTACCATTCTCATCACCATTGAAGACTTGTTGGGGCTTCAGAAGGAGACTGGTGGAGAGGGTGCAGGGTCAGGAAACTATGTCTAAGTCTAAGGAGCATTAGGACCAGCATAGCCAGCATCACTATGGGGCAAGGGAAATGGGCTACAGTGGTAGGGGAAGGGGTTGACATGAGGAGGGGGCTGAATGAAGGTCTCCTCCATTCCTCTCCTCCTCCCCTGCTCTCCAGGCAGCAGTGCTAGTGATAACCTTGGCAGTGGTAGTGATGGTGGTGACAGCTGTGCCCCAGCAGAGGAAGCAGGCTGGAGGAGTATGTACCACAGGATGCTGAGGCTGTCTTGACTCACACAGGTTTTAGCTGAGTGAAAAGCAAGCATTGAACACTGAAGCATTTTTTTTCCTAGTGGAAATTCATCACATGCAAAATACAGGTAGTTTCAAAGCTAATGAATGCCAAGGTATTATTGTGTCTATATTTTATAGCCACTCATTTAAAATTTGGAACATGTATCTATTTTCAGAAATAGTAAAGAACCAGAACTTATCCTGTGTTTACTTCTAAGTTTAATATAGTATTTTCAATAAAAGTTGTCTTCTTTTCTGTTGTTCTAAAGCCCACAGAGGTGGTGGGATAACTACAATCAAACCTCTGATCTTGTAGCCAGTAGAGACACAATCATTTCACACTAATGAAACCAGTAGATTCTGACCGTATATACTGTTTTGTGTTTATCTCTAGTTGTTTCATGTAAATGTCTTGTTTATACATACTACATTGTAAACTCCTTGAGGCCAGGTCTATGCCTTCTATGCTTTTTGTATTTCCTACCATGCTTAGCATGATGAGGACAAACATACAATAAATGGTACACAAATATTAACTAACTAAATAATTCTTTGCTTAAGAATTTTTTGTGTGTGAGGCAATTGGGGTTAAGTGACTTGCCTAGGGTCACACAGCTAAGTAAGTGTCTGAGGCCAGATTTGAACTCAGGTCCTCCTGACTCCAGGGCCAGTGCTCCATCCACCGAGCCACCTAGCTGCCCCTGCTTAAGAATTTAATTAGGAACATTTTCACTTATCACTCTTAACACAACTGTGGGAATCTGATAGTACTACTCAAATAGTCTTTTTAAAATTTTCTTTGATAATCATGAACTTATAAACATCAACATTATGAAACACAAAGGCCCAAAAGAAGGTTGTATATGAAATCATGAAACTCTGTTATAGATTTTTAATCCATATTACATTTAAACTTTTTTCAATCTTAATAGTATTTTATCTTTTTCAGTTACATGTAAAGATAGTTTTCAACATTCATTTTTATAAGATTTTGAGTTCCAAATTTTTTTCCTTCCCTCCCTTTCCTCCCCCCTCCCCATGATTGAGAGCCATTTGATATAGGTTTTATATATATATATATATATATATATAAAATCACATTAAACATTTCCATATTAGTCATGTTGTGAAGGAAGAATAAGAGCAAAAGGGAAAGACCTCAAAATAAAAGTAGAAATAGTATGGTTCAATCTGCATTTAGTTCTTTTTTCTGAATGTGGAGAGAATTTTCCATCATGAGTCTTGGAATTGTCTTGTATCATTGTATTATTGAGAAGAGCTAAGTTTATCACAGCTGATCATCACAGTGTTTCTGTTACTGTGCACAATGTTCTCCTGGTTCTGCTCACTTGACTTAGCATCAGTCCACAAAAGTCTTTCCAGGTTTTTCTGGAATCTGCCTGCTCATCATTTCCTACAGCACAATGGTATTCCATTACATTCATATATGACAACTCATTCAGCCATCCCCCAATTAATGGGCATTCCCTCAATTTCCAATTCTTTGGCACCACAAAGATCTGCTATAAATATTTTTGTACATGTGGGTCCTTTCCCCTTTTTTATGATCTCTTCAGTGGTACTACTGGGTCAAATGGTATGCACAGCCCCATTGCCCTTTGGACATAATTCCAAATTGCTCTCCAGAATGACTGGATTGGTTCACAGCTCCAATAACGATGCATTAGTGTTCCTATTTTCCCATGCCTTCTCCAACATTTGTTTTCCCTTTTTGTCATATAAGCCAATCTGGTAGGTGTGAGGTTACCACCTCAGAGTTATTTTAATTTATATTTCTCTAATCAATAGTGATTGAGAACATTTTTTCATATGGCAATAGATAGCTTTGACTTCTTCATCTAAAAACTGCCTGTTCATACATATCCTTTGGCTCTTTCTCAACTAGGGAATGACTTGTATTCTTATTTAATTTGATTCCGTTCTCCCAGCTTTCTGCTTTCCTTCTAATATTGGATGTGTTGCTTCTGTTTGTACAAACGCTTTAAATTAAATGTAATCAAAATGATACAATTTGCAATTTATGATGACATGGTGCTAAGAATAATTCAGGAGAAGTTTCTCTTGTGAGAAGCAAAACCAAAGATTACCAGATAACAGGACAAACATATGGAGGGACTATTAAAGTTTAGATTGGCCAACTAGATAGCAGGATAGACATACCTAAGAAATAAAGAGAGATCAAATTCTATTGCAAGAAAGGGAATTAGGGACAGAGATAACCCCAAAGCCAGGACCATCAATTCAAAAAAATCCCCCCCAACTCTCAGGAATATGACAAGCTTCCAAGCTTCCTCCACCCCACCTTAAAAGGTAAAGTTTTCAAGTGGACACCCCATCTATCTTCTATAAAAGCTTTTGCCTTCCTTCTGTTTGAAGAGGGAAATGTTTCTAAGCCCTCCTCCCTGAAGGGTGAAGTCTTTGTTTTCCCACTGGGTCACTTTCCTAGTGCCACATAAAAGACCACTTTAATTCTAATTGGAGTATGTGCAAGAGTGTAATTCTTTATTGAGGAATACCTAAGAACCAACACAAACTTCCCCCCAATCCAATAATATTCTTTATCTATCTTTTCTTTGGTCATAAATTATTCTCCTCTCCATAGATCTGAGAAACTATTTCTTCCTCTCAATTTGCCTGTGGTATCACCCTTTATGTCTAAATCATGTCCCCATTTTGACATATGAAGTAAGATGTTGGTCTATGCCTAATGCATATTACATTTAACACTACCAATATTACACTGTCTATGTCCTCTGAACTTCCTTCTTCTCTGAATTATTTTTTAAAATAATAATAATAAATCTTTTAGTTTAAAGTTTTGAATTCCAAATTATATCCTTCCTTCCCTCCCTCCTCTCCTCCCCTCCCTGAAGAGGCAAGCAATAAGATATAGGTTATATATGTGCAATTATGTAAAACATTACCATATTATTCATTTTTATAAGAAAACTTGAATAAAAGAAAAAATGAAGAAAGTGAAAAATAGCATGTTCAGTCTGTTTTTAATCAATATCAGTTCTTTCTCTGAAGGTGGATAATATGCTTTATCAATAGCCCTTTGGGATTGTCTTGAATCACTGTATTGCTAAGAATAATTAAGTCATTCATAGTCTATGAATGCTTTAATAAGTGTTTCATTATTATTTTCTTTCAGATAGCCTTTGCATGACAATAATCTACAACACCTCTATGACAAATGAATAGGAAACATTTCCTACTTCAAGAAAGCAAAACAGTGGAATGAGATCTAGGAATGAAACTAGTGACAGCAATCCCACAATTATACCTTTGAGAACAACAAAGTTCAGAGAAAGGGTGGGCCAAGTGATTGAAAAAGCTGGTCTTTAGGAGTTAAATATTAAAAGCTTTATGAAACTTTTTCAGGTTTATTCAGATATGCCATTTCCCATATGAAGAGGGATTGATTATATAGACTTTCAAGATCTTGCTCATACTTTGAATTGTATGGCCATTTCACCTTCTAAACCAGAGATTATTCCCAAGAAGTCTTAAACCTTTCATGTGTGCAACTCCTGCCCAGAGGCCCTGCTGTTCAGATTAGTAACCCTGCCCTTCCCATTCCATTTCTGGAACAATAATCAAAGTAATTCTGCCATTGCCCCAGGAAAAGGTTACAGTTAAACTCAACATCCATCCTTTTAACTTTCCAAAACAAAATAAAACTCCTTAGTTAGGACTATAAGGATTATCTCCCTTATTAGAATACAGGTTCCTTGAAGGCAGAGCCTGTCTTCTCTATTGTACTTGTATCCCTAGCATTTAATACAGGGTTTGGCAAATTTAATGAGTACTTTTTTCCCATTAATTCATTGTTTCACTCATTAATTCCCTTTAGGCTACTCACTATCCCTTGAACTTTACAGGTCAAAATATAATTCCTGGTCTATGGTTCCCGTGATATGTTTAGGTAGATAGGTGGCCAGAAGAACTAGACTCAGGAAAACCTGAGTTAAAATCCAACTACAGGTACTTAATAGCTACGTGGCCTTTAGCAAGTTATTTAACCACTGCTTCAGTTCTCTCAGATGTAAAATTTCGGATAATAGCACAGCACCTAGCTCACAGGGTTGTTGTGAAGATAAAGTATGACAGTATTTGTAAAACATTTTACACAGTATATGGCACATAGTTGTTTAATAAATTTAACAAAGCTTAATAAATGTTAAAAAAAATGATCTTACCCCATCTTGAAGGTGAATTGGTCTGAGAACATGGACTTCAATAATGTCAAATATTTCAACCATTTTATTCAAGGCATGGCTTCTAAAAATATTTTACATAATACCACTACCTCTCAAAAAAACTAGCTGTTAACACATTAGACCTAGAGATCTTATATTAGTCTGAATTAGCAGAACCACACAACTCAGGAGCTACAAAATAAATCAGTCTTTTATTTCAATATAATTGGTTTCCAGGCAGCAAGGTGGCACAGTGGAGAGAACACCAGCCCTGGATTCAGGAGAACCTGAGTTCAAATCTGGCCTCAGACACTTGATACCTAACTAGCTATATGACCCTGGGCAAGTCACTTAACCCTCATTGCCATATATTTATAAAATTGGTTTCCTTTATAATCCTATTTTATTTTAGAGATTTAAAAACATTATTCTAAGAAAGGATCCATGTGCTTCCTGAGAATGGAAGAGGAATTCATGGCAGACCAAAAAAGGCTCAGAATTCTTGCTCTGGAGGATATAAATTCAATTTATTATGTACTAAAGTGAAATATGATATTCTCTTATTGGCCCTAGAATTAATGATGCTTAAGTGCTCTTCTAGAGGCAGCTGGGTAGTGCAGTGAAAAGAATACTGGGTCTGAAGTAAAAAAGACTTAAGTGTATATCCAGCCTCAGACACTTACTACCTATATGACCTGAGCAAGATCAAATGAGATAATCACAATGCCTGGCACACTGTAGGCACTTGTTTCCTTTCTTCCCTCTCCCATCCAAAAAAAGTGAATTCAACAAATCCTATTGAATACAACCTCCTCCTGTTCCCCTAGAAAACATAGAATTGGATATTTATTTCATAGTTGAGCAACACAACTTGTTGCTTGACTCAGGGTGGCTAGAGAGCTTCCCTTCTATAAAGGTCCCTGAGATCTGTTCCCATACATGCACACCAGGTTTAATCCTAGGTTTAGTTTGGCCTCTAAAGGTTAGTGTCCTAGTTGGCTGGGCAGAGCCAAGATTATGGAGGAAAGACTCCTCAGAGCTCTCCCCCAAATTCTTCCAAATCCCTTCAAATAATGGCATAATACAATTCCTGGAGTGGCAGAACCCATAGAAAGATGGGGTGACATCATTTTCTATCCAAAGACAGCTTAGAAGGTCAGCAGGAAAGGTCTGTTGTACCAGGGTGAGCATGGAGTTCAGATCCAGGCCACACCATGCAGACTCAGACCCAGACCCAGAGAATCAGGCCTCCAGAGCCTTAGAATCAGGTGAGACAGAAGCTGCTTCTGGAACTCAGCTCACAGAGCAGTGAGGGGGTCAAGTATTTGGCCAGGGGAGATTGCAGGAGTCTGTTGGTGCTGAGGTGGAACTTTGTTGTGTTGCCCATTCTCAGAACTAGGAAGCAGTCTTGAGTGGTGGCCCAGATGGGGAAGGGGCACAGGAAAGCTGGAGCTTGCAATTGCAATGAAACAGAATTCTGTTCCCAAGTTAAAGAGCAAGAAGGCCTGTGATCACTTACAGACCAGAGCACAGGATAGGGGAATATAAAACATGCCTCTCCTTAAATTGTAGCAATAGGGACCCCCAGAAGCTTGGGACAATATGCCCTGGAAGCACTGCCCCCACTTCAAGGAGTTAAAAGTAAAGAAATAGTCTGGCAAAATGGGCAGACAGAAAAAAATGCAGACCCTAGATAGTTTCTTTGGTGACAAGGAAGATCAAAATACACTCTCAGAAGATAACAAAGTCAAAGCTCCTCCATCCAAAACATCCAAGAAAGATATGAACTGGTCTCAGGCCACAGAAGTGTTCAAAAAGGACTTTGAAGATAAGGTAAGAGAGACAGAGGAAAAAATGGAAAGAGAAGTGAGAGGAGGGTCATGAAAAAAAAGTCAAAATCTTGAAAAGCCAAATGCAAAAAGAGATACAAAAGCTCTCTGAGGAAAATAATTGCTTAAGAATTAGGATTGAGCAAATGGAAACTAATGACCATGAGAAAGCAAGACTCAATAAAGAAAAACCAAAAGAATAAAAAAATAGAGGGCAATGTGAAATATCTCCTTGGTAATATCTGACCTGGAAAGTAGATCCAGGAGAGATAATTTGAAAATTATTGGACTACCTGAAAGCCATGATCAAAAGAAGAGCTTAGACATAATCTTCCAAGAAATTGTCAGGGAAAATTGACCTGATATTCTAGAAGTAGAAGGTAAAATAGAAATTGAAAGCATCTACCAATCACCTCCTGAAACAGATTCCAAAATTAAAACCACCAGGAATACTGTAGCCTAATTTCAGAATTCCCAGGCCAAGGAGAAAATATTGCAAGCAGCCAGAAAGAAACAATTCAAGTACTGTAGAGTCATAGTCACGATAACACAAGATCTAGCAATTTCTACATTAAACAATCATAGGGCTTAGAATATGATATTCCAGAGGGCAAAGGAAATGGGATTACAGCCAAGAATCACCTACCCAGCAAAACTGAGTATAATCTTTTTTGGGGGGGGGATGGGAATTCAATGAAAGAGAGGACTTTCAGGCATTCATGGTGAAAGACCTAAGCTGAATAGAAAATTTGATTTTCAAATACAAAACCCTAGAGAAGCATAAAAAGGTAAACAGGAAAAAGAAATCATAAACTGTTTACATTCCTACATGAGAAGATGATACATGTAACTCACAAGAACTTTCTCATTATTAGGGTAGGTGGATGGAGTATATTTAGACAGAGGGCACAGGTGTGAGTTGGGTATGAAGAAATGAGATATCATTAAAAAAATAAAATTAAGGGGTGATAGAAGAAGGCACTGGGAGAAAAGGAAAGGGAGAGGTGGAATGGGGTAAAGTATCTTAAATAAAAGAAGCAAGAAAAAAGCTTACTAAGTGGAGGGGAAGGTGGGGAAGGTGCAGGGGAGTGAGTCAGCCTTACTCTCATCAGAACTGGCACAAAGAGGGAATAATATACACACTCAATTGAGTAGAGTAATCTAACCCTGCAGGAAAGTAGGAGGGGAAGGGGATAAGGGGTGTGTGTTTTCACATAAGGGAGGGCAGATTAGGGGAGGGGGCAGTAAGAAAGAAAACACTTTTGAGGAGGGATAGGGTGAAAGAAGATAGAAAATAGAATAAATATCATGGAGAGGGAATAGGATGGAGGGAAACACAGTTAGCAATAGTAACTGAAAAAAATTGGAAGCAGAGGCAAGAGCAATGTAAGATGAGGATAATGATGATGGATGGATGGATGGATTAATGATGATTAGATGAAGATGGATTAATTGATGTTGATGAGGACTGATTGATGATGAGGACTGATTGATAAAGATGAGGATTAATTGATGATAATGATGAGGATTGAATATTGATGATAAAACCTATGGTACTTATTTTGCTGGGCTATTGTGAAGAAAATTCTTTGTCAGGTATAGGGTACTATATAAATGTTATCTATTACTGTTGTTGCAATAAATGTAGTTTACTATAAAAGAAATATGAGCAGGATGCTATCAGAAAAACCTAGAAAGACCTACATGAGCTAACGCAAAGGGAAATGTACTATATATAAAATAATAGTAATATTGTAAGATGATCTGCTGTGAATGGCTTAGTTATTTTCAGCAATACAATGATTCAAGACAACTCTGAAGGACTTATGAAGAATGTAATCGATCTACAGGGAAAGAACTGAAGGTATCTGAATACAGATTGAAGTAAAATTTTTTTTTTGTTAGTTCCTTTACCTGTTTCCTTTCACAATCTGGCTAATGTGGAAATGTTTTGCATGACTACTCATGTATAACATATTGAATTGCTTGAGTTCTTAAACAGGGTAGGAGGGAGGGAGGAAGAGAATTGGGAACACAACGTTTTAAAAAATTGATGTTAAAATTTGGTTTTACATGTAATTTGAGAAAATTAAAATTCTAAATAAATAAAAAACAAATAAAAAACAAAAACAAACAAAATTTTAAAAAAGAGAAAGATTAGGCATATTTTCTGTAAATCTTTTGTTCTTTATAATCCAGCTTACAGCTCTAGCAAAAGTCAAAAATCAAAATTTAAAGCTTAGATTTGATTCATGTTTCAAGTCTCTCACCAAAAGTGAGTAAAAAGATGCTCAATTTAAATCAGGAACACAGTAGCTATTTATTTCTTCCACATAAAGAAATGCCAAACACACACACACACACACACACACACACACACAGTGTGTGAACAACTGTTTACACACTGTGTGAAAAATGTACATTAAGAAATACTTAAACATGAAGCAGAACTATTAAATTTTAAGGTTCTTGAGGGCAAGGACTGTCATTTGCCTCTTTTTGTATCCCAACAACTTAACACAATGTCTATCACAGAGTGGGTACTTGATTAACTGATTATCACCTTCTGGGAGATTGCTACTTAAAACTTTAAAATATGAAAAATTTTGTAGGACGAACAAATTAGAATTTCTTCTTCAACCCAACTCTATACCATTTCTCTCAAGGTCTATTTTTTTATGGCAAGAAAATGGGTCTGCTCTTCTTCGGAAACTAAGGCCACGTTGGGGTGAATCTTCACTTCAGCTGGCGACTAGCACCACTACAAACAAGTCTCTCTTCACCCTTCTCCCAAAATGGCCATCTCCGAGCTTCGCTTGCATCTAATCTGCTCTCATCCTTCACGATGATGAGGTTACAGTCATGGAGGATAAAATTAATGTCATCATTAAAGCAGCAGGTGTAAAAGTTGAACCATTCTGGCCTGTGTTATTTGCAAAGACCCTGAACAATGTAAACATTGCAAATCTCATCTGCAATGTAGGAGTTGGTGGACCTGCCCCAGCAGCTAGTGCTGCTCCTGCTAGCATAGCTGCCCCAGCTGAGGAGAAGAAGAAAGAGGAAGCAAAAGAAGAAGAAGCTGAGGAAGTCTGATGATGACATGGGCTTTGGTCTGTTTGAATAAATATTTTTTTTGAAACATTAAATAAAAAGCTTAACTCAAAAAAAAAGAAAAGAAAAAAAAAGATAATGGGTCTGATGGTGGTAGTCTTCTCTTACATAGTAACTGTAGGGAGAACTGCACATACTACAAGTGTTGCTGATTAAGGGACCCAGAACGCTAATGTTCTTGAATTTACAAGGATGCCTACAAGTTTAGAAAACATCCATTTCAGTATAACAGTTTGCTGTGTGCCTGGGGGAGAAGAGCTGGGGAGGAACACAAAAAAAAAAGAGGCAGCAAATAGCCTAGGACCAAGCTCAGTCAGCCAAGGCCTTACATTAGCTTTCATTTGCAAGTATTAACCCTTTCTGTCAAAGTTGGCTAATCACAAAGGAGAGTGAGTCGATTATATGTCATATATTCTAGAGACAGGAAGAAATAACATCAGAGAGTAGGGTCACTCATTAAGGTCTGATGTATGACTAGCTCTTCCTTAGTCAGAGGCCTCTTTGATGCTACCCCCTCCCCTGCTGCCATCACAGGGGCCAAAGGATAGATGTGTCAACCCAATGAACCAAGTATTTCAGCACTGAGTCAGCACCAAAATGGCCAAGATTATTCTCTCTCTCTCTCACACACATACACACACACACACACACACACACACACACACACACACACACACGGTGTCCTGAAAAGTCTTAATAACTTAAAACTACACAAAGACTTTTGGAACAATCTGTATATCATCACCAGGAGGAGCCCACATCTGTCAACAGAAGGGGCCAAGCTCCAAGGCATGCTCCATAGGGTGTACTAGAGCCAGAGTTGATCCAGCAGTTTCCCCTAATTATACTCATTACATAAGCTTAATTTCAAGCATAAAAAAAAATTCTATACAAAAGTTCAGTTAATATAAAAATCCATTTTCTTTAAATTCTATCATAACCATGCTTAGGGAAAACAGAAATACAAACACCACCCTGTCAAGCCTAGACCTAGTGTTACTCCCTTCTTGATTAAACCTATGACGATTCAGTGAAGCATGAGAAGTTGTTCATTTCTTCACTGTATCCACAAATTATATTCCACATGATTCAAGCCCTGTGCCATTGGGTTCAGTGTTGCCTTTTGATGTTGAGAAAAACCTGCTTACAGAATCATTTTACAGGAAGAGAAGCACACATGAATCAATTTAAGTACAACTCCCATTCTAACATCTCCCAGTGGTGTTTAAACTCCCTCTAAATGCAAAACAGATGAGCCTTTTAAAGAAAGGAGTCAATTATATTGTAGAATCTTCCAAAGCAAGCAGGAACATAAAGACTCATCTTTAGTGATAAAATAGTATTCATGTATTAAAGGATATGTTTTGTAGAAAATAAAGAGAAATGTGTCTGGGCTCATTATTTTTCTTCTCAGATAAAGCATCCTTTCTAGTCTTGATCAGCCAGTCTATAGAAAACAAATAATTTCTATCCTTAGAGAAACTTAATTTAGAGTAGAATACTGAAATAAATTATACCAATTTCCTGAAGGTTTTTGAGAAAAAGAAAAGTCATTTTTCTCGGTCATTTTGAAACAATTACTGTCTGGAGGCAGCAGAATGAACTTAGTGACCTGAGACTCTCTCTTTAATGCATCTCTTCTCTGGTCATCTTAAGAATTAATGCCCCCTTTGACCCAGCAATTCCACCTTTAGGTCTTTTTCCCAAAGAAATCATGGAAAGGAGAAAGGGACCCACATGTACAAAAATATTTATAGCTGCTCTTTACGTGGTAGCAAGGAATTGGAAGTTGAGGGGGTGCTCATCAATTGGGGAATGGCTGGACAAGTTGTGGTATATGAATACAATGGAATACTATTGTGCTGTAAGAAATGATGAGCAGGAGGAGTTCAGAGAAACCTGGAGGGTCTTACGTGAGCTGATGATGAGTGAGATGAGCAGAACCAGAAGAACATTGTACACAGTATCATCAACATTGAGTGTTGACCTACTGAGATGGACTATATTCTTCTCACCAATGCAATGGCACAGAAGAGTTCCAGGGAACTTGTGATAGAAGAGGATCTCCAAATCCAAGAAAAGAAAAAAAAAGAACTGTGGAGTATAGATGCTGATTGAACCATACTGTTTCTTTTGTTTTAATTTTTTAATTTTTTTTTTTTAGGTGAGGCAATTGGGGTTAAGTGACTTGCCCAGGGTCACACAGCTAGTAAGTGTTAAGTGTCTGAGGTTGGATTTGAACTCAGGTACTCCTGAATCCAGGGCCGGTGCTCTATCCACTGCACCACCTAGCTGCCCCCTGTTTCTTTTGTTTTGGGTGCTGTTGGGTTTTTTTTTTTTCTATTTTGAGGTTTTGCATTACTGCTCTGATTTTTTCTCTTATAACAGGATTAATGCAGAAGTAGGATTAATGTTATGTGTATATATATGTGTGTGTATATATATATATATATATATATATATATATATATGTATATATATATATATGTATATGTATATAGATATAACCTATATCAGATTGCCTGCTGTCTGGGGGAGGGGGGAGGGAGGGGAGGGAGGGAGAAAAATCTGAAATTGTAAAGCTCGTATAAACAAAAGTTGAGAACTATCTTTACATGTAATGGAAAAAATAAAATACCTTATATGTAAAAAGAAAAAAGAATTAATGCCAATGTTAAAGGCTAAAATTCTAGCTAGTCTGTCTAAAATATCTAATGAGTGGTCGCCAATAAATTATAATCTTTAGCAAGAGTTAGACTTTTAAGCATTTATTAAGGAGAATAAGAATTTGGTAAAGAGAGAAAGGCCTATATTCATCTATCTATTAAAGGGAGTGCACATTTCTAGCTCCGTCCTCCGCGAGAGTCCACAGGACTCAGAGCACCAGGCTCCCCTTTCTTTTTCCCACAAGCCAATCTCACTTCCTGATGCCAAAGAAAAGACACATGGTCTTGCCCTCAAAGACGTTCACCTCATGGTAGAGCTTTTCTACAGTAAGTCTCCAGCAGGTGGCGCCATTCCAATCGTTACACCAAGAAGATGGAGTAATGTTTTAATCCATAGAATACTTTGGATATACCTAAGGATATTTTCTGAATAACATTAATAAGTGATCTAAGAAAATGATTTTTTAACTGGGTATAGTCATCCCTTAAATCCCTGCTACTTGAAGAGGCTAATTAGAGAATCACTTGAGTTTGGAAATTTTGAATTGCAGTGGGCTAAAACTAATTGGGTGTCTGTACTAAGTCTAGCACCAATACTGTGAGCAATAGGAACAGGAGACCACCAGGATGCCTAATGCAAGGCAAACTATCTCAAGTCCTAAAAAAGCACTGCTGATCAATATTGGAATCATCCCCTAGATAGCCATTGCACTTACAGCCATGGATGAGGACAAGGAAGGGGAAGGAGAAAAGAGAAAATAAAGGGGGTGGGGTATTTTTCCAATTAAAAATTAAACACCACTTAAAGAATGAATGATTTTTAGTGCAACAGCTATAATAAACTAGTATTCCTCTAAGTTTGTAATAGTTTGAACTTTTGAGGAATTCAGAACAGAGGGCATGGAATATGATATTCTAGAGGGCAAAGGAATTGGGATTACAACCAAGAATCACCTACCCAGCAAAATTCAGCACAATATTTCAGCAGAAAAAATGGGACTTTAATGAAAAAGAGGACTTTCAGATATTTGTGATGAAAAGATCTGAACTAAATGGCAAATTTGACTTTCAAATACAAGACCCTAGAGAACCATAAAAAATTGGAGCTGGGGGACATACCTGGGGTCGAACAGTGGGCGACTGTCTTGTGTCTGAGGCCAGGTTTTCCCTGGGATCCCCCTGGGTCCAGGGGGGATGCTTTGTCCACTGTGTCACTTAACTAGATGATAACATCTTTAGGGTTAAATTGAGGGGTGAAGGGAATTCACTGGGGGAGGGGAAAGGGCAGAAGTGAAATCCTACATGAAAATAACAGGAAAAGGCTTATGGAGTTGGGGAAGAGATGGGAGAAGATCAGGGCAGTAAATGAATTTTACACTCATCAGAAAAGTCTCAAAGACCTTAAACTCATCAGAGCTGCCTCAAGGAGGGACTGACAGACACACCCAACTGTGTGGAGTAATCTGTTTAATCTGGGCAGTAAATGAGCCTAACACTCATCAGAATTGGTTCAAAGACCTTAATCTCATTAGAATTGGCTCAAGGAGGGAATAATGTACACACTCAATTGGGTGGAATAATCTCTCTAAACCTGAAGGAAAATAGGAGGGGAAGGGGATAAAGAGAGAGGGGCAAAAGAAGGAAGGGCAGAGTGGGGGAGGGGACAGACAGAAGCAAATCCCTTTTGAAGAGTGATAGGATGAAAGAAGATGGATAATAGAATAAATATCATGGGGAAAGGAATAGGATGGAAGGGAAACAATTAACAATAATAATCATGAAAAAGAGAAAAGGGGGGAAAATTGTACAAAAAATATTTTAGCAACTCTTGGAGGAGGCTAAGAATTGAGAATCAAGGGAATGTCCATCAATTGAGGAATGATGGAAAAGGCTGTGTTATATGATTGTAGTGGAATGGTCTTGTGCTACAGGAAATGACAAACAGGATGATCCCTGAAAAACCTGGAAAGACTAATGAACATTGATGTATAGTGAAGTGAGCAGAGCTGGGAGGACATTGTGCATAGTGACAGCAGTATCGTTCAATGAGAAATTGTGAATGACTTAACTACTCTCAGCAATGCAATGATCCAAGACAATCCCAAGGAACTAATGAGGAAACTTACTATGCACCCCTATAGAAAGAACTGATAAAAAAAAATAAACACTTGTGGATTGTACATATATAACCTGATTGCGATCTTGTGGAGGGGGGAGGAATGGGAGGGAGAAAAATTTGGAACTCTAAATCTTATGAAAATGAATGTTGAAAACTACCCTTACATGTAACTGGAAAATAAAATAAATGTTTGTTGCTGGAAAAAAAAAAAAAGACTTGAACACCGAGTTTGGAAATGAAGAAAGACCAAGTGCTAAGGAAGGTAATTGTGGTGCCTCCGGGACACATTAAGAGAGCAGCAGTTCATGGCTAAGTGTTTGCATATGGGGGAAAAACCTTAGCAGTCACTTAAAGCTCTTTGAATTCCAAGCTAGTCATATGATTTTCAAACCATGGTCTGGCCCAGGAAAATAAGAGATAAATGAAATGGTAGGGAGAAGATAAAAGAAAAGAGACTACAAAATAAGGAAGATGAAGAATATGGAAGATGAAATTAAACTTTCCAAAGGAAGATATAGATACTGATATGCAAATTCAGTAATTTAGCCTAAGTAGTAAGAAACCAGATCCAGACAAGTGAAAACTGAATTATTAAATATTTTAAAGAAATGAAATATAAAACATATATTAATATGACATGTAGAATATACCATATTACTATATCAATTGCATTACTATAGTAATGGTACATGTTATGGAATATGCAATAAATATTATAAAGCTTGCAGTTTTCATTATCAAAGAATTTGCTTTAAAAACAGGTAAAATATTTATAAGCAGTAATAATAGCATATTGGTGCTAGTTTATTAATAGTTATTAATATTAATCATCATTATTAATACATTAATTGCATAAATGTATTAATATACTAGTGTGTATAACCTTGTTTTGACATATTACATAATATAATATTAATATATGATACAATATAGAATCAAAAGTTTCAATAATAAAGAAATTTGCTTTAATAAGTAGATAAAATCATTTATAAATAGTGTAAATAGGATATTGATGCTACAATAGAAAGTATACTGGATTTGTAATTTTAAAAAACCTAGGCTCAAATAACAGATCTGTCATTTAATACCTGTGTGGTTCTGGGCAAGTGATTTTACTTCACTGGGCTTCAGTTCTCTATCAGTATTATTACAAGTATGTATACGTCTATCCAAGTTTAGGTCCTATGAACTTCTATTTGTATATGTTTATATTTACACATTACATTTATATGGCAGTGGATACTTTTACTATCTTCTCTTAAAGACAATACCATTTCTCTTATGAATTTGCCTAGAAAACCTTTTTTTTTTTGCCTCAGAAAAAAAAGGTAAACTTCAAATCACATGTCCAAATTACCTGAAACTTCAAATTAATAAGGTCCAAATTAATGAGAATGTATTGTACCACTAATCAAATTACCAAACACGATTAAAAGCCTAATTGTTATTCTGTTATGAGATTTTGTCCTCTTCTAGTATCAATGTCATATAAAAATACTTCACTGTAGTTATTAATTTTTCCCTAATTTGAATGTTTTGTACCCTCAATTCCAACTCCAATTGTAACTTCAGTGAGATAAAGAACTTCTTATATTGTATTAACAGAAGTAATGAAGCCCAGATATATGTACACACATATATATGTATGTATCAGTACACACACACACACATACACACACATAATTGGTTGATCAGTTCATCTGTGTCAAAAATTCTAAGTGAAGAAACTTCTATCAATGTAGATCTATAGCTACTCTGTCAATTTAGTTGCATAAAACTGCCTTGGGCATTAAAAAGCTAAGTGACTTACCCAGCATCATATAATCAATCAATAAATCAAGGAGAATTTATTAAGGGCCTACTATGAGCCAGTCAATATGCTAACTTTTAGAATATAACTACACAAACTAAAACAATCTCTAGTCATAATGAGCTTACAATCTAATGGGGAAGACAATATATATCAAAATATATATAGCAAGAATACAAAGTTGATAAATATAAATACATACAAATTAGTTAAATTTAAGAATTTTGGGTGGGTGGGCACTAGCAGTTGGTAGCATCAGAAAAAGATTGATGATGATGCTGCTTGAACAATTGCATTTCCCCCCCAATTATTTGGCATTTATTGTGCACACAATTTAAGGGGTACTGATAGACCTCAGAATAAACAAAACTTGGTTAGAATTCACATGTTACTAGAAAATTTACAAACTGACTGTGTTCTTTAACCATGTTTATTAAAAAAAAATTTCTGTTAATAATTTTTCTCCTTCCTACCTCTGAGAGGGGGGTGTGGGGAGGGAAAGAGAAGGGAACTCACCTTATAACAAATATGTATGTCAAACTAAATAAATCCCCATATTAGCCATTTCAAAAAAAAACAAACACATGTCTCATTCTTCACCTACGATCCATTACCTCTCTATTAGGGCATAAAGAGCATGCTTCCTCATTGGTCCTTGAGAGGGATTCTATGAAAGAGAGGTAAGGCAGGATTATATTCCAGACATGAGGAACAGTCAGTTCAAAGGCATAAAAATGTGAGAAGGACAT
Organism: Dromiciops gliroides; assembly: GCF_019393635.1. Lineage (NCBI taxonomy): Eukaryota > Metazoa > Chordata > Mammalia > Microbiotheria > Microbiotheriidae > Dromiciops > Dromiciops gliroides. The sequence goes on along the minus strand of NC_057861.1, from coordinate 569,854,514 downwards.
AAAGTAACCAAATCTGGTGGGTCACAAAATTCAGGAGTCAGAGTAATATGCAATGAAACTGGAAAGATAGGTTGGACCAGGTTGTGTGGGGCTTTAAAAGTTAAACAGGAGATTTTATATTTTTTCCTAGAGGCAATAAGAAGCCACAGGAATTAAGTGGGGGTGGGGATGTCATATAGTATGGTCTTCACTTAAGGAAAACTACTTTGGCAACAAGTATATATGATGGACTGGAGTAATGGAAGACTTCAGGAAGGGAGTCAACTTTGTATTCTTGCTATATATATTCCCCATTAGATTGTAATGTAATGTAAATTAATTAAATTGATTACAATAATCCAGGAGAAAGAAGATGATGTCATGCATTTAAATTGTTATCCATGTGAGTGGAGAGAAGATTGAAGAGATGTTGTAAAGTTAGAAATGGCACAATTTGGTACCTGATTAGATATCTAGGGGGTGAGAGGGTGAGGATTCTAGGATCACTGCAAAAGTATTACTATCAGAATGTAAGGGTGTTTGTATATTTGACAGAAATAGGGAAGTTGGAAGATGTGAGAGCTTGGGGATATGATAACAAAAGCCAATATGTCAGAGGCATAATTGGAACCCAGGTTTTCTTGTTTCTGAGACTGGATCTCTTTCCAGTATGCCTTGTGTCTTCTCATATGGCATAATTTATTCCATTCAATTAACATATCAATATTAAACTCAAGATCATACAACAGTCATCTTCAGCTTTAGTCACTAAAATATTATAGCATTGCAACAAACAGGGAAGCCTTACATGTGTAATACTGTCATATATGATAACATTTTTTTTTAGTGAGGCAGTTGGGGTTAAGTGACTTGCCCAGGGTCACACAGCTAGTAAGTGTGTGTTAAGCGTCTGAGGCCAGATTTGAACTCAGGTACTCCTGACTCTAGGGCCGGTGCTCTATCCACTGCACCATCTAGCTGCCCATATGATAACATTTTATAATTCGTTTTGAAGGTATAAATAAATGTTTATGAGATTTTAAAAAATAGCATCTGTGGTAAAAAGTGAAAGCTTTTAACAGTCGGTTAGAATAACTGAAGGACGCCAGTTTTTGAAGGACCACCCTTTCGGGGAGGAGACTGTGCTAAGCACTCCACTTCCCGGGTGCGAGCTTAAAAGCAAGGAGAGAATGGAAGTTGGGCTCTTTTTCACTAGCTCGCTCGACTGGCTCACTTGGCACACACATGCTGACTCAGGTTCGATAGCGTGGTCCTTGGTGATCGGCCTGGTCCTCTGTAATAGCACGCACTTGACGCGGTTCTCAACCTCAGAGGTGGCTTTGGGATTTTGGTGAGTTCTATACGGAATATAGACTAAGCTTAGATCTAAGACTATTTATTTGTATTTCTACTTTCCTATCTCTCTAATCAACATCATCTTCTTTTGTTGGCTAATTAATTCCCAAACAATAAAAGCTCTAACTAAAGCTCAGAGGCTTCTTTCACTTACTGGTCTGGGATATATATAAGGGAAAGGTTAAAGGGGAGTTTAATGCTCTTGCATCCAATTTTAAATCTCACACATCTGTATCTCTCTCCTACACTCAAATGATCTGGTCAGTTAGTACCTCACTAATCTAAAAAAGGACCACTCCTGCCAGTGTCTCTAACATAATAATATTATGAAGAATTGAGTTTTCTTCCTTTTCTTATCTCATACTGTGGATTGAAGTTTTTATGTAGTATGTTATCTTTATAAGGAACTGCAACAAGCCTGACATCCAAAACGATGGAGGAATTGTCTTCCAGAAATACACTTTTAAAATATTTTGTCCCACTGATTTTATTTAAAATAAGGTGTACAGCACCATGAGAAGATCTTTACAAATCAGGATCCCCATATGCATAATAATTAACTTCTCTTACAAAAGAGCAATACCTGCTAAACCCAAATCAACAACACCCCCCCCCCCATCCTTTTTGGCATGAACTGAGAAGTAGAATGGTTTACTGATACAGGTTATGCATGCTAAATCTGGCAGCACAGCCCATCATGTGATCAGCAATGTTAGCAGTAGGCTGTTTCCTTTATTTAAAAAAAGGTAAATATGTTCTCTTTTGCCTTGATCCACAGCTTGGTTCGGTTTAATCATTTTCACAACAGATAAATCTTTCTGGCATACAAGGAAAAGAGGAAATATGTGACAGGCTCTCTCTTGTTTCATTGTAGGTCCAACAATCTGGTTTTCATTGAATGAATGGAGTTTTTAGTTCTCTTCCTACAACATTTTCCTTTAATTACGATAAAAGACAGTAACTTAATCAAGCATAAATCCTGTTCAAGTGAACATGAAAAAAATAAAGGTTTTAATTTGGGGATGTTGGAAAAGAGGAGAAGAGAAATGGAAAACCTATACAAATCTCTATAAATCTTCACAATTAAAAAGGAAAACAACGAGGAGTAATTAAAATCTTGAAAACAGAAGAATTTTTCCCACTCAAAACTCTGCCCCAAAATAAGAAAATTCTACACTGACATAATAAAATATTTTAAATACTATTTTAAAAACCTTTTAAATCAATTAATCAATAAGCATTAACAAGGATTAAAAAATGAAACTGCACCTACCCTCAAGGCAGTTACAATCAAACTTTGAAAGAAAAATAAAAATATATAAGTATATAAATAATACATACAAAATTGATAAAAGGTGTTTTTAAAATAGATGTTATTAACAGCTTGGGAAATCAGTAAAGGCACTAGTTGATATTTGAGCTGAATCTTGAAGGAAATCAAGGATTCCAAGACCTGAGTTCAAATCCGGCCTCAGAGACTTAACACTTACTAGATGTGTAACCCTGGGTAAGTCACTAAACCCAATTGCCACACCAAAAATGAATGAATCAATGAATCAATGAATGAATAAAAAGAGAAAAAAAAGAAAGGATTGGGGTAAGAAGGTGCATTCCAGGGTAGGGAGTCCATACAAATACACAGAGACAGAAGAGGGAGAATGTTGTGTATGTGGAAGTGAGCAGGCTAGTATGGTTGGACCCCAGAGTATGTGGAGCATGATTATGTATAAGATTATAAATCTAAGAATGCAACTATTAATTGAGTGATTCTTGACACTCTTCTAAAGAGATACTACTCAGTGTTTCAGAAGGTCTTAAACCTTATGTATTTTGTCGATAATGAAGACCAGAAGTTTCAAACTTGCAGTCTATAGCAAGTGGCCAGCAAAATTCCTGAGTACGACCCCAACCAGATTGAAATGTAATTGGGAAATGTTTAACAACAACAAAAAAAGATACAATATAACATAGATAATGTTAATTTGAAGCTTTCTAAGTCAATATGTAGTCATCAGGGATCTGTTTCTATTTGAGTGTAACACTGAAGAAGACTGTTTACTAAATAACATATGGAAACAGGAAGTTCAATTTGACAATTTGCCTGAGCAAGAAAAAGAAAAAAAGAGACACATTCTTACTTATTGCTGCTTCTCTATAATGTTTTATATATTTGTGATGTGTAAACAAAGTATTGCAACTGGTAGCTAGGAGCAGATATAGGAATATTATCCAGAACATTTAGTGCTCAGGATATTAATAATATTGAAACAATATTTACCTTCTAACTAATTTATGAATAATCCCTCAAAAGTGAGAAGTGGATATCTATTTCCATACTATCTTCTTTATATAATTCCTCTCTCTCAATCATATATGTATCTTTCTTGCTCAGGTTTAGGGGTTTGAAATAACTTTCAAATGTAATGACATAGGAAATTCAAGTGCTACAGCATTAGAATGTGAAAAACAACATTCCTGACAATGAACTACTTTCACTGACAATCATCTGAAGACAATCCCTTTGTCACAACTCTCAATGTTCATTGAGAAAAATCTAAAAATAAGAGAAAATTTGGAGTGATGGAAATAAGTAATATGATTATTCCTCTTTTTTGGCCAAAATTGCATTGGTTAATCACTGCCTTGAGTCATATCTAAGGGTAGAACAGGTTTTCTTATAACTTATTTCCAATAACCTTCAAAAATATAACTGTTTAACTTTCAGAAATTAAATGTTAAATCTCAAAAGGAGATAGTTTTCATAATTATGGCAAGTGAGAATTTTTACCTAAACAAAGGATAGACATGATCTCAAAAGATAAAATGGATGATATTTCTAATGCAAAATAGAAAACATTTTGTACAAACAAAATACACATTTGAAAAGTCAGAAAGAAGGGAAACAATTTGCAAATGTTCACAGGAAATTTCTCTAAGAAAGGTATAATATCCAACTTATATGAACTTCATGAGGTACCTAGGTCATACTTACCTTACTTCCAACTCTACTCTTCACTCTCTAGACTTTTCCACTTCCAGCATTTTTTCTTTACCCTGGAAATGCATATGCCCTTTGCCCCTCTCTTCTGATTGATGAGTCCCTGGTTTAGACCAAAATTTCATGAGATGTCCAGACTATGCACACTTTACTCTGACTTCCATTTCTCACTCTTCAGACTTCTCACTAGCAATCTTATCCACTAAACATATCCTCCCATAACCCATACTTCCCAGTTCTATTATGTATTCTCTTCCTTCACTAGAATTTAAACTGTGAGTATAGAATCTATCATGTATTTTAAATGCTTTATCTATTTTAATCTAGCAAAAGAAAGAAACAAAGAAGAAATGCAAGCTATCAACAACCATTAAAACAACCCAAAGTTCCACTTCATATCCATCAAATTGACAAGGATAATAAAAAAGACAAATGGCAATTATTAGAGAGTTGTGGAAGGACAGAAAACCTAATACTCTATTAATGGAACTGTACATTGGTACAACCATTCTGTAAAACAAATTTGAAATATCCTCTCAAAATTACTAAATTGTACATATACTTTGACTCAGCAATATTACTGACTAATAAAGCATGTACCCCAAGGAAGTCAAGGAAGTGAAAAAGGGATCCATATTACAAGGATATAGAAGTATTTTTGCTGGAGCAAAGATCTGGAAACAAAATAGTTCCCTATTATTTGGAGAATGGCTGAATAAATTTTGATATTGTGGTAAAAATTATTGGAACTCATTTGGGAGGGGCCACACCTGGCCCACCCTAAAGTTATGTATGTTACTGAGGTCAGAAGGAGAACTCTCTATAGGCAGTTTTTGAAGGACCTCCCCTTTTAGGGGAGGGAGATTGAATGCTCCTTGAGGGGAGGCAAGGAGTCTTGCAACTTGGCTGCTCTTTCTCTGCTCGGTTTCCTAGTGATGTGAGAAAGCTAGCAGACTTTCCAGAAGTGGTGAGTGAACACAATAAACCCTGCATTCTTTTCAATTAGTTTAATTGGAAACGATCTGGGGATGGCATAGACTTAGGTTAGAGTTAAGAGGATTTATCTGTATTTCTTTTTCCCTATTTCCTTATCTTTGATTCTTATTAATTTCACCTTTGTGGTTTAATTAATTCCCAAGTAATAAAATCTGATCCTTTTGTGGAAAAGGAGGTGTAGGGAGCAGCTAGATGGCGCAGTGGTAAAGCACCAGCCCTGGATTCAGGAGTACCTGAGTTTAAATCCGGCCTCAGACACTTGACACTTACTAGCTGTGTGACCCTGGGCAAGTCACTTAACCCTCATTGTCCTGCAAAAAAAAAAAAAAGGAGTTGTAAGGCTCCTTTCTTATTGGCCTAGGAGAAATATCTAAAAGGGCAGTTCGGAGGGAAGGGAGCTTTGAACATAGAGGTCCCTCATTATTTCTGAGACCCCAATATTTCACCAAGTCACCCAATTAATGCTCCATATATTAAATTTCAGCCCCTACAATATACAAATATGTATGAGAATCCAGCATTAAATGGCTAACACTGCCCAAGCATTGAGATCATGCAAGATCATGCAAATGTGTGAGTAACATGCTCTTATCTATGAAAAAGTATTAGGAGAAATGCAGAAAGCCTGTGACTATGAATGTCTAGACCCAACTGGATTATTGTGATAAGGCCAATATTAGAAGATTCATGTGTATGGCTACTACATGCGTTTGGGGAGTGTTCAACATGAGATGACATTAGTTACTAATGGAACTTAGCCTAACCAACCTATCTGTTGAGGCTGACGTACTGCTATCAGATTTGACCTTGAACTTTTGTCCTCATGTTTTTGTTCAGGGTATGTTGGTGGTACTCAAGTGGTTACCTTCTGTTATTTTCATGTGTCATGGTACCAGAAGGCCTTGCTAAGTCCAAAAGAGAATAATGGCACAAAGAATTAAACTGGAAATAAAAGTGTTGGACCCTGTTTTGAGTGTGTAGCATACCTTTAATCATTGATTCAAAAGGAATTTATTAAGCACCTGCTATATGCAAAGCATTATCATAGGTGCTGAGGATAGAAAGACAAAAATGAAACTAACTGCCTAAAAGAATTTACATTCTGTTGGAGGTACACAACATAGATAAAAGTTTGTAGTCAAAAAGTAATTTCCTGAAAAATATAGAGCTAATAATTTGCCTGGAGGGTGTTGCAAAAATTTTCTAAATCCAACAAAGAAAAAGAAAGCAAAGTCTCCAAGCCATTTAAAGATAGCTTTATTGAGAGAGGTTACCGGTCTTACAATAAAGCCAGTCAATCAGGGGTAGACCTGAAAGACCCGAGCTCTACAGGTCTCTGACTTTTATACTCCTTAAGTGGCTTAAATGCTTACATACCTTACTATTTTAAGACATTAACACTTTACATTTTGTCTATATCACAAAGTCAAATGGTACAGTTCAAACATTCAGTTGAGATTCTGAAACTCTTACAGATGTTCCTTTAACTATTAATCGACAGGGAGGTCCTCAGTTTTGGACAGAAAGGTCACGTCCTTTTGGCTGATTGGTTGACCACCTAGGACATCAACTTAGGGACCAAGTGTTCATATATATGACAAAGCATCCTGGTCATTCATGATCTCAAATGAGCTGATTCATCCTCTTCAGCTTGAGGAATACTATCTTTATTTTATTTATTTATTATTTTTTTGCAGGGCAATGAGGGTTAAGTGACTTGCCCAGGGTCACACAGCTAGTGTCAAGTGTCTGAGGCCAGATTTGAACTCAAGTCCTCCTGAATCGAAGGCCAGTGCTTTATCCACTGCACCACCTAGCTGCCCCCAGGAATACTATCTTTAGAAGTTGTGGTTAACCACAATGTACAACAATGAATACAGTGCAAGAGATGTAGTTATTCAGAACAAGAGCAAGTTCACAATTCATTAATACCTGAAAATACTAATGTAATACTAATGCATGAGCTTAAGCTACTAAGAGTATATAAAGAATAATTACATAATATCTATGCTCTATACAAAGAACACTTAAAGTAAATCACCACTTGTAGTCTATAATACTGATTGCTATCACAATTAAATATTTAAGGGGTGGGGAAAATCTCACTCAAGGGAGGGTTAAAGAATCAGCAAAGATCTCATATAGGAGGTGGCATCTCTAGTTCTACTATTTGGATAAAAATATGGCTATACAAAACCAGAAGAAATGATAGTTATAACCTGGATCTGGGTTTAACAAGGATTAGGTAGCCAAGACTCAGGTCTTGTCTCTGTCCTCAGGATCAATCTTAACCAAGAAATTTTTTTTTCATACCCCTAACCAAATGATGACAAGAAGGAAATAGGGTACAATCAAGAATTCATTCACTCTACGGCAAATGAGCTATCTTCTTTATTCCTGCCATGACACTATTATAAGCCTCTCATGGAAATGGTAACCTGATATTCCCTTATCCATGTTATTCCTACATCTTGTACCTTCTTCCTCAGAGCTTTCAATCATTTAAAAGATCTTTAAAAAAAACCCCACAAAAATCCCCTATGTAATAATTTTACATGATACTTTCAAAACTATCATTCTTGCCTGTGCTTCCTTCTGCACTCCCTTTTGTTCCCTTTTGTGCATTCTTAAAACTAGCAAAGGTACTATTTTTGTTGTTGTTGTTTACATTACTAACAGTTTCTCCCAACCCCTACCTGTTAAAAGATGGGGGAAATCCCTTGTAACAAATTAGAATAGTCAAAGAAAACAAAACCACATAGTGGTCATGTCCAAAAATTTCTTTCTCCACCATGAATTCATCACCTCTCTGTAAGGAAGTGGATAATATGTTTGACCGTCAGTTACCTAGAGACATAATTGAGCATTTCATTGATCAGAGATGTTAAGTCTTTCAAAGTTTTTCTCTTTACAGTATTGAGCTTGTATAACTTATTTTCATGTTTTTTTTCCACCCTATTCGGCATCAATTAATAGCATCCAGCATTCTCTGAAATATCCTTTCATCATTTTTTATTGTGCAACAATACTCCAAACAATGATACTCTTTAATTTTTATTTTCCTCCCTTTTCATCCCACTATCCTCATCAGAATCAAAGTTTATTTTGTTTTCAGCTATCCTGTCCCAGATATTATCTTAATTAACTATATTAATATGTAGTTCCAGTTGACCCAGTCCAGCTCCTCTGCAAAGATGCCTGGTCCTTCAGGGTTTTGCCCTTTCAGCAGGTTCTATACATCTTGAAGAAATAGTTCAGCTTCCCATAGTTGACAGTTCTTCCTGTAGGATGATTTAGAAAACTCCTTCCTAGAAAGATCTGAGGGGGACCAAGGAATGGAACTATTGTGAAGTCTTTTGCTTTCTAAGGATATGAGGAAGGTAAAATTGTTTTCTTATAATAATGGTAGATGTATGGTCACTTGGAAAAAGAGTATCTTTCAGATGATTTAATGGCAATCTCACATACCTTGATTAAGGTGAGGAGCATCTTCTCAGGTCTCTAAATAATTAAAAATTTGTTATCAACCCTTTGATAGTGTTCCTTGACAACGGGAGGCTTTAGCTGATTGTCCAGGGGGGATGCTGAGTGAGTGGCATTAAAGGGATAAGTCTTGGTATCAATTTAGATCCTGGGAAAGTCTCATATAAGAAACTTGTGATCTCCAATTACTTTACTGCAGATGACACTAACCCATGATGGTTAGTTACTCTGTCAGAAGTGATTTCATTGGTGGTATGGTCATGATATTTCTGATATTGTTCCCATTTGTGGTTTGCTATTTTACATCAGGAAAAGTACTTATAATTACCCCCTAATAAAACTCCCTACTGCATAAGATTGAACTTAACTTTTTCATTTTTCTATTTGGATTAAATTCCTCTCATTCTTGTCTTCTTCCTAAATTCAGAATTATTTTAAAATCTGTATGACATACTTTAGGTCCTCCAAAACTATAGATGATTTTGAATGCCATCCAAAAGAGTCAGTATAGATGGCTTGGTAAATGATGGCTATTAAATACCCAAGTGGGAAATATGGGTTCCCCAGAACCCAAAGATTAAGAAATATCTGGACTCTCAAAAAAATAAAAAATAAAATTTAAAAGAACAAACAACAACAACAACAACAACAAACCAACCAAAAAAAAAAAAAGAAATATCTGGACTCTCAATTTAGCCTGGAGTGGGGCAAGTGTTGGTAGTTTATTATGGAAAATAACTAAAATCATTTAAGTTTTCCCCATTTGATATATCCCCCCCACCAAAAAATAAAAAACAAAAACAAAAGAAACAAACAAAAAAACCATACAACACAACTAAGTTAGGTTGAGGTTGAATCTTGAATTTTCTTAGTGTTGAACTCTGACTCTCTGTCTCTCTATTTGATCTATGGCTTCTGGAACTATGGCTTCAGTCAATCTAATCAATATTTTATCACCAGTATCCTCTCAACCCTTCTGGAATATGTTTAAAAAACTTGTGCACAGAGACAGCAATATTGTTTAATGAAGAACTGTGAATGACTTTACTATTCTCCACAATACAATGATCCAAGACAATCCCAAAGGACTATTGATGAAACATACTATCCACCTCCAAAGAAAGAACTGATATTGATGGAACAGACTGAAGCATGCTATTTTTCACTTTTTTCATTTTTTTCTTTTAATCAAGTTTTCTTGTGCAAAATGACAAATATGGTAATGCTTTATATAATCATATATGTATAATCCATATATTATTGTTTGGCACCTCAGGGAGGGGGAAGGGGAATGAGGGAAAGAGGGATAAAAAAGTCAGAACCCCAAACTATAAATAAAAAATGTTTATTATTAAAAAATTAATTAATTTTTAAAATTTTTAAACTTTTTTTTAAAAAAGAAACCTGAAGAAATCAGAAAAGACAAACAAAACTCATCCATACATTTTTTAAAATCTGAAAATATGTGCAATGAACCACATTCATTGAATTTCTATCCCTGAAAAGGAATAGCATGGTTCTCATATCTCTTCTTTGGAGCTCTCCCTGGTCTCTGTAATTTTGTAACATCCATTTTGTAAGATTTTGAGTTTTTTCTTTTGGTTTACATTGTTGTACTCACTATGTATATTGCTTTAGTCATATTATCACATTAGTTTTCTATTACACTCATATACTGCTTGTTTAGCTATTCCCCAATCAAGGGGCATTCCCCTCCCCCCAATTCTTTGCTATCACAAAAAGGAATGTTATAAATGTTTTAGTGTGGGGGGCCTTTGTTCTTATCAATAGTCTTCTTTTGGTTTTTTAAAGAAAAGTCCTTTATTTTGTAGACATGAGTGTATGCAATAAAATAGTGATGCTACTGAAGTCACTTAATTACTAAGAATTACCAGTATCTTGAAAGACAGCAAATAATTTAATAATAATAATAAACAACTCATATCTTCCTCTTTGTCTTCCTTGTCCTTTGCATCTCCTTCATTTTGATCTGATTTGCCATTGTTCTGCATGACTTTGGCAAATACTTTGACATCACCCTTCTTTGCTGCATCTACTGCTTCAACCAAACTGACTCATAAGTGGCCAAGTTGTCCTGAGGCTAAGGCAGCACTGAATATACTGAAACTGAGGAGAGGTCAGTGTGTTCTGAATCTCTTCTACAGTCTGTGGAAGAGATTCTCCAGAGGGAAGATAAGGCAGCAATCACTCTTGGACTTCAGCATTAGCCAGAATAGGAGTCATGATCTCTGGAGTTTGTACATTGACCAAGTCAACTGAATTTGGTACACGGCTTGGACTACTTGCAGAAGCAATTGCTTGAACACTGGGTACTGGTGTAGCATGAGTAGAAGGAAAAGTGGAAGATGGGGTTACAAAACTTGACTGGCTCCAGGAGCTTGATGAAGAACTACTTGTTGGAGGCCCTTCACTCCCCAGTAAGCTAGCCAGACCAAGACCTGTCAGTGCACCAAAACCACCAAGTCCTCCCAAGCCAGTTGGTCCAATAAGTTACATGAGCTGGTTATGACTCATGTTACTCAAAAGGCTCTGCAAACCACTTCCACCTCCAAGTGCTGAAAGTCCATGACCTCCACTTCTGCTTGTAACCAAAGCTCCTGGCATAGGTGGATTATTCAAATATTCATTTACTTTCTTGAAATGTTGCTCATCCTTTTCAGTTTTACATCCAAAAGAAAAGTTGCTTTGGTCCTGCCTTGAACTTCAGTACATATACTCTACCCACTGAGGTACTCCCTTAAAATAATTAAGTTATCTTCTGTGGTACCAGAAGTCCTATCTTTCCATCAGAAATGAAAGAGGGAGGGGCAGCTAGGTGGAACAGTGGATAAAGCACTGGCCTTGGCTTCAGGAGGACCTGAGTTCAAATCCAGCCTCAGACACTTGACACTTAACTAGCTGTGTGACCCTAGGCAAGTCAATTAACCCCCATTGCCCCACAAAAACAAACAAAAAGACATGAATGAGGGAGGGACAGCTAGGTGGTGCAACGGATAAAGCACTGACCCTGGATTCAGGAGGACCTGAGTTCAAATTCGACCTCAGACACTTGACATTAGCTGTGTGACCCTGGGCAAGTCACTTAACCTTCATTGCCCTGCAAAAAAAAAGAAAAGAAAAGAAAAGGAAAAAAAAAGAAACGAATGAGGGAATCATCAGTTTGTTGGATGTATACAAGCCCTTTCCGTTTATCTGGGGTAACTGTAGTTCCTTTTAATGACATTTTTTCTGCCCAAAACTCCACCAAATATTTTCTGGATGAGTCTTGGGAGCCTGGAACCATGCTTGGAAAAAAAAGCACCTGACGTCATTCTGGGGCCTGGCTTGTGGGCCATGGGTGAAGTAGTGACTACAGCTCACTCTTCCTCCTCTATATCAACAGTCTTCTTGAAGAAGCTTAGTACTGCAATCTCTATGTCACAGAGTATTGACATTTATGTCACTTTACTTGCATAATTCAAAATTGCATTTCAAAATGGTTACACTCATTTACAACTCCACCAACAATGCACCAATGTGCCCATTTTAGTACTTTTTTTTCTTTCTTTCACCTAGTTATATCATTCTTTCTCTTTTTTTTCTCTGTGTTGAGTAAGGAGTTAAGTAAAATTCCCTCTTCTCTCCTCCCATTTGATTTGTTTGATAGTTTGACATTTTTTTAATTTTCTGTGCCTTTTTCTAAAAAGCATTTGTTTTCCTAATGTTCTTCCATCCTTGAACTCTTGAGGGATAACCACCTCTTGCCATATAACCCAGAAAATTTTAGTCAGCTTTTGTATGAGCAGTGGACCTCCTTCCTTGTAGATCTCTGCTGGAATGAAATCAATACCAAGTGCTTTATCACATGTTAGGAGCCTAAAGGCATTCAGAACTTCATCTTCAGTTGGAATTTCAGCTAAAGAGGGATTGACTTCAACCTGAGGTCAATGGTTTCAGTATTAGTTGATGATGGTCTGTTGAGAACACAATGAAAGTTATCATCATACCTCTCCAGGATCATGTCTTTATCACTGATCAGTTTGAGTTCTTTGATATTGAATAGTTGATACACCAAAAGTCTTTGGCCCATAAAGAACCTTTAGGGCATCATAGAAAGACTTTAGATTATTACTGTTTCTGGAGCAGCTAGGTGGCACAGTGGATAGAGCACCAGCCCTGGATTCAGGAGGACCTGAGTTCAAATCCGACCTCAGACACTTAACACTTACAAGCTGTGTGACCCTGGGCAAGTTGCCTCACCAAAAAAAAAAAAAAAAAGATTATTACTGTTGGCATAAAATTGAATTTCATCTGCCTTCCTACTTAGCCAAGACTTCTGGATCTCTCTAAGCTTTGCTTGCACTTTTGATACTTAAATTCTGCTTTTTAATAGACAGATGAACTATCCTACTGATAAATTCATTGTTCCCATTTCTCATTTAGTAGCCTATGAATTTCCCCATTATTTTCACCAAATGAATCCTTATATTTCCAAGTGTTTTGGTCTACCTGAGTAAATGCAGCACTGTACACTAAGTCTCTGAAAGCTTCCCATTCCTTTTCTAATCCACTGTTGCCAACTGTATGTTGGCTCAGCTTTCCCTCCATGTCAACAGCTCATGCAGAGGAAAGCATTCTAATCTGTTGATGTTTAGTCTTCTGATAGTCATCTTGCCTTACTGAATGTGAATGTCTAGGTTAGAGAGGATAAATCTATGATCAGTCTAGCACTGTTTAATGTTTATTTGGGGGGGGGGGTGTTAGTGGGGCAATGAGGGTTAAGTGACTTGCCCAGGGTCACACAGCTAGTAAGTGTCAAGTGTCTGAGGCTGGATTTGAACTCAGGTACTCCTGAATCCAGGGCTGGTGCTTTATCCACTTCACCACCTAGCTGCCCCAGTCCAGCACTCTTAACCACACATCACCTTCATCATACTCACATCCTGTCTGTCTCTTCTCCTTACAATGACATAGTCTAATAAATGCCAATGTTTGCTATGAGGGTGTATCCACAAACTTTTGAATTAACTTTTAGATAAATGGAAGACAGTGTTGGTACATCATGAGATGCTTTAGTCTTCAGTAGTTAGTGATCATTGCTGTTGTCTCTGACTCCATTTCTCCCAAAGACTCTCTGCCATGTTCCAGCATTGATGTCACCCAGAATTATAAGTGTGTCCTCTTTCAACACATTGATGATGAGGGTCTTCACATCATCACAAAATTTTTCTTTGACCTCATTAGATTTTGTCATGTTGGGAACATATGCACTGATGACAGTGGCATGGAACTTTCCTGGAAGTGGCAATCACATTGCTACTGTTGTTCACCCCTTCTGGGAGGCATACAAGCTTGTTGACTAGATTATATTTGACTTCAAAAGCTATACCAGTTTCACAGTGCTCCCCATTATGGCAGCCACTCCAGAAAAATGTATATATAACTCCAACTTTGGTAACCTGGTCATCATTTGCCAGCCTTGTTTCACTCAGGGCTGCTATTTGAATGTGTACCTGCTAAGTTCTCTCACAATAAGAGGTGTTTGTCTCCCAGGTCTACTGGGTTTCATGTTGTCCATAAGCTTGTGCACATTCCATGTACTAATGGTGAGAGGAATTATCTTTATAAAAATTTTTGCTGGGTGTGTGTGTGTGTGTGTGTGTGTGTGTGTGTGTGTGTGTGTGTGTGTGTGTGTATGTTTGTTTCAACCACAGGGTAAGAAGGCCAGGGTTAGATAAAGCAGACAATTTTAGGACACCTTTTCTACCCCCTTCCTCCTGCCAAGAGACAAGTAGCACAGTCCTTAAGAAAGCTGCTCAGAAGCTTAGGGGGCTGCCTAATTTCATTGCCATTTGTGTCCAGTGAGAAGATGACCCTATGCCCTAGACCTCCTGTGTTCTGGGTCATGCCTACAGTTCCCATTGTGTCTGTACCTACTACTTCATCACTAACCTATCATCACTGGACTTTGAGGTAGGTGAAATAGTAAAATAATAACAATAAAATAGTAAATAGTAAAAAATAGTTGAATAGTAAAATAATTAAATATTACTGTAAAATTATTGAATAGTAGGATAAGAAGACAAATGAAATAGTAAAATGATATGGGTATTAGCTTTTGTTTGGAGTTCCCCAGGTCTCCCACTGCATCTAAGGTCATTGCCAGTTATCTTGACCTTTGTTTTGCCACTGGACTCCAATGACTAAGGAGGAAAGGAGGCTACACAGCCCTGCCTCACTCAAATCCAATTCACTTGCAAGTCAAGACATCAACCTTCTAATGTCATTGGCCATCTTTGAGAATGAAGGACAAACAACAACTAGAACAACAACAACAACAACAACAACAAAATGCCCTAATGCATGGGGCTCCCCAAATTGGAATATTTATGCTTACCTGCAGATATACATCTCAAACTTTCTTTCTCTGGAACATACATAATGTCTACATGAGGCCAGTTGGGCAAATGTCTTTACTCCTTTTTCAGAATGCTATATAATGTAACCACAAATATTCTAGGAAGGAGCAATACCTTTTTTGTGTCTCCTTTCCCAAATAACATAATAACATTCTTTCTAAAACTATTTCAGATTTGGGGACTCATGCCACTGGAAACAGAGACGGGAAGACCTTAGGATGTCAAAGAGGTGACCCATTTCACCTCCTCACTTGCTGATGACACTTAGAAACCAGTTCTGGAGGAAATTCATCTCTATGGGGCCAATAAAGTCCCATATATTCTGTGTTGTCCCTAGTGAATGGTCTCTGTTGAAATAATTAGTTGACCTCACTAACCATTGTCCAAATAATTCCTATATTCTGGAGGTAACAGGATAAGAGCAAGATTTTCTTACCACCAGTGACAACTTGCATGAAACCTTTCCTGATTCCATTCTCACCTGACCCCCCCCCCCAATTTCTAGTATCCTTCCCAAACTACTTTGTGTTTACTATTTTATATATTAATATTTATTTACCATATGTTTACTATATACATATATAGTAAATACACATTAATAGATAAAATTTTATATATTTTTCCTATATATTTCTATATTTACTATATACACATATAGTAAATAGATATTAATATGTAAAACTTTATGTATATGTATATATAAAAAACATATATTTCTACATGTACTTTTTGTCTTCAATAGAATGAATAGAGATTGTTTCATTCTTTGTAAGTGTATTTCTAGCACCCAGCACAGTGTCGGGCACATATTTGGTACTTAAAAAACACTTATTGATTCATTGATTGAATGAGTTTCCAACTCTCATTCTTATTCCTGCTTCCATTCTTTTCCTCTTTAGACCTAATCTCAGTGCACGTTCCCCACCTGAAGTCTACTGGTCCCTTTTCATGTGAACTGTTACTGAGTCTACTAACTGTTCCTCTGCCTCCAAGACAGAGTACCTAAAACTAAAAAAGCAGCCTTCATATTTATATCCAATTGCTGAATGTGTTGACAATTTATTTTCATTTTTCTTAGGCTGATGATTCAGCTTTTCTACAGCCATTAGTGAAACTGGATAATAGATTTTATAACATTTTTACACAACTTGACGCATGATTGATGGATTAATTTCCTCGTTATAAGGAAACATCTCATCCTATATAAAATAAATGATGTTCTTAAAATATAAACCAATACAATTATCCAAATAATAACCTGTCTTTTCCATTTCATTTTCAGGGTGTAGATACTATCTTGGTGAAGCACACAATAAGAGAATTTTAGGAGTAGTAAAAACAGAGAGGTTATTTAATTTAATAACACCCCCCCCATTTTTTTGCATAATGAAGCAATTTAAAGCCAGAAAAACTACTGATGTATCATCTGCTACAATAGCTAATGAAAGCTTGAGCTAGAACCTCAGTTCTTCAAATTACTAGCTCAGTGCTCTTTACCCAATACCACATGTTAAAAGTGGAACTTTCAATGTCAACCAAGTTAAAAGGAAAGAACAAAGAGATTATTTTCATCATCTTTGAATTTTTGAAAGAATCTATTTTTCACTCCCTCAAAAAAAAAATGGGGTCACTTTAAAAGTTAAGAACTAAAAGGAATGTTGAAAGTTAAGGATCTTTTTTTTAAGTTAAAGAAAAAACCAAATACTAAAGTACAGATGTAGAAAGAAAGAAAATTCCTTTGCATTTCAACAAATCTGGACTACATTACTTCAGGCAGCCTAAAATTGCCACAGGCTATGGATATGGAATTGATTTTGAATGAAAGCTGGTGGTAGTGTGTGTAATATTTTGTTCTTCTGGGGAAAATATTTACCTAAGTAAGGTCACAAAAACTCTAGATAAGTTTATTTTTTAGAAACAGGAAGCTAATAAAACAACTTCAGTATTTTTTAAAATTAGCTTCTCAGAATTCATATGAAATAAAAATACAATTTCAAAGAACTTCTTACTGACTAAATATGTCCCTTGACAAAATTTCATTTGATCTGCATGACAGTCTGATTTTCATGACCCCATGTCAATACGACATGTCTATGGAGTTTTATTGGCAAGGATACTGGAGTGGTTTGCAATTTATTTCTTTCTCCAGTGGATTAAGACAAAGAAGTTATTAAGTGACTTGCCCAGAGCCACACAGCCATTATGTATCTGAGGCTGAATTTTAATTCAGATCTTCCTGAGTCTAGGCCCGGAGCTAGCCACTGAGCCATTTAGCTGACTTTGCATGACAAATTACCAAGATATTTTTATTTATTTCTATAGTATAAAAATGTAACAAAACATGAGGTGTTATTCCATTTGAATGTTTCTGCGTCTTATTTTCTATAATTTTCTTGCTTGTCTTTGTATATTGAAGATTTTTAATCTTTGTATCCTCAAAATCTAGCACAGTGCCTTGTACCTACTAGATGCTTAACAGATGCTTAATGATTTGAAATTATTGGAATTTCTGGCTGAATGTCTGTGTGTCTCCATATATTTATTTCTCTCCCCCTGTAACTCTGTTTTTTTCACATCCCCTCCTTCCTCATATTCATCTCACTTCCTTAATGGGTGATCATAAAAAAATGAAGTGTGTGTTATATTTATTGAATTGAAAATTATTTCCTATCTACAAATTAAACCATAAAATTTTATTTTAATTGATTTTTTTCCAGTGGACCACTAGCCCTCAGTATAAAGAAGTTTCTTTGCTCTGGGCTTGGCTAAAACTATGTATATATTACGTAGTACATGCTTCTTCACTGGAGAAGTGGAATTTTCATAAAAAAAAGTTTTCATAAAAATACATTTTGTGTTATGAATTCAAGCTGGCACATAATTATACTAGCTATCGTGATCTGGGATCCTTCTGAAGCAGAAAATAGGGAATCCAAAGATCTTGATATACTGCCAGGATTTATTTGTGATGCTATGAACTCATGCCCTCCTAGTGTTATGACAACATACACACACAGAGACACATGAACATCACAACCAAAGTCAACTATCTTTCTCAATTATCTATCAAGTTTTAAAGTATCAACATTTTTACAGCTATAAAGTTATTCTGATCTATGTGAATAGGAGGAAATACTTTCCTTATCAGGTAAAACTACTAAACATTTTCTCTATGCTACTACTTTCAATGTGTCATATTTAAAAGGCAAGGCTCCTCATAAAGGAGTTACCCTACACTGTTGTTTAAGCATCAACAATGGGAGTGTTTGCATGATTAATTTTAAAATTTTTCAATACGTAACCTAGGAAGCTGGTCTAGTGACACAAGAAACAGTATAAATAAAAGTTCAGAATTTCATAATAAATCCTGAAAGCAGTTCACTTTCTATGGCCCTCTCATTCTGAAGAAAAACTCAATACTTAAAGAGTACTTTTCAAAAAGATAAAGAGCAAAATAGCCAGGCAAAATAACCATGTTTTATCTTATGACATTTTCCACACTATAGGTGTTTTTCTAGTACATAAGCCTAAAGCTCTGAAAGGTCATTTCAACTTAAGGACTTTCTGAATTTCTAATGTTATTTTCACTAGGTTGAAGAGGGTTGCTTGCCACTCTTTGTGTATGAAAGACCACAGAAGCTGCTATTTCAGAAATGAAGTCAAACAAATTGTTTGCCATTTTCCTTTGGCCTATATTTGCATATGCCACACATTAAACACTTTTAAACTCATTTCTACTCTTTCTCTGTGTGTGGTTTTGTTTTGCTTTATTTTCTTTTTAAGGGGTGTTATCCAGCACTAAATCCTTTGGAAGACTAGCAGCTGTATTACAATTTCATTCAAGACCTAAGGCCATGTGAAGTCCATTTGCAGTATGTTGTAACTGAAGCATATTAGAAATACTTCCTCCATGGTATTATATAATAGAACTCAACAACAAAACTGTACTGTTGACATAGTTATGATTTATGTTTGGCTTTTACAAATTAACTTTCCCTTCTCTTGCAATAACAAAAATAATGCTACCTTCTGAGAACATATGTTATGACATTTTTGTGCCTAATGAGGATGTTGCCTTGATTAGGGATAGTCTCCTGGTTCCTTTCCCATATCATTTACAATTTACATTTTGTCAACGGGTGACTGTTAAGACTAATTAATAAGCTCCTGGTTTCAGAAACTATGAAATATTTATAAAATTCACGTTCAAACTCCATTGGGAGTGGGGGTGGGAGGAAGTAAACCCTTTCAACTCCATTCTGAAAGCAAACAGCAAATAGCTCCAAAATAGAGCAATCTTCCTGGTATATGATGTTTTCTACCCATTGCTCTTAATTCTGCTTCCTGCCCAAAGACATAATTATTTTGCTTGAAAATTTCCAATGAAGAGAAACCTACTATGTCAGCTGATGGCCACTTTTGGATAGCTCTAACTGCAAGGAATTTTCTCCTTTACCTCAAATCTAAATCTGCCTCGACAATATCTACCCACAGTTTCTAATCATGCCCTGTATGGTTAAATAAAATGAGTCTAATCACATTTTCGTAAATCTTTCTTTCCTTTTTTAATAATATTTTCTTTTTATTGGTAAATTAATCAATAATCAACATAAACATTTCCAAAAACAAAGAATAAAAAAGAATGTATATGAAATTATGAGTTTTGTTTATATACATTTTAAAATAAACATGTATGTAAATTAAATTGATCGATGTGCCTAACATAATTTAACAACGGCAAAATTGCTCTTTTTTGGCAGAGTAGGCAGCTTGGCAGCACCATAGCCACTGCTCTAGAAGGCTCATTAATAGCATATTGCAAACATTTCCCCTTCATTTACAGATCTACAAAAATGTTAAAGATAAGGAAGGCACAAGGGGATAGTTTCAGTAGTAGTCTCTGAAGGCTCACATTGTTAGACTCAACAAAGCTCCAATTCTATGCCATCTTGGAAGTGTCAAAGATATGATTAATGATTTGATTTAATGATTTTTGTCTTCGGTCTTTCACTTCCTTTAGCTTACTCTAGCAAAATGAAGCCAATCAGTTATAAGATATTTTGAGAAGGTATGCTTACTCATGGGGTTAATCCCTTTGAAACAAACATTTGGGTGAAGCATTTTGTAAGAGATTACAAATTGTTCCGATTCTGATATTAAGCCAATGCCCATAATTTTACACCATTAAATCTTTCCCAAAGTTTTATTATATCATACTTACTGTTAACTAATCTTAATATTAAAAACAACCAATTCCCAAACTAGCTTTCATGAAATGGAAAATTCACTATGAAGCATCTATATATGTCTTTCCCTTATCCCAACACACCACTACACAACTGTAAACAGTTTGAAGGGAGAATGATAACATGGAGTGATGAAGACCTACATGAAACCAATGCCCTTCACAAAATGTAATAGAATAATGAGAGCAAACATATGAAAATGATTTAATAAGATTTTGAAGAAAACTTATAAAGGAAATCCTGGAAAATTGAGGGGAAAAAAAGATCTTCCCAAACCCCAGAATAGTACTGACTGATCAAATTGGAAAAAAACAACAAAAAATAGTGTCCTGTCTTCTTTTCTTACTAAAAGGACATTTGTCTCATCTCCTAGGTTTGTTTTGTGGGTCTATAAGCATAAGAGAAGCCAATTCTTATTTGCATAGCTGCTTCAAGATGAAAAAAAAATATTTCAATCAGCAACTGTTTTCTAAAAGTAAAATAATTAACTAGATAAATAAAATAATAGAATCACAGAGAAACTTATAAATGATTGGGTCCAGCCCATTCATTTGAAATATGAGAAGATTGTCAAAGTATGTTAATAAAAAGTTTCAAAAACTAATATCTAGAATCACAAAGAAGTTCATAAATAATAACGATTATCTATATCATCCATAAACCAGGGAGGTAGAGCCAAGCTGGCTGAGGAAAGACAGTGACCTATCTGAGCTTTCCCCAAAACCCCTCTAAATACCTTTAAATAATGTCATGAGACAATTCCTGGAGCCGCAGAACCAACAAAAGGAAAAGGTGAAATAATTTTCCAGCTAAAAACAGCTTAGAAATTCTGTGGGAAAGGTCTGTCATACCAGAGTGAGAGCAGAGCACAATCCAGGACAACCTGCGCCAGTAGAAACCAGATCCCAGGAAACCAGGAGTAGGCCTTGGGAGCCACAGAAACAGCTGCATCAGCTGTTGCTTCTGGAGCTCTCAGTCCACAGACAGTAAAGGGGGGGAAGGGGGGGGTGTCAAACCAACTGGTCAGAAAGAGATCAGAGGGATTTTTTTGTTAGTACCGAGGCAGGACTCAGATCTGGGTCACATCCATGCATGGCAGTCCCAGGGCAAAGAGTAGCACTAGCACAACAGAGCTTGTGGGCACAATGGAGCAGGGACTCTCATCACAGTCTTGGGGCAGAAAAGAGTACTTGTGGTCTCTCACAGACCAGAGTACAGGCCAGGAAAGTAGTAAACACACAGCTTCTTAAATCACAACACCTTGTAGGAATTGAAAACTTACAGGTCCCTAGAAGGAACTCTGAAAACAGCTGAACAAAACCCCTGAAGCTTAGGACAGTGCACCCTCCATGATGGAAGCAGAGTCCTATTTTAACAAGCAGTTAAAAACCAAGAAATAGGCTGAGAACATGAGAAAACAAAAGGAAAAATTCTGACCATAGAAAATTACTGCTGTGACAAGATCAAACACACTTAGAAAACCATAAAAAAGTTAAAGCTCCTACATCCAAAGTCTCCAAGATAAATAATAATTGTTTTCAGGCCATGGAAGAGCTCAAAATGGATTTTCAAAAACAAGTACGAGGGGCAGCTAGGTAGCGCAGTGGATGAAGCGCTGGCCCTGGATTCGGGAGTACCTGAGTTCAAATCTGGCCTCAGACACTTACTAGCCGTGTGACCCTGGGCAAGTCACTTAACTGCCGTTGCCCCACACCAAAAAAAAAAAAAAAAAAAAAAAGCACGAGAGGTAGGGGGAAAAATGGGAAAAGAAATGAGAGTGGTGCAAGAAAATCATGAAAAAAGAGTCAACAGCTTGGTAAAAGACACACACACACAAATACTGAAGAAAATATAAATTAAAAAAAAACGTTTAGGGCAAATGGTAAAAGACATACAAAAAGCAAATGAGGAGAAGAATGTCTTGAAAAGCAGAATTGGCCAAATGGAAAAAGCAGCACAAAAATTCACTGAAGAAAAAAAAAAACTTAAAAAGTAGAATTGGGCAAATGAAAAAGTACAAAACTTTGCAGATGAAAATATACAGGTGAAAGGAGAGAGCAAATTGAATAAGGGGGTGGGAATAGGATAGAGGAAAACAGAGTTAGCAGGAGTAACTGAAAAACATTTTGAAGCAAGTCTCTATGATAAAGGCCTCATTTCTCAAACATATAGAGAACTGAGTCAATTAAAAAAAAAGCCATTCCCCAATTGATAAATGGTCAGATGATCATTTAAGATTTAAGATTATTTCAAAAGATGAAGTTTTTGGATGAAGTAATCTATAATCATATGAAAAATGCTCACTAATGATTAGAGAGAGGAAAATCAAAACAATTGGGGGGGGGTATTACCTCCTACCTATTAAATTGGCTAATAGGACAGAAGAGGAAAATGACAAATATTGGAGGGAAACAGACACTGTTGGTGGAATTATAAACTGATTCAACCATTCTGTAAAGCAACTTGGAATTATGCCTAAAAGGCTATAAAACCATGCAAGTTCTTTGGTCTGCATCCAAAAAGAGATAAAAAGCAAAAAGGAAAAGTGCCTATATGTACAAAACTATTTATAGTAGCCTTTTTCTGGTGGCCAAGAATTCGAAATTGAGGGGATGCTCATCAATTGGGAAATGACTGAACAAATTGTGGTATGGACTACTATTGTGCTATAAGAAATGTTGAACAAGATACTCTCAGAAAAACCTGGAAAGACTACATGAGCTAATGCAAAATGAAATATACTGTCTACAAAGGAACAGCAATATTGTAAGATGATCAGTTGTGAACGACAGCTATTTTCAGCAATACAATGATATAAAAAAACTCTGACGGACTTTATGATGAAAAATGCTATTTATCCCCCAAAGAAAGAACTGACAGTATCTGAATACAGAATGAAGCATCATTTTTTAAATCTTTATGTTTCTTGAGGGTTTTTTGTCTCTCTTCTTTCACAACATGACTAATATGGAAATGTTTTGCATTACTACACATGTATAACCTATATTGAATCACTTGCCTTCTCAATGGGGATAGGGGAATGGGAAGAAGGGAAAGGATTTGGAACGTAAATGTTTTTAAAATGAGTGTTTATGGGGGCATCTAGGTGATGCAGTGGATAAAACACTGGCCCTGGATTCAGGAGGACCTGAGTTCAAATCTGGCCTCAGACACTCAACACTTACTAGCCATGTGACCCTGGGCAAGTCACTTAACCCTCATTGCCCAGCAAAAAAAAAAAAAGGTTTAAAATTGTTTTTACATGTATTTGGGAGAAATAAAATGCTAAATTTAAAAAATAAAAACTTATTGAAATAAATAAAACAAAACATAAGTTCAGATTGGCATAACAGGCATACTAATATCTGATTATAAAGAACTGCATCAGGGAAGACAATGAAAACACATATAATCAAGAACCTCAATAATCAGAAATGTGTTATATGATTTTAGAGTCTTGGCATTAAAATAAATGAAAGTGCATATTTTAAAAAATATTCTAACACATGAAAAAGTAATGGATTGAAACATTTACTGATAGTATAAATTTACAGCCTTAAGAACATAGCTTTACGGGGCAGCTAGGTGGCACAGTGGATAGAGCACCGGCTGTGGATTCAGGAGGACCTGAGTTCAAATCCGGCCTCAGACACTTAACACTTACTAGCTGTGTGACCCTGGGCAAGTCACTTAACCCCAATTGCCTTACCAAAAAAAAAAAAAAAAAGAACATAGCTTTAGAGCTAAAAGGAACCACAGGAGTCCCCTGTACCAATGTCCTCATTTTACAGATGAGAAAATCAAGACCCAGAAAGGTTAACCAATTTGACCAAAATCATACCAGAGATGTATCAGGGCATTTGAAATTTCCTGACAATATCCAATGTTCTTTTCACTGAAATATACTATCTCTATATACCAATGACAAACACAGTTATTAACAGAGAGAGAGAGAAGAGGGAGGGTAAGAGGAGAGGAGGAAGAAGGCAGAGAAGAAAGAAGGCAGAGGAGAGAGGAGGAGAGAATGAGGGAGGGAAGGAAGAAGGAAGGAAGGAAGGAAGGAAGGAAGGAAGGAAGGAAGGAAGGAAGGAAGGAAGGAAGGAAGGAAGGAAGGAAGGAAGGAAGGAAGGAAGGAATGAAGTTCAGATTACATCTTTCTTTTTTTTTTTTTTGGCAGGGCAACCGGGATTAAGTGACTTGCCCAGGGTCACACAGCTAGTAAGTGTCAAGTGTCTGAGGCAGGATTTGAACTCAGATACTCCTGAATCCAGGGCCAGTGCTTTATCTACTGTGCCACCCAGCTGCCCCCAGATTACATCTTTCAATGTCATCTATATACTATTTCACATGCCATAAAAGTTTACCAGAGGTGACTTTTACCCAATATACTGAACACAACAAACTGAAGTGACCCATTCAGTTTTATGGGCCATAGAAAGCATAAGGTTAAAGGCAATATCTTCAGGCAGTCAGGCAATAAACATTTCTGATAGCAGGAGACAAAAGATGAAAGCAATTCTTACAAAGGATCTCTGAATACAATGAGATAATAAAACAATGCTATACCCTTTGGCTTCTGGGAGCTACTTCTAGGAAGACAGCAGAAAATTGCAAATAAACATTCCTTTAATTAAATTCATTCTGGGTTTTATTAACATTTAAAATAAATTACAGATTCTCTACAGCTAAAATTACTGAAAATTATAAGGCAGGTAAGTTACCCATAAAAAGTTCTGATTTCTTAAAATTTTTTAAACATTAAAGACTATACAATGAGATACAGAGAACTTAATCTTTTAAAGAACTAGTAACTCTTCCACATTGAACTTCAGTATCCAGATCAGCTGACAATCTTGATTGGAGAGCCATACCATGTCAACCAATGCTTTCATATTCATTAGTGTGATGATCTAAGAGCAGATTGGACCACTACAGGGTTCTGACCCACTTTTATCTAAATTACCACATCTAAATTAATTGTTGCATAAGTTATGTTGAGGCAAAACAAACAAATTGAAATGCCTTACACAAAGGCAGCAGTAGAAGCTGGCAGACCACTATAAGGTATTAAGAAAGAGTAACACTGATCCTCTTTTTGTATTTGTCACAGTGTTTGGCTGTAGCTGTAATCATTCTACTAGACTTTAAACTCATTACAAATAGTTATCAACAAAATTACCTGCTGCAGGGTAAAAAAATAAATTGATCAATATTATAGCATTAAAATATCAACACAATAAACCAATAATGAACAAAACAATATTTTGCTAAATTAAACAAATGAATTAGTAATTTAAAGGAAAATGGAATTAGACTCATATCCCACACTGTATAACCAAATGAATTCCAGCTAGAAAATAAACAAATGTAAGATGATAAACTACAGAGAAATGGAAGAAAACATATTCGCTTGTGTAACACAAAAGCTCTACAATTGTAACATAACTATTTAACTAAAACTGCTAGGAAACCAGAAAATATTCTGGAAGAAATTAGGAATAGGCCAATATCTCACATAATATACTAACATAATAAACTCAAAATAGGTATATAATTTAACAGAAAAGAGTGATGTTATAACTAAATTGGGGAGGAAATACTTGTCAGATCCATGGATAAGGGAAGAGTTCATGCCCAAACAAGATATAGAAGATCATGGGAGGTAAAACTGATAATTTTGATCACATGAAATTAAAAAGGTTTTGCACACACACACACACACACACACACAATAATGAAGCAACAACTAAAGAAACTAGGGAAATGTTTTTTCCAAGTTTCTCTGGTTAAGGTCTCATGTTTCAATTACATAAGGAACCGAATCAAATTTATAAGAAGGAGAACCAAATACCAATTGATACATGGTTAAAGAATATGAAGAAGCAGTTTCCAGAAGAAATCAAAGCTATCAGTAGTTGAGAGAGATCCCCATTATTTGGACTCTTCTCAAAACCACACCAGCAGGAAGTAAATCAAATTGGATAGTATTTTCAAATAAGGCATTAAAAGGGAAGTAAGGAACAATACATGTAAACATTACATGTAAATGAAGGACTGAAGTTGTAGAATACAATTGGATGGGAACTACCTAAAGTAGGCTAATGTCTGGCATTGTGTTCATGAAATCTGATTGGTGAATAATATGCAAATGGGGTATTGAAGTGGTCAAATGTGATTGGCTAAAACAGGTAGTGATGTATCAGGCAGATTGTGAACTTGGAGTACTCAACCAATGAGGAAAGAGGGAGGAATCCTTTGCATGTTAGGAGTAGCTTTATATACCCCAGTGAAAATGCTTCAGTGCACTTCTCCACTATTGATTCTCTTTTTTTTTTTTTTTGGGCAGGGCAATGGGGGTTAAGTGACTTGCCCAGGGTCACACAGCTAGTAAGTGTCAAGTGTCTGAGGCCGGATTTGAACTCAGGTACTCCTGAATCCCAGGCCGGTGCTTTATCCACTGCGCCATCTAGCTGCCCCCCACTTCTCCACTATTAAGGAGAGGTGCCCATCTATGTGAGAATACAATATAGGTGCCTTCAACCACATTCTGCTGTACACTTGTTTTCTTGAGCTGTAACACCCAATGGATTGGGGGTGTTTCTAACAGTAGTCATATGGGGAAAAAATGCCCTAATTCACTAATAATTGGAGAAAAGTAAATTAAAGTAACTCTGAAATACCACAGCACACATATCATATTGACTGGCATGACAGAAAGGGAAAATGACAAATGAGAGAGAGGATATGGATAAATCAGAACACTAATGCACTGTCAGTAGACTTGCGAACTGGTCTAATCATTCTGGAGAACAACGTGGAACTATACCTAAAGGGCTACACAATTGTATATTCCCTTTCCCCAATAATGCCACTACAATTGTGTTAGAAACAATATTGATACTATTTTGATAGAACAACATTGCACTATAAGACATGACAAAGAGGATGATTTCAGAAAAATGTGGAAAGACATGGGCTGGAACAAAATGAATTGAGAAGAACTAACAGAAAATTGTTAATGGCAATTTTTTAAAAATAACAATCAACTGTGAAAGAATTATCTACTTTAATCAATGTAATGATGTAAGATAATCTCAAAGGACTCAGGGTAAAAAGGGTAGCCACCCCAGAGAGACAATTGATGAGCCCTGAAGTTTATTTTCTTTTATTTGATCTTTCTTGCTTTCTTTTCTTTCACAATATAGATAAAGTAGAAATGTTTTTTCAAGACTTAAAAAAAAAAAGAAACAGAAAGTTAATAAGCAGCTAGAGCAGAATTTCATATGCTTCAACTAAAGTAAAAAAGGCAGGGGTAGCAATCATGATCTCAGACAAAACATAAAATAAAACTGACCTCATTCAAATAGATAAACCAAGGAAACTATATTTTCCCAAGACAATATGCACCAAATGGTATAGATGTAAATTCTTAAAATGAGAAGATAAATGAGTTATAGGAGGAAATATTTTTTTTAAAAAAGACAGTACTTGGGGGCAGCTAGGTGGTGCAGTGGATAAAGCACTGGGCCTGGATTCAGGAGGACCTGAGTTCAAATCCAGCCTCGGACACTTGACATTTACTAGCTGTGTGACCCTGGGCAAGTCACAACCCCCATTGCCCTGCCCCCCCGCCAAAAAAGACAGTACTTGTGGGGACTTCAATTAATACATGCTTAAACCTAGATAAATCTAACTGTAACATAAACAAGAAACTTAAGGATATGAAGATACTGAACAGGAATAGAAGGGAATATACCTATCTCAACTGTACATGGTGGCTTCACAAAATGACCATGGATTAGGGGATAACAACTTCACACACAAAAGCTGAAAAAGAAATACTAAAAAAACCTTTTTCTGTCCAAAATAAAATAAAGGGGGGCAATTAGGTGGTGCAGTGGATAAAGCACTGGCCCTGGATTCAGGAAGACCTGAGTTTAAATATGGCCTCGAACACTTGACACTTACTAGCTGTGTAACCCTGGGCACTTAACTCCGTTGCCCCGCAAAAAGAAAAGAAAAAATATACATTACATTCAATAAAGAGATCTTTGAAGTATAGATTGAAAATTAATTACAAACAAAGACCTTAAACTCAGAGTTGCCTCAAGGAGGGACTAACGCACACACCCAACTGGGTGGAGTAATCTGTTTAATCTGGGCAGGAAATGAGCCTAACACTCATCAGAATTGGCTCAAAGACCTCAGTCTCATTAGAATTGGAGGAGGGAATGGTGTACACACTCAATTGGGTGGAGTAATCTCTCTAACCCTGCAGGAAAATAGGAGGGGAAGGGGATAAAGAGAGAGGGGCAAAAGAAGGAAGGGCAGAGTGGGGGAGGGGACAGACGGAAGCAAATCCCTTTTGAAGAGTGATAGAATGAAAGAAGATGGATAATAGAATAAATATCATGGGGAAGGGAATAGGATGGAAGGGAAACAGTTAACAATAGTAATCATGTAAAAGAGAAAAGGGGGGAAAATTGTGGAGGCTAAGAATTGAGAATCAAGGGAATGTCCATCAATTGAGGAATGATGGAAAAAACTGTGCTATACGATTGTGGTGGAATGATCTTGTGCTATAGGAAATGACAAACAGGATGACCCCAGAAAAACCTGGAAAGGCTAATGAACATCCATGTATAGTGAAGTGAGCAGAGCTGGGAGGACATTGTGCATAGTGACAGCAGTAATGCTCAATGAGCAATTGTGAATGGCTTAACTACTCTCAGCAATGCAATGATCCAAGACAATCCCAAGGAATTAATGAGGAAGCTTACTATCCACCCCCATAGAAAGAACTGATAAAAAGAACACTTGTGGATTGTACACATATAACCTGGTTTCGATCTTGTGGAGGGGGAAGGAAAAGGAGGGAGGGAGGGAGAAAAATTTGGAACTCTAAATCTCATGAAAATGAATGTTGAAAACTACCCTTACATGCAAGTGGAAAAAATAAAATAAATGTTTGTTGCTAAAAAACAAACAAAAAACCCAAAATTAAATAAAGGGGGCCAGCTAGGTGGTATAGTGGACTAGCCCTGGATTCAGGAAGACCTAAGTTCAAATCTGGCTCAAACACTTGACACTGAGCAAGCCACTTAACCCCCGTTGCCCCACAAAAAAAAAAAAAGAAAAGAAAAAAGAAATATAAATTACATTCAATAAAGAGATCTTTGAAGTATAGATTGAAAATTAATTACAAACAATATAATTCCTAAAATATGACTAGGTCAAAGAAAATAAATCATATAAACTAATGATCTAGTTAAAATTTGATTAGTTTCGGGGCAGCTAGGTGGCGCAGTGGATAGAGCACTGGCTCTGGAGTCAGGAGTACCTGGGTTCAAATCCAGCCTCAGACACTTAATACTTACTAGCTGTGTGACCCTGGGCAAGTCACTTAACCCCAATTGCCTCACTAAAAAAAAAAAAATTGATTGGTTTGGCTTTTTTCTTTTTATTTATTTGTTTTAATTTCTCTTCCTATCTTTGTCTTCAAGTCTCCTGAGATAGCTAGTCTGTGACTACCAGTAGCTGTTTATTCACTTAACTCCTAGGTTTGTGAGGGAGATTTGTATTTGACGAGCATTGAGGTGAGCTTTGATGGGGATTTCCACTTCTCTAGTGTACCCGAAGTTTTATTAACCTTGGAGAACTTTGAAGTGGAACACCTAATCATCCATAAAGAATGCAGTAAATAAGAAAACAAAACAAAAAAAGCTTTAAAAGTCTTCTGAGGACAGCTAGGTGGGACAGTGGATAAAGCACCGGCCTTAGATTCAGGAGGACCTGAATCTAAGACACTTGACACTTACTAGCTGTGTGACCCTGGGCAAGTCACTTAACCCCCATTGCCCTACAAAACAAAAACAAAAACAAAAGTCATCTGAAGTCTCATACATAAAACATCTCTCCCAATTATCTGTGATATTGAGCAGGAACTTGCTTCCACTAACTTTTCTGATTAGATTTTCAGTGGAAGATAAGGAAAAAATTCTTTCTTTCTACCTTCACAACCTTGGAATCCAGGCTAGATTGGAGATTGCAGAAATGAAAAGGAAGGACATCATGTTTATGGGTTTATATAAATTTGTAGGATTATAAATTTATGAGACTAAAAATTGTAACTGAAATGTAATATATTTATTCCATATTATGCATTAATGTAACTGTTAAAATATCAGTGCATTTTTGAAGGTCTGCAGCTAGGATTAAGATTAAAGGCAAACAAAAAGAAAAAAAAAGATTAAAGGTAAACAACACATGCTTCCTTCCTTTTCCTGAAGAATGATAGATGCATTGTTCTAATAGAAGAAGGTTTCACATACTAGAGAATAAGCAGAACTGGAGTGAGTTTAAAATGATTCAACAGGGGGCAGCTAGATGGCCCTGGATTCAGGAGTACCTGAGTTCAAATCCGGCCTCAGCACTTACTAGCTGTGTGACCCTGGTCAAGTCACTTAACCCCCATTGCCCCGCAAAAAAAAATAAATAAATAAGATTCAACAGAATTTAATTGTTTACATAAATTAGTAGCCAAGTCACCTAAATTGAAATAGACTATGCAAATTAAGAAGTAAAAGTTTAACTGTTAATTGGTATTTTCTGAGGAAATCTATACAGAAGAGATTTAATGGAATGTTAGACTAGAATATGTTTGAGAAATAGGATGAAATGAACTTAAGAAAAGTAGTGAAGATTTAAAAAAAGTAAGGAAGCATATGTAAAAAGAAAATTTCATTTTGAAATTTGTAGGTTTTGCTCAATGCCCAATAGAAAGAAAAAAAAACTGCAAGAGAAAGTTTAAGCAAGAAGAGATGTAAGTAGAATGGGAGGAATTTTAAAGAGAGGGGGAGTCCTTTTGTACTGTTATTGTTGTTGTTGTTTGTCCTTCCTTTTTGAAGAGGACCATTACACAAAACCAATTAACATTGTTGCTTTTGGAGTTTTTAAAAGCTTACAAATGCATGGTCTATTCTAATATTTTTTGGTGACTTTGCTTTTCATTCACAGAAGAAATACAATAATAACACAAAACATTTTTCAAATTAAATTTTACTTGCTTTTAAGTTGGTAACTGATTTAAACAAGCTTCTTTTCATGGCCAAGAAAGAGTTAATAACATGCAGTTCTTAAAATCTAACCTGGGTGAAAATTGGATTGAGCCCCATGCTGGAGAGATACTGTAGGAAAGCTCCGCCATGAGGAGAAGGCGACTGAGCGCAAGCCATGTGGCTTGGAAGGTCAGTTCCTTGGCGTCAGGAAGTGATGTCTGCTCATGGGTACTGTCAATCAAAGCTACAAGCCAATTAGCTTGGAGCTGTGTGTGGGTGAATGGGATGTTTCCGGTTTAGACAGGAGGTTTGCAGGACAAAGAAGGGGCAAGGCTCTCTCTCTTGCACCAGGACCTCGTGGGGAGTGGAGCAAAAATGCTAGCTCCCTGAGATAGATAGATAGATAGATAGATAGGCCTTTTTCTCTCTCCTCACCAAATTCTTATGCTCCCAGTATAGCTAGAATTTTAGTCACATTACAGACAGCAACAATTCAGATGGTGACCAGGAAGTATTCACCTATATACTGCAAACCCATTTTTTCCCCTTTTTTGGGGAAGTTCACTGATGCTACCTTCAAAGTAGCTTGAATTCCCTTCTGGAATCATTAAAACCACCTTTCCATCTTGCCAAAACAATAAATCAATCATTCTTCAGGGAAAGAGTAATAAAAGGTCTAAGTGTGGTTATCATGTAATTTTCACAGTTTTATTCTTATTTTTCCTTAAAACAAATTCTACAGAGTGGGTACTCCAATACTCATTCACTAAGATATATCAGTATTTGTAAAAATATTCAAACCACAATTTTGAAATTTATAATATTATAGTATATATTATATTATATGATATAATATAATATTATATATTATAATATTATATTATATGTGCTAGGTAGCACAGTGGATAAAGCACCAGCCCTGGATTCAGGAGGACCTGAGTTCAAATCCGGCCTCAGACAATTGACACTTACTAGTTGTGTGACCCTGGGCAAATCACTTAACCCTCATTACCCCACAAAAGAAAGAAAGAAAGAAATTTATAATAGAGAACTTACATTTCAGTCAGAAATTTACAATATCATAAGCTATTTTATTTTATTTTTAATTTATGGAATAAAATAAGCATGTCTATAACATAGAAAAGATTATTATAAATAAAACTGCAAAGCTATACACAACTTGCTAATCCTTTCAAATGCACAAGAGAACTATCATGTAATTTTTTTTCTGCCCTCCCACCTCCCTCTCCCTGGAGATAGCTATCATTAGACAAAAATACATATATTTGTATGTGTGTATGCACATGTATATGTGTAT
This sequence comes from Dromiciops gliroides, assembly GCF_019393635.1. Classification (NCBI taxonomy): domain Eukaryota; kingdom Metazoa; phylum Chordata; class Mammalia; order Microbiotheria; family Microbiotheriidae; genus Dromiciops; species Dromiciops gliroides. The sequence goes on along the minus strand of NC_057861.1, from coordinate 569,821,662 downwards.
ATATACATACACATAATTACTCCATACATACTTGCATTTACCAGTTCTTTCTCTGGATGCAGAGAGCATCTTTTTTCCTATAATTAATTTTGATATTCATAAAAGACAAAATAACATTTTCTCAGTTATTATTAAACCAATGTTATGCTGTTACAATGTTCTCTTCATTCTGCTCATTTTGCTGTTCATTATTTCATGCAAATATTTCCATGTTTTTCTAAGGTCATCAAACTCATTATCCTTTCTTATAACAGTGGTATTTCATCACAATCACATACCACAACTTGTTCAGCCATTCTCCAATTGATGGGCATCCCTGTAATTTCCAATTCCTTGCCACCACTAATAAAGCTGCTATAAACATTTTAGAACATATAGGTTATTTTCCTTTTTCCCTAATTAATCTTTGAAATAGATGAAGTGGTGGTATTGCTGGGTCAAAAGGTATGGGTAGTTTAATAACTCTTTTGACATAATTCCATGTTGCTCTCCAAAATTGTTTAATTATTTTAAACATAAATTCCATAAACAATGAATTTGTGTTCTAATTATTCCCCATGCCCTCTAACATTTGTTGCTTTTTCCTTCCATCGTTTTAGTCAATCTAGTAGGTATAAAACGATACCTCAAGATTGTTTTAATGTGCATTTCTCTAAAGAATAATGATTTAGAGCATTTTATATGACCATAAATTGTTTTGATTTCTTCATTGGCAAATTGCCAATTCATATCCTTTGACCATTTAGCAATTCAGGAAAATGCCATTAATTCTCACAGGAGAAAACAAAAAGATTAACTTCCCCCTTATCTATCTACATTGTTTCATCTGTTATCTCTGACTTGACCAGAATTAGAAAAGCAAATAGAGAGATTTTTCTTTCTGAAGACTATGAAAAAAAAATTAGTTTGATTTACTGAGAAACAAAACACAAACAATATGACAAGAAAAACACATAAAAGCACTTCCTAAACAAGTTTTTTCTTCTTATGTCCCGCTAAAAGTGTAATCAAAAAGTTCATTAGGGTAGTATTACATTGATATTATCAATACCTGGGAGAGATGTTTTGAAACTTCATCATTGTATAAGGGGCTAAAATTCTAGCTAGTCTGTGTAAAATATCTAATGAGTGGTTGCCAATAAATTATAAGCTTTAGCAAGAGTTTAGATGTTTAAGCATTTATTAAAGAGAATAAAAATTTGGTGAAGAGAGAAAAAGTCCTAGATTCATCTATCAAAGGAAGAGAACATTTTACCTCCACTCTCCATGAGAGTCCAGACAAAAGAGGGAGAGCAAGCCAGCCTCACCCCCTCTTCCTCCCACAAGCAAACTTCACTTCCTGACGCCAAAGAAAAGCTGCATGGCCTTGTGCTCAGAGGCCTTCTCCTCATGGTGGAGTTGTCCTACAGTAAGTCTCCAGCAGGTGGCATCATTCCAATCATTACACCATTAAGAATGATTTTTAAATTATGGCTTAGCTCTACCTAAATCTTCTAAATGGGAAATATCACTTTTTCTCAGGCCAAATTTCCAAAAATGGCATGGCAGAGGGGTTGTTCAATGCCTTACTAGAGCTGTCATAAAAGACAACTCACCTCTAAAATGGTCTGCCTGGGCATGGTTTGGAAGGACATGAAAGTCCAAGGACAGGCGGTCCTTTGCCAAGGAAGTCCATTGGTAGAAATCTTACCAGAGCATCTAGGATTTTCCTTCAGCGAAAGTCTATTGTCACATGGAAACTCACAATCTCAGTCCCTTCACAGTTGACATAACTGCTACAGTAGAAAAAAAAAGAAGAAACCAAGTTTCACCCAGCCAAATGATAGTTTTTCTAATACTGAACCAGCCCTGCATTCCTGGTATAAATCCCACCTAGTCATAGTGTTTCATCCTTGTGATATATTGCTGTAATAATCTCCTTGCTAGTATGTTATTTATTTTTTTGAATCATGCAGTAGGGAAATTGGTCTATAGTTTTCCTTCTCTCATTTAACTCTTCTTGGTTTAGGTATCAGCACCATATTTGTGTCATAAAAAGAATTTGATAGGACTATTTTGCCTATTTTTAAAAATAGTTTATATAGTATTGGAATTAATTTTTATTTAAATATTTGATAGAATTAACTTCTGAATCCATTTAGTTCTGGAGAATTTTTTTCTTGGGGAGTTCTTTGATAGCTTGTTCAATTTGTTTTTCTAAGACAGGATTATTTAGATATTCCACTTCCATTTCTGTTAACCTGGGCAATTTATAATTTTTGTAAATATTCATCCATTTCACTTACATTACAGATTTATTGGCTTAGAGTCTGGCAAAATAACTCCAAGTTATGGCTTTAATTTCCTCTTCATTTTTGGTGAATTCACCCTTTTTATTTGATTCTGGTAATTTGGTTTTCTTCTTCTTAAAAATTAAATTAACCAAAGGCTTTTCTATGATATTATTTGATATTGAGTGAGTTAAAATTTATGAGGTGGAGGCTCAAAGACAATTAAAGAATATGAATGACTCTTAGTTAAAAGGAAACAGAATATACCACTTAATTACTTTAAAATCTGGGATGAGAATTAATGACAAAATGAGCAGACAATTTAACTCTCAAATTTATATGTAGTGTTTGTAGAATTCTATCCATTAACTGGTCCAAAGTTTCACAAATTGCACCCAGAATGCACAACCAATAAAGAGACTTTATAATTCTACTGTGTCCTTTCTTTGTACTGACAACACTGCAACAAACATAGTAAACTATGCCAAAATCTCACACAATGACAATACAGTAAGGTCAAGGACTATATACATACATGGTAGTCATATTCTCAATATATGCATAGATGCATGCATGCATGCATGCATGTATGTATGTATGTATACATAGTCATATACATACATATATACTTGAGGCAACACAGTGAATAGAGGGGTAAATTTGGTTTAAAAAAACCTGAATTCAAATCTGAACTCAGACACTTACTAGCTATGTTACTCTAGGAAAGTCCCTTAATCTCTAGCTGTCTCATTTTCCACCTTCATCTGTAAAATGGAGATAAGAGCACTACAGGGCTGTTGTGATTAAATGACTTAATAATTGTAAAACTCTTTGCAAACCTTAAAGCACTATAAAAATACTATCTACTATTATCATTTACCCACAAATAAGCACACACACACATGCTCAGAGAAACAAGTGGTACCAAACAAAGACAATTTTCCTAGAAAAGGCCAAGGCCATGAAGATTGTCCTAATGCTTGAACATGACATTAAGAGATACATTTCAAAATAGGAGACAAGAAGAAAAAAGGCCAAGTGATCCAAATCTAAAGTTCTTTTGTTACTATTTTTTATAATAAAAAGCTAAAATGTCAAAGGTAAAATAATGACACTTCTTAGTTGTATATTGGTTGTTGTGGGAGCAAAAAGACTTAAAGAAACCAAGCCATGCCACATAAAGCTTTACCTAGGAAAAGCTAAGTGATACTAGAATATGTGGCTCAGTAAATAACTGATAAGAAAGTGAATCAAATTCACATATACTCTAATAAATATTATATCAAATGTTTTTTGTCATTTAAAAAGCCCAACTGGGAAAGCCTTTGCTTCTGATAATATTGTTAAAATAACTTAATTATTGATTACCTAACTGCCCAGGTAAACTGGATGTGAGGGATAGTGATACAAAGTAATAAAGATAGAAATAGATTATAGTGTAATCTTAATGTATAAGGGTTAGTCATACTGGCATCCAACAGATTTGGAATGCATTTATCACCTTCAGAGGTTACCATATTTCAAAAAATTATCTTAATGAAATGACTGTGTCCTTTAGGTATATGTGAAGACCTACTTGAGTAGTGACTGGAAGTTATAAAAAGATGGTCTGTTAATTGAAGGATTAATAATGCTGCTAATTACATGTTAGCAGGGAGCAGGCAGTTAGTTAAAAATAATATATAATAGAGAAGACTTGTATGAAGGTCATTGACTCAATTATATTAACTGTATTTTATGGTAATTTGTCATATAAATACTAGAGTTTAAGTTCCATGAGGGCAGGATAATGTCTGTCTTAAATTTTGTGTTTTTCCCCAGTGTGCTTCACATGGGAGGTTCTTAATAAAATTTTGTATTGAAGTTAAAAACAACAAAATATTCCTGGCTTGTGGCTAGGGAAACTGTATATAGTGGGAACTGTATGTTGTGGGAAGATAAAGGAAACCTGTTTCCCTATAGACACTCTAAAATGCACCACATAGAAAAATGTAAAAGAAAAAAATTTTAAAGCACCTATAAACTTCTCCATCCATTACAGGACTACACAAGGAAACTGCTTGAATCAACTGGATACATGGAACAAATATAGGTAAGGTAAGATGAAGAATGCAATGCAAAACAGCCCAATCCACAGCAAGAGACAGGACAAGACCAGAGAAGGACTATTCCAAAGGGACCATTCTCAATCATATTAGAAGAATGGTCCAGAACAACATCTAGGCGTGCATACTTAGCCAAAAAAAAAAAAAAAAGTTAGGGCAGTAGAGGGTTTAGGGGATAAAAGACATGGCCCAATCTAGCATCTGGGTAACATGTGGCAAGATCAAACAATTCCTGTGGAAGATGAAGGTTAGGCTTTGCCTCCAAATCAAGGTCCAAGCAGTGTCAATTCATATAGTACATAAGTTAAAGGAATAGAGTTTGACCCAAATACAACTGTTCTCCCCCAAAAAAGATATGAGTAAGCAGAAATAACACAATGAAGAAATATCTTGGAATGAGAGAAACGCAGGGGATAAAACCACAAGAAAAGATTCCAAGTGGAATCTCAAAGAAAAGAACATCTTGAGACTCAAGAGAAGCATAAAAAAAGTAAAATATGAAAGAAATTAAAAAAAAAAACCAAGCTGTTTACATCCCTAGGAAAAAAGATGACATTTATAACTCTTAAGAACTTTACATTATTAGGGAAGTTGGAAGGATTATACATAGACAGAAGGCACAGGTGTGTGGTGACTATAATGAGATTACTAACAAAAATAAAATTAAGGAGTGAGAAAGAATGACACATTGGAAAAAGGGGGAAGGGAAAGGAAGAATGGGATAAATTATCTCAAAAAAGGAACAAAAGAACAGTGAAGAGAAAGATGAGAGGGGGTAGTGGGCAACACTTGAACTTTACTCTCATTGGAATTGACTCAAAGAGGGAATAATATCCACACTCAGTTGGTACAGAAATCTCTCTCACCTAACAGGTAGGAAAGGACTAGGATAAGAGAAGGGAGAAGGCTGGTAAAATGGAGGGCAGATTAAGGGAGGCAGTGGTCACAAGCAAAACACTTTTGAGGAAGGACAGGGTGAAAGGAGAGAAAGAAAGATAAACAAGAGGGAAAAATAGGATAGAGTGAAAGACAAAGTTAATGATCATAATTGTGAATGTAAATAGGTTGAAGTAACCCATAAAACAAAAGCAAATAGCAGACTGAAGTACAAGACAGAATTCTATGATAATTATTTTTTTCAGCAGAAATGCACTTGAAACAGAGAGATACTTCTCAGTAACACAATTGTTATAGGGCCTAGCACCCCAGAAGTCCTCTGGAGTACATCAAAGAACCTTCTCCTTGAGAAACTAAATCAAAGGACAGACACACCTAAAGAGATAAGTGGAACCAGATCTAGACTGAGCTAGCTCTGGGACCACCACCCTTCATTCCAGTCTCCCACATCCTTGGGGAGATAAGATTTGGTGTGGCTGCTGCCTTTGTGGCCTGAGGAGCAGAGAGATGGATTGAAAGATCCTCAACCACTCCTCACCCAACTCCTGCAGCCACCACCAGTAGGAGATGGCCCTCCTTCAATATGGCAACTTTCCACAGTCAGATGATCACCCCATCAGTCCTCTATAAAAGTATCTGCCTGTCTCCCGCTTGAGGAAATTGCTATCTCAGAGACATGCTCTCTGCCATGCCTTTCTCCCCATGAGAAGTCCGATGATTTCTCTCTTGGTTTCCCTTCCCTTCCCCTTCCTCTAAACTACTATCTTATTCTAACTGTTTTTGTGTGCAAGTGGGCATAATTCTTTAAAGAGGAATTCCTAAGGACCCCAAACTCCTCCCCCTATCCCAAACCCCCTACCCCATTTTCCCAACAACATTAGGAAACTGAGTCACTGAGTCTTATAATGCTTTGGGATACCTGACTTAATCAATTAAATCCATCTCCACATCAAATTCAATACCAATGGAGAGAAGATTAAATTTAACAATTTAAGTGAGATAGATAAATATTTACAAAATATAAATTGTCCAGATTAACAGAAATGGAAATGGAATATTTAAATAACCCTTTCTTAGAAAAATAAATTGAACAAGTTATCAAAGAACTTTCCAAGAAAAAAATTCTCCAGAACCAAATGTATTCACAAGTAAATTCTACCATTTAAAGAAAAATTAAATCTAATACTATATAAACTATTAGCTGTAGCAACAAGACAAGAAAAAGAAATTGAAGGAATTTGAAGAGAAAACAAAACTATCATTCTTTGCAAATGACATGCTAGCATACTTAAAGAATTCAAGATAACTAACAAACTAGTTGAAATAATTAACATTAGCAAAGTTGCAGTATATAAAATAAATCCACATAACTCATCTGCATTTCTATATATTTCCAACAAAGTCCAGTAGCAAGAGATTGAGTTCAAATCCATCCTCAGACAGTTTACACTAGTTGTGTGACCCTGGGCAAGTCACTTAACCCTCACTTACCCACACACACACACAAAAAGACAATTCTAGCTAAATTAATGTATTTATTCAATGCCATAGCAAACTACCAAAATTTTCTTTTATTGGGATAAAAATATATATAATAACAAAATCCTTCTGAAAGAACAGAAAGTCAAGAGGATTAAGGGAATCAATGGGGAAAAAATGGGAAGAAAAATGGCTTAGCCTTATCAGATCTCAAATTGTATTACAATGTAGCAATCATCTAAAAAATCTGATACTTACTGGCTAAGAAACAGTAATAGAGAGTGGAATAGATTAGGTACCTGAAATACAGTAGTAAATGCCTACAACAATCTACAATTTGATAAAGCTAAAGATCCAAGCATTTGGGATAAAAACTCACTATTTGACAAGAACTGCTGAGAAAACTGAAAAGCAGTTTGGCAGAAATTGGGTATAGACCAACGTTTCATGATGCACCAAAATAAGGTCAAAATGTGTACATGGTTTAGACATAAAGGGTGATGCCATAAGCAAATTAAAGGATCATGGAATAATTTACCTCTCAGATCTATAGATAAGGGAAGAATTTATGACCAAACTAGAGATTGAGTACATTATGGAATATAAAATAGATAATTTTATTACATTAAATTTAAAAGTTTTACACAAACAAAACCAATACAACCAAAGGCGGGGGAAGGGGGGATTATAGTAACTTTCTCTGATAAAGGTAAAATTTCTCAACTATATGCAAAGAACTGAATCAAATTTATAAAAATATAAGTAATTCCCCAATTGATAAATGGTCAAAGGATATGAATAGATAGTTGTCAGATAAAGAAATCAAAGCTATTTAGAGTCGTATGAAAAAATATTCTAAATCACTATTGATCAAAGAAAAGCAAATTAAAAGAACTCTGAGGTACAACCTCACACCTGTCAGATTGACTAATATGACAAAAAAGGGAAATGAGAAATTTTGGAGGGGATGTTTAGAAATTGGGCCACTGATACACTGTTGATTGAGTTGTGAATTATCCAACCATTCTGAAGAACAATTAGAAACTGTACCCACAAGTCTATAAAATTTTGACCCTTTGACCCAGCAATACTACCTACCCCCAAAAAGTCTACAAAAATATTTATAGCAGCTCTTTGTATGGTGGCAAACAACTGGAAATTGGGATGCCCTTCAATTGGGGAATGGCTAAGCACATTGGGGTATATGATTGTGATGGAATACTATTTTGCTGTGAGAAATGTTAAGAATAATGCTTTCCAAAAAAATAGGAAAGACTTACATGAACTGATGCAAGTAAAGTTAGTAGAACCAGAAGAAAATTAATAACAATATTATATGATAATGAACTGTGAATGACTTGGCTATTCTCAGCAATATAGTGATCTAAGACAATTCTGAAGGACACATGATGAAAAATGTTATGCACACCTCCAGAGAAATGTGGAATTTGAAATTCTAAATGTGGGTTCTAATTTGTTCCCCCAGTTTTGGGGGAAACTGACTAAAGTCACTGATAAAACGGGTTTAGGTTTTTAAGGGTTTATTGAAAGATAGAAAGAAAAAGATCCAACCATTCTGAAGAACAATCTTTCCTCAATTTCACTGTGAAGTCCTCTGGAGTCTCTCTTCTCCATCACAGTGAAGTCAGGAACCAAAAAGAGAGAAAACTGCTCCCCTAGCATCTGCTTCCTACTTCATGTATTCCTCCCAGAAATGGGATGCTCCTCAAGTTGATTGGCTGGTAGCCTTGATAGACAGTACCCATGAGCAAACATCACTTCCTGATGCCAAGGAAAAGCCGCATGGCCTTGCCCTCAGAGGCATTCTCCTCATGGTGGAGCTTTCCTATAGTAAGTCTCCAGCAGGTGGCGTCATTCCAATCATTACAGAAAGAACTGATAAATGCAGATCAAAGGGGTAAGCTAGATGGTACAGTGGATAGAGCACCAGCCCTGGACTCAGGAGGACCTGAGTTCAAATCCAGCCTCAGACACTTAACACTTACTAGCCATGTGACCCTGGGCAAGTCACTTAACCCCAATTGCCTCACCAAAAAAAAAATGCAGATCAAAAGCATACTTTTTAAACTTTATTGGGGTGGGGTTTTTTGGCCTTGTGGTTTCTTTCTCAACATGATTAATATGGAAATATGTTTTGCATGACTGCACATATGTAACCCATATTGAATGGTTTGCTTTCTCAATGATGGAGAAGCCAAGTGAGGGAGGAAGAGAATTTGGAACTCAAACTTAAAAAAAATTTTATATGTAATTGGAAAATAATAAAATATATTTTAAAATGAAAAAAAAACTCAAAAAATGGGTCACAAGGACTAGAAAAGGATCTGTAAGAAATCAGACAAAAGATACAAAATGAAATAACTAGCAAGCAACAAATAGCAAGGAGAATTAATACCTTAGAATTGTAGGTTGGTGGTAAAAGTCTGATTTTAAAAGAGGAAAACAAATTTGAATACAAAATGAAAAATGAGAACTCACAACATATTGAAAAGGAAGTAAATTATCTGCCTTTTGTCCTAATAAAAATAACTCAGAAGAAATGGTTCAATGTTTACAAAAATATAAAACATCCAAAATGACAAAGTAAGAAATAGATTTGAATAAGCCAATAGGACAAATTAAATTGATCAAATTATACATGACCTCCTAAAGGAAAAAAATCAATAGGCCCAGTTGTATATATAAGTGAATTCTATTTAGATATCTCTTAGGGAATGAAAAATCATAGCATATGAATGTAATGAAATATTTTTGAGTCATAAGAAATGACAAATTACAAAATTCAATAAGATGTGCTGAGGCAGAGTGAAGTGAGCCGGGGGTGAATAAAAGAACAGCACCACTGTAAAAAAGGGCAACTTTGAGAGACCTTAGAACTCTGATCAACACAATAACCAACCAGAACTCAATAAGACCTGTGAGGAATCATGTTACCCACCTCTTGACAGGGACAGGTTATGGACAACAGATGCCAAAAGAGAAAAAAAAAAATGGACATAGCAATTGTGTGAATTAACTTTGTTTATTACAATTGTTTTTCTTTTCCCTCTTTTCTCTTGAATTTCAATAAGGGGAGAGGAAAAAGAGTAGCAGTAGATTTAGTAAAATGGTGTCAAAATAAGAGGGTTAGGGGCAACTAGGTGGTGCAGTAGATAGAGCACTGGCCCTGGATTCAGGAGTACCTGAGTTCAAATCCAGCCTCAGACACTTGACACTTACTAGCTGCGTGACCCTGGGCAAGTCACTTAACCACAACTGCCTCACCCAAAAAAAAAAAAGAGGATTATTGAAACCTCTTTTAATGTACAGAAGAGAAAAATTTAGAAAGAAACAGACAAGTTGGACAACTTTAACAGTAACATGTAGAATTTACTATATACTTTTTCTAAATGCAAGTGGTAAAAAAGAAAACAGCAACTGAGTTTCAGTGAATCCTTTCTGTGTTCTGCTGTACTTGACTGAAACAAAAAAAGAGGGGAAAGAAATGTATAACCAGAAAAAAGCAAGAAAGAAAAAGTAACTATTAAACTAAACCCTAAAGGGAAGGGAGTAACAAATGAGGGGAAGATAAGAGGTGAGAGGAAGAGAGCCAATAGAAACAGGGCCACAATAAAAAAAAAATAAAGTAAAACCATATTTACAGCAGAAGAGTTTAAAAAAAAATCAAAACTAAAAAAAAAAATTTAGGGGCAGCCAGGTGGTGCAGTGGATAAAGCACTGGCCTTTCAAATCTGGCCTCAGACACTTGCAACTTACTAGCTGTGTGACCCTGGGCAAGTCACTTAACCCCCAATTGCCTCACTAAAAAAAAAAAAGAAAAAGAAAAAAGAAAAAAAAAATTTAGAGACATAGAAAAATATTTCATAATTTTAAATGTGAAAGGATTAAACAATACAATAAAACATAAAATACTGATAGACTGGATAAGAAAATGGAAGCTATGATCTGTTGCTTACAATAAATATTTTTTTAAAAATACATATGGAAAAATAAAATTACAGGGATAGAAAAAACTTACTGTGCATAAGCAATTTGGGATTATGCAAATAAAGGGAATACATGTCCATATCAGTTGATACAGAAACTCCATTTCTGTTGGTGTTCAGTCATTTCCAATTTGCTGTAGCCCCTTTTGGGGTTTTCTTGCACCACCTTAGCTGCCCCAGAAATTCCATTACAAGGTTTATACCACAAGGAAGACACAAATAAACCATATACTTTTTTTTTCTTTTCTTTCTTTTTTTGGTGAAGCAATTGGGGTTAAGTGACTTTCCCAGGGACACCCAGCTAGTAGGTGTTAAGTGTCTGAGTCCAGATTTGAACTCAGGTCCTCCTGACTCCAGGGCTGGTGCTCTATATAGATGGTGCCACCTAGCTGCCCCAAACCGTATACTTTTATTTGTTGTTGTTGTTGTTGTTTTTTTTTTTGTGGGGCAATGAGGGTTAAGTGACTTGCCCAGGGCCACACAGCTAGTAAGTGTCAAGTGCCTGAGGTCAGATTTGAACTTAGGTCCTCCTGAATTCAGAGTTGGTACTTTATCCACTGAGCTAACTGCCCCAAAACCATATACTTTTAAACATTTATAGCAGTAATTTTGGTGATAGCTAAAAAGTTATAACAAAGTCAATGGCCATCAATTGGGGAATGGCTCAACAAACTGTAGGACATGTGGTACATGAATATAATGTAACATTGTTGAGCTGTAAGAAATGATGTGCTGTGCATTGAAAGGTCTATATGAACTCAGGCAGTTCATATAAAGTAAGAGGAGCCAAAAAAACCAATATACACAGTAACTACAATATGATTGGAAAGAATGACAAGCCAAAAAAATCAAAAGTAAACATAACAAGTATAAAAATCAAGTGGGATACAAATAAGAAGTATGAAAAGACAATCCCAATTTTCCAATTTATGGAAGTGGAAGGTCCATATGTGTTACACATTACACATGCTTTCAGGACTTTTTCAAAGTATCTATCAGTTGTACTAACTTTTCCTCTCTCTAAAAAGTACTATTTGTTATATGGTCTGGCTCTTTAGGAAGAAGAGGGTAAGGGAAAGGGATACATGGGATACTATGGTGATCTAAGAATGAAAAGATCAATAAAAACTTATAAAACTACTGGTACTGCTTAAGAGATAAAGAGTTCAAACATGAGGGCAGCTAGATGGCGCAGTGGTAAAGCACCAGCCCTGGATTCAGGAGTACCTGAGTTCAAATCTAACCTCAGACACTTGACACTTACTAGCTGTGTGACCCTGGGCAAGTCACTTAACCCTCATTGCCCTGCAAAAAACAAAAAACAACAAAGAGTTCAGTCACTGGATTGATTAGTTACAAAACATGCAGAGCAAATCATATTTTATGTTCAATAAACCTAAAGTCCTTGGCTACTGAGGTAGAGTCTATATGACAGATTGCTAGAAAAACAAAAAAGCAGTCTTGCAGAACATATGTTTAGACTAACGTCTAATTCTGCATGAGAATGTAGTGGGACCCCAAGAAACCTAAAGATCCCAATGCCTAACAAATCCTTAAAATTTTCCCAAGGGAAAAGCACTTCATGAATAAGGTATGGCCAGGCATGACCCTGGTATGCTGATAAGCAATATCAAGGTCTGCAAGAAGATAAGCAGGATATGGATGGATGCTGCATATCCTACTGATATCACCCCATTATTCAAAGATCACCTCACAGTTATCTTGCCCTTCCCTCCCCTTTGTTTTTTGTTTGTTGGTTTTGTGGGGCAATGAGGGTTAATTGACTTGCCCAGGGTCACACAGCTAGTAAGTGTCAAGTAACTGAGGCCAAATTTGAATTCAGGTCCTACAGAATCCAAGGCCAGTGCTTTATCCACTGTGCCACCTAGCTGACCCCTTTGTTTTTTAAAGATTCAAAAGACCAGATCTTCTCTTACTCCAGTGGAACAGTCACCATGGTGATCTGTCCCTTGGCCATATATTCCTTTCTCTTAATAAACCTTTTTATTTTATAAAATTCATGCTGAGCCTCCAATTCTTTGGATGAGCTAGTCACTCACCCCTTATTAAGGTAGCAAGTCACCCCAACATTTTGGTGCCAAAACCGCAGGAAAAATTCAAACAGGTAAAAGAGATGCTGCCGATTTGGCTCTTGGATTCCCTGAGTGGGGTGTACACTGCTTTTCACTTCTCAGGCACTTTAGCCACATTGGGCCCAAAGTCTGAATTTGGAATAGCCAGACTACTTCTGGATTCTAGTCTCTCTACAATTGGGAGACATCCTGACTTAGAGAAACACTCCTTGGGTTTTTTTTCAGCACCCACTTAGATGCAAGTGCAGTAGTCTTTCTCTGTGAGGTCTCATCTTGTCTACCATCAAGGGACAAGGAGAAAGCATTCTGTGTGACCCTCTCCCCTCAGGTGTATCCTTAAAAAATTGGGAAAAAATTGAACTTACGTGAAAAGAAACGAATGATTTTCTATTTGTAGGAGAGAGAATTAAGGTAGACAGGCCTCCTGATCAGCCCTTACCACACCCCAGTGTGGGCTAGACAGGAAGAAGTACCATCTCATAGTTTTGGGGTTTTTTGTGTGTGTTATGTGTGTCTCATGTGCAGTTATGTGTCTGTCAAACATTGACATTATGAACTACTCAGAATTGAATTTGGCATTAGAATGTAAATTCTCTGCTAGGAATTCATAGCCTTAGATGAACATTGTAAAAGAAGGTTCCAAAAAAAAAAATTTAATTAGGTAGGATTGCCTCTCTCCAGCAGAAGCCTGGGGTGTGGATGGAGGGAGAAGATATTAATCCCCTCACTGTATTCCTCCCCACTCCACTTCCCCTTCCTCCTCCTCCCTCCGAGCTTCTTTTTTTTTTTTTTGGCGGGGCAATGGGGGTTAAGTGACTTGCCCAGGGTCACACAGCTAGTAATTGTCAAGCATCTGAGGCCGGATTTGAACTCAGGTACTCCTGAATCCAGGGCCGGTGCTTATCCACTGCGCCACCTAGCCGCCCCCCCGAGCTTCTTTTTTAAAATCATATCTCAACTGCCTGTCAAAAAAAAATTAATTAATGTTGGCAAATCATCTCTTCAAATCCTACAAGGTTGAGCTGAAAGACCAAGAGAATGCTGAGTATGATGGATTTTTTTAATTTCCAAAATTGTTACAGGGGACTGGAATCAAAACAGAGGATACCATGTGTCCTAAACTCCCTCTCTTTCCTCATGGCAGTTTCTGCTATGGGGGAAGGGAGCAATCTGATAGTAAATAGTCCCAAAAGGATTTAGTATTTTTAAATCTATTATATACTGCCACTTTTGGAATCTTTTGTAGCAGAATAGTTTAAAATTAAGAATTGTTTGTAACGTAAAAATTGCAAAGAAAAAGATTTTTTTAAGGTCTCTAACTATTAAACCATACTGCCATAAGACCAGTTTTTGGCTTTAATTTAATTTAATTATTTAACTCCTCTGAAACTTGCCACTCCCAGTCAGCATTAAGGCTTAGCTTGAGAGGGCTGCTATAAAACAGAAAAAAGTGCACATTTAAAACCCCAACTTGTTCTGTGTAGAGTACAGAGCAAAAGCACAGGCAACTAGACTAAGAACACCTGATTGGTAATTAATTGGTTTTGTTTCAAGTTCTAAACAGTACTAATATTATTTTAAGGTACTATATTTCTGAGTTTTCTTATAGTGTACCATTTGGTTACTGTTAAAAAGTCAACAGTTTGAAAAGCCAAATGGAAAAGGAGATTAAAAAACTATCTGATGAAAATAATTGCCTAAGAATTAGGATTGAACAAATGGAAGAGAGTGACCTTATGAGAAACCAAGACACAGTAAAGCAAATCCAATTGAATGAAAAAATAGAGGGCAATGTGAAATATCTCCTTGGAAAAACAGCTGACCTGGAAAATAAATCCAGGAGAGATAATTTGAAAATCATTGGACTACCTGAAAACCATGACCAAAACAAGAGCTTAGACACCATCTTCCAAGAGATTGTGAGGGGAAATTGCCCTGATATTCTAGAAGCAGAAGCTAAAATAGAAATTGAAAGAATCCACTGATCACCTCCTGAAAGAGATCCCAAAAGGAAAACCTCTAGGAATATTGTAACCTAATTCCAGAACTCCCAGGTCAAGGAGAAAAAATTGCTAGGAAAAAAAAGGAATTCAAAGAATTTATGCTGTTAACTAAGCTCTTTGGCATTACATAGACATGTCTTAAAAGGTTTAAGAGGTTTTAAAAGAATAAGGTATGGCCAGGCATGACCCAGGTATGCTGATAAGCAATATCAAGGTCTGCAAGATGATATGCAGGATATGGATGGATGCTGTATATCCCACTGATACCCCATTATTCAAAGATTGTCTCACAGTTATCTTGCCCTTCTCTCTTTTAAAGATTCAAAAGACCAGGTTTTCTCTTACTCCAGTGGGACAATCACCATGGTGATCTGTACCCTGGCCATATATTCCTCTCTCCTAGTAAATCTTTTTATTTTACAAGATTCGTGGTAAGCCTCCAATTCTTTGGGTAAGCTAGCCCCCCTGATCCAGGTTGTAAGTCCTCCCAACAATTTCATATACCAAAACAAGTTTCAAATGAAGACTGAAGGTGACATAGTATGTAAATAGGAGCAAGGAAGAAAATAACCTTTCAAATCTGTAGAAATGAAGTGTTTGTGATTAAACAAGGAATATAAAGGATCACATAAAATAAAAATGGACATTTTACATGTCATATTGGCTAAAATGATTGAAGGAGAAAACAAAAAATGTCATAGGGCATGTGGAAAATTAGGACACTAATTTAACATTGGGGGAATTATGAATTAATCCAATCATTTTGGAGAGCAATCTGAAATTATGCCACAAGAGTTATTAAACTGCCTATACCCTTTGACCAAGCAATACCACTACAAGCTCTATTTCTTTTTTTTTCTTTTTTTTTTTTTTTTAGTGAGGCAATTGGGGTTAAGTGACTTGCCCAGGGTCACACAGCTAATAAGTGTTAAGTGTCTGAGGCCGGATTTGAACTCAGGTACTCCTGACTCCAGGGCCGGTGCTCTATCCACTGCGCCACCTAGCCGCCCCACAAGCTCTATTTCCAGAGATGATTAGGGGGAAAGGAAAAGAATCTATATGTTCTAAAATATGTATGGCATCTCTCTTTGTGGTGTCAAAGAACTGGAAATTGTGGAGATGCCCATAATTTATTAATTTGATCATTGACAATGCTATGCTAAGGTTTAGTAAAAATCCAGCAATTCAAACAGTTAAAGAAGAGAATCCAGCTTTCCAGACCAGAGTCCAGAATCCAGCTTTCCAGACCAGAGTCCAGAATCCAGTTTTCCAGACCAGAATCCAGCTTCCTCCTGATGACATCTTACCACTTCAAGAAGATGAAAGAACTCAGAGACTTTATATGAACAGTTTTGTTTCGTTAATTTTTACTATCTCCTGTTATAATATACACCATCTGTAACATGTACTCTCTGCAGAGGCCCTCCCTTTGCAAGACCAATGTCAAAACGTGGGTTCACAAGGACAAAAAACTGCCCCTCTGGACAAAACTTTTCTCTCTCCTTTTCTATATTGATATTATCATATTATTAGATAGCATAGGATATTATTTTTTGTTGTTTCATTGAGCAAATTTATGCATTTTTCAAAGGAAAGCAAAGGGGGGAATGTGGTAAAAAATGAAAGTTTTTAACTAAAATTTAAGAGTTGAACGCATACTACTGAAACAGTTTTTAAAGGACCACCCTTTCAGGGAGGAGACCCTGATAAACAGCCTACAGCTGCCCGGGAGGGCGTGGCCAAGCACACACTTCCAGGATGAGAGCTTAAAAAGCTGAGTAGAGAATGGAAGCTCCCCCACACACACACACACACATGCTGGCTCAGATTTGACGGCATGTTCGGGTGATCAGCTCTGGTCCCCGATGGCAGCAAGCGCTTGACTCTGGTTCTCAGCCTGAGAGGTAGCTTTGGGATTTGGGTGAGTTTTATAAAAGAATATAGAATAAGCTTAAATCTAAGACTATTCATTTTTATTTCTACTTTCCTATTTCCCTAATCAGTATCACTTGTTTGTTGGCTAATTAATTCACAAACAATAAAAGCTAAGTAATCCCTCTCTAATTAAAGCTCAGAGGCTTCTTTCTTTTACTGGTCTGAGAGATATATATAAGGGAAAGGTTAAAGGGGAGTTTAATGCTCTTATATCCAATTTTAAATTTCACATTAAATAAGCTGTGGTATATGATTGTGATAGAATACAACTATGCTACAAGAAATGATGAGCTTGATGATCTTAGAACAACATACAAAGACTTGCACAAAATAATGGAGAGTGAAATGAGCAGAACCAAGAGAACACTGTGTACAATGACAGCAATATTGTGTTAAAAACAACTTTGAATGAATGAGGCATTTTGACAATTATAAATACTCATATTAACTATAAAGGACATATAAAGGGAGATGCTATCTGCATCTAGAGAAAGAACTGATTAAAATAAGTATGTATAAAATAGTTTTGCATATATATACACACACACATGCACACACATTTTTGTCTGATGATAGCCATCGGGCTAGGAGAGGGTGAAGAAAAAAAAGGAAAAAAAGAAATTTACAGAATAACTTTATTAAATTTTTAAAGGAATAACAAGTTGTATGTACATAATTATTTTGTAGTTTCATGAGCAACCTTTTTAAAAATCATACTATGTTATGGAAATACTTGTTTTATCCCATAAATTTAAAAATTTAGGGGGCAGCTAGGTGGCGCAGTGGGGAAAACACAGGCCCTGGATTCAGGAGGACCCGAGTTCAAAGCCAGCCTCAGACACTTAACACTTACTAGCTATGTGACCCTAAGCAAGTCACTTAACCTCCATTGCCTCTCAAAAAAAACAAAAACAAAAACAAAAAAAAATTTTTTTTAATTTAAATGAAATAAAATGGACTATTTTCATTATATAAAATATAAGAAGTTTTTGGACACACAAAAAAGGAAACCAGTAACAATGCAGATAAAATTAGAAAGGAAGAAAATAACCATGGGAAAAGTCTTTGCAGAAAGTTCTTCTGAGAAGTCTCTTATCCATGTTACAAAAGAAACTATTTCAATTGTACAAGTACAAGAGTTATTCCCCAAAAATCAAAGGTAAAATGATAGGAATTTTTTGAAGGAAGACATCCAGTACAAATCACTAATAATTAGGAAAATGCAAATTAAACATATCTAACACCCCCTTCAGATCAGCAAATATGACACACAAATGGAAAATGACAATTGTTTGAGAAACTTTAAGGAAACAACCTCACTAATACAATATTGGTGAATCTGTAAATTGATCTAGCAATTTAGAACTATGCCCCCTCCAAAATAACTAAACTGAGCACATTCTTTGACTAAAATATGCCACTAACAAGTCTATACCCCCCCAAAAAAAAATGAAAGAGGAAAAGGATTTGTTTGTATACAAATATTTATAACATTGCTTTTTGTAGCAGAAAGAACTAAAATCAAAGGGGAAGCCCATCAATTAGGAAATGACTGAATAAAGTATGATCTATGTATAAATATTAATAAATATTTATATATGGGCAATAAATATTATTGCACCATAAGAAATGGTGAAATGGGTAGTTTCTATCCCCGATATAGAGAAGACCTATATTAACAGATTCAAAGTGAAGTAAGCAGGATTAGGGAAACAATTTATGTAGTAATAATGATATTATTAAGAAAAACAACTTTGAGGGGCAGCTCGATGGCACAGGGGATAAAGCACTGGCCCTGGAGTCAGGAGTACCTGAGTTCAAATCTGGCCTCAGACACTTAACACTTATTAGCTGTGTGACCCTGGGCAAGTCACTTAACCCCAGTCTCCTCACCAAAAACAAAAAACAAAACAAAACAAAAAAACCCCAACAACTTTGAAAGCTTTAAGAACTCTGACCAATGCAATAACAAGAACTGTTTCCAGAGGACTGATGATGCATGCTACTCACTTCTTGATAGAGAGATAATGGACTCAAGATGCACATATTTTTTTTTGAAATAGACATTATGGAAATGTTTTCTGATTATACGTATTTGTTTAAAGGGCTTTGATTTTCCTTTTTTCCAATGAGGAATGGGGGAACAGGAGGACAAGAGGGGATAGCAATAGGGCAAAAGAAAAATCCAAAGGGTTATGAAGTCATCTCTCTCTCACTTTTTTCAATATAGAAAAAATAGAAGGGAAGCAAGAAATAAAACCAGACTAACAGGAGAGCTTTGACAGCTATAGGTTGTTCTTACTATATATTTGAAAAATGAGCTGTACAAAAGTGAGACCTGCAGTTTTACATACAGTCCTTTTTATATTCTACAATGTTAATGTAAATGTAAATTGATATTTAAATTGACAAAAATAAACATTCATTTCTTTTTTTTAGTGAGGCAATTGGGGTTAAGTGACTTGCCCAGGGTCACACAGCTAGTAAGTGTTAAGTGTCTGAGGCTGGATTTGAACTCAGGTACTCCTGACTCCAGGGCCGGTGCTCTATCCACTGTGCCACCTAACTGCCCACATTCATTTCTAAAAGGGACTATGCTTAACAATTGACTCACAGAAGGCAAAAATCCCACCAACTTTGCAAAGAAAAGATTTTTGATAAAACATTTTAGCGTCATAGGATACAGGGATATTCCAATGCACATTCTCATATCTATAAATGTTAAACCTTCCTTACCAATTTTTTTGATGTTCTATTTTATATTTCTTCCTTGGAAAAAGGTTATAATCCTGCCAAGTTTAAAGTTTCACAATTTAAGGCATTTCATAATGAAAGCAGAGTAAAAATTCAGGTGTCTCCCCTCCCCCAGGATGGAAACATGTATGGGGTTTCTTTTACTCTCTATAAAACATTTGTAAATATGTACATATGTATGTATATGTGTATATACATATATACACAAATTCTCTGAAAGAGATCATCTAAACTAAGTGATCATTGTCTTTCAAAAGTTACTGATTCTTATTTCTTTGTAAATGGGTCCCTCAAACTTTGCAATTTGGGTTAATCAAAGTCTTCATACAATATATTAAAATATTCAAAATATTCAATTATTTACAAATACAGTTGGAAAAATCTGATGTTCTATATGACAAACATACAAACATTTCTTCCTGGAAAAGAACATCTTATTGTTTTTCCAGATTACTCTTTTCCCAAGGGTAATTAAGTAAGAAGCCATATGGCTCAAATCTTGAATCTTTTTTAAGTGCCCTGTCCTAAAATTGCCATTGAGGTTTTTATAAACTCTTGAAGTAATTTCAGCCAAAATGTCCCAGTGTTTTTGTACTGGACTGGAATGTTAATTTTAATGCCAACTGTTCTATGGGCCCATAGATCAACATATTATTATAAAGTATCAAGAGAAATTGTTTTCCAAATGTTTGGTTGATTTTAATGTGAATGTTTTTAAAATTTAACCATAAGATCTCAGTAGGTTAAACTAAAGTAATATCTCATCATCCAAATAGATTTTTCAATCTACTGATTCCCAAAATCAACATTCATATTAGCCTTGGACTTTGCAACTTTTTTTTTTGAGACTTATCAAAGTCCGGTTTATCTTCAGAAATATTATTGGGAAAAATAACACAGCTAGTTTTTTAGAACATACTTCAATGCCTCCAGTCCAGAAATACTGCTTTTATTTTTAAGACACATACTATTAAACCAAATTTGACCATAGAATTTAATTCATTCAGCAAAATGAGATGGATTTATTCAGATGTATTGACATTTACTTAAAGTATCTATAGTTACCACTCTCTCCCCATCTCCCCATATTCTACTCTGATTTTGTTTGCCCACAAGAAATATATTTGTGTTAGTTTTTAAAAACTCAACCACAGTTAAAGAATAGCTCGGGGGCAGCTAGGTGGCACAGTGGATAGAGCACCAGCCCTGGAGTCAGGAGTACCTGAGTTCAAATCCGGCCTCAGACACTTAACACTTACTAGCTATATGACCCTGGGCAAGTCACTTAACCCCAGTTGCCTCACTAAAAAAAAAACAAAAAAACCACAAACCTCAATCACAAGCATTTACTAAATGTTTAAGTTGTACCAGGAACTGTGCTAAGCAATGGGATAGAAAGAACAATCAATATCACTCCCTCTCTCAAGAAGCTTACATTCACTGGGGTTCCAATTTTTATTCCTCTTTCCCTCTATTCCCTCCCTCCTCCCTGAGGTGGAAAATAGTCAGATATGGGTTATACATGTATGTTTATATAAAATATTACCATATTTGTCATTTTGTACAAGAAAACTTGATTAAAAGAAAAAAATGAAAGAAAGTGAAAAATAGCATGTGTCAGTCTGCTCCATCAATATCAGTTCTTTCTTTGAAGGTAGATAATATGTTTCATCAATAATCCTTTCAGATTGTCTTAGGTCATTATATAGTTGAGAGTAGTTAAGTCATTCAAAGTTCTTCCTCAAGCAATATTGCTGTCTCTGTGCACAATGTTCTCTTGGTTCTGCTCCCTTCACTACACGTCATGTCATATGTGTCTTTCCAGACCTTTCGATGTCATCCTCCTTGTCATTTCTTATAACACAATAATATTCCATCTCCATCACATACCACAGTTTGTTTAGCCATTCCCCAATGATTTCCAATTCTTATGCACCACAAAAAGAGCTGCTATAAATATTTTTGTACAAATAGGTCTTTTTCCGTTTTGGGGGATGTCTTTGGGATATAAACCTAGCAGTGGTATTGCTGGATCAAAAAGTTCTATAGCCCTTTGGGCATAGTTCCAAATTGCTCTCCAGAATAGTTGGATCTTTTCACTACTCCACCAACAGTGGATTAGTATCCCAGCTTTCTCATATCCCCTCCAACATCCAATATTTTCCATTTTTGTTATATTTGCCATTCCGATAGTTATGAGGTGATGTTTTAATTTGCATTTCTCTGATCAAGTGATCAAGAGCATTTTCTCATATGATTATAGATAGCTTTGATTTCTTTATCTGAAAACTGTCTGTTCTTATCCTTTGACCATCTATCAATTGAGAATAACTTGTATTTTTATAAATTTGACTCAGTTCTCTATATATTTGAGAAGGAAGCCCTTTATCAGAGATATTTGTTTCAAAAACTCTTTCCCAGTTTTCTATTTCCCTTGTAATCTTGGTTACATTAGTTTTGTTTGTGCAAGAGCTTTATAATTGTATATAATCAAAATGATCTATTTTATATTGTATTTTATTCTCTATATCTTCTTTGGTCTTAAATACTTCTGCTCATAAATCTGACAGATAAATGATTCCATACTCTCTTAATTTGCTTATGGTATACCATCCTTTATGTATAAATCATGTACCCATTTTGACCTTATTTTAATATATGGTGTGAGATGCTGGTCTATACCTAGTTTCTGCCATACTGTTTTCCAGTTTTCCCAGCAGTTTTTGTCAAATAATGATTTTTTGTTCAAAAAGCTTGGATCTTTGGGTTTCTCATATACTAGATTACTATAGTCATTTACTATAGTGTAATTTCTATCTATTCTATTCCACTGATCTACCTCCCTATTTCTTAGCCAGTACCAGATTGTTTTGATAATTACCACTTTATAACACAGTTTGAGATCTGGTACTACTAAATCACCTTCTTTTGTATTTTTTTTTCATTGATTCCCATGATATCCTTGAACTTTCATTTTTCCAGATGAATTTTGGTTTTTTTTTCTAGCTCTATAAAATATTTTTGATAGTTTGATTGGTATAGCAATAAATAAATAAATCAACTTAGGTAGGATTGCCATTTTTTTATATTGACTCTGCCTACCCATGAGCAATTAATATTTTCCCAACTGTTTAGATCTGACTTTATTTCTGTGACAAGTGTTTTGTAGTTCTATCCATATAGTTGCTGTGTTTTATATTGGCCACAGTTATTTTATTTTATTGGGGGTGGGGAGAGGCAATGAGGATTAAGTGACTTGCCCAGGGTCACAGAACTAGTGTCAAGTGTGTGAGGCTGGATTTGAACTCAGGTCCTCCTGAATCCAAGGCCAGTGTTTTATACACTGAGCCAAGTAGCTGCCCTGGCCACAGTTATATTAAATGGAATTTCTCTTTCTATCTGTTGTTGCTGGACTTTATTGGTAATATATAGAAATGCTGATGATTTATGTGGGTTTATTTTGTATCTTGCAACTTTGAAGAAGCTTACACTATAATGGAGAAATAACATGTAAACAACTAGAAGATGAAAGGAAATCTCAGAGTAGAAGATACTGACAGCTGGATGTACTATGAAAAGCATTCCGCATAAGTGATAGATATAGATATAGAAGTAGAGATAAAGATAGATATAGATATGTGTGTGTATATATATATGTATATATGTGTATATATATATATATATATATGTATAATATGCATACACTCACACACATATATGAATGGTAAAAGTATGTGGAAGATAGTCTTAGAAGGGAAGGCACCATCAGGAGGACCAAAAAAGCTCAAATGAAGATGGCTCTTAAACTGAGATTATAAGAATAAGAGGTAAGGATGGAGAGCATTTTAGGCATGGGAGAGAGCCAAGGCAAAGTTATGGTGACAGGAAATGGAAGAATAAGTGTGATGAATAGCAAGTAGACCAGTAAGGATTGATCGCAGAGTGTGTTGAGGGAATAAATGTCTAAGAAGAGTGTGTAAAGAATTAATTGTTATTTGAGGTTTTTGGGGCAGCTAGGTGGTGCAGTAGAAAGAACACTGGCCCTGGATTCAGGAGTACCTGAGTTCAAATCTGGCCTGAGACACTTAACACTTACTAGCTGTGTGACCCTGGGCAAGTCACTTAACCCCAATTGCCTCACCAAAAAAAAAAAAAAAAAAAGAACTAGATGTTTTTATGACCCCATCTTTTGACTGGAATCTAGAAAACCTTGGCGAGCACACTGGCCTGGAGCTCCACAAACAGCACGGTGCCCCACCCACTGGTTGTAGCCGTTGCCATGGCACTGGCACCTCACATCATCACCACTCACTGATGCCTACATAGGCCTGGCAAAATTATAATGATTAGAAACCCAGTGAGGGCAGTCATGTGACTGTCAGAGTGGCCAGCCAATTGGCTGGGGACTGTGTGTGGTCAGCCTGGGGTCTGCTGGGAAGAAGGGAGGTTTTTCACCATTCTAGCTTGAAGCTGGAAGGCAACAGGACACTGCTGTGTGTTCTAAGCTGATTCCTGGGTGGTGGTGTATTACTTCCCTTTCCCCATTTTATTTTCTTTCCCTTAATTCTACTGATCCTATTTTGTTTTTTTTTTTTAAGTTCGTTCTTGTTAAATAAATCTTGCTCTATTTTGAGGGAGGCTATTGGTCTCCTTCCTTGCCCCAATATTGCAATGAGCAGTCTAGCTATCACTCCCCAATTAAAGATTGGTCCCTACAGGGGGCAGCTAGGTGGCACAGTGGATAGAGCACCAGCCCTGGATTCAGGAGGACCTGAGTTCAAATACGGCCTCAGACCGTTGACACTTACTAGCTGTGTGACCCTGGACAAGTCACTTAACCCCAATTGCCTCACCAAAAAAATTAAATAAATAAAATAAATAAATAAAAATTGGTCCCTACAGAAGACTTGATACTTGATCTTAGAAGTAACAGTAAGTCACTGAAGTTTATTGAGTAATACAGTGATATACAGTAATATATAGTATTGTGACTAATGCTGAGTGAAGTGAACACAACCAGGAGAACACTGAACATAGTAACAGAAACATTGTGTGATGCTTTTCTCAACTATGCAATGATCCAAGACAATTCCAAAGGACTCAAGATGGGAAATGCTGTCCACATTTAGAAAAAGAACCGTGGAATGTGAATGCAGATTGAACCATACTGTTTTTACTTTTTCTTTTGTTTTTTCTTTCTTTCTTGAGATTTTTCACTTTTGTTCTGATTCTTCTTTCACAACATGATTAATGTGGAAATATATTTAATATGATTGTACACATATAACCTCTCAGACTGCCTGCAGTCTTGGGGATGGGGGAGGGAGGAAAATTTGAAACTCAAAATCTTATAAAAATTAATGTTGGGGCAGCTAGGTGGCACAGTGGATAAAGCACCGGCTCTGGATTCAGGAGTACCTGAGTTCAAATCCAACCTCAGACACTTAACACTTACTAGCTGTGAGACCCTGGGCAAGTCACTTAACCCCAATTGCCTCACTAAAAAAAAAATTAATGTTGAGGGAACAGTTAAGTGGTGTAGTGGATAGAGCACTGGCCCTGGATTCAGAAGGAGGACCTAAGTTCAAATCTGACCTCAGACACTTGACACTTACTAGCTGTGTGGCCCTGGGCAAGTTACTTAACCCTCATTGCCCTGCCCCTCCTCCCAAAAAAAAGAATTTAAAAATTTACATGAAACTGGGGAAAAAATTGAATACTATTAAGAAAAAAATAAGAGAGATGGTATCAGAGGAACCTGAGAAGTCCTAAATGAACTGATGTGTATTGGAGTGAACAGAACCAGGAGAATGATTTATAAAATGTACACAAAAGATTATAAGGAAATAATCTTTGAAAACCTTAGGCATTCTTTTGGGGGAGGAGGGGCAGGGCAATGAGGGTTAAGTGACTTGCCCAGGATAACACAGCTAGTAAGTGTCAAGTGTCTGAGGCCAGATTTGAACTCAGTTCTTCCTGAATCTAGGGCCGGTGCTTTATCCACTAACCTTAGGCATTTATATCAGCATAAAGACTAACCACAATTTCAGAGAAGAAATAATGAATCATACTCAGAATGCAAATTGATTTCAATATGTTTTGGACATAGGCAAAGCATAAATTTGTGTGTCTCTCCCTGTCCGTATTTGCAACAGATTTTCTTTTATTCTCAAATAGGAGAGGAGAGTTAGGATGGCAGTTCTTCTTGACTAAAAATTATTTTTAAAAATAATAAGAAATAAGAAATTTGAAAGGGAGGATTGTAGTGGGAAAAGATAATAAATTATGTTTTTGGACATATTGAGTTTGAGATGCTTATGGGATAACCAATTCAAAAATGCCCAAAAGGCAGTTCTGGAGTGTTCAAGAATTGTTCAAGCTCAAAAGAAAGACTAGGGATGAATAAAGAGATCTGGGAATTTTTGGCATGTAGATGGTAACTGAATTCACTGTTCTACTGAGTTCACCAAGAGAGAGTTTAGAGAGAGAAGAAGAATCTAATAAAACACCTTGGGCATATCCACAAGTTGTGGACCTGGTAAATATGAGAATGAAAAAAGTAGTCTGAGAAGGTACAGTCAGATAGAAAGAAAATCAAGAGAAGAGCAGAATCATGAAAACCCAGGAGAGAATATTCAGGGGGAGAAGGTGATCAAAAGTATCAAAGATAACAGAAAGGTCAAAATGAGTGAGGATTGAAAAAAGGCCATGAGATTTGGCATATGAAAGATTATTGGTAACTTTGGAGAGAGTAAATTGATTCATGAGGTCAGAAGCCAGACTGCAGAGGATTTAGAAGAGAATGAGAGGAAAGAAGTAGAGTCACTAGATTTGGATAACTTTTTCAAGTTAACACAAGAAGGGGAGGAAAGGTATCAGACAATAGCTATTGGGCAAAGTTGGAACTAGTGAAGGATTTGTAATGATGGGGGAAACTGGCATGTTTGTAGTCAAGGTCAAAAACCATCATATGGGAAAAACTAAAGATTAGGGGGGAAAGTCAAGATAGGATCAATCTACTTGAGAAGACTAGAAGGAATAGAACAAAGGGCATGCATGGACAGTTTGACTTTGTCAAAGAGAATGATGAAAGGAACTAGAGAGGAAAGGGAATTCTCATTGAATAACCTCAATTTTTTCCCATGAAGAATGAGGTGAGAGGCAGCTAGGTGGCACCATGAATAAAGCACTGGCTCTGGATTCAAGAGGACCTGAATTCAAGTCCAACCTCGGACACTTGATTGACACTTACTAGCTGTGTGACACTGGGCATGTCACTTAACCCTTATTGCCCCACCAAAAAAAAAAAAAAGAATAAGGTGAGGTACAAATCATAGAGATTTGTCTATTTCCCCTACCTCCATAAAGTTTTAAAAAAAGATAAACAAGATGAAAACATTTTCAAATATTTATATTAATCAGTTTTAAATGACTTAAGAATATTTTTCAACTGGATTTGCAAATGATTGAATGAAACAATATTCTGTCTAAAACTGCATTTTTCTACTTACTTCATAATCATTTTACTACTACCACGATAAAGAACTATTTGCTCTTCACAGTGTTAGATTTTTAGTTGTTGTTGTTTTTATTACTTAGTTGCTTTAATTTTAGACTGTAAGCTCCTTGAAGCCAAGGACTGACTTTATAAAAAAATTCTCTGAATCACTAGTGCTTAAGACAGTACCTGGCACACAGTAGGCACTTAATACATGTTTACTGATTACTTCTTCATAAGCACAGTGATTTTTTAAGAATAATAATAAGCATTTTTATTTAAAATTTTGAGCACCAAATTCTATCCTTCTTTACCTCCCTCCCCTTACCCCTTCCTCAGGCAGCAAGCAATCAGATATAGCTTATGTGTGCAATTGTGTAAAATATTTCCGTATTAGTCATTTTATACAAGAAAACTGAAATAAAAGGAAAAAAATGAAAGAAAGTGAAAAAACAGCATGTTTCAGTCTGTGTTCAATTAATATTAGTTCTTTCTTTGGAGGTGGATAGTGTGCTATATCTTTAGTCTTTTGGAATTGTCTTGGATCATTGTATTGCTGAGAATAGTTAAGTCATTCACAGTTCTTCAGCAAACAATATTGCTGTGACTGTACACAACATTCTCCTGGTTCTTTTCACTTCACTCTACATTAGTTCATACGAGTCTTTCCAAGCCTTTCTGAAATCATCCTTAATAATAAACTACTGGGGTGGCTAGGTGGCACAGTGGATAAAGCACTGGCCCTGGATTCAGGAGTACCTGAGTTCAAATCCGGCCTCAGACACTTCACATTTACTAGCTGTGTGACCCTGGGCAAGTCACTTAACCCCTATTGCCTGCAAAAAAAAACACCAAACAAACAATAATAAGCTACCACCATTATATGCCACTGTTTGCTGAGCCATTCCCCAATTGATGGAAATTTCTTTGAATTCCAATTTTTAGCCACCACAAAAAGTGTTGCCATAAATCTTTTTGTAAAGTGTTTTGGGAGATGTCTTTGGGATATAAATTTAGCAGTGGTGTTGCTAGATCAAAGGGCATGCATAGTTTGAAAGTTCTTTGCACATAGTTCCAAATTGCTCTCCAGAATGGTTGAGTAATTCACAACTCCCCCAACAGTGG
The DNA here is from genome assembly GCF_019393635.1 of Dromiciops gliroides. Lineage (NCBI taxonomy): Eukaryota > Metazoa > Chordata > Mammalia > Microbiotheria > Microbiotheriidae > Dromiciops > Dromiciops gliroides. Next base: position 569,793,496 of record NC_057861.1, on the reverse strand, counting down.
ATTAGTGCCCCACTTTTCTCACATCCCCTCCAACATCCAATATTTTCCTTTTTTGTTGCATTTGCTCACAGTGTTGGATTCTTAAATCAGTCCTGACAGGCTTCCACTTTTCACTTGAACAGGCCAAAGAAAAAAATAGCTGTACTCTACTACATATTATTTCTCCCCATATTCCCCCTTTTCTTCTAATGATAGTTAATAATAGTAGCTAATGAGCAGGAGGAGTTCAGAAAAACCTGAAAGGACTTGCATGAACTGATGATGAGTGAGATGAGGAGAACCAGAAGAACATTGTACACAGTATCATCAACATTGTGTGTTGATCAACTGTGATGATGTGGTACAGGAGAGTTCCAGGAGACTCATGATGGAAGGGGATCTCCAAATCCAGGGGAAAAAAAGAACTGTGGAGTATAGATGCTGATTGAACCGTACTATTTCTTTTGTTTTTGGTGCTATTGTTTTTCTATTTTGATGTTTTTCCTCATTGCTGATTCTTCTCCTATAGCATGACTAATGCAGAAATATGTTTAATGATGGATATATATATATATATATACACATATAAAACCTATTTCAGATTACCTGCTGTCTAGGGGAGGGGGGAGCAATGGGAGGGAGAAAGGGAGAAAAATCTGAAATTGGAAAGCTTGTATAAACAAATGCTGAGAACTATCCTTACACATAACTGGAAAAAACAATAAAATACTTTTTATCAGAAAAAAAATAATAGTAGCTAACAATTATATAGCACTATGTGGCAGGCATTATGCTAAGTGATTTACAATTATCTCATTTTTTCCTTACAATAACCTTAGAAGGTAGGTACTATCATTGTCCCCCTTTTACAGATGAGGCAACTGAGGCAAATAAAGGCCAGTTAAGTGGCTAGTAAATGTCTGAAGTTAGATTTGAACTCAGGTCTTTCCTGACTCCAGGCCCAGAATTCTATCCACTATACCACCCAGCTGCTGATTTTAAGAAAGAGGTTAATAAAAGGAAAAGAATACAGCACAACTACATGAAGACTAGATTGGGTCCTTAGAGTAGGAGGGTTGAGGCGGATGAGAATAAGGAATTGGGTAGAGTGGGGTAGAGAATAGGATTTAGACAATGGCCTACAGAAGTTCAGAATCACTGGCAACTGTAGAGTAAAACTAGGTCTGTGTTTATTAATCGTTATGTGGAAACCACCTATACTCTTCCCAAAGAATTCAGGAGATCAGGCAGAGGACATGTACTGCATGAAATGGAATGTCCACAATCAAATAGAAAACAGTTATTTCCTTTCCCCAACAGCTAGAAATTGGTCAGGTTGTGATGAAATAGGAGAAAGACGTTGAACCAATGTAGCAGGAGATTTGTCTTGCACTCTGTCAACATTACTCTCTTTTATCAGGGGATGGAAGATTATGCCTTACCTCTCCCCTTCACAAGAAGCTGGAGAACAGGCACACACAGCAGTGGAGATTGAAGTAGCAACCTGGCCATCTGCCCAGCAAGACATATAAGGTTCTGGGTCAAGAGGAACTTTCTCAACTAAACCTCAGGCAAGTGCAACAGGAGATAGGAATCATGTAGCCCAGAGGAAATACAAGTCCCACCTGGTCTGTGCCAATGAAAGACTGCATCTTACCTCCATATTATAAAGGGAGAATTTGGAATATAACATTCTAGAACACAAAGGACATAGGTTTATAGCCAAAGATAAATTACCATACTAAAATAAGGTCAAAATAGGTACATGATTTAGACATAAAAGGTGATACCATAGGTAAATTAGGAGAGGAAGGAATAGTTTACCCCTCAGACTTATGTAAAGGAGAACAATTTATGACCAAACATGAGATAGATAATATTATGAAATGCAAAATGGATGATTTTGATTACATTAAATTAAAAAGATTTTGTACAAACAGAACCAATGCATCCAAAATTAAAAGGGAGGCAGAAAACTGGGAAACAATTTTTATAGCTAGTAATTCTGGAAAAAGGTCTCATTTCTAAAATATATAGGGAACTAAATCAAATTTATAAGAATGTAAATCATTCCCCAATTGAGGAAAGGTCAAAGGATATGAACAGGCAATTTTCAGATGAAGAAATCAAAGCTATCTATTGCCATATGAAAAAATGCTCTAAATCACTATTGATTAGAGAAATGCAAATTAAAACAACTCTGAGGTACTACCTGACACCTATCAGATTGTCTAATATGAAAAAAAAAGGCAAATAATAAATGTTGGAGAAGCTATGGAAAAATTGGAACACTAATGCGTTGTTGGTGGAGCTGTGAACTGATCCAACCATTCTGGAGAGCAATTTGGAACTATGCCCAAAGGGCTATAAAGCTATGTATACCCTTTGACCCAGCAATAACACTATTAGGCCTTTTTTCCCAAAAGAGATCATAAAAAAGGGAAAAAGACCCACATGTACAAAAATATTTATACCAGCTCTTTTTGTAGTGGCAAGGAATTGGAAATTGAGGGTTTGCCCATCAATTGGGGAATAGCTGAACAAGTTGTGATATATGAATATAATGGAATACTATTGTTCTGTAAGAAACAATGAGCAGATGGATTTCAGAGAAAACTGGAAGGATGTGCATGAACTGATGCTAAGTGAGATGAACAGAACCAGGAGAACACTGATTGAACACACTATCAACAACATTGTGTTTGATCAATTGTGACAGACTTGACTCTTCTCAGCAATACAATAGTCCAAGATAGTTCCAAAGGACACATGATGGAAAATGCTCTCTAAATCCAGAAAAAAGAACTGTGGAATTTAGATACAGATTGAACCATACTATTTCTGCTTTTTTTTGTTTTTCTTTTTTGAGGTTTTTTCCCTTTTGTTCTGATTCTTCTTTCATAGCATGAGTAATGCAGAAATATGTTTAATCTGATTGTACATATATAACCTACATCAGATTGCTTGCTGTCTTGGGGAGTGGGGAGGGGAGGGGAGGGAGGGAGGGAGGGAGAGAAATTTGAAACTAGAAATCTTATAAAAACAAATGTTGAAAACTATCTCTACATGTAACTAGAAAATCATAAAATACTTTTATGATTAAAAAAAATTACCCAGAAAATTTGAGGATAATGTTACATAGGAAAAAATGGATCTTTAATGAAATAAAGACCTTCAAAGCATTGTTAATGAAAAGACCAAAACTCTGGAGAAACTTTGAAATTCAAGCACAGGAATGAAGAGACACAGAAAATGGTAAACATAAAATGTAAAATTATAAGGGACTAAACAAAGATAAACTGACTACATTCAAATATGGGGAGATGATACATGTATCTGAACCCTATCATCATCAGGGGTCATAGAAGCAGTCTAATTAGAAAAGCCTGGAGTAGTTCTGTTATGCCTTAATGATCTGGGGAAAGAACAGAGAGGAGGAAAGAAAGGGGGAAAGAATGCTCTCTCTCTCTCTCTCTCACACACACACACACACACACACACACACACACACACACACATACACATGTCATTGGGTACAAAAATACATTTCACTCAACATGGAAACAGGAGGAAAAGAAGTAAAGAGGGGAGAGGGAATTAGAGGGAGAGTAGATTAAGGAAAGATTAGTCCTTAGCAAAACAAAATAAATTCTAATGATACATAAAAATATTTATAGCTCTTTCAGGACTGGCAAAGAGTGGAAAAATGAAGAGATGCCCATAAATTGAAGAAAAAACGAAGTTATAATATACAAATATGATGGAATACTATTGTGCTGAATTATTACCAGCATAATAACTAACCACAATTCCAGAGGACATGCTACCCAACCTTCTAATATAGAGATGAAGGATTCAGAATGCAAAATGAGGCAAGGACTAATAATGAAACATGCTACCCACATGGTGATAAAGATAATACAAATGCAGAGTGGGGCAAATATTTGGCATGGCCAATATGGACATTGGTTTTGATTGACTATAAAAATTTAGAATGGGTTTTGTTTTACTTGTGTTCTCAGCTGGGAAAAATGATGGGGCTGAGGAGTAAGGGTGAAAAGATGAATTTTTCTTGATTAAAACAAATAAAATATTAAAAACACATGCACACGAATCTTGTTTAAGAAACTAATGAGGGCAGCTAGGTGGCACAGTGGATAGAGCACTGGCCCTGGAGTCAGGAGTACCTGAGTTCAAATCCGGCCTCAGACACTTAACACTTACTAGCTGTGTGACCAAGAATGTTTGAGGAAATAGCATGTTCTAGTAGAACAGCACTAATTTGGAGCCTATGATCTGTGTTTGGATTCCACTTCTACCTAATATATGTCTTTGGGAAAGTCACTTCACTTCTCTAGGCACTCAGTTTGTTCACTTGTAAATTAAAGGGATAGGACAAGATGACCTCTAAGATCCCTTTTAGCTCTTAACTTATCCTAATATTTGATAAGCATCTAATATTATCATTGATAAATCAGTGGATTGGGAAAGATTCATTGATAAGATACTCCAAGGTCCCTCAAAAGAGCTCACTTATGACACCTTCATTAATTCCTAAATATGGCAGAGAACAACGTTGATTTACCATAGTTTCATATACGAGATGATACGTATCTTCCCTCCTTCCCATCCCCTAACAAAATAAACCCCATATTCACTATTTTGGTAAGGTTTCTACTTCTGCTCTAGAAGCTATTCTTTTTCAGAAAAGAAATTTCTTTTTTGCTGTTGTTTTAACTTTTCCTTCATTTCATCCACCTATTCTTAGAGTCCATGTGGCAAATCCATTTTTTTTTTTTGAGGTTCTAAATAGTAATTAGTACAGAGTTATTCCCTTTCTCTGGGATTTTATTTGGGGGTTGATATGACTGACAATTTCTTCATTGGAGTAAGAGTTGAGGTTTTTTTGTTTCTTTGTTTTGCTTGTGGTTAGAGCTTTAGTTATAGGATTAGGACCTTGGTAGTACTACAATCTGTTCATTTCTATATTGTTGTATGCAGATGCTAGGTCAAGTCCCCATCTCCTGCTACAGTATAAGATCTGGGTGTTTTCCTGGGGCAATGTTTTTCAGGGACTAGGTACTGCCTCCACTATAGTTGGGAAGCTACTACTTTGTAGTCCCTAAGTGGAATACTACCTAGCATCAAGCCTTTCCTGCCTTCTTCCATAGCCCTAGCCTTGGAGAGTAGTCCTGACCTTAGATCAGGAGTTAGACACAATACTGCTGCCCACAACCATAATTATCTTTTATTTAGCTCTTGGGGCTTCCCCTGAACCTGGTTACATTGATCTTTTCCCAGCTTCTGATCATAGGCTCTAGAGTTATGCGGCCAAGGTTTTGCTGGTCTTGTTTACTATGGCACAGCTATAATGTTTCTGATTCTGCTATTTCCTTGTGTTTCTGTTATCAGAATGGACCCATTAGGGAATGCCAATCACTTTAGGCTGGTTTCTCAGGATATCCCCAGTCTTCTGGTCATTCTGACCTTGGCCTCATTTCCCTATTGTGTTGAGGGAACATAATAGTGTTTTAATTTGGTTTTATAGTTTCAAATGGTGCTCTTCATTTCTGATAGGTGTTCATCAGAGGATGTTGATTTATCTAGAGCCTTCCATATTGCCACCTTAACCATAAATCCTGAATTTTTTTTTAAATTCATACTGCTTTTAAAGTCCCTATTGAAAAAAACATTTTTGTATTAATGAGCCCTACTTATCTGCCAATAGCCATATGGGATATAGTATATTTTATCTTTCCCTATGTATAAATCTGGGTTTAGTCAGGATGTTGTATTTTTCTGTTATAGAGATTTTTACATGGCTAAATAGTTAAGGTACATAAATATTTTTAACCTTTACCATAGTGATATTTTAACAACAAATTTTTTATTTTATAGAGTCAGGTTATTAAAACTAGAATTACGAGATTAACTAGTTCATCCTTTCTTTATACAACTGATACAATCAGAAATCTGAGGCCTAAAAAATGTGTGATTGGTCCAAGAACAACCACTTGCACTTGAACCCAGAACTCCTGAATCTTAGTCCATTGTTCTTTTTATCCACTATAATTCCATTTAACTAGATTAAGCTCCTGATTACATTTTATCATATCTTCATTTAAGTCCCAGATTACATATGATGACTTTTTTCATAATTCATTATGTTTTGGTAATGTAATAAGGGAATTTATATTTGCAAATGAGAGCTTTAAGTGTTCCCTTTAGGTTCATTGCAGCATAGGATGTTAGTACTAGATCAATCCTTTGATTTTACAAGTGAAAAGTTAGGGTTAGGGTTAGTGATGCAACTCACACACCATCTTCTACATGAAGTCTCTCTGAATGTCAACTGGCACTTTCTCTGAAAGTTACAGTCTTAAAGAGTTTCTTAGTGTCAAACTCAAGTAGCAACAGATTCCTTCAGGTCACATATTGACTTAGAAAACCACAAATTAACATTATTTAGGTTGTATTGTATTTTTAATTATTTTGATTAAATACCTACCAATTACATTTTTTGTTTTTTAATTTAGTTTTGTTTTTGCAGGGCAATGGGGTTAAGTGACTTGCCCAGGGTCACACAGCTAGTAAGTGTCAAGTGACTGAGGCCGGATTTGAACTCAGGTCCTCCTGACTCCAGGGCTGGTGCTCTATCCACTGCACTACCTAGCTGCCCCCCAATTGCATTTTAATCTGGTTTTAGTGGCACTGGGGAGTTTTGCTGGACTTCTTGCCATAAGTTTGACAATCTGCTTATAGCATTGAAAGTTAAGTGACAAGACCAATGTCATAATCCAGTATGTATTAGAGGCAAAATTTGAACCCAGGTTTTCCTGGCTTGAAGGAGAGCTCTCTAAATACTACAACATAGTAGCAGCAACTACTGTAAAGGGAAGGAAATTTTGGAATACGATATAACAAAAACAAAAAGAAAAAAACCCTTACAGCTAAGAATATTTATTCCTGTGGAATTATCATTCTAAAAGGGAGAAACAGAATAAAGAACTTCCAAATATTCCTATTAAGAAAAGAAGAAGGGGGCAGCTAGTGGTGCAGGGGATAAAGTACCAGCCCTGAATTCAGGAGGACCTGAGTTCAAATCTAGCTTCAGACACTTGACACTTGCTTAACTATGTGATCCTGAGCAAGTCACTTAACCCTCATTGTCCCACAAAAAGAAAAAGAAAAGAAAAGAAAAGAAAATGAGATCTGAAGTCAATGTCTGAAATACTCAGTAGTCAACAGAAAGCTAGAAAAATAGCTTTTTTAAAAGAAATTTGATCTCATAAAAGAAACTATTCCTCCTTCAAAAAACTATTATTTTTACAAGATCCCAAAAGGAGAACAAAAATGGACAAAAATCAGAACATAGATAGAGTTTGGGTCCTATTCTGGCTTAAGATAATAAAGTAAGGATAGTAGAAAGGCATATCCTGGGGAAGAAATGAGAAATAAAAAGGGTAGGACTTACTATTTCCCACTAAGGTACATTCAAGAAATACACAAACATGAAGGGGGTGGTGCATGAATCTCATCAACCTCACTCATCAAATCCAAAATTAAAAGCATTGAGACATTTTATTTTAGAAAAACATTAAAATCAAAAGGGGGGCAGCTAGGTGGAGCAGCAGATAAAGCACCGGCCCTGGATTCAGGAGACTCTAAGTTCAAATATGACCTCAGACACTTGACACTTACTAGCTATGACCCTGGGCAAGTCTCTTAACCCTCATTGCCCTGCAGAAAAAAACAAAAACAAACAAAATCAAAAGGAAAAATGGGGGAGGGGACCTTGTAGGGAAAAAAAGAGAATTTAAGAAAAAGATTAGAATTAGAGAGCGATATTCTAAAAGAAATATTAAAAAGAGGGACAGTAAGGAAAAGCTCATCAACATAGATCATGAGAAGGGCAAATGAATATATTTAGATCACTCTAATTAAAGATACCAGTATGGATACCAATTGCTTTTTTTTTTAAAACCATATTCAATGGGGGAAAGGTTGTAAAAAGCGGGATAGAAACAGAGAACATTATAAAAAGATAAAGAGGAAAGTTAAAAATAACTAATAATTGTAATTCTGAAGGAACATGGCATGAACTCATCCATAAAGCAAAGAAGGGGGACAGAATAGATGAACAAGATGAATTCAAAAATATGTTGTTTAATAAGAAAAACTTGAAATATGAAGATTCACAGAGAGCTAAGATGAGAGGCTAGAGTAGACTCAATCATATCTCATGTTAAATTTCTAAATGCAAAGATGACAACAAATATTTTCTTAGAAGGAAAAATAGGTAAACAAGAAGAAAGATTAGATCATGCTTAAAGCATCATAGACAAGAAAATATAATCGTGTGTGTGTGTGTGTGTGTGTGTGTGTGTGTGTGTATGCACCAAGCAGCATAGCATTTACCTATCTGAAGGAAAAATAATGAGGTGAAATGTACAAATGGAGAGTGATTTTTAGGGGTTTAACTTGTCCCTCCAGACTTAAGCAATTATAATGAAAAGATAAACAAGAAAGAAGGAAAAAATCTGAACAGAATTTTAGAAAAGTTAGACAGCATAGAGTCCTGGTGTCTACTACATGGGAATAATAAGTATACATATTTCCAAGCTTTGCTACCACCTTTATAAAATGGATAGTCTACTAGCATAAAAACTCATAAAGAAAAAATTAAGCCCATCCTTATTTTACAAGGCAATCAAATTATAATTAGTAAGAGTAATTTCAAGAAAGAATTAAAATCTAAATGAAGGTTAAGTAATATAATTCTAAAGAAATAGTGGGTCAAAGATCAAACCATAGAAATGACAGATAACTTTATTTTTCAAAAGTATTAATAACTAAAACTTTTTGGATGCAACCATAGCAGTCTTAAAGAGAAAAATCATATCCCTAAATATTTCTGTCAAGAGAAGCAAGAAATAAATGAATTGAATTTTAAATTTTTTAAACTTCAAAAAAAAGAAATGCTGAAAAAAAGAAATAAAAGTGAAACTAAACTAATGAATGAAACTAAGATATACACAGACAAATTATTAGCTAACATGATTTTTAAAAACAAATTACTAATATTAAAAATGAAAAATAAATAAAAGTAGATTCAGATGAAATAAAGGACATTTGCCAGATTTTATACAAGCAAAATTTAAACCTTAAAAGAAACATGAGGGTTAACAAAACACATAAAATACCCAAGAAATAGAAAATGTAAACAGTGCTGTTTCAAGAAGAAAATTTAACTAGTTATATATTAACTCCCAGGTGGACAAAGAAACTTAGGAGATACTTTTCACACTGATAGCTAGGGGGAAAATTATTATCTAAACAAAGGATAGGAGTGATTATAAAATAAAATGAACAATTTTATTACAGAAAATTGAATAGCTTATTTTAGAAAATCAAAATAAATGCGGTAAGAATCAGAAGGGAAACAATTCATTTGAGGAAAATTTCTCTTGATAAATATCACTAATATAGCTCTAATATCTGTGACATATAAAGAACAAATACAACTACATAATAAAAGGTATTCTACAATAGAGAAGTAGTTAAAGGACATGAACAGGCAAGGCTCAAATGAAAAAATACAAATTTTCTAGAATGATGTGAAAATCTGACCTCAGAAACTTGACACTGACTAGCTGTGTGCCCCTAGGTAAGTCACTTAACCCTCATTGCCCCTCAAAAAAATTTTTTTTAATGTAAAATAAATGTGAATACCTCTAAATACTAGATAATTCATATCAACTAGACAATCAAGGGAAAACACCACCATACCCACTCTCTCATGGTTATGCCCTAAGAGAGGGGAAATAGTCACCCTCTGGGGATCTAGTCAATAAAGCAAATGGGAATTGGGAAGTAGCCCTGGAGTGGCTACTACAAAAAGATGTATTGAAAGACTTACATGAACAGATGTAAAGTGAACAGCCCCAAGAGATTCAATGATCATCATAATATCAGAAGAATTAACTCTGAAAGAACACAAACAAAGCAGCAAATTCAAAAGACTGAAGATGAAAAATACTGGCTGCCTCTTGTCAGATGGACTAGAGAGGAGTCCTTAACCTTTCTAAGCTATGGAACTCTTTGGTAGTTTCATGAAACCTATGGGCCCTTTCTCAGAATAATTTCTTTAAATACATAAAATATATAATATTAAAATATAATTATCGGGGGTGGCTAGGTGGCACAGTGGATAAAGCACTGGCCCTGGATTCAGGAGTATCTGAGTTCAAATTCGGCCTCAGACACTTGACACTTACGTGTGTGACCCTGCGCAAGTCACTTAACCCCCATTGCCCTGCAAAAAAAAAAAAATATATATATATATATATATATATGCATATATATGTATAAATAAATAAAATTATCTAAATTTTTTCATAAATGAGTTCACTAGCCCCCAGGTTAAGAATCCCTGATCTAAAGATGAAGAATCAGAAATGCATTCTCAGACATGGAAATGGGTTGATTTGCCTTGTATGACTATACATATATCTTACAAAAGAGGACTTGAAGAGAAGGGATTGCACTTCTGACAGGATAATAGGAGGAGGGAACTTAGTGGGTAGTGACAGACATGAACAAAACATAATCTCTAAAATATTTTTAATGTGTGAGAAAATAATGGGATTTGGCAGATACTCTAAGGCCCACCTGGAGATTAATCTAAACTGATTGAATTAAATGAGAGTGATTGACTTTGCTGATTAGCCTACTTCAAGTAGCCCTTAAGGAGGTATTGTTTTCGGAAACTAAGGACTTTGAACTCTACTAGAGACAAAGTTCAAGTCCAGTGAACCAATGGATTTGGATGACACCTACCAAACAGCTTGAAGCATTGTGTAAGGACCACCTCTACTCCAGACCTATAAAAAAACTTCCATACTCAGTTTGAGAGGAGTTCATGGTTGAAGCAGGTTCATGGCAGAGACTTGAGAAAGAACTAGACCAGGCTGGAACTCTAGGCTAGATAGGCCTTTTCTTTTGTTTTTTCTTTAATTTTTTGTTTGTTTTTTGCAGGGCAATGGGGGTTAAGTGACTTGCCCAGGGGTGCACAGCTAGTAAGTGTCAAGTGTCTGAGGCCGGATTTGAACTCAGGTACTCCTGAATCCAGGGCCGGTGCTTTATCCACTGTGCCACCTAGCTGCCCCGATAGGCCTTTTCTTAACTCCATGTGTTCTTTTTTTTCTAATACATAGTATGCTTGAATAAATGCTTAATACCCAAAGACTTGTGCTAAAGCTTCTAATTTAAGGCAACCACACATTTAGATTTTAAACATCACAAATGAAAAGAAGAAGAAACCTAGTAAGGGACACAGCAATTCTATTACCTTGTTGAATTACATGTATATGTAGTTTCTATACTTATATATGTATACTATTTTTCAACATGTTGATTGATTTTTCTAAAAACCAGAAATATGTACATGACCTAACCTTGTAATACCACTCCTCCCAAGTCCTTATCTCTTACTCCGTCTAGAATGCCCATCTCTATCCTATTCATTAATCTAAATATTACCCAATCTTTAATATCCAGTTCAAGCTCCAATCTCATCTTCAGTTAACACTTAAAGAAACCTAATATTCAGATGTCTCAGTTCTTTTTATAATTAAATGTAGATATTAAGAGGCGATGCCAAGAGCTCTGACATTCAAATGCTGTTTGAAATTAACCTATAAGGGGGCAGAGTCAAAATGGCAGAGGAAAGACATTAAACGCACTGGGCTCCTGATATAATCACCCCAAAAATTGCAATAAAAGAACACTCAGGGCAGAAAAACACACAAAAATAGAGGCTGCGAGTTTTCTCCAGCTATAGATTGATTTCAGGGGGCCATGCTGGGCCACAAATAAAGCCGAACCCCACAATCGGGCAGACACACCAGACACCTGCCCGAGGAATTTGCCCCAGTGCCTCTGAATCGGCTGCAGCACCTGTGTTTTCTGGAACCGAGTGGGCGGTCGGGGGGGGGGGGGTAAGTGCAGGGGTGCCAGTAGACTGGGGGGAAGGATTCAACTGTCTCACCCCAGTGGGCAACCAGGAAGAAATCCTGAGAGGCTGAAGGCCCAGGTCGGGAAGGGGAACAGGCTCATCAGAAGCTAAGAACCACACCACAGAAAGCTTTGCTGGTTGGTTGCTTAGTAAGCAGGCCTGAGGTTGTCTCTGGACCTGAGAACAGGCCAGGTGAGATTAAAACCTGTCCCCCCCAAAGCAAAACACCTGGGACCTTCTGAAGCTGGGAACAGGAGTGGAGCCAAGAAGCAGCCCCACCTCCACCCCCCAGTGGAGAGTTTAAAAATCAAGTGAAAGTGAGGCCAGGCAGGCTGAGAAGAAGCCCAACTATCCCCCAGGCCATGCCGTAGCTTGAACACAGTGTGTCCTAGAAGCAGTGACACACTTTTAAGAAGGAGTTAAAGGGGCAGCTAGGTGGCGCAATGGATAAAGCACCGGCCCTAGATTCAGGAGTACCTGAGTTCAAATCCAGCCTCAGACACTTAACACTTACTAGCTGTGTGACCCTGGGCAAGTCACTTAACCCCAATTGCCTCACTAAAGAAAAAAAAAAGAGTTAAAAGCCAAGAAATAGTAAGCCAGGATAAGTAGGCAGAGAAAGCAGAAGACCGTCGAAAACTTCTTTAGGGGTAAGGTAGACCACAATACAACCTCAGAAGAAGAAGATGATAACAGGGTCAAAGCTCCAACATCCAAAGCTTCCAAGAAAAATATGAACTGGTCTCAGTTCATGGAAGCTCTCAAAATGGACTTTGAAGAAAAATTAGGAGAAATATAAAGAAGATATAGAGAAAGGGAGGAAAGAATCAAAAGGGAAATGAGAGTGATGCAGGAGAGTCATGAGAAAAAGTCAACAGTTTGAAAAGTCAAATAGAAAAGGAGATTAAAAAACTGTCTGATGAAAATAACTGCCTAAGAATTAGGATTGAACAAATGGAAGCTAGTAAACCTTGTGAGAAACCAAGACACAGTTAAAGCAAATCCAATTGAATGAAAAAAATAGAGGGCAATGTGAAATATCTCCTTAGAAAAATAGCTGATCTGGAAAATAAATCCAGGAGAGATAATTTGAAAATCATTGGACTACCTGAAAACTATGACCAAAACAAGAGCTTAGACACCATCCTCCAAGAGATTGTGAGAGAAAATTGCCCTGAAATTCTAGAAGCAGAAACTAAAATAGAAATTGAAAGAATCTACCGATCACCTCCTGAAAGAGATCCCAAAAGGAAAACCTCCAGGAATATTATAGTCAAATTCCAGAACTCCAGGTTAAGGAGAAAATACTGCAAGCAACTAGAAAAAGGAATTCAAATACTGTGGAGCTCTAATAAGGATAAAGCAAGATCTAGCAACTTCTACATTAAAGGACCAAAGGGCATGGAATATGATATTACAGAGGGCAAAGAAACTAGGACTACAGCCAAAAATCACATACCCAGCAAAACTAAGCATAATCTTTTAGAGGCAAAAATGGGATTTCAATGAGAAAGGTCTTTCAAGCATTTGTGATGAAAAGACCTGAACTGAATAGAAAATTTGACTTTCAAATACAAGACCCTGGAGAAGCATAAAAAGGTAAACAGGAAAAAGACTTCATGAGGCATGTTAAAAGATCAAACTGGGATGGCAGAGGGAAGACAGTGAGCTCTCAAACTCATGACACAACGCTCCAAAAACATCCAAATAAAGCCATAGGAAAATGCCTGGAGCAGCAAAACTCACAGAAGAATGTGCTGAAATCATCCTCTAACCAAGAACGGCTTGGAAGGTCAGAAGGAGGGAGCTGCTGTGCTGATACAGGAGTCGAGCCCAACCCCACAGTCACACTAACACAAATCCAGTCCCAGGAAGGTCTCACCAAAGAAGGAGACCCCCAGAGCCTCTGAATCAGCTGAAGCACCAGTGTTGCCTGGAACTAAGCTCACAGTCTGGTGAGTGGGCTGAGCCCTGGGCAGGGGGAAGACTACAGGGGTCTATGCTGGTGCTGAGGCAGAACTTGGATTTTTCACCCCTGCTGGGAACCAGGAGTTAGGCTTGAGTAGAAGTGGCCCAGGTGGGGAGGGGCACAGGCTCATTGGAGCTGACAACCACAACACACAAAGCTGGTTGATTAGCAAGTTGGTCTGGGGTCATCTAGGACCAGGAAACAGGCTGGGTGAGGGAAGAACCTGATTCTCCTTAAATCATACCACCTGGGACTTCTTAAGCTTGGGATACTGCAGCCTGGAAACAGTGCCCCACTTTAAGGAGTTAAAAGTCAAGTGAAAGAAAAGCAAGATGAGAAGACAGAAAAAGGTGAGGACCATAGAAAGTTTCTTCAGTAACAAGGAAGACTGAGGTGCAGCCTCAGAGGAAGATGTCAACATCAGGGCCCCTATATCTAAAGCTTCCAAGAAAAATATGAATTGGTCTCAGGCCATAGAGGTGCTCAAAAAGGACTTTGAAGATAAAATTAGAGAGGTAGAGGAAAAAATGGAAGAGAAATGAGGGTGATGCAGGAAAGACATGAGAAAAATTCAACAGCTTGAAAAGTCAAATTGGCCAAATGGAAAAGGAGGTACAAAAGCTCTCTAATGAAAATAATTGCCTAAGAATTAGGGATTGAACAAATGGAAACCAGTGACTTTATGAGAAACAAGACACAATAAAGAAAATCCAAATGAATTAAAAAAAAAAATAGAGGGCAATGTGAAATATCTTCTGGGAAAAACTGCTGACCTGGAAAATAGGTCCAAGAGAGATAATTTGAAAATTATTGGTCTACCTGAAAACCATGATCAAGGAAAGAGCTTAGACACCATCTTCCAAGATATTCTCAGGGAAAATTGCCCAGAAATTCTAGAAGAAGAAGCTAAAATAGAAATTGAAAGAATCCACTGGTCACCTCCAGAAAGAAATCCCAAAAGGAAAACTCCTAGGAATATTATAGCCAAATTCCAGAGTTCTCAGGTCAAGGAGAAAATATTTCAAGCTGCCAAAAAGAAAGAATTCAAGTACTGTGGAGCCCCAGTCAGGATAGCACAAGATCTAGCAGCTTCTATATTAAAGGACCAGAGGGCATGGAATATGATATTCCAAAGGGCAAAGGAAATGGGATTACAACCAGGAATCACCTACCAGCAAAACTCAGCATAATCTTTCAGCAGAAAAAATGGGACTTTAATGAAAAAAGAAGACTTTCAGATATTTGTGATGAAAAGACCTGAACTGAATGGCAAATTTGACTTTCAAATACAAGACCCTAGAGCACTAAAAAAAATTGAGTGGGGGACATACGGGGTCCAACTGTCTTGTGTCTGAGGCCAGGTTTTGGCTCTGATCTCTCTGGGTCCAGGGATGGTGCTTTGTCCACTGTGTCACCTACCTGCCCCATGATGACATCCTTAGGGTTAAATTGAGGAGTGAGGGGAATGCACTGGGGGAGGGGGAAGGACAGAGGTGAAATCCTACATGAAAGAAACAGGAAAAGACTTTTGGAGTCGATGAAGAGATGGAAGAGGAGCAGGGCAGTAAATGAATTTTACACTCATCAGAAAAGGCTCAAAGACCTTAAACTCATCAGAGTTGTCTCAAGGAGGGATTAACAGACACACCCAAATGGGTGGAGTAATCTATTTAATCTGGGCAGTAAATGATCCTAATACTCATCAAAATTGGCTCAAAGACCTCAATCTCATTAGAATTGGTTCAAGGAGGGGATAATGTACACACTCAATTGGGTGGAGTAATCTCTCTAAACCTGAAGGAAAATAGGAGGGGAGAGATGGGCAAAAGAAGGAAGGGCAGAGTGGGGGAAGGGACAGACAGAAGCGAATCATTTTGAAGAGTGATAGGATGAAGAAGATGGATAATAGAATAAATATCATGGGGAAGGGAATAGGATGGAAGGGAAACAGCTAACAATAGTAATCATGAAAAAGAGAAAAGGGAGAAAATTGTACAAAAAATATTTTAGCAACTCTTGGTGGGGGCTAAGAATTGAGAATCAAGGGAATGTCCATCAGTAGAGGAATGATTGAAAAAGCTGTGCTATATGATTGAGGTGGAATGGTCATGTGCTATAGGAAATGACAAACAGGATGATCCAGAAAACGCTGGAAAGACTAATGAACATTGATGTATAGTAAAGTGAGCAGAGTTGGGAGGACATTGTGCATAGTGACAGCAGTATTGTTCAAGGAGCAAATGTGAATGAGATAACTACTCTCAGCAATGCAATGATCCAAGACAATCCCAAGGAACTAATGAGGAAGCTTACTATTCACCCCCATAGAAAGAACTGATAAAAAGAACACTTGTGGATTGTACATATATAACCTGATTGCAATCTTGTGGAGGGGGGACAAAGGGAGGGAGGGAGGGAGAAAAATTTGGAACTCTAAATCTTATGAAAATGAATGTTGAAAACTATACTTACATGTAACTGGAAACAATAAAATAACTGTTTTGTTGCTAAAAAAATCAAACTGTTTAAACTCATAAGAACTATCTCAGTAAGGAATTCACAGAAGACACAGGTCTGAACTGAATATGAAGGAATGATATCTGTAAAGCATTTATATTTTGTTCTTTAGGGACAGACAGGGTGGGGTGTCTTATATCTGGGCCTGGATTTGGTTTGGGGCCTCCTGGGTCCAGGGCTGGTGCTTTGTCCATTGTGCCACCTAACTAATCCATGATGACATCATTAAAATAGGGTTGAGGTGTACGAGGAATAAACTGGGCGAGGGAGAAGGGGAGAGATGGTCTGGGGAGAGGTAGTTCACATGAAGTAAATAAGAAAAAAGCTTATGGAGGAGAGTAGAAGAGGGGGAAGGAGTTGGGGAGTGAGTGAACCTTAATATCATCAGAACTGGCTCAAAGAAGGACTAACATACATACTCAAGTAGGTATAGTAATATATTTTTGCCCTGAGGGAGAGGAGAGAGAAAAGGGGAGCGGGGAAGAAGGGAAGGAGGAAAGGGCAGATTTGGGGAGAGACCAGTTAAAAGCAAAATGCTTTTTTTGTTTTTTTAGCAAAACACTTTCAAGGAAGATGAAGATGTTCTGCATTACTGCACAAGTATGACATATTGAATTGCTTGATCTCATAGGGTAGGGTTGAGGAGGGAGGGAGGGAGGAAGAAAAATTTAGACACAGAATTAGCTCAGGGACCTTGATCTCATTGGAGTGGGCTCATGGAGCCCTTTCATACCCAATTGGGAGGAGCAATCTTTATTTAACCCTGTAGGAAAAGTAGGAGGGGAAGAGGATAATGAAGGAAGGGTAAAAAAAGGGAGTACAGAGTGAGGGAGAGGATAGTCAGAAGTAAAACACTTTTGAGAAGGAATAGGTAAAAAGAAGATAGAGTAAATGTCATGGGAAGGGAGTGGAATGGAGGGAAATAGTTATGGTGATTGATTATAATGGCAAAACATATGGTACCTACTTTGCTGGGCTTTTTATGAAGAAAATTCTCTGTCAAGCTTAGGTACTATATACAGGTTATGATGACAGGATACTATCAGAAAACCTGGAAAGACCTGCATGAACTGAAGTAGAGTGGAATGTACTGTATGCAAAATAACAGCAATAGTGGGGGATGATCTGCTGGGAAGCATGAGCTTATTTTCAGCAAGGCAATGATCCAATATAACCCTGAAGGACTTATGAAGATTGCAGCCCATCTGCAGAGAAAGAACTGATAAGTATACCAGAAAATAGATGGAAACATATTAAAAAATTTTTTTCTTTTCCTCTTTGACAATTCCTTAATCTGAAGTTTTGGGGTTTTGACTGTTTTCTCTCACAACTAGCTAATATGGGAATTTTGCCCATGACTACTCATGTATAACTTATTTTGAATTGCTTGAGTTCTTGTGGGTGGGGGGTGGGAAATGGAGGGGGGAAGAGAAGTTGGAACATAAAGTTTTTTGTTTTTTTTTTTTTTTTTTAGTGAGGCAATTGGGGTTAAGTGACTTGCCCAGGGTCACACAGCTAGTAAGTGTTAAGTGTCTGAGGCCGGATTTGAACTCAGGTACTCCTGACTCCAGAGCCGGTGCTCTATCCACTGCCGCCACCTAGCTGCCCCTTTTTTTTATTTATTTTTATTTTTTTTTTATAATATATTTAAATATGTTTATTATGTCTTATCCTATTTTTTGAATAGAATTTATTTTCCAAAATATATGTAAAAAACAAATTTTAACATCAATTTAAAAAGAAATTGTTCCAACGTCTCTTCCTCCTCTATTCCACCCCCCACCCACTAGAACTCAGCATTTCACAGGGGCAGCTAGGTGGCGCAGTGGATAGAGCACCGGCCCTGGATTCAGGAGTACCTGAGTTCAAATCCCGACCTCAGACACTTGACACTTGCTAGCTGTGGGGACCCTGGGCAAGTCACTTAACCCCAATTGCCTCACTAAAAAAAAAAATAAAAAATAAAAAAAAGGAACATAAAGGTTTTTTTTTTAATTGATGTTAAAATTTTGTTTTTATGTATATTTTAGAAAAATAAAATTCTATTCAGAATTTTTTAAAAATTAACTATAAGAAAAAGAAAAACCAAAATTGATGTACTTTGCCACAGAATTAGAGGGGCATAAGAACTCTTCCTTTTAATATTCTTTATGAGAAATGGTTTCAGCTGCTCCACTTCACCTCTCATAAACACGGTTCTAGTGTATTAACTTAAAGATTCCCATTCTGTCCCCCAAAGACATGTTAACTATTTTTTATGGCGAGTGTGAATTTAAAAATGATTTTGCCTATGTTAAAAGTGGAGTTGACAGCTCAGTGGTCGGTTAAGTGGGTGACATAACAAACTGCATTCTGTTTTGTATTTGTCATATTGTTTATAGTTGCCTCACTAAGTACTGCAGGACCAACTTAAAAATAGCTTGCTTCCTTCAGTACTCCCTTTCCACACAAACTGCTTTAAAAAGAAAAAAAGTTTATTGTTGCAAACACTGGTAACCCAAAGATGTCCCTCTGCTTTTCTTTACCTTGTCCTCACTATGGATTTAATGTCTCCTAGGATCTAGTTTGAATGGCTATGCTTACTAAGGATAGCATTCCTTTTTTTGTAACAGAGATAAGCATCTTTCTTCTTTTGTAGTAAAGTATAAGTCTTCCTCTTTCTATGAACAACTGCTTAGTACAAGCATAGTCTCCTCTTTGCACTCCTAGCCTGAAGTAAAGAATGACACAAATATCATTAGTCTAATTGTAAGAGACATACATGTCCATCAGTGTCTTTTTTTATGCTAATCTTCTCTGTATCGTTCCTATTTTTTAGTATATGTGCTGCTGAAGTGAGCACCATCAGTGTCTTTTAACTCTGAGTGAAAAAACATCCAAAATTCTGTCTGTATGGTGAATGATTTAATTTATTGGCAGTAGCTAGTCAAGAAATCCAAGGAAAGCTCATGCAATACCTAAAAGGTGATCATTAATTGCCCTGAGATCATTAGATTTGGGAGTAAGACAAATAGGCCTGAAAAGCTAGTTCATATAGGATGAGAAGATTCATTAAAATTCCTTTGTAGTCCCTAGATTCTGTTTCTGAGTCTCACCAGAAGGGCATTTCCAAATCTTTTCATCCCCCTCAAATCTCCCAAGCTCTGCCCTCTCCCCAGCCCTTCAGCTGATAACCTTCTCTCATATTTCATAGAAAAAAATTGAGGTTATTCACCATGTGCTCTCTCTTCTTCCTATTTGTTTATCTATCCTTTCCTTTAAAAAAAAAATTATCATGTTGGGGGGCAGCTAGGTGGTGCAGTGGATGGAGTACCAGTCCTGGATTCAGGAGGACCTGAGTTCAAATATGGCCTCAGACCCTTGACACTAGCTGTGTGACTCTGGGAAAGTCACTTAACCTCAATTGCCTCACCAAAGCCAAAAAACAAACAATAATAATAATAATCATGTTTAAAGTTCTGAGTTCCAAATTCTATCCTTCCTTCCCTTCCTCATCCTCTCTGAGGCAGTAAAAGAATCCAATATAGGTCATACATGTGCAATTATGTAAAATATTTCCATATTAATCAGTTTGTATAAGAAAACTCAAATAAAAGAAAAAAAAATGAAAGAAAGTGAAAAATAGCCCGCTTCAGTCTGTGTTCCACCAAATTAGTTCTTTCTTTGGAGGTGGATGGTATGCTTCATTATTAATCCTATGAGATTGTCTTGGATTTTATTGCTGAGGATAGTTCATCATACAATATTGCTGTCACTATGCACAACATTTTCCTGGTTGTACGCACTTCACTATTTATCAGTACATGTAAGTCTTTCCAGGCCTTTCTGAAATCACTGTTTGTCATTTCTTATAGCATAATAATATTCCCTCGCAATCATATACCACAGCTTTTTTAGCCATTCCCCAATTGATGGGCATTCCTTTGATTTCCAATTCTTAGCCACCAGAAAAAAAAAAAGCTGTTTTATATATATATATATATTTTATTTTATTTTTTGCAGGGCAATGGGGTTTAAGTGACTTGCCCAGGGTCACACAGCTAGTAAGTGTCTGAGGCTGGGTTTGAACTCAGGTCCTCCTGAATCCAAGGCTAGTGCCTTATCCATTGCGCCACCTAGCTGCCCCTGTTATAAATATTTTTGTATGATAGGTCTTTTTCTCTTTTAGGGCGGTGTCTTTGGCATATAAACCTAGCTTGATCAAACAGTCTAGAGTCTGAAAGTCCTTTGGGCATACTTCCAAATTACTCTCCAAAATGGTTTATCTGTTCACAACTCCAACAACAGTGGATTAGTGTCCCAGTTTTCTCACAACCCCTCCAACATCCAATATTTTCTTTTTTTGTCATATTTGTCACTCTGATAGATGTGAGGTGATACCTAAGAGTTCTTTTATTTTGCATTATTCTGATCAATAGTGATTTAGAGCATTTTTTCCTATGACCATAGATAACTTTGGTTTCTTTATCTGAAAGCTGCCTGTACTTATCCTTTAACTATTTCCCAATTGGGGAACAACTTGTATCTTTATAAATTTGACTCAGTTCTATCTTTATCTGAGAAATGAGGCCTTTATCAGAGATACTTGTTGCAAAAATTCTTTCTCAGTCTTTTGCCTTCCTTATAATTTTTGGTTGCATTGACTTTGTTTGTGCAAAAGCTTTTTAATTTTACATAATCAAAATTATGTACTTTACATTTGAAATGCTCTCTACATCTTCTTTGGTCCAAAGTTCTTTCCCTGTCCATAAATCTCACAGATAAGCTATCCAATGCTCGCTTAATTTGGCTTATGGTATCACCCTTTGTGTGTAAAGCATGTACCCATTTTGACCTCATTTTAGTATATGGTCACAACCATTCTTTTCCAATGATCTTCTCCTTCACTTCTACCTCCCTTTTTAGCTTCTTTTTATGTGTTGATTTCCTCCATTAAAAACTGACGTAAATAGGGGGGCGGCTAGGTGGTGCAGTGGATAAAGCACTGGCCCTGGATTCAGGAGTACCTGAGTTCAAATTTGACCTCAGACACTTGACACTTAACTAGCTGTGTGACCCTGGGCAAGTCACTTAACCCCCATTGCCCTGCAAAAAAAAAACTGACCTAAATGTCCCATATATATCATAAATTCAACATGTCTAAACCCAAAAATATTACCTTTCCCCAAAACAACCAGTTCCAAACTGTCTAAGGCATCTAACATCACATCTCTCATATACATCTTCTTTTCTCCTCTGATCCACTCACCCTGGTGTAGGCCTTCATCATCTGGACTCCAACTGTCTCCTGAATGGTCTTCATGCTTCAAGTTTCTCCCCACTGAACTCAGCTTGCCAAAATAATTTTCTAAAGTGCAGATCTGACCATGTTACTCAATTGCCTCTAGTAACTCTATTATTATCTCCAGGATCAAATACAAAATCCTGTTTGGCATGCTAAAGCCCTTTACAACCTAGGTATTCATATCATTACAGTACTCTTACACATTATTCCCCTTCCACTTATTCAGTGACAGTGGCCTTCTACCTGTCCCTCACAAATGTCACTTCATCTCACTATTCTGTTGCCGTTTCACTAGCTATCCCTATTGCCTAGAATACTCTTCTTCATAGCCTGGATACTTTTAAGCTCAAATCCTCTCTTCTATAGAAAACTTTTCTTGGTCCCTTCCCACTCCTAGTACTTTGCCTCTGTGCTTACCTCCCATTAATCCTATCTTGTATGTGCATAGTTCTATGCATATTCTCCCCCATTAGAATGTGAGGCCAAAGACTATAGGTTTTGCTTTGCTTAGAATAGTACCTCAAACATAGTAAGCATTTAATAAATGATTGTTAACTGATTTCTTAGATATCATGGAAAAATAACAAGAAATCCATAACAATTCATAAGGAAATAAAACATTAAAAGAAAATACACAAAATAAAGTTCATTGAAAATCAGAATTCTCAATGAAGAATGCAAAAAAAAAAAATTCAGGATAGAGAACTCAGACAACACAATGGAGTTTCTCTGCAAAAGAGTAGTCTCAGAAAGAGAAAATATACTATTTGTTGTGACCAAAAACCAAAACAAAACTGGACACAAAAGAGTTGGTCATCAACTGAGGAATAGAATGTCAAAGTAACTGAATTATATTGCACCACAAAAAATGAGAAATATAATAGTCAAAGAAATATGGATATTTGCATGAACTGAAGCAGAATGAAATAAGCACAAGAACAATCTACACAATGGTCTCATTACACAATAATAATATGAAACAAAACAACTTTCAAAGAAAACAGAACTCTTGCAGTTAAATTAATAAACATCTTAGAGGCCTCATGACACCATAGCAGCTATCAGACCACCCCGTCATTTTACTTTTTATCTATTCATTGTTTTGTTGTTTTTATGGCATAAAACAAGCATTTCCATAATAGTATAATTTTTAAAAAATGATTGCATATGAAACTTCAAATCTATTATGTAAAACTTCTTATTCCTTTTAAAGATATACTATATATGTAACATATATAATAAAGTTATCTAAATATTTTTCTTCCATCCCTTTCCACCCTAGAGATGGCAAACATTAGACACAAATATGTGTTTGTGTATGTATATATAGAATATATATGTACTAGCAGCAGTCATGTCTCCCTTCTGTGAGAGTTCAGTGTCTGCTCTTGCATGTATTCCTCTTGCGATTGGATGGCATCTTGGCTAAATGGCATCTGATAACTCAGAATGAAGGCAATTAATGTCTTAAATGATAAGTTCCCATAATCCAAGTCTCATATGGATTTAAAAATTGAGGATAATAATGATCACAAAAAATGTGAATGTAACCTTGACTCAGAATATAATATACAATTATGCAATAATTTCAAATAATACCCTCTTTTTACTAAGTATACAATGACTTTTGTGAAGATCAGAACATATTTAAATATAAGTTAATGTATTAATGTGGTAAAATTATTACAATTTGGCTGACTCATTATTGTCCTCTCAATTTATCCTCTACAGGGGGGCACTGTATTAATATTAAGTTTTAGAGGACTATAGTAACATTAAGTTTTAGAGAATGTTTCAATTTTTGTTTTATTATATGTTTCATGTATAACAACTAAAATTCTGAAGGGGGAATGTAATATGATATATATATATCAAGTTTGAGTATGAGTTATATTTGAAGAACTCTCACTGTTTATTTTGATCATTGACAATGTTTTGCTAAGGATTAGTGAAAATCCAGCAGTTCAACAGCTGAAGACGTGAGTCCAGAGACAACCAGAGTCCAGTTTTCCTGATGACTCCAGACCAGAGTCCAGTTCTCCTGATGATATCTCACCACTCCAGGAAGACAAGATCTCAAAGACTTTAAATGAACAGTTTGTTTTGTTGGTTTTTTTTTTCCCTTCTGTTAATTATATACACCATTTGTAACATATTCTCTGCAGAGGCCCTTCCTCTGCAGGCAGTGTCAAAGTGCTGGTTCATGAGGGACCACCTCTCTGGACAAAATAATGCAGATAGTTTCTTCCTTCACAGGTCCTTTAAATTTAATTTGGGTAAAATAGTAAAAATAACTTCCTTGCTCAAAATTGTTCTTAAAATAATATTGCTCTTACTGTATATAAAGTTCTCTTGGTTCTACTCATTTTGCTCTTCATGATTTTGTGCAAATTTATCTGTTTTTCTAAGATCTTCAAGTTCCATCATTTTTTTTGTTTGTTTTGTTTTTGCAGGGCAATGAAGGTTAAGTGACTTGCCCAGGGTCATACAGCTATTAAGTGTCAAGTGTCTGAGGCCGGATTTGAACTCAGGTACTCCTGAATCCAGGGCCAGTGCTTTATCCACTGCGCCACCTAGCTGCCCCAAGTTCATAATTTCTTATAGCATAGTAGTATTCCATCAAAATCATATACCACAGGCAGCTAGGTGGCGCAGTGGATAGAGAACCAGCCCTGAAGTCAGGAGGACCTGAGTTCAAATCCGGCCTCAGACACTTAACACTTACTAGCTGTGTGACCCTAGGCAAGTCACTTAACCCCAATTGCCTCACAAAAAAAAATCATATACCACAACTTGTTCAGCCATTCCCTCAATTAACATGTATTCCAACAATTTCCAATTCTTTGCCACTATAAAGAGAGCTGTTATAAATATTTAAGAATATATAGGTTCTACTTTTGGGTCTTTTTCCCAAAGAAATCATGGAAGGGGGAAAGGGACCCACATGTACAAAAATATTTATAGCTGCTCTTTACGTGGTGGCAAAGAATTGGAAGTTGAGAGGGTGCCCATCAATTAGGGAATGGCTGGACAAGTTGTGGTATATGAATACAATGGAATACTATTGTGCTATAAGAAATGATGAGCAGGAGGAGTTCAGAGAAACCTGGAGGGTCTTGCGTGGGCTGATGATGAGTGAGATGAGCAGAACTAGAAGAACATTGTACACAGTAACATCAACATTGAGTGTTGATCTACTGCAATGGACTATATTCTTCTCACCAATGCAATGGCACAGAAGAGTTCCAGGGAACTCATGATAGAAGAGGATCTCCAAATCCAGGAAAAAAAAAAAAAGAACTGTGGAGTATAGATGCTAAATGAACCATACTATTTCTTTTGTTTTTGATGCTGTTGTTGTTTTTTTTTCTATTTTGAGGTTTTCCATCCTTGCTCTGATTTTTTTTCTCTTATAACATGACTAATGCAGAAACCTATATCAGATTACCTGCTGTCTAGAGGACGGGGGTGGGTGGGGTGGGAAGGAGAAAAATCTGAAATTGTAAAGCTTGTATAAACAAAGGTTGAGAACTATCTTACATGTAATGGAAAAAAAATAAAATACTTTATAAAAAAAAAAGAATAGGTTCTGGGGGCAGCTAGGTGCCACAGTGGATAAAGCACTGACCCTGAATTCAGGAGGACCTGAGTTCCAAATCTGACCTGACATGACACTTAGCTGTGTGACCCTGGGGCAAGTCACTTAACCCTCATTGCCCCACTCCCCCCTCTACCCCCCAAAAAGAACATATAGGTTCTTTCCTTTTTTCCTTAATCATCTTTGGAAATAGAGTTAGTAATAGTAATATTGCTAGGTCAAATGGCATAGGCAGTTTTATCATTCTTGGGCATAATTCCAGATCATTCTCCCAATGGTTAGATTAGTTCACAATTCCACCAACACTGAATTAGTGTCCCAATTTTTTCACATCCATTCCAACACTTTTCACTTTTCCCTTCAATCATTAAGTCAATCTTATAGTGCTAAAATTATTTCTCAAAGTTGTTTTAATTTGTATTTTTCTAATCAATAATAATTATAGCATTTTATGTCTATAAATTGTTTGATTTTTCATCAGAAAACTACTTGTTCATTTGACCATTTAATGAATTGGATAATGACTATTTTATAGATTTGACCAAAGTCATTTATAGTATGTGAGATATGAGACCTTTAACTCAGAAGCTATCTATAAATTTTCCCCAATTTTCTGCTTTCCTTTTTGTTCTTGGTATATTTAGTTTTATTTGTAACAAATTGTTTTAACTTAAGTAATTGAAATTATCTACTTTATACCTCACTCTGCTCTCTATTTTTTCTATATTGTAAATATGTTTACCTATCCATAAATCTGATAATAGCATATTCCATGTTCTTCAAATTTTTCTTGTAATATATGTCTCTTTATAAAAAAATTCTCTTTATATCTATGTCATGTATACCATTTGACCTTATCTTAGTAAATGCTGTAAGATATTGGCCTTACATTTTAAAGGCAAGGAAACTAAGGATCAGTAAGGTTAAGTGACTTCCCCAGAATCACACACATAAATGTTCAAGGTGGGATGTTGAATTCAGGCCTCCCTGACTCCAAATCCAGAGTTCTAGTCACTGAACTATCTAGCTTCAAAATATCAATGATGAAATATAACTTCTATCTCTAAGTACAAAAATAATGTATAAATTAAACATTTGCCCTATACCAACAACATCCAATGTGTTCATTTCTTTTGTTTGACTACTATTATGTATATTAGAACAATGCTATGCTGTATGTGTATGTTATGTATGTTGAAATTTGGTTTCTTTAAAAAAATCCTCTTTTCTTTGTATCTCTTGAAATATTTGTGCTATTAAAAGTAAATTTTAAACAAGAGAACAGGTGCTCCAGTCATCTAATCTAATACTATATTTGTGTGACCTCTAACAAATTACTTAATGTCTAGAGATCTGTATCCCTGTCTAAAAAATTATAGGTTTGGGCTAGAATTAAGGGCCCATCTCCTTTTCTTCTTTCTCAATTCTATAAAATATTATCAAAAAATAAACATTGCATACTTAAGATATATTCAATATTCAACTACCAATTTCAGCTCACAATGGGATGTGTTTTCAATTTTCCACATTTATATACCAAGGAAAGATTGAAGGTAAGGAACTAAAACCTCTGTGGCCAGAACTCTGGAACCCTGTCCAGAGACTAGGAATTTAGGATACTCAGCAGAAAAGGAAATTGTGGGTAGTGTTCAAAACAAGCTAATCAAGGCCCTTATAATTAAAATTTATCTGAAGAAACTCATATTTCTTCTACAGACACTTTCTTAAAAAGCAATTCCTGAACACTGTGACATAATGTTTTGACTAGTACACTGCACTTGGAGACAAGAAGACTTCTGTATAAAATTCCCAATTTTTGACACTTGAGACCATATGGCAAGTCACTAAACAACACTGCACCCTAACTTCCTCATTTGTAAAATATATAGATATAATAGTACATCCAATACCTATCTCACAGGACTTTTTTGGAGGCTTCAAATGAGACACTGTATAATAAAACTTCTCAAATCTTAAAAGTGATAAAAATCATCATGTCAAAGTTTAACTTTGAGGATGATAATCTAAGATTGTTTAGTTTGACCAGATAAATATAAATTCAGCAAGAATTCTATTTAATTATGGTCCAAAACACTATAGAAAACAGAAAATGTTCTCTGGCCTCAGGAGCTTATTGGAAGAATCATACCCTGCTAGCCCTCCTCTTAGAAATTCTAGTTATTGGGGCAGCTAGGTGGCGCAGTGGATGGAGCACTGGCCCTGGATTCAGGAGGACCTGAGTTCAAATCCAGCCTCAGACACTTAACACTTACTAGCTGTGTGGTCCTGGGCAAGTCACTTAACCCCAATTGCCTCACTAAAAAAAAGCAAAACAAAACAAAACAAAACAAAACAAAACAAAAAAAAGAAATTCTAGTTATTAGTTTTCTTTTTAATTAGCTTCATCCATTTAATATTAATTTCCTGTGTCTCACAATTAAGCCCAATTGCTCTAGCTAACAGTAATAGACTATAGGTGCTTAAAGACATCTTGTAGTTTATGTAGTACAACTCTAATTTTACAGACCTTACTGATGGTCACATTGATAAGTCAGAGCTAAAAGAGAGGGTTCCAGATTCTCAGTCAAGTGCTCTTTCCATTTATGTCATACTGCTTATAATGCTGCATATCACCATTGTAGAACAGAATTGTGGGTCATTTCCTATAAGCTCTTCTTTTCCATTCCCTACACTTGGAGCACTACTGCTCTGAGTTTCACCCCACATTTTTCTCCTTTGTATTTTTTTCTTTCCTTCTTTCTTCTCACTCCCACAACATAAGCAGCAGAGACAAAATGCAGAGAGGCCTTATATACAACATGATGTGGTGGAAAAGAACTAAACTGTGAGTAAAAGTCCTTAATTCTATACCTAGTTCTGTTTCAATCTAAAATGATCAAGTTGGGCTAAATAAACTTAACTTTAATTACTATGTGATGGCATAGCAGCAAGAGTGTAATAATAATAACTAAAAGTTTCAGAGTGTTTCATGTGTTTTATCTAATTTAATCCTCCTTTGTGAGATTAGATAGGTGACAACCCAAGGTTCAATTCAGACCTAAAACTCTAAGTTTAAAATTTCACAAGACATAACAGAAGCTATTAACCCCTAAGGACTGTGACTGTAGTTCAAGACTCAGCTGTAAAACAGACAATCAAAATCAACTTATCCCATAATTCTGAGTTGCTTATTTTCCTCCTCTTTTTTTTAAAAAAGATTGCAAACTTGGGGCAGCTAGATGGCACAGTGGATAGAGCACTGGCCTTGGAGTCAGGAGTACCTGAGTTCAAATCCAGCCTCAGACACTTAACACTTACTAGCTGTGTGACCCTGGGCAAGTCACAACCCTAATTGCCTTGCTTAAAAAAAAAAAAAAAAGATTGCAAACTTTTCTTCTATATGTGAAGGAATAAATGGTTCTAGGTAGAAATGAGGGCTGGAAAAAAAATGGAAAAAATATTCTTCACAGGAAAAAATGCAAATTAAAGTGTATGTGAAGAAATCTGAAAAGGCAACGGAATGAAATGGGAGAGAAACAAATCTACTTTTGAAATTCCCTTTACTGAGAGGAAAGTATGTCTTACAGAATTTTAGATAACTGAAGATTACACATTAAGTAAAATACAGGAAATTATAGGATAGATGTCCACATAATTATGTATTACTGTTCTTAAGGCATTATTGCTGACTTCGGCCAGATAGTGCTTATTCAAGGAGGAACCACCCCCCCCCCAAAAAAAACCTGGTGAAATTTGAAAGCATAAAAAGTGAAAAGGGTAGAGTTGACATGGAAGAATTGCTAAGTTCTATAAAAGATTTTGTGTCGAGATGGTTCAGCCTAGTATAGAGTGAACTTGATGCTTCTACCCTTAAAAATGAAACAGAAAAAAATGGACATAAACAGTCATGTCACATATGTAGTTTAGGTATCCTGACAGAAGTTGACAGTAGAGCCCTCACTCATCTACTTTCAGTATATTGCAGTTTTTGTGTTCCTGATTTGAGTAGATTTGTGGACTAAATTATCTAGGAGTAACCAAACTAATCCTCACAATATGAACAAATAACTTAAAAAATAGCTGCAAAGACTAATGCTAATATTAATAATGAGGATAGAAGTGAACAATAAGAAAAGGCAGAGTTGAAACTTCTGCTCCTAGTATGAGCTCTTCATCAGTCACATTATCAAGTAAAAACAATGATGATCCAATCAGATCTGATAAAAATTTCACCCACTAATGTGAAATTATTAAGATACTTTGAAATATATTTATATTCACTATTATTAATGATGACTTTTCCCTAAGTGTATATTATGCCTTAAGATATTAGTAAATGATAGTAGAAAGCCATCACAATTAGAAACACATTTAAAAACTAAGCTTTTTGTGACTGATATGTATCTTGGTAAAATTCTCATCTCTATTGTGCTGGGAGCAATATCTTAAGGCCTTACCTCATGCAGGTTAAGCTAGTTTTTCTTCAAAACATATTGAGGGGCAGCTAGGTGGCGCAGTGGATAAAGCACCAGCCCTGGATTCAGGAGTTCCTGAGTTCAAATCCGGCCTCAGACACTTGACACTTACTAGCTGTGTGACCCTGGGCAAGTCACTTAACCCCCACTGCCTTGCCAAAAAAAAAAAAAACCATATTGAAACTGGGGCAGCTAGGTGGCACGGTGGAGAAAGTACCAGCCCTGGATTCAGGAGGACCTGAGTTCAAATTCGACCTCAGATGCTTGACGCTTACTAACTGTGTGACCCTGGGCAAGTCACTTAACCCTCATTGCCCCGCAAAAAAAAGGGGGGTGGGGACACACATATAAACATATTGAAACTGTCCTCAACATAATGAGTAACTATAATTCCAAAGGACTTGTAATGAAACATGCTATCCACCTCTAGAGAACTGATGAGCTCAGAGTGCAAATTAAAGCATATTCTTTTGTCATTTACTTCTTTTTCTGCTTCTCATGGATAATTCAATAATTTGTTTTGCATAACTACAAATATTTTAAATGGTTTTGTTTTTCTTACCTTCTCAATGGATAGAGGAGATGAAGGGAAAAAGGAATTCAAACTGAAAATGAAATAGAATTTTTAAAATATAAGGAGAATAATGGGGAGAGGGAAAAAACATCAAGATTTAGTTGGCTCAAGGGGATTTTAAGGCTCAAGCAATAGACATAGCATCCTATTCTTTACAAACAACAAGGTTATAAGAGCTGAAGATAAGTAAATCTCCTTTTGTTCACTATAAGTATAGTCTGTATACCTGAATATCTAATAAATCCATGGACAGGCCTGGCCTTTATTAGCTATGTAACTATAATAACCATGCTCTTGGGACCAGGTAAACTGGGATGCTTCCCCTCTCTCTCTTCCATTAAATTCTTTCTCACCTTTCAGCTCTGGAACCACAGGCAGATTGCATGTTCAGTTCTAGAGGAACCTGGCCCCTGGGAGAAGAAGGTGACCCATTAAGAGCCTGATGTTTCTTTTTCTCACACTCTTTGTTTGACTCTTTATACTTCCCTACCTGATACCCAGGCTTAAATTAAAATAATCCAACTCATGTGTTTTAGCATACCATGTACTCAGTCACCATGCTGCTGGAATAGAGAGGCACCACTCTTATACCTTCCCCCACCCTCCAGAGAAAGGCAGATGGGAAGGCACGGACAGATAGAAAGAGAGAAATAGAAAGGAGAGTAGAGTCCCTTCTTTTAAGGTCCTGGTGAGCCATTCCTCCTGGCTTCCTCTCACAGCTTTCTCAACCCCCTCTCCTTCTGTCCTAACATCATGGAAGATCAAGAACCATTCAGGATTTAGGTCACCCCAAAGTGGGACCCAAATTTTCTCCTGAAATATATAAGGCACAGGTGCAGTACTCCATTAAAATTGTAAAAATAGAATTACTTCTGACTACTCTGAGTAAAATATATTAAAAATTATATTAAAAATAATAAACTGACATCTAGAAAAATGGAAAATTACAGGTCAAATTTCAACGAAAATATTTGCATAATTGGAGGCTGAGACTGGAAAATTAGTATCATGATCAAGTACCCATAAGCCAATGATGGCATTTTTCTATCTGAATATATGTATACTTTTGACATTTTTAGCTATGATAAGTTTTATAAAGTTAAATATCAAATAAATTTAACTTAGAACCAGAGCTTTGAATTTCTGTATTACAAAGTGTTTACAAAGATTTCAAAGGTGAGAAAGCATATTAAATCATACAACAAAGAAGTTTTGTTACCACTAATAAAATATTTTAAAATATTGCATATTATTTTCTTTATATCATCCTTTTTAATTCCTATTTGAGTATGTTTGATTATACAAAGTACATATAGATGTGTATATGTAGATGTGTATAATATGTGTTTGCATATGCTGATTAAGAGTTAGCATATTATAGTGGAATAAAACTATTCTTAGAAATAGGAAACCTAAGGTTTAAGGTGTACCCCTGAAATATATTGACTATATCTTTTAAGCACCTGGGTCCTAAATTATAGAAAACAGTCTGATCTGTATTTGTAGAATAAGTTTTTCAACTGTTATTCCCTACATAGATGAAATCACAGGTCAATAATAACACACACACATACTGTACTTATTCAGGCTATTTTTATTGGTAGAATTATGCAATGGAGAATGCTAAACTAGGGGAAAATTGGTAGCACCCTCTCGAATAACTACTTAGCTCCAAATGCCCTTTCTCCTACAAATCACTTTATTCATCCATTATCTTAAAGGAAAGGAGAGAAGAGTTAGCATATTCAAAGTCACATAGCTCTTAAGTTGAATAAGTTCTTTGGACAAGTTAGATTTTTTTTTCCACAAATGTTTCCATGGTACTCATGTTATTATACCATCAACTACCATATATTATGAAAATCTTACATGGCTTTATTATTAAAAGATCTATATACTTAAACCCCTAAGTAAAATTTAGTATTTCATTATAAGGAAGTCCTAGGTCAATCATTAGAAACCTACATTCATGAGGAGTCACTGATTTAACCTTTCAAATGAGTCCAGTCAGAGAAGGAAAGATTTTGAACTAACTGCTTAACTAAATGGGAAAAGAGGAGATAGAAAACTAAATAATAGAAGAAAAATCAATTTATAATTTAGGGGAAATTAAAGAACTTGAGAAAGGGGAAGCAAATGAGAATGGAGGAAGAGGAAAAAATCCTGGGGCAATAAAACTATTACCAAGTAGTCCAGTCAGTCAATAAACTTTATGTCAATCAATAAACATTTATTTATCAAATGACTGCTATGTCAAGCATGCTCTTGAGGAGCTCACAATCTAATGGAAGAGGTAACTTGCAAATAATTTATATACACCAAAAAATGGTATATACAGAATAAATTGGAAATAAAAGTGAGGGCACTAGAATTAAGAGGGATCCTGAAAGGCATAGGAAGCCAGGAATTTTAGGTGGAAGTTGAATGAAACCAGGGAATTTCAGTGAAGGAATTGAGGAGGGAGGGTATACCAAAAATGAGGGACAGCCAGTGAAAATGCTCAGAGCTTCTCAGATGGAGTATCTTGTTTGAGAAAAAGCAAGGAGGCTAGTGTAAGAGGACTGAAGAGTATGTGGTAGAGTATAAAAAAGAAAGAAGGCTGGGGCAGGGGAGTGGAGGGATGGGGGTTTGGGGTGGGGAGATACAGAGGAATGGAGAAAGACCAGGTTATGCAGGACTTGAATGCCAAGCAGATGTGATCCTGGTGGTGATAGGAGCCACCAAATTTTATTGAACAATGAGATAATATGGTCAGACCTGTACCATAGATCACTTTGACAGAGGATGGACTGTAGTGAGGAGACATTTATGCCAAGCAGACCAATCAGGAGGCTACTGTAATAGTCCAGACAATGAGATAAGGAACTTCACCAGGGTGGTTGGAGTGTCAGAGAGCACATGCAAGAGATGTTACAAAAGTAAAATTGACAGGCATTAACTTAGATATGGTGCATGAGAAAATGAGGAATCAGGTAACAACCTGGGTGATTGGAAGGATGGTGATGCCCTTAACAACAAAAAAGGAAGTTTAGAAGAGGAGATAATTTGGGGGAAAAGATAGTTATGTTTTGGATGTGTTGAGTTTGTCAAGAGGACATCCAGAGAGAGAGATGTCTAATATGCATCTGAAGACGTGCAACTGAAGTCACGAGAGAAATTTAGGACTGAAGAATCATTGGAATATGGATGATAATAAACTAATGGTAACTGATAAGATCACAAAATGAAATAGTATAGTATTATAGTATACTAGAAGAAGGCCCCAGTACAGAGTCTTGTGTGGAACCCCATGGCTACCACAGTGAAGATGGATGAAGATTCAGCAACAGAGAAGGAACAAGTGGTAACAATAGCATGAATCCTTGACTAACAGTGTCCAATGGGTGAAGCCAGGTCACAAGGAGAATGAAGATTGAGAAAAGTCTATTATATTTAGCAATTAAGAAATCATTAGCAACTTTAGAGAGAATAGTTTAGGTTGAATGATGAGGTAAGAAGCCTGACTGTAGAAAAAAGGAAGAGAGAAAAGAAAGATCTATTATTAAAGGCCTCTGTAAGGAGTTTAGTCACTGAAGGAAGATAAATATGGACAACAGTTTAGCATTGATAGATGGATCAAATAAGGGTTTTTTCAGAAATGGTGCATCATCATCATCACACAGCTAACATTTCATATTTTATTGTTCAATTGTTCAGTCATGTTTAACTCTGTGACCCCCATGCATCATAGCATGTCAGGCCCTTCTATCACCTCTTAATAACTTGACAATTACTGTTCAATTGTTTTCTTTACTTCAACAACTCTGCAGCCATACTCTACCTTCCCTTCTACTTTGTCTCATGTTCCTATTTGCTTCCCCAGATTTGGCACCACCTACTTGTCTATATCTCTTCCTCACACCTTATAATTTGTCAAAACTTTTAATACATATAAAAATGCTGGTTTTGTGTGGGGTTTATTTTGTTATTGGTTGCTTTACTAATTTATTGTCTCAATTAGCTTTTTTCTGATGCTTTAGGGTTTTCTAAGTATAGCCTCATTTCCTGAGCAATGAGATAGTTGTATTTCATTTTGGCCAATGTTTATATGACTATGTTCTCATATCTATTGCGTATAACTAGAATTAAACCAGAATACAACTGTTTCTAGAATTTTGTTAAATAGTTTTTCTAATATAGTTGACTTGTAGCACAATATTAAAGTTTAAGGTTTCACTGAAATTCTCATATATTCATCCAAATTTTCTTAACTATTTATTTGGGTTTGTTTTTCTATCTCACATAGGCTTTGATCTTCTCCATTTCCAACCTGGGTTATTTTCCCCCTCCTTAGTAGCCTTGTGTCCCACCCATGGAAGAGGGGCGGGGGGGGGGGGGGTCACCATATTAGTGCCAGGACTTAGTTACATTAGCTTATCACAATGTTCAGAATTTCTGAGATCAAGCAATCCATCAGTTTCAGCTATTACAGATATACACAACTATAATTCGTCTAAGAGCCCTTTGAAGAGACAGGAGAAAAGCACAGATCTTTAGAAAATTATCCCAGACTGGGGAGCCACAGTTGGAAACAGAAGCTTTGATCAGGCTTACTATGAGTAATCACATGTGCTTCCAACATGAGCAAGACAGAGAGAATGATGCTACCTATCTCCAGATAGGTAGGTGATGGCTTCACAGTATAGAGTAAGATTATTGTGGGTTTCTCTTTTTAAATAAGGTCCAATGCATACAATGTTTTGATTGCTTTGAGTTGCTTACTTACCTCAATCAGAGGAAAGATATCAAGAAATTGAAATTTAAAAGTGAAGTGGAAAAGAACTGAAGAACAATTTATACAATAAAAATACTATAAAGAGAAACAAATTTGAAAGACTTAGGATTTCTGATTAACCTAATGACCAGACCACAATTCCAGAAGGCTCATGATGAAACATGCTACCTATCTCAGATAGGTTCGGTGATGGCTTCTCAGTATAGAGTGAGATTATTGTGGGTTTCTTTTTTATAAATAAGGCCAATGCATACAATGTTCTCTTGGTTCTGTACATTTCACTTTTCATTATTTCATGCAGGTTGTTCCATGTTTTTCTAAGATCATTGAGCTCATCATTTCTTATAGAACAATAGTATTCCATTACAATTATATACCACAACTTGTTTAATAATCCCCAATAGATGGCCATCCCTGAAAATTCCAGTTGTTTGCCACCACAAAGTGAACTGCTATACACATTTTAGAACAGAGAAATTCTTTTCCTTTTTTCCTAACCATCTTTGAAAATAGAAGTGGGGGGAGTGAGAAAAGAAAAGGAAAAAGACATTTACATGATAACTATTATATATATATATATATATATATATATATATATATATATATATATATAAGGAATAGTAAGTTATGCATAATAGATTTGCAGTTTAATGTACAATCATCCTTTTTATTATGCTATGTTATGGAAATGCTTTCTTTATTCCATAAATTAAAAAAGTAAAATACATAAGTTTGGGGGAAAATAAGCCCAATGCCAAAATTTCTATGGATTGATCATTCAGGTTCTTACTTTCTGTCTTTCTCATTGCAGGTGGGAGTTGGAGTGGGGGTAGTGGAGGGGTAAAGAGAAGAAAGAGGAAGAAAATGCAGTTTGAAAAGATATGAAGCTTACATTTTCAAAAAGAAAATGACATCTAGAAGTGCATAAAATAGCTTCACAGATGTGTAACACTTTAATTTTGTTCAATGACATCTGCATATCGATTAGCTTATTTTAGGTCTATAAGGTAGTTAATCTATCTTCCAAATACTGTTTAATATAACACTAAAGAAAAATGATCCAAGTTTTCAACTAATAGCTCGGCTAGTAATTAATGTATTTCCTTCAACAAAGTTGCTAAACCAAATACTACCACACCATCACACCACACACAACACTATACTACCTAATTTGTGCAAGGTATTATGTTAAGTATTACAGAGTACAATGAAGAAAGTAAGACATAGACATGTAATAGAAAGACAGAGACCATCACAGGATCACTGATTTAGATATTGAAAGTATCTTATAGGATAGTCCAACTTCTACATTTATTTATTTGGTTTTTGTTTGTTTGTTTGTTTGTTTGTTTTTTAGTGAGGCAATTGGGGTTAAGTGACTTGCCCCAGGGTCACACAGCTAGTAAAGTGTTAAGTGTCTGAGACCAGATTTGAACTCAGGTACTCCTGACTCCAGGGCCGGTGCTCTATCCACTGTGCCATCTAGCTGCCCCTATTTTTGGTTTTTTAATTAAATATTTTTCAAATGATAAAAATCCACATTCCTTTCCCTCTCCATATTCACCTCCAATTCCACTGAGAAAGAAAAAAAAACTCAAAGAAAACAAATTTATATATTGGCCATGTCCAAATAAAATAAGTCTCATTCTGCACAATGAGTCTGTCTCCTGTCTGTCGGAGGCATGTCAAAAAAATCCTTTATCATGAAAATTCTATAATTGTGGCTGGTCATTATGTTAATCAGAGTTCCAATGTTCTTCAAACTTGATTGTCTTTATTATTATTGTTAATTGTATTAAATTGTTCTCCTGGTTCTGCTCACTTCACTCTACATGTATTCTACAGTACTCTAGAGTATTCCAGCACATCCATAGGCCATTATTTGTTCAATTATTCCCAAATTAATGGGCACCCCATCAGTTTTCAATTATTTGCCACACATAAAGAGCTAATATAAACATTTTTTATACAAACAGTTTTTCTTCATTCTTTGATCTCTTTGGGATATAGACCTAGTAGTAAATTCTCTCATTTTAAAGATGAGGAGGAGGAGACAACGTAGTAAATGACACTAGTAATGTAGTGTTTGATAAACCCAAAGACTCCAGCTTCTGGGATAGGAACTCAGTATTTGACAAAAACTGCTGGGAAAACTGGAAGATAGTATGGCAGAAATTAGGCATAGACCAACATCTTACACCTTATACTAAAATAAGGTCAAAATGGATACATGATTTAGACATAAGAGGTGATACCATAGGTAAATT
This sequence comes from Dromiciops gliroides, assembly GCF_019393635.1. Lineage (NCBI taxonomy): Eukaryota > Metazoa > Chordata > Mammalia > Microbiotheria > Microbiotheriidae > Dromiciops > Dromiciops gliroides. The sequence continues at coordinate 569,756,043 of NC_057861.1, read as the reverse complement.
AGAAGAGGAAGGAATAGTCTACCTTTCATATCTTTGGAAGGGAAAACAGTTTATGACCAAACAAGAGATAGAGAATATTATGAAATGCAAAATGGATGATTTTGATTATATTAAATTTAAAAGCTTTTGGACAAACAGAAGCAATGCATCCAAAATTAGAAGGGAGGCAGAAAGCTAGGAAACAATTTTTAATGGCCAGTACTTCTGATAAAGGCCTCATTCCTAAAATAGGGAACTAAATCAAATTTATAAGAATCCAAGTCATTCCCCAATTGAGAAATGGTCAAAGGATATGAACAGGCAGTTTTCTGATGAAGAAATCAAAACTATCTATTCCCATATGAAAAAATGCTCTAAATCACTATTGATTAGAGAGATGCTAATTAAAACAACTCTGAGGTACCACCTCACACCTATCAGATTGACTAATATGACAAAAAAGGAAAATAATAAATTTTGGAGAAATTGTGGAAAAATTGGAACACTAATGCATTGTTGGTGGAGCTGTGAACTGATCTAACCATTCTGGAGAGCAATTTGGAATTATAACCAAAGGGCTATAAAGCCGTGCATACCCTTTGACCCAGCAATACCACTCTTGGGTCTTTTCCCCAAAGAGATCATGAAAAGGAAAAGGCCCCACATGTACAAAAATATTTATAGCTGTTCTTTATTTGGTGGCAGGAACTGGAAGTTGAGGGATGCCATCAATTGGGAAATGGCTGGACAATTGTGATACTATGAATGTAATGGAATACTATTGTGCTTAAGAAACGATGAGCAGGAGGAGTTCAGAGAAACCTGGAGGTCTTGCATGGGCTGATGGATGACTGAGATGAGCAGAACCAGGAACCATTGTGCACAGTATCATCAACATTGTGTGTTGATCAACTGTGGATAGACTAGATTCTTCTCACAAATCTAATGGTACAAGAAAGTTCAAAGGACTCATGATGGAAAGGCTCTCCAAATCCAGGGGGGGAAAAAAAAAGGAACTGTGGAATATGGATGCTGATTGGGACCATACTATTTCTTTTGTTTTTGGTGCTGTTGTTTTTCTTTTTTGAGGTTTTTCCTTCTTGCTCTGATTCTTCTTATATAACATAACTAATGCAGAAATATGTTTAATGTCATTTTATATATATACATATATATAAACCTATATCAGATTACCTGCTGTCTAGGGGAACAGGGGAGGAAAATTTGAATTTGGAATCTTATCTAAACAAAGGTTGAAAACTTAAATAAATAAATTATTTAAAAAAAATAAAGATGAGAAGGAAACTGAAGCTCAGAGAAAGATATCAAATTTATGTCAAACTAATCCTGAGAAAGTAATGATGCAGTTGCAAGAAGCAGGCAAAGAAAATTCAGCTTATAAGACAAATGCTAATATATACTAGAAATTGTGACTAACTATAACAAGAATATGAATATATTTGGTACCAGAAATGATGGCTAAATTTTCGAAGCTCATTGCTCATTTACAAATATGGGAGGTAGCTATATCTGTCCTAATTAAAAATTTTTAAAATTTATATGATTTTCTCTTACTTCTTTTGTGCTATGATTTTATGATCATAGAACTCTATTCTATATATCCTGAAGAAACCAATGGATATTTTACACAGCTTCCTTCTACTGGACTACATGGTAGAGGTTGCCCAAGAAGATGAAAAGCTATTGATTTATTTTGCATGCAAGTGAGAATTATGTAAATAAAAAATTAATGGTATTCTGGGAGTTTCATCAAAAGGGGAAAACATTCCCTCTAAACCGTAAGAATGACTTGGACTACTTAGATCTTTAAACCCAATAGTAGACTTGAGTCATGCCTTCAAGTTTCGATAAGAATACATAGAGTCTGTGAGAAAGTTACTGCATGAGCCAGAAGCAGCAAAGGGGGAGATCTCCATATCCTAAACTCAATTTATGAGTTTAAAGAGCCAGAAGAAGCAGCACTAGAGTCATAGGCAAAGAAAAAGGAAGGCATATCAAGGTTCCCTACAGGCATCTTGGAAGAAAGAACTTGAACAAGAAGTTTCTGTTCACAATTGATTCTTAAAGTACTGAGGGAAATTTCAAATGATCCATCCTTTTTCAATTTTCTCTCCCCTTACCTTTCTATAGTTATGTAATCTCAATTTTTTTTTCCCTTCAGGGCAATGAGGGTTAAGTGACTTAACCAGGTCACACAGCTAGTAATTGTCAAATGTCTGTGGCCTAGATTTGAATTCAGGTTCTCCTGAATACCAGGGCCAGTGCTCTATTCCACTATGCCACCTAGCGTGCCCCCTAATCTCTGTTCTTTTAACTAAATATTTCCAGTATCATGATTTTCTTTTATGTATAATGACACTCAGGGTCTTATTATGAAAGTAAGTAGTGTATACTTACTTAGTCTGCTGAAGTGATGTATCTAAAATGTATGTCTGGAAATAGTATTAGAGGGATTAGGAGAATATATAAAATTGGAGGTATGGAGAGAAAAGAGGACTTGAGGCAGGGAGACCAATTACAAGGCTAACAGTAAAAGAGGAGCACAGTCCAGTGCAGGTGGTGTCTGGGCACCCCAGCAAGAAAGCAGAAGACCCCAAAGCCCAATGCAAGTTAGTTACAAAGGCCCCCTGTAGCTTGAAAGCAGCAATAGATAAGTCACTAGTCCTCCAAAGCCAAGAAGAAGCACTAAGTGACTACCCAGGTTTCAGTAGAACCAGAGAGGCAGCAGATGAGTGGGCAACATTGCCCCCCCCACCTCACCCCGGGTCAGCTTGGGACAGTGCTCCCTCTTCCCTGGGTGCAGAGTTAAACTTTAATACCATAAGTACGCTGGAAAATGATGAGGGGTGGAGCGCCCTTAAAAAAAAATTAAAAATAAAACCCAATTTGATTATACAAAGTTACTAAGGTGATGGGGAAGGTCAAAACACAAAATCAGAAGAAGAAAACAATGTTAAAGTGCCTACATGTGAAGCCTCAAAGAAAGCTGTGAATTTACCTCAGGCCCAAAAGAACTTCAAGAAAAGCTCAAAAAGGATTTTTTAAAAATCAAATAAAATTAGAAAAAAATTGGAAAAAGAAATGAATTGTGCAAGAAATCATGAAAATAGTCAACAGTTTGGTAAAGGAAACACAAAAAATGGGAAAAGATGTACAAAAATTTACTATGAAAACAACTTTTCAGTTTCTTTTTTTCATTTTGCATCATCTTAAAAAAATAATAAATATTTTTATTTAAAGTTTGAGTTTCATATTTATCCCTCTTTGAAAACAACTCTTTAAAGAGTAGAATTGACCAAATGGAAAAAAAAGGTACAAAATCAACTGAAGAAAAAAACTCTTTAAAAAGAATTGGACAGGGGCAAATAAGTGGCACAGTGGATAAAGCACTGACCCTGGATTCAGGAGGGAATGAGTTCAAATCCAGCCTCAGACACTTGACACTTAATAGCTGTGTGATCCTGGCAAGACTCTTAACCCTCATTGTCCACCAAAAACAATACAAAACAAAACAAAACAAAAAAACAAAACAGGACAAGTGGAAGCTAATGACTCCAAGAGCAATCAAGAATCAATCAAACAACTGAAAAAAAATAGAAAAAAAAAGTGAAATATATCATTGGAAAAACAACTGAGCTGAAAAATAGATCAAGGAGAGATATTTTAAGGATTATTGAACCAATTGAAAGTCATGTTAACAAAGGGATCTTATACTTCATGCTTAAAGAAATCATCAAGGAAAACTGCCCTGAAATCTTAGAACCAGAGTGTAAAATAAAAATTTGAAAATAATCTATCAATCAACTCCTAAAAGAGATCCCAGAATAAAAATTCCCACAAATATCACAGCCAAATTTCAAAGCTCCCAGGTCCAAGAGGAAAATGGTCTAAATCTCCAAGAAAGAATCAATTCAAGCATTGTGGAGCTATAGTCAGGATTACACAGGATTTAGCAGCTTCTACATCAAGGATGATATGGATTAGAATATTATATTTCAGAAGGCAAAGGAGCTATGATTACAACCAAGAATTACCCAGCAAAACTGAGCATAATCCTTCAGAGTGAAAAATGGTATTTAATGAAATAGAAGACTTATAAGCATTCCTGTTGAAAAGAGCAGTGCTCAACAAAAATTTGATTTTTCAAATATAAGACCTCAAGAGAAGCATGAAGATGGGCAGCTAGGTGGTGCAGTGGATACAAACACCGGCCCTGGATTCAGGAGTACCTGAGTTCAAATCTGGCCTCAGACACTTGACACTTACTGGCTGTGTGACCCTGGGCAAGTCACTTAACCCCCATTGCCCTGCAAAAAAGAGAGAGAGAGAGAGAGAGAGAGAGAGAGAGAGAGAAATAGAGAGAGAGAGAAGCACAAAGAGGTAAACGGGAAAGAGAAAACATAATGGATTCAATAAGGTTAAAATGTTTACATGCCTACATGGAAGATGATACTTGTAACTCAAAAACTATCACTGTTAATGCAGTTAAAAAATAAGGGGTATGGGGCAGTAAGGTGGCACAGTGGATAAAGCACCAGCCTTGGATTCAGGAGTACCTGAGTTCAAATCCAGCCTCAGACACTTGACACTTACTAGCTGTGTGACCCTGGACAAGTCACTTAACCCCCATTGCCCCACAAAAAAAAATTAAGGGGTAAGAAAAAGAATTATACTGGGAAAAAAGGTAGAGGTAGAAGGGGATAAATTATCTCACATGATGAGGCATAAAAGATCTTTTACAGTGGAGGAAAATATAGGGGAAATCTCTTGAACCTTTACTGTCATCAGAATTGGCTCAAAAAGGGAATAACACACACTCACAATTGGCTATAGAAATCTATCTTAGTCTAGAGCAAAGTAGTATAGGAGGGAGATAAGAAAAGGGAGGGTACTGAAAGAAGGGAGGGCAGACTGGGGGATTTGTTGGTCAGAAGCAAAACACTGGTGAAGAGTAAAATGAGATAGGAAAATGGGATGGAGAGAAATACACAGTAATCATAACTTTGAATATGAATAGAATCAACTCACCCATAAAAGAAAAGTGAATAGCAGAGTGGATTAAAAACCAGAATCCTACAATATGTTGAAGTGCTTGAAGTAGAAAGACATACACAGAGTAAAGGTAAGGGACTGGAGCAGAATCTATTATGTTTCAGCTGAAGAAAAAAAAAAGCAGGGGTAGCAATCATGATCTCAGACATAGCAAAGATAGATCTAATTTAAAAAGATAAGAAAGGAAACTATATCTTGCTAAAAGGCACCATAGACAATGAAGCAACATCAATACTAAACATGCACCAAATGATATAGCATCCAAATTCTTAAAGGAGAAGTTCTAAAAAGTTACAGGAGGAGTAAAACTATACTCTTGGGGGGACCTCACTGCCCCTTCTCAGAATACATAAATCTAACCACAAAATTACATTCAATTAGGGACAGTAGAAAAAGATTACAAATTAATTGGAAATAAAATCATCTAATCCTAAAGGACACCCACTATCTACCACTATTATTCAATACTTTATTCAAATGCTAGCTATAGCAGTAAGAAAAGAAAAAGAAATTGAAGGAATTTGAATAGGCAATAAAGAAACAAAACTATAATTCTTCAGATGATGTGATGGTATGCATAGTGAATCTAGAGAATCAGCTAAAAAAAACTAATTGAAATAAAATTAACATCTTAAGTTGCAGTATAAAAAATAACATACATAAATAGTCAGCATTTCTTTATTTTACCAACAAAGCCTAACAGCAAGAGATAGAAAGAGAAATTCCATTAAAATAACTATACACAATATAAAATACTTGGAGTGAAAAGTGTTTTGTAATTGTTAATACAGTTCCTGGGTTTGTGTTGGCGAGTAAAAATCAGATTTAAACAACTAGAAAAATATCAATTGCCCATGAGTAGGCTAAGTTGATATAATAAAAATGACAGTTATACCTAAATTTTATTTACGTTATTCTTTTCTTTTCTTTTTGTGGGGCAAAGAGGGTTAAGTGACTTGCTCCAGGGTCACACAACTAGTAAGTATTACGTGTCTGAGGCCAGATTTGAACTCAGGTCTTCCTGAATACACGGTCGATGTTTTATCCACTATTCCACCTAGCTGCTCCCAATTTATTTACTTATCAGTGCCATACCAAACTACCAAAAAATATTTTATAGAGCTGGAAAGAATAATAAATTCATCTGAAAAAACAAACCTGTCATTTCTTATAACTGAAGTTCCCAAGAAGAAAAACTATAAACATGGAGAAAGGGTTGGAAGATTGGGCATTAGGATAATCTCATTACTGTCTGAATCTGACAAAGGAGAACTGAAGAGAGAGACACAGAGACAGAGACAGAGATAGCCTGATGCATATAAATACATCAAACTCAACAGAGAAACAAGGAGAGATAGAGAGGACATTCAGAAAGACAATATTACCAAATAAGAAATAGAGGAAAGCAAAACATACTTTGCAAGCCTGAAGGAGAGATTAAAAGAAAAGGATGGGGGCAGCTAGATGGCGCAGTGGATAGAGCACCGGCCCTGGACTCAGGAGTACCTGAGTTCAAATCCATCCTCAGACACTTAACAGTTACTAGCTGTGTGACCCTGGGCAAGTCACTTAACCCAACTGCCTCACTAAAAAAAAAAAAAAAAAAAAAGGATGATGTGTCTTAGGTGACCTCTGACAACTGGGGTTAGAAAAAAAAATATGCTGCTGTGCTAAACAATATTATAATATCGTACTACAAAAAAGGGCAATAGGTGATTTCAAAGAATCATAGATAAGACAGAAACTGAACTAGAAGAACCAAGAGAACAATTTATGCAAGGAAAACAACATTATACAGAAAAACAGTTTTGAAAAACTTAAGAACTCTGATGCCCAACCATGTCTCCAGAGGCTCTATAATGAAGTATTTACCAATATCTCTAATAGAATTGATGAACACAAGGTTCAGAAACATTTGTTGTTGGACATGACCACTGTATAGATTCATTTTTTTTCTTTTTAAAAAGATTTTCTTATTTTATTTTATTTGTTTTGTTTTGTTTTGTTTTGCGGGGCAATGGGGGTTAAGTGACTTGCCCAGGGTCACACAGCTAGTAAAGTGTCAAGTGTCTGAGGCCAGACTTGAACTCAGGTACTCCTGAATCCGAGGGCCAGCGCTTTAACCACTGCACCATCTAGCTGCCCCCAATATTTTCTTATTTTAAACATTCTTTTTTAAAATTTTGAGTTCCAATTATTGCTCCTCATAAGATGGTCATATTTAGTAGTAATGAAAAAATTTTTTAAAGAATTCTGGGAACATAAATTAAGCAATTTAGGAAGTAGTTTATTTCCACAAATATGGTAGAGACAGCTAAGTATCACAGTGGAGAAAGTACTCACTTGGAGTCAGGGAATACCTGAGTTCATATCCAGCCTCAAATCCAGTTGCATTACCCTAAGTCAATTAATCTCTATTTGCCTCAGTTTCCTTATCTGAAAAATGAGGTACAAACTAATGTGGTATAAAATTGCTACCTACTATCAGTTTTATAAAATCCATGTATTACAATACAGTTTAAACAAAATTTCTTCTACTTGAAATGACTACTGATTAGAGAAATGCAAATTAAAACAACTCTGAGGTACCACCTCACACTTATCATATTGGCTAACATGAATGGAAAAGAAAAATGACAAATGCTGGAGCGGATGTTGAAAAAAATTGGGAAAGCAATGTTGGTGGAGTTATGAACTGGTCCAACCATTCTGGAGAACAATTTGGAATTATGCCCACAGAGGTATAAAACTTTGACCCTTTGACCCAACAATACCACTAACAGGTCTATATCCCAAAGAGATCAAATAAAAAGGAAAAGGACTTATATGTACAAAAAGACTTACAATAGCTCTTTTTCTGGTAATAAAAAAGTGGAAACTAAGGAGTTGTCCATCTGAGGATGGCTGAATAAGCTGTGGTATATGATTGTGATATAAAAAATAATGAGCATGATAGTTTCCCAAAAAATCCAGGAAGACTTATAAGAACTAATGCAAAGTGAAGTGAGCAAAACTAGAACATTATACACAGTAACAGCAATAACATAATGATGATGAACACAATCTAATCAAAACAATGATCCAAGACAATCCAGAAGAACTTGATGAAAAATGCTATCCACCTCCAGAGAGACAACTGATAAAATCTGAGTGCAAATTGAAGCATATTTTTTTCACTTTCTTTTTTGCAATGTAGCTAATATCGAAATGTTTTACATGATTCACATGTATAATTGATATCACATGACTTGCTTTCTCAATGGGTGGGAGTGGGGTAAGAGGGAAGGGAAGAATTTAGAACTCATTTTTTTTAAATGAAAGTTTGTAATATTTATTTTTTTAAAAAAATAGAAATTAAAAAGTATACTTGAAAAAGTAGAAACATTCTGAAGATGGCTTAGTGATTCAATGACTAAGTCATGCAGAATACATTTTAAATTGTCTTTGAGGCTATCTACAACCATTTGATTTCCACTAGTTGATTTGGTGGCTTTGGATCCTGAGGTAAAGAATAAACAAATGTGAACTAAAAACCACTATTGTTTAGTTAGGCCACTAGCAACACTCAGCAATCTTAAGGGTTTTTATTTTTTTTTTAAGATGAAGGGCAAAGTTTAAAATAATAGGAGGAAAAATCTCAATGAACCTTATTTGAACCAACAAAAAAGTACACAAACTTCACCAATTAGAGGCAGTTATAGCTGACCCCTTACCTTGTAAAACAATTAACTTCCTTCTACAGCTAAGTCATAATGATGTTATATTGAACTCTATGATAGATAAGCAAATAGTTTAAACTGAACAAAGCTAAAATTTTCACCTAGATTTACAGAAAAGACAACTTCTTGACTCATATTCATTCATCTGATACAGGATTTTTGTTAACACTGGAGACAAAATTTCAAAACATATTACAATTTCAAACCATTATATACTCACATAAGAGGTAACATCAAATAGTATAGAGAAGGCCAGCCTTGGCATCAGGAAAATCTTTGTCCAAATCTTGCCTCCATTTTTCCATGACATTCAAAATTCACAGAAGAGTTTCCCAACTTTGGAGTTACCTATACCAGTGAAATCACAGGTCCATCCTATATACATACCAATATTCATAATGTTCAGTAATGTAATAAAGGTCCTTATTATCATTCCCAAACAGTAACTATTCCCTACTGCAGCCACAAATACACAATTATCCTGGGTACATGGTATATTCATCCTCAACAAGAAACTAAAATAAACTCATATAGGACCCCTGCATCACACATTTGTAAATTGAGTTATAAAGGGTCACCTGACCAGGTCAGAGTGCCTGGGGTGCTTGGCATTCACTATAGTAGGAGCCTATTTTAGACCTAAGGTAAAGGTTACAACAAAGCAAAAATAAAGAATGCAGGCATGTCAGAAAAAATGCAGCAGAACACCATAGTGTGCTACTCAGATCCACTAGATTCAAGCATACATATTAATACTCAGGGGGCATTCAAAGGTTTACTTTCTTATCTGACCCTTTCCCAAGCCATAAGATAGTCTTTGCAGCTATAATGGCTATTATTGGGGGCAGCTAGGTGGCCCTAGATTCAACAGGAGCTGAGTTCAAATCTGACCTCAAACACTTGACACTTACTAGCTGTGTGACACTGGGCAAGTCACTTAACCCTCAATGCCTCCGCCCAAAACAAAAATGAAAACAAATTGTAAGAATGGCTATTATTTTTTTAACTTAATTCATAGCTCAGAGATATTTCTTCCAATTTATTTCTGTAAATAATGTTGTGGGTACTTTCAAAAAAAATGACAGCAAGATATATTCTAATTATCCCCCAAGGCAGGCTGGGCATAGTATATGACTGGAAGTTAGGGTGGGAGGAGCACACAAATCTAATCTAGAAAAATCTTTTCCTTTAGGAACTTCACCCTCTCACTTGCAGATGCTCTTTGGGGAGTTGGCTACAATGGGGCTATATTCAAATGGGGCTCATCTCAGCCACCTACAAAAGATAAATGGTAGTGCCTATCTAGAGGATTTAATAAATTTATCTGATTCTGTAACAACAAATTCATGGAAGTCAAATAAAGAGTGCATCAACATTGATTCCATTGGAAGCATAATCTCAGGAGTCATTGCTTCAGGATTTGTCCTTAAATTTTTCATGCAAGTACCCTAGTTCCTTGGTGGAGAACCGCCACCACCCACCACAATTTCCTACTTCCTCAAGGTGGAGGGACTCAAAGAATGAGTTTCTAACTTTGGATTTTCAGTCTGTACACTCATCCAGAGAGATTACTTCACTTGTATAGCCTCTACCTCTATCACTTTTCATTATATGATCCAAAAAAACCAAAGATCTCTCTAGTTGAGTGAACAACCAGAAAATGTTGGAAATAGGGCTTCTTTAACCCTTCTTGGTAGCCTCCTCCAGTATACTAAGCTAATATACTAAAAGTAGTAACTTCACATAAGAGACAGTAGGCTCCCTGTCTCAATAAAAAGACTTCTTATAGAAGATAAAAATGGCTCTTGTGACCAGACAACACAGGGCAAAATACAGCCATCCACTGACCCTACTCTCCCTATTTGCAGAACCCTTACCCCAGTTCAACACTGATGTAAGCCAGAAATCCATCAAATATCTTCCCAGTTACTGTTTATACCAAGTGTTAGGGACAGGCCTAATTCAGCACCCTTTTAGTTCAGGTTGGTTTTTGTGACAAAATGAGACATTCTTAATTTTTTGAACAATTATCTAAAGGTTTACTTCACTCTAATATGTGAAGAATTTGCTCAATTATATTTAATTCTATTTATGACTGACAACACAAACCAAAAAAAGACTTCCACATTTTTACCTTAAAACATCTTTTGAAACTCAATTTTCAAATTAAAAAATTTTGCTAGTCAAATATTTCAATGGTTTTTCCATATATGTGTATGTCTACATGTACATATATATACATATATGTAGCACCTCTCATTTCCCATTGACTCAAATGTCACATTATAAAGCTTCTGACCTTTTTATAAGCATTTCATATAAATATATAATAAAATATACTAGGTATAATAAAATACATAAAAATAAATTTATATGTAAATATAAGCATATTTATACTGAATCCTTCTATAATCTTTTCAACTATAGCTTCTCTAATATCTCTCTTTGAATTAATGAGTCCCCCAACCACTATCCAGTTTATTCTTAGGCTGCATCATTAACAAACAGAAGAATTTGATTTGTTATAAAATCTATGAAGCTTGTTTCAGAAAAAAAGATATAGATTGGAAAAATATTTGCATTACATACCCCTGATTTTCTATAAATAAATGATTGAAGCATCCCTCATCTCCAACTCATCTGTGAAGTTACCAAAGTCATTTTCCTAAAGTATAACTTGGAATATGCCACTTATCTCTCACTCAATGAATTCCAGTGACTCCCTATATATCCAGGGTAAAATAGAAACTACTCTTTTTGACTTTTAAAGTACTCTGCTTTGAAAGCACTTTCATAATCTGGCTCCAAACTACTTTTCTAGGTTTATTACATATTACCACACTTTATTTACTCTATACTCCAGCTAAACTGGCCTTCTTCTTATTTCCTTCTCTCTCCCATTCCTGTTCCTTTGCATTAGGTATCTCTTGTCACCTTTCTCATAAAATCCCTAATTTCCTTCAAAACTCAAATGAAGTGCCATACTTTTCATGAAAATAATGATTGGCTCAAATGTTAGAGCTTCCTCACCCAAAAAAATCTTGCATTTATTTTCCCCCAGTAAAATATAAATTCCTAGGGTCTGAGAAATGCTTCATTTGTGTCTTTTTATCTCCAGTATGTAGAACATTGTTTGGCACATAGTAGGTGCTTAACAAATACATTTTGACTGATTATCTAAATTATCTCTAAGGTCCCTTTCACCTCCACATTCTAAAATCCTATACCTAATATTTAATAAAATCTTATCAGTTCTTTCAAAATGTCTCTCAAATCCACCTTTTTCTCTCCATGGCCAAGTCTAAGATCTCAGTACCTCACTTTCAGATTACTGCACTGGATCATTCCCTAAGCAGTATTTCTCACACTCTACTCTAACCTACTGTCAACGAATGTTATTAAAAATGCTTTTCTAGAGTATTTGGGATTGATTATATTGAGAGGCATAGGGCCCACAAGGAATAGGCATACTTAAAGAGCTTTGCAAACCTTAAAACACTACATGAAACCTATCATTAGTATTGATGATGGTGGTGGTGGTGATAATGTCATCAGTAGTCGTCAACACTAAGCAAAGTTGGTAGCAATTTTATCTGTTTCAATGTCTAAGAATCCTCTGGGGAAAAGTGGCACCAAACTCAAAATACCACATGGCTTATAGGCTCTTTTTCTTTAGAAATCTATCTTTTTGGGGCAGCTAGGTGGCACAGTGGATAAAGCACTGGCCCTGAATTCAGGAGTACCTGAGTTCAAATCCAGCCTCAGACACTTGACACTTAGTAGCTGTGTGACCCTGGGTAAGCCACTTAACCCCCATTGCTCCACACACACAAAAAAATCTATCTTTCTGAGTTCAAAAGTGAAGGTTTTGTGATCTGATCAGAACATATGTGTTAAAATTGTTTCAAGATAATCTCTTCTTCAAAAAAACAAAACAAACAAAAAAAACAAACAAAACCAAGATAATCTCTCCTTCAAAGGCAGTAGAAACTGATACTCTCTCATTAAAAAACAAGTGTTCATAGAATGTTGAAGAAAGAAGTGTGTACTGGCAATTTCAAAAGTCAGTTGATAAATTGATTAATGTGAAGTGTTTTTTTCTATGGAGTCAGGGAGGGGTGTGTGTTTGTGGGTGGGTGTGAGAAAGAGAGATGGCTCAATAGAGACATAAGAGGAATCTATGGGGAATATAAAGAAAAAGGTAAGGAGAAACTTCTTGTTGGAGCTATTTAAACTTTGGTATTATCAATCAATCAAGTATTCATTAAGTACCTACTATGTGCCCTATACTGTCCTAGGCACTGAAGATACACAGAAAAAGATGAATGAAATAATTCTTATGAAAAGAATTTTATAGAGTCTAGCTAATATAATATATTTTGGAAAAGATGGTTTGGAAAGATGATTACCAAAGAGAAGACAAAGAAAAAAGGTCTAGTCAAAACAAAACATTAGGAAGATTACTGAGAGATTTTAATCAGTATCTGGAGTAAGCTGAATGATGTGACTGTTTCCTGCAAATAAAGGAATCATCTACTTTTATGAGGAAGGTTCATTAAATGTTATGTAATGAGCTAAAGGGGTCTCAGGCTATTGATTAGTGAGAAAGATTGTGGTGGTATTAATAAAAAATAAATTATCCAAATATAGAGTTCAAGATGATAGGATTAAATATATGGCAATGAATCAGGTAACAAGATGAGTTTGGATGATATACAGTGACATTGCAATGATTGTAGTCATATTCTAGAGTTTTTATCCTCACATTTTCTAACCAGCAAGTTGGAGAAATACACATGTGTGTGCACAACATAATTATACATATTATACAAACATCATGGAAAATTCTTCTTCTTCTTCTTCTTCTTCTTCTTTTTTGGTGAGGCATTTGGGGTCACACAGGGTCACACAGCTAGTAAGTGTCAAGGGTCTGAGGCCATATTTGAACTCAGGTCCTCCTGAATCCAGGGCTGGTGCTCTATCCACTGTGCCACCTAGCTGCCCCAGAAAATTTTTATTAACAACAAACACAATCTCTATCTTATTGGCTCCTGCTCAGCCTATACCAGGAAAACAAAACAAAACAAAACAAAAACAATCTCTCCCTAATTGGGTTTTAGCTTCATGTTGGTTAATCCTACTCCTTGTTTTCTCAGACAAGCCCATATTAAATAACCATCTAGGATTTGGGGGTTTTAAATTAGAGTTTCAGATCACATAGAAATGAGACTAAGCCAATAAAGAAATAAAATTTCTAAATGCCAGAAAACTTAACTGTTGCCAATAAGGAACAAATGTCTTTCTTCCCTCCACTTATTGGAACATCTCTCCTTCCCCTGAGTTAGAACATGCAAATCAGGTACAGATTTCCCCACTCTAGGAATGGAGGAGGAAGAAAAGTGCTATACACTAGTTTTGTACATTTCACCAACTACCCCATGTAATCCTAATTATGCCTGCTCCCATTTATGCCTGCCCCACCTTGGCTCTGCCTGATGCACACTTTCATATGGTCAACATGTTAGGTTTGCTCCAGCTTCTTCATCTCTGCCATCAAATGCTTCTCCCTATCCCAGTCTGTTGATTCTTTTTTTTTTAAATAATAAACATTAAAAATAAATAAGCAGGGGGCGACTAGGTGGTGCAGTGGATAAAGCACCAGCCCTGGATTCAGGAGTACCTGAGTTCAAATCTGGCCTCAGACACTAGACATTTACTAGCTGTGTGACCCTGGGCAAGTCACTTAACCCCCATTGCCCTGCCCCCCCAAAATAAATAAATAAATAAATAAAATAAACAAATAAATAAGCATTTTTATTTAAGGTTTTAAATTTCAAATTCTATCCCTCCTTCCCCCCACCTTGCCTGAGGTGGTAAGCAATCAGATATAGGTTATACATGTAAAACATTACTATATTAGTCATTTTGTACAAGAAAATTTGAATAAAATTAAAAAATGAGAGGAAGTAAAAAATAGCATGCTTTACTCAGTCTTATTGATTCTATCAATTAATAAGCACTTGAGGAGTTATTATTTTGCTATTAACCAATTATTAGACAAAAGGGGGTGGAGCCAAGATGGCAGAGGAGAGACTGTGACTCCCATAAGCTTCAGTTAAACCCACCCACTCACTCCCAAATAATTCAGTAAAAACAAAAACAAAAACAAAACAAAAAACAAAAACCAAGAGCAGCCTAATGCATATTAGAACAGAGTGAGACTATTTTTCAGCAAAAGAGGGCAATTGTGATCACCTGCTGATCAGGCAAAACAGTTCAGCATGTGGTCCAGACCCAGCCAGGAACATAGTGCCTCCAGTGTGCTTCAGAGTCTTCAGCACCAGCAGCAGCTTCTTCTGAGGTTCAGATTGTGGACTGGTGAGGGGTTCGGCAGTAGGTTGGGGTGAAGTGGAGGCAGTTTCTGCTGGAGTTGGGACAAAGCACCCTGGTTCTGAACCAGTGGGCTGAATCGAGTGGTGGTGGCCCAGTTGGGGAGGGGCACAGGCACGCCAAGCTTCTGACCATAGAGAATCAGAGTTCAATGAGACTTCTGTTTTCAGGTCAAAGAGAAAGCAGCTGTGGTTACTCACAGGCTGAGAAGAAGCCCAATCACCCCCTGGGTCACACTGTAGCTCAGAACAGTGTGTCCTGGAAGCAGCAATACACTTTAAGAAAGACTTAAAAGCCAAGAAATAGTCAGCCAAGATGAGCAGGCAGAGAAAGCAGCAGACCATTGAAAACTTCTTTGGCAGAAAGGTAGACCAGAATACACCCCCAGAAGAAGAAGAAAACAACAAAGTCAAAGCTCCAACATCCAAAGCTTCCAAGAAAAATATGAATTGGTCTCAGGCCATGGAAGCACTCAAAAGGGACTTTGAAGAGAAAGTAGGAGGGGGCAGCTAGGTGGTGCAGTGGATAAAGCACCAGCCCTGGATTCAGGAGGACCTGAGTATAAATCTGGCCTCAGACACTTGACACTAGCTGTGGGACCTTGGGGAAGTCACTTAACCCCATTGCCCCACCCCAAAAAAAGAGAAAGTAGGAGAGATAGAAGGAAGATTTAGAGATGGAGGAAAGAATGGAAAGAGAAGTGAGAGTGATGCAGGAAAGTAATGAGAAAAAAGTCAATAGCTTGAAAAGCCAAACAGAAAAGGAGATTAAAAAGCTATCTGAAGAAAATAATTGCCTAAGAATTAGGATTGAACAAATGGAAGCTAGTGACTTAATAATTGAGTATAATCTTTCAGGGGAAAAATATGGGACTTCAATGAAAAAGAGGACTTTCAAACATTCATGATGAAAAGACCTAAACTGAAGAGAAAATTTGACTTTCAAATACAAGACCCTAGAGAAGCATAAAAAGGTAAATAGGAAAAAGAAATTATGAGGGATATTAAAAGATTAAACTGTTTACATTCCTACATGGGAAGATAATACTCCTAACTCATAAGATCTTTCTCAGTATTAAGGTAGCTGAAAGGAATATACTGAGGGCACAGGTGTGAATTGAATATGAAGGGATGATATCTGTAAAGCATTTTTTTTTGTTTACCCTTGTTTTTTGTGGAGCAGGCAGGGTGGGATGGCTCATGTCTGGGGACAGATGTGGGCTCAGGGCCTCCTGGGTCCAGGGCTGGTGCTTTGTCTACTGTGTCACCTAGCTGACTCATGATGACATCTTCAAAATAAAGTTAAGGGGGAAGAGGAGTGCACTGGAAGAAAGGGAAAGGGAGAGGCAAATTGGGAAAAAGTAGCTCACATAAAAGATATAAGAAAAAGCTTAGGGAATAGAGGGGAAGATAGGGAAGGAGCAGGGGAGTGAATGAGCCTAACTCTCATCAGAATTGGCTCAAAAAGGGAATAATTTACACACTCAAAAGCGGATAGTATTTTATCTTGCCCTGTGGGAAAGTGGGAAGGGAAGGGGGATGGGGGGGGGTGCAATGGAAGGAAGAGCAGATTGGGGGAGGGGACAGTAAGAAGCAAAACACTTTCAAGGATGGGTAGGGTAAAGGAAGATAGAAAATAGAGTAAATATCAAGGGGAGGGATTAAGATGGAGGGTAATACAGTTAACAATAGCAACCATGAAAGAAATGATTAGCAGGATGCTATCAGAAGGACATATGAAAAATGCAAACCATTAACAGAGATAGAACTGATGGTATCTGAATACAGATTGAAGTATAATTTTATTAGCTCCTCTTTCTTTCTTTCTTTCTTTCCTTCTTTCCTTCTTTCTTTCTTTCTTTCTTTCTTTCTTTCTTTCTTTCTTTCTTTCTTTCTTTCTTTCTTTCTTTCTTTCTTTCTTTCTTTTCAGTGAGGCAATTGGGGTTAAGTGACTTGCCCAGGGTCACACAGCTAGTAAGTGTTAAGTGTCTGAGGCCAGATTTGAACTCAGGTACTCCTGACTCCAGGGCCGGTGCTCTATCCACTGCGCCATCTAGCTGCCCCAGCTCCTCTTTCTAAAGGTATTTTGTCTATTTTCACAACCTGACTGATGAGAAGATGTTTTGCATAACTGCACATGTATGACTTGTATTGAATTGCTGCATTTCATAGGGAGGGAAGAAGAGAATTTGGAGCACATAGTGGAAAGACCTGGAAAGACTTACATGAACTGATGCTGACTGACAGGAGCAGAACCAGGAGAACATTGTATACAGTAACAGCAGCATTTCTTTTTAGCAATGCAATGGTCCAAAACAATTTCAAAGAACTTCATAATAGGAAATGTTCTCAATATCCAGAAAAAAAAGAACTGTGGTTTAGGAATGCAGATTGAACTGTTTCCACTTTTGGGCTGTTTTTTTGGTTTATTTGTTTGTTGTTTTATTCTTTTTGTCTTCTGTCACAATATGACTAATGCAGAAATGTTTAATGTGATTGCACCTATATAACCTATATTAGATTGCTTTCTGTCCTGGGGAGGAGAGAGAGAAGGGAGGGTGGGAGACAAATTTTGAAAACTATCCTTATATGTAACTGGAAAATAATAAAATACTCAACAACAACAACAACAACAACAAAAACAATTATTAAGTTAGCATTATGGTGTTTTTTCCCTCTATTTCCTCATTCTGGTACCAGCCCCATCAGTCAGACTTGCTGATAGATGAGATTGCCCTAATCCTTGGGGAACATGCTCCTCAGGCTTGGGCAGGACTCCACCCAACTAGGAGATCTTACTTCTGTTTGAAGTGTAAACAGGATTGATTTCTTCTGTCAGGAACATTTCCTTTAAAAAAAAACACTAGGCATTGAGTGTCATCATTAGGTGTCTTTGGTTACTGAGAGAAATCACTGACCATCAATTTATTGATTATCAGCTAGCCTAATTAATAAATTGATTATTAATCACTCAGAAACTCTTTTTCTCAGGTTTTTTATACCTCACATACTTATTAAGTACTTAATAAGTGTCAGAAACTTTGTTATAGGTTGGGGAAACACATGTGAATAAAACAGTCCCTGACCTCAAGAAACATATTCTATTAGGAGAGACACAACATATATATAGGAAATATATAAAACCACTACATAGTGTTTGGAGGAGTGGGGCATTAATAACAGAGAATCATCACAGACCCTTTAAAGGAGGTAGAACTTGAGCTGAGATTGGAATGAAGCTGAGATGAGGAGTCAGAAGACCAACTTGACTGGACTGCAAAATGCCTAAAAAGTAATAATATGCTGTACCCAAAGTCTAAATGATTAGCATTTTTGCCTAACATAAGAATGAAGGGCAGGGTTTAAAGCTCTTATTTTGTTAAGCATGCTATCAAATATTTGAAAAACAAACAAACAAAAAAATCAAGCCCTTTCCTGAAAGCAGTTTGTGGAGCAACCACTGAACCAAAACCAAAAATTGGAACATATGGTCTTTGTCCAGATTTATTACACTGTGAGGCTCCTTTAAAATGGGGTCTGTTTTTGGCCAGGGGGTTTTGTATCCCCAGAACTTAGTGCCTAGCACATAGTTGGTGCTTAATAAATTATTATTGAAGGTTAACTGATTTGAAATTGGATCATCTAGAAAAATCTTGGAAGTCTGATGGAACTATCTACATAATAGAGGGGAAAATGGAATTTTTGCCCTTAAGTTGTCACTAAACTAAAAGAAATACAGAAAGCGATCTCTTAGAAAGAATGAACAAATCCCCAAACCAAGCAATATTTTTGAGCCTCTTGTACAGTATTCACACCACCAAGGAGAATCATTTTGGTGAATCAACAAGTATTTTATTAAGTTCCTTCTGCATGGAGGATACTACCTTAAGTGTTGAGGATACAAAGACAAAAATTAAATCATCTCTACAGTCAAGAGCTTAGAGGCTAAGCGAGAAAACATGTACACATATAAGTAGATATTAAACATACATAAAATAAATCCAATGCAATTGGCAAAGGGAAGATTATGAAAGGTTTCATGGAAAAGATAAGTGAGCTTTGAAGAAGGCTAAGAATTCTAAGAGGTGGAGGTGAGAAAAAAGTACATTTCAGGCAAGAAAAAATGTGATGAGAGGGGGCAGCTAGGTGACACAGTGAATAAAGCACCTGCCCTGAATTCAGGAGGACCCGAGTTCAAATCTGACCTCAGACACTTGAGTGTGACCCTGGGCAAGTCACTTAACCCTCATTGCCCCATTTTAAAATTTAAAAAAAGGTCCTGAGAGTGTCACAGGAATTTTTTTTCTTATTATTATTATACTGAACTCAAGGCTATTCCACCTGCAATTTTTGTTTAACTAAAAGTCTATAACCAAACTCAGACATAAACTACCCCATGGGATATAAAAATTTACTTAAGACTCAAGTATTCTTTAGATAAGAAACCAGAGCAAGAATCTCAATTGGTGCTGACTCTTTGTTAACTCCTCAGTCTAATTTTGAATCCTCTAAATATAGTTTAATTTGAAAGTTGATGGAGTTTACCTATTGCTGACAATGTTTGTTTCCTTAGGGGACATATGAGATTATGAGTTGATTAAGTTTTTTCAACTTTTATGACATTGAAGGAAGCATAGGATTATGAATCTATCTGCTGTTTATCTTTTATTGCCTAAAAGGAAGGTACAAGATTGCAATCTGTAAAATAATTATTTCTGACACACTGATGTCACTTTGATTATAAGAAGACTTGTGAGTCCTATTTGAAATTCAGGTTTTCTCTGAGCCCAGAAAATATATATTTGTACATATATATTTGGCAGCAGTTGCCCACCACATAAACTCAGGAGATTCTCTTACAGCAGGAATAACAATGACTAGACAATTTAGACAGACTGTAGAATTTGTGAAGAGGAACAAAACATAAGTATGGAAAGGAA
This sequence comes from Dromiciops gliroides, assembly GCF_019393635.1. NCBI lineage: Eukaryota > Metazoa > Chordata > Mammalia > Microbiotheria > Microbiotheriidae > Dromiciops > Dromiciops gliroides. The sequence goes on along the minus strand of NC_057861.1, from coordinate 569,735,943 downwards.
GACTGGAGCCTGATCCCAAAGGACTTTAAATGACAACAAAAATTTTTATTTAGTACCAGAGGCAAGAGGAAGGAACTTGTGTTTCTTGAGGATGGGATCAACATGATCTCTGATTTAGTAATTAATTACTCAATGAAGCCTATGCAACTTATACTCATCCCTATAGGCCAAAAAAAAAAAGTGAAAAATATTAAAACAAATTCAATTAATCAAGATTTCATGATAACCCCCATTCACTTGCCACCTTCTCCCCCCCCCACACACCCAAAAAAAGTCACTGATAATGTAAGGGAAAGTACAGATTGCCTGAGGACATCTGACAAATAAGGCTGAGTTTCTTCACTCATTACAAAGGCAATGAAAGGCACAACTATCCAATGGAATTTAAAATTCTTTTTCTGCAAGTACCAGCAACTTACAAAAATTATGCTGTTTTTCTTTACCTAAGTGTTTTCCTTTGGATTTCATCATTCATTTCCCCACCCAAAACATGTAATATTAAATATGGAGCCCAGTAACAATTTTTTAAAAATTTATTTTTTAAAGCATTATTAAAATTCTCAACATTGTTCCTTCCTCAATTACTTTGAGTGTTTCCACCACCACCACCCCTCCTATGGTTTTAAATAGATTATACCCATTTGGCATTCTATCTTACCAGATAAATGTTTACTAGATAATGAAGATAAGATCAACCCATCATTAGTTTAATCAATCCATGGATTGATTAAAGTAGCATGCTACTCCCATTTCAAGTACATACAAACAAAAACCAGGATGACCCAAACTACAAAACTTCCATGTCAATCAATACAGTAGGACCATAATCGTAAACTTGAAAGGGCTCTCCCAAGTCAAGATAGTCCAACCCTATCTAGCTGAAGAGACAACTAAGGCCCAGGCAGTTTAAATGACTTTCTGTAGATCACACAGTTAATAAGTATCAGAGGGAGTGTTTAAAAGCAGAATCAAAAGTTATTACTGGGGCAGCTAGGTGGCGCAGTAGATAGAGCACCGGCCCTGGATTCAGGAGAACCTGAGTTCAAATTTGGCCTCAGACACTTAACACTTACTAGCTGTGTGACCCTGGGCAAGTCACTTAACCCCAATTGCCTCACCAAAAAAAAAAAAAGTTATTACTAAGTATGGAGAGTACCATGCACTAGTAAACATAATTTGACTTCAAACCAAGACCAAATGTAACTGTTAAAATCAAAAATTACCAAAGAAAGTCAGCCTTTTCAAACCAACCACTCTTTTTTTTCTTTTTTTTTGCCACCTAGCTGACCCCTAAAATTTTTGTCAGAAAAAAGTATTTAAGAGTATACAGAAGATCCATTTCTTTTGATTTTATGCCCACAAGGTTGTAGAAAGTTAGTTTTGCAATTTGTAATCAAATAAGTTTCCACACTGAAAGACATAGTTAAATACTATTAATATCCTGGCCTGGGGTGAAATGAATTTAAAAGCCTACAGTGCACCAAATAGGAATAATTTAGGATTTCACCCAATTTGCATTTCTGTACAATTTGCAATAGGAAAAGAGAAGCTAAGTAATAGTACATATTTTTTAAATCAATAAAGTTAAGGCATTGCTGAACAAAAAAAACTGGCTTAATTTCAAAATTTTAGAGTGAACAGCAGACAACTAATTCAGCATAAATATACATACCCTTAATATATTATAAATGTCCCTTAGACAACAAGCCTTATCTTAGAAAAGTTGTGACAATGAAAATTAAATTTCTCCATTACAGATATTCAAATGTACAAAAATGAGTTACCAAATCCCAGGACAGCCACAAAAACCCAGTTTGTGCCAAAACATGTTTTTATAAACTATTGGCAGGTTGGTTTTTTTTTTGAAGTACAAAAATCAGACTGTAAGCAGGATTTCAATTTGAATTTTCCCCATATAATTTTTGCCACTAAAAATTTGATCAATAAAATTTTAAAACAAGCACTTTTGTGAAGCCCCAGAGCTCTATAAAGAATTACAATTCTTTATTTTTTTAATGTTAAATGTTAAGTTTCCAGATTTCGATGACTTTGACACCCCTTGTGTAAGCATTATATTTTATTTTTCATATTTAAGAACACTCTACAGTAGCTGCACTCTCTCTGTTTATATATATAGATATATCCATATATATCTATTGATGTGGGATGGAATTTGGGAGTTAAGCCTATATGTATATATATATATATATATAGTATATGAGTATAGCTCATATATGAGCTCTTCCTCGTGGCTATGAATAAAATGGGGGGGAGAGGGGAATCAGCTAACCTAAAGGATATTCATTATCTTGCCATTTCCAACAAGTGACCATTTCATCTTTGATGGCACTTTGTTATTACTGTCACTAGTACCACCTTAAAGATTAAAAAAAAAAAAAAGGCTACCCAGGTTAGGAAAATAGGAGGGTATAATTTTTTTTAAATCAGTGAATTTCTTTGACTTAATTGAAAAACAATAATGAGTATGCTGGTATCATTTCTATGTGAGAAATGACATGATTACTTGGCCATTAATCTTTTGCCCCCCCCCCCAAGCTTGTTTAAAATATAGCATAGTCTAGGAACAATTCCACCTAGTAGATCCCACAGCCATGCAGTAGCTTAGTAGCTTTCCCTTAGGAAAAGGAAGGAGTTTCTTACCAATGAAACTACAGAGTAAAATGTTTAACTTTGCTGACTAAAATATTTTTCATGAAAGAAAATCATCCAGTCATCATCTATTCATGTGACTTATATTGTTTAATAAGTATAACTACCATTACTTAGAACAGTGTATGTTAAGAAGTTGGTTGCAAAAGACATCAACTCAGGATGAAAAGGAAGAGAATGAAAATTTTTTTAAATCTTTTTTTTCCCAATTATTTTACCATTATTAGTAATCAAGGCTGGTTACCCATTATGAACATAACTAGTATAAATGTTTTTTAAATACAGGAATTCTGCTTGTTCTCCACAAACAGATGCTTTCATTTTACTGAAAATTATTGCAGTATTTAAAATTACTTGTTTGCTATTTTATTATTCTTGCTAAATCTTGATTTAGGTCTCTAGATAAATCTTCTCCCCCAATCTCTATAATACAAACAAAAGGCTCAACCATGAAACACAACAAAACAAGAAACTGGTGCCTGCTCTTGTTACTCAGCCTTTGCAAATCAATTAAAAATTTTTACCACAAGCAAATGTTGCCAAACTCCACACTGCAAAAACATTGTTAAGATATTACTCATAAAAAGACAACTATAATGGCGTACCAAGCCCCAGATGGCTTTCTCCACAGAAACTTAAATGGACAGAAAAGTTAGCCCGCCGAAGTCAACAGCCATGAACTGCCAAATAGTTTTCCGTTTTGATCGGATATTTCGTTGAATAAATATGAAAATAGATAAATAATGCCAAATAACTTCTGAAGTTTTAAATATAAGGCTGGTCGGTGCAGTCGTCTAGTGAAAGCAAAGTTAAACGTTAATTATTATTTCCATTACTTTTTGGTAAGAAGGCTAGGGCAATAAGAAAGATGAGGGAAAGCGGGAAAGGATTGGTTTTAGTCAGTCCACGTTTAGAAATTTTCAGGGATAGACGGAAGGAGGAGAGAAAAAGGAAGTGTGGTCCGTCTGTCAGAGTTCAAGGCATTCATATTATATGACACCGAAAAGAAAAAGGAGAAAAATGTTTCGTAGACAATTCTACCATCTCTCGAATAGGAAGACATTTCCACATCTCCTACTTGCTTAAAAATCATCCTCAACGAGGATTCCTTGCTCCTAACAACCAACCCAGTATCTCCCCCCAATTGTCTGGGGCTTTGTGTGGCGAGGGGAAAACAGAAGTTAAGGCGGAGGAAGAAGATACCTAGGAGTTCCTAAAATCCCTGACCAATGGCCAAAACACAACGTAGTCTTCCATTTATGGGGCGCAATTATTGGAGTTATGACACCCCCCCCACACACACACACACACACCCTTTCCCACAGATTTGTCGGAGAAGAGACAATAAAGACAGAACCAAGCCTCTAACTCGGCAAGTGAAGCGCGTAGCGGCCTTCCTCCCAAATCTCGGAGGGAGGGTGAAAGAAAAAAATAAAGAGGAAAGCAGGACGATTTTCCAGTCTCCTCCCCCTCTCCACCCCCAACCAAATGGCAGATCCTGAGACCCAGAGCTGAATAACAGGAAATATAGGTATCTGTCACCTCCTGGAGAGTGGTAAATGGATTAAAGGAAACTAACAAAGGGAAGAAAATCCCTTTCAAATTTGCAGATCTACAAGATTAACGGGTTATTCAAGTCAGCGGCATCCCGGCAAAGGCCTTCTCTATGCAGCATCCTTCTATCCTCCAGGGACAGGAGTGAAGAGAGGCAAGAGCAGAGCTTCTCCCTCACTCCCATTAAAAACAAGTAAATAAAAAATAGCCCCTTCAAACTCCAGTTTCTGAAGGAAAGTAGTTCAAGAAGAGCCATGGTATGCTTTTTCTAGAGCTGGGGCCCGAGATTTGGGCTTCCTTGACTCCTCACCCCCGGGATTTTGAGGGAAGGTCGAAGTGAACCAGGTTCAATTCCACAAGTTTCAATTTACATCATCACTGAGGTAATAAAACTTGAAAATTTAGCACGTCTTTTACCACAAACCACAGCCGTCGCTTTCACTTCTCTTCTGGGGAGAATTGTATCCACTATTGCCCCCACAGAGTACTCAGCTGACCTGGGTATGAGCAGGAGGTGAGCACCCCAATAGAATAGAGTCAATGGATTTTGAATTTCATTAGGCTAGTTTATTTAGAATAATAATAATAATAAACAACTGGGTATTTACAGAACCAGGTCTTAAAGTTCTTGATTCCAAAAATCTTTCCCGGACCTTACTTCCATTCATGAGGGATCAAGAAGATAAAGGATTTAGAGCTGGGAGGTACTTGAGACACCACCATTGTTCATATAAGGAAAGAGAGAGAGGGAAAGAGACTCGCCCAAAGTCTGGATTCGAATTCATCTCCTTTTTCGAGTATCAGCTCTCCATGGCACCAAATCCGTCACCCGGGAAGACCATCCGAAACCGAGACTTAATTAAACCCTCCTCAGCGCCCGAAGCACAAACTCCTCCCCCCTCACTCACTCATCGACAGGCAAAACAACCGAAAGAATCCCTTTTTAAGAATAATAAACGAGCTGACGAGAGAGGAGCTCAGCAGGGAGAGCAAGAAGCTTTGCCCGAACCCCTGTTTCTAGGTAGAAATAGACTAAGAGACCTGACAGAGTGGGTCTTGGGGGTGCACTGAAAAAGTCGAGACTCACTCTCACTCTCACTCTCCCATACATTTTGACAGAGTGCCGGCCATGTTTCTTATAGGAAGCTTGGAAAAGGCTCCCTCCTTTTTCTCCCTTCAGGCAGACCGCTACGTCCCCTCCCCCCTCCAACTCTCCTTCCCGCGGGGGGGGGGGGGGGGGGGGGAACGAGAGAACAATTTAAAACACTGAAAAGCTCTCTACTGCAAACCGAACTAGCTCTACAATGTTCAAAAGGATCCCTAACATTCATAGTGATGAGCCAAGCACCAACATCGTTGGGCTGCCATACAGTTGTGTACAAAGAGAGAAAGAAACGTGCCAGATAAACCGAAGAACTGGACCAGAGGAGAGGCGAGAGTCCTTCTTACCTGCGACCCCGGGCATCTGAAGAAGTGGTGGAAAAGCCACCAAAAATGCCGTTGCGCACAGAGCCGCCAACTGAGGCAACAGCTTCTCAAAGCTATGGGCCTCTCCAGCGCGGGCCATGCTGTGCTGCGGCTCCCCCCGCTCCGGCTGCCTGCCTGGAGCTACCAGAGCACACTTGGCGGGGATCCTACCCGACCCTGCAGAACCTGGGGCACCGGCAGCTGCCGGGGCGTCTCCACCCTCACTCCAGTCACACAAAGGAGTGCCTTGTCTCTCCCACTTGCCCCTGCTTTTGGTAACTTCTGCTGCTGATGTTGTTACAGCAGTCTGCTCCAAGGCTGTTTTGTTGCTACTCATCATGTAGATGAAGTTGTTTGGCAATAAAGAACTGCGCCTGTAATTTTTTCCGGCTGCTGCTTCTGCTCCACTAGGTCATGCGGTGATGGTTGGATCTCGTCGGGTTTGCCCCAGCACCGCCACCAGTCGCTTTTTTTTCCCGCTTGTTCTTTCAAATTTAGTTGTTTTCAAGGACACTTTTCTTCCTTTTCTTTCTAATTCATCCTCCCCAAACTTTTTCCCCAAGATCTTCCAGATGCGACTCTTACAACTCCAGCAATCTTGCCACAGCCCCGTCCTGAATTGAGGACTGCAGAAAAGACACCAGGGAGGTGAAAAATCTCACAGGAGAAGAAGGGGAGGGATGGATTGAGGGCTCACCCTCACACACCGCTATAGAGAACGAGAGAAAGAATATCCTGAAAGCTGTGCCCTCTGCCGTACACCCGGCGTTAAGGCATGAAAGACACTACAACTATAAGAAGTGCTATTGGAGAGCTGGAGTTAAGGTATTTGGAAAGGACTCTCTAATCGGGTGGGAGAGGAGTTGTTGAGGGGAAAACACATGCTAGTTTTAGCAGTTTTCCCCCACATCAGTGCTCTGCCGTTTAGCACGGAGCGCTTTGTATTTTAAAAGTAAATATACGGCCCTTGGGTATATATTATGAGATGGAGATGCCTCACCCCTACAGGGTCTTGCCCAAAGAAAACAAAGAATTAAGGGAGAGGGTTACATCTTTCAATATTCACCTGGGCTTCCAGTAGAAAACAGGAATAGTGTGAAGGAATTTGAACTGTTGTTTTTAACCCTTTGTTTAGAGGAGCATTTAACAGCAAGTGAAAATAAAATTCAAATGAGATTTTTTTTTTAATTATTCACAAAGATGGACTATGAAGACGAACTACGAAAGAAACTGAGAGAAACTATTGGAAAAAGTGAAAGGAAAAAAAATCATTGATATGAAAAATTCATGGATTTATCTTATTCAGTTAGTTTGCGTTTTCCTTCCTAGTATCTAGTAATCAAAAGTCCTCGAAAATACTGAAACTAATTACAGAATAACAGTAAATTTAAGGTGAATACGTCTGAGAATCTGATTCTTTGCTTTGATTTTATTTAGTCATCATTAAAAGTGAATAAAAGTGAAAAAAGAATACTTATACCCACTGAAGGAAAAAAAGCTGTTCTCTAAAAAAGCTACAAAGCATGCAAAAGCAATTTACTTCATCTGTGAAAAAAAATTTGAAGGCAATCCAAACAGCTTCTTGCTTATTCTTGCTTTTAAAACATAGAAGACTTTAAAGAACTTGTCCCATGGGGGACAAGAAAAAAATCTTTTTCTCTTATTTTAGAGAAAATGTTTTTGACTGCAATATTCAAACACCTCCAGAGGAAGCCTGGTGTAGTAAATGCCAGCTTTGGAGTCTGGAAGACCTTGATTCAAGTCATGCTTCTGATACACATTGACTATAAGATCCTAGGTCTGGAAACTTTGTACCTCAGTTTCTTTTTATTTCAAATAATTAACTTTAACATAGATAAGGTGCCAAACTACACTGAGAGAAGAAATTCTTCACTAGTGGCTTCCTACACTGATGAATTCACAGGGCCAAACAAAATTAAAACAGTTCAAGTGTTTTGTGCATTAAAAAGCATGCTTAAATTGACACCTGAAAAACACAATTGAGAACTGATTGACTTCATCTAGTTTCATTCCCAGGCCAATGAATCCTTGGGGACTGATCAGACTTTGTCAGTTTTGATTATTTTGTCAATCTCCTGAATTCTACCCTTCTTAGAATCCCCAGATTTCTTACATACATTTGCTTGTTATGTAAAACAATTTACCTTATCAAAATATTCTATACTAGCTCCACCTAAAAGGTAATCTCCTCACTCAGCTTGTTATGTAAAAGAACCTAATTGGTGAAAGCTATCAGGTAATCAATTCCAAAGGCAGTCTCCTCACTCTGCTCTGTCTTCTGTACCCTATATAAATTATTCCCTGCCCGACTCTTTGGGTACTGTGGCAGTATCACAAGTTATAACTCCCCTGCCCCATCAAAGACCGTAACTTTGTTATATTGATAGTTTTGTTAATTTTCAGGTAGACACACTTTATTTTGGCAACATTCTCAGAAAGCTTCACTATCAGTTAGTGCTTTGGTATCATCTATCTATCTGGTCATTTGTGTAAGAAATGTAGAGCTTTGTCCTTGTTGGTCAGAGTTATGCCTCCATTCTCAAATCCAGGAAAAGACTTCTAAACCTTCTATGTGCTTAGATCCACTACATAAACAACTTTTCTTAAATGGAGATGTATGCTCAGAAAAGGTATGCAAAACCTAGCAGTTGGTCACTTAAGGAGATGGTATAACCAAAAATTTAAGGATATGTATGTAATGGGAGTATGACCAATGGGAACTCCATCCTAAGTGCCTATGCATCAAGATGTGTCTTTTGACAGGAACCCACACTGAAAAAACGAGGGAACCTGCTTTCAGAAAGATATGATGACTTGTAAATTGAGGCCCTGCTCTCTGATTCAGAGCTAGCACAAAACTGTTCCTGTTTCCCTAGCCACATGAATAAGAAAAGCCCTTTGACTGGCTGCTGACCAACAGTGAGAATGTTTTCAAAAGATACTAAGGTGCTTTCTCTTTCCTCTAGCTATATTCCACTGCAGTAACTCTCTCACAATTTATATTTGTGTTCCCAGCACCTAGAACTGTACCTTGCATTTAGTAAGCACTTAATAAATGCTTGCCAGTTGATTGATTGACTTTGAGTAAGAGACTTCTCAGTCTGGACTCTGGCACATCCTGATGATAGGTGATTTATTTTACTCAGGCAAACAGTAAGTTTGATATTGAAATGCAACACCTACTAAATTAGGGCCATTTACTAGAGGAACTGAAATGAGGACTCTGAGTTTGAGGAATTTAAAAATAAGAAAGGATATTTGATTAATTTTTCCTATACAATTCCTTCATTTGACAGCAAATGTTACTTCTAATGAGGTCATGTGTGGTCATCTGCACTAAAGAGGGGAGAAGAAAGATCATGTACAAGACTTATGTGTTTTAAAGAGGTTTATTAAAGGATAGTCTTTACAACTCACTAGGTCCTGGCATTGGACATTATGGACCTCCAAATCTACATATAGGTTGGGTGATAGCATTGCAGTTTTCTGGGTTGCAATAGAATGGCAAGTTCAAAAATAATTTCCTAGCTTTCCTTTTGTGTATATATTTACCTTCTCTAGTATATGTTAGAGACATGCCCTCCTTTTTTAAGAGTTCCAAGGGTGATTAGTGAAGAGCAAGATCTTTTCTTCTGACTCTATTTCCACATCTACACTTTGGAATTTCTGAGTGCAAGAATTCATTGAGAAGAATGAAAGTGTGAGAGTGGAATGTTTTCCTGATTTACTTAAAGTTAGCTAACAAGGGTGATGTGGAAGGTTCTACCTATGATTTTAAGTGTTATGAAGCCTTTAGGGTCCAGATGGACACATCTATGAATATAGGGAAAAGAAGGGGAGACTAGTTTTAGGAATGAAAGAAAAGGGGGGCAGCTAGGTGGCACAGTGGATAAAGCACTGGCCCTGGATTCAGGAGGACCTGAGTTCAAATCCAGCCTCAGACACTTGACACTTACTAGCTGTGTGACTGTGGGCAAATCACTTAACCCTCATTGCCCTACAAAAAAAAAAAAGGAATGAAAGAAAAGGAAAAATTAGTACTTTACAGGACACTAGCTATGTGATATAGGCATTAATCTTCCTTGGGATTTCTGTCTCAAATTATTTAGCAAGAGCCTGAAGGTCAGCCTTGGGCTGTTCTCTAAGAGTAAAGATCCAACATCTTAAAAAAAAAACACAACACATAACTTTTTCTACTTGTATTCTAAATAGGAAACACTAATTTATTTTGGGGGGGCAATTGGGTAACCCCAATTAACAGTGACTTGCCCAGGGTCACACAGCTAGTAAGTTTTAAGTGTCTGAGGCCAGATTTGAACTCAAATACTCCTGAATCCAGGGCCAGTGCTTTATCCACTGTGCCACCTAGCTGCCCTGAAAACACTAATTTAGATTTCATAAGGGAGAGGAGTAACCTCTCAAACTCAAAGAACAAGAGAGAAGAAAAGGCTTTAGTTATTTACATAAATATGTGTGTGTGCATGTGTGTGTATATATATATATATATATATAAAGCAATCTCAATTCATTTATATTCTCCATTGTGAGAAAGGATAACACTTTTAGTCACAAAATTGTAAGAAGCAAACATATCTTTATATACATTATTAAAAGGAACATAGAGCTTCTGAGACCAGATATTTGGTCAGAATAAGTAGATTTCAATGTATTATAAATGATAACTTGAGTATAAAAAGTACTGATATAATTTGGAAAAAGAGGATAATCAATCATGTAGTGAGAAATGGACAGCCCAAATGCCATACTACAAAATATATAAATGTGTTTTTGTGTGTGTCTGAGTATGTCAACATATATACATACTAATTATATTATACATATTATATTATACACATACATATACATATATGTATGCTCACACATACATGCATAAGTATGTGCATGCATACATACATATGCCATAGAAAGGCATATGTGTTTTCAGTCTGTAAAGAATTGTTATTTGAGGGTTTTATGCCTTGGCGCACACTGGCCTGGGGCTCCGCAAACCGCACGGTGCTCTACCCCCTGGTTGCAGCCGTTGCCAGGGCTCTGGCACCTCACGTCATCACCACTCACCGATGCCTACATGGACCTGGCATAATTATAATGATTGGAAGCTTAGTGAGGGCAGTCACGTGACTGAGAGCAGCCATCCCATTGGCTGGGGCTGTGTGGGGTGTTTCTAGGTTTGGGGGAGGAGAATTGGGCATTCTAGGTGGAAGCTGGAAAGCAACAGGCATTCTGCTGTGAATTTTCAGCTGATTCCTGGGCGGTGGTATTTTTTCAGGTATTATAATTTCCCTTTCCCCATTTTATTTCCTTTCCCTTGATCCTACTGATCCTGTTTCTGTTTTTTTTTTTTTAAGTTCGTTCTTGTTAAAATAAATCTTGTTCTGTTTTGAGGGAGGCTGCTGGTCTCCTTTCTTGCCCCAATATTGTAGCGAGCCACTTAGCTAGCACTCTCCAATTAAAAATTGGTCCCCACAGTTTTTGGTGAGTCAGCCAGGAGTTGATTAACCTAGTGAATTTCTTTAACCCACCCCTCCTCCCCCTTATTTGGCCATGAGCCAACTAACCTGGGGGACCTTCTTGCCCCTCCCCCACTGCCCCCTTAGGCAATCTCCCTTGCTCTTTTTTTTTTTTTAATTTTAGTGAGGCAATTGGGGTTAAGTGACTTGCCCAGGGTCACACAGCTAGTAAGTGTTAAGTGTCTGAGGCCAGATTTGAACTAAGGTACTCCTGACTCCAGGGCCGGTGCTCTATCCACTGCTTCACCTAGCTGCCCCTATCTCCCTTGCTCTTAAAAAAAAAAAAAAACCTTAGCATTTATCTTGCTGGTCAGAGAAAAGCCGGTTCATTTTGAACTGCACCATGATTGAATATTTGGCTCCCCCCTTGTATATTCTAATTGGCATATTTTGGGACAGCATATTGTCCCGATTTAAACTGTTGGCCTACTCGATACTTATTCATGGCATTGCTGATTTCCTCCTCACAAACACAGTAAAAAATCTTTGGAACAATGGTATGGGAGAGTTTATCTTTCCCACTGAGCACATATACAATATTACTGGAAGCATTACAACTAAATTAGAACTTTACTATACCACTATCATTATAACTCAAATGGCTATAAATCTTATTCTCATTATTGTCATTATTGCAATGTGGTATTTTTTCCAAAAAAGCTGTAAAGAGAGGAAGGGATATGATCATAGTAGACCACGTGTTCAGAGGGATACCCGTACAGGTCCCTCTATTGGAGATGACCTGAGTTCAGAAACAGATTTAGACCAGGCTTTAGAATCAGAACAACAGAAACTGCTCCCCCTACAGAATGTTACAGCCCGCAGAGGAGCACAGTGTAAAATATATAGCCCATTCAGCCCAAAGGATCTGTGTGCATGGAAGAAACTTATACCTAGGTTTGATCAGAATCCGAAGTCAGTAATTTCACAGTTAAGGTCTATATTTAATACATGTCAACCCACTTGGGCCGATGTCACTTGTCTTATGGAAATTATACTATCCCCAAGTGAAATTGCAGATATTGTCACAGCAGGAAATTCCTTGGTGGTCTCTGGCTAAGCATTAACAGAGTGGCCTCTCCAGGAGCCAAACTGGGATTATAATGATCCACAGCAATTCCAAGAATTAAAAAATGCTAGGGAAATGCTACTGCAAGGAATGGAATCCTGTTCTAAGAAATCTGACAACTGGCAAAAGTTTTTAAAACTCGCTCAGGAGCCTAATGAACAACCTAATAGATTTTATGATAGATTTTGTGAAGCTGCTAGGCAATTTACAAGACTGGACCCACTAGACTCAAAAGATTCCTATATTGTAAGGAATGCATTTGTATATCAATCATTGCCAGAAATACATAAATTTTTTATGACACAGTGTCCAGGCTGGAAAGATATGGCTGTAGAAAGGATTAAAGAAATTGCCACCTATATCTTTGAGGCGAATGAAGACAATATGGCTAAGCAAAGAATTCTGGCACCAGCACTTTCAGGTCAAGCATTTAAAGGTCAGGACAAAATCCCTAAGGTGTGTAAGTACTGTGAAAAAAAAGGACACTCATTGAGAGAATATAGAATTAGAAAGCAAGAACTCAGGTGGGCAGTAACTGAGGGTCTGGAATATTTTTTCAGGAGAAACCAGAATAATTATGGAAATTTTTACCAGAAAGGAAACAACCAAGATAATTACAGACCTTATTACAACCAGAATCAGTATAATCGTAGACCCTATCAGGGAGGTACAGAAGGACAGAATCACAATCGGGGTAACTCTAGAATCCCTCAGAGGGAGACACAGGACTGAAGGTGTCCAGAGGAGGAGTGGAAAATAAATACAGAAAGTTTTACTTTTCCAGATCCTGAATTTTTGAACCCTCTTGTACCAATCCATTCACCTCCCCAGAATAACAAACCCCATGTGACCCTCAAAGTTGGGGACACATATTATGATTGTCTGTTAGATACAGGAGCCTCTAAATCAGTCTTAGTGCGTAAACCAGACCCTGGATGCAATGCTATTGGATCTTTAAATGTGGTAGGAGTCTCAGGTAAGGCCCAAAGAGTGGCAGAATTAACCCCTTGCATGGTATCTATGGGACCTTTAACTGTAGAACATTCATTTTTACTTATGCCCCATGCCCCTGTAAATTTATTAGGTCGTGATCTCCTTTGTAAACTTAGAGCAACCATATCTTGTGCTCCAGATGGGGCTGTCTCTCTGTGGTTACCAGAGGATATTGTTCATTTATTACCAATTTTGATTGCAGATGCTCAAGGAGCAGTGCCTAAATTTAAGCTTTAATTCACAGAAGGATCAGATTTTATTATTTGGGAATTAAACAACAAAGGTGAAACTAATAAAAATCAAAGATAAGGAAATAGGAAAATAGAAATACAGATAAATACTCTTAACTCTAAACTTAACCTATTCAATCCCCAGACCATTTTTAATTAAGCTAGTTCAAAGGAATTTAGGGTTTTCCATAATTAACTCACCAACACCTGGACAGTTTACAGTTGCACACCACCAGAAAGGGAGAGAACTCTGAGAGAGAGCAGCCCCCAGAGAGAGAGCGCATTCCGGAAGACAGCTAGCGTTCCAGAAGAGCCTCGGCTCTTCCCTTCAGGGAGCGTTCAATCTTTCCTCCCCCCAAAGGGGAGGTCCTTCAAAAACTGCCTATGGAGAGCTCTCCTTCTGACCTCAATAGTATACATAACTTCAGGGTGGGCCAGGTGTGGCCCCTTACAAATGAGTCAGCTAAAACACTAATAATTTTTACCACAGATGCATTGCTTCTGTTTGTACAAAGCCTTTTTAATTTAATGTAATCAAAATCATCCATTTTACATTTCATAATATTCTCTATCTTGTTTGCACCTAAATTGTTTTTCTCTCCATAAATCTGAGAGGTAAACTATTCCTCCCTCTCTTAATTCACCTATGGTATCATCCTTGTGTCTAAATCATATACCCATTTTGGCCTTATTTTGGTATACAGTATAAGATTTTGGTCTATGCCTAGTTTCTGCCATACTGTCTTGCAGTTTTCCCAGCAGTTTTTGTCTAATACTGAGTTCCTATCCCAGAAGCTGGAATCTTTGGGTTTATCAAATAGTAGATTACTATAGTCATTTACTACTGTGTCTCCTGTGCCTAACCGATTCCATTGATCTACCACTCTATTTCTTAGCCAGTACCAAATAGTTTTGATGACTGCTGCTTTATAGTATAGCTTCAGATTTGGTACAGCTAGCCCACCTTCCTGTGTATTTTTTTCATTAGTTCCCTTGATATTCTTGACCTTTCGTTATTCCAGATGAGTTTCATTAATATTTTTTTAACTCTATAAAATAGTGACTTGCCCAGGGTCACACAGCTAGTAATTTTTAGGTAGTCTGATTGGCATAGCACTGAATAAGTAAATTGATTTAGGTAGAATTGTCATGTAAATATATTAGCTAGGTCTATCCATGAGCAATCAATATTTTTCCAATTATTTAGATCTGATTTGATTTGTGTGAGAAGTGTTTTGTAATTGTGTTCATAGAATTCCTGGGTTTGTCTTGGCAGATAGACTCTCATATATTTTATCTTGTCTACAGTCACTTTAAATGGAATTTCTCTTTCTATCTCTTGCTGCTGAGCTTTGTTGGTCATGTATAGAAATGCTGACGATTTATGTGGGTTTATCTTATATTCTGCAACTTTGCTAAAGTTGTTAATTGTTTCAAGTAGTTTTTTAGTTGATTCTTTAGGATTCTCTATTTATACTATCATATCATCTGCAAAGAGGGAACGTTTTGTTTCCTCTGTGCCTATTTTCATTCCTTTAATTCCTTTTTCTTCTCTTATTGCTAAAGCTAACATTTCTAATACAATATTAAATAATAGAGGTGATAATAGACATCCCTGTTTCACCCCTGATCTTATCGGGAATGCCTCTAACTTATCCCCATTACATATAACATTTGCTGATTGTTTTAGGTAGATACTGGTTATTATTTTAAGGAAAGTTCCACCTATTCCCATGCTCTCTAATGTTTTTAATAGGAATGGGTGTTGTATTTGTCAAATGCTTTCTCTGCATCTATTGAGGTAATACAATGATTTTGGTTAGTTTTGTTATTGATGTGGTTGATTATATTGTTAGTTTTCCTAATGCTGAACCATCTTTGCATTCCTGGTATAAATCTCACCCAGTCATAGTGTATTATCCTGGTGATGAATCGTTGTAATATCCTTGCTAATATTTTAATTAAGGTTTTAGCATTGATATTCATTAGGGAAATTGGTCTGCAATTTTCTTTTTCTCTTTTGGCTCTGCCTGGTTTAGGTATCACCACCATATTTGTGTCATAAAAGGAATTTGGTAGAACTCCACGTATTTTTCAAAATAATTTATATAGTATTAGAATTAATTGTTCTTGAGGCAGCTAGATGGCACAGTGGATAGAGCACCGACCCTGGAGTCAGGAGTACCTGAGTTCAAATCCGGCCTCAGACACTAAACACTTACTAGCTGTGTGACCCTGGGCAAGTCACTTAACCCCAATTCCCTCACTAAAAAAAAAAAAAAAAGAATTAATTGTTCTTTAAATATTTGGTAGAATTCACTTGTAAACCCATGTGGACCTGGGGATTTTTTCTTAGGGAGTTCATTGATGGCTTGTTCAATTTCTTTTTCTAAAATGGGATTATTTAAGGATTTTATTTCCTCTTCAGTTAATCTAGGAAATTTTTATTTTTGTAAATATTCATCCATTTCATTTAGATTGTCAAATTTATTGACATAGAGTTGGTAAAAATAGCTCTTAATCATTGCTTTAATTTCCACTTCATTGGTGGTGAATTCACCCCTTTCATTTTTGACACTGGTAATATGGTTTTCTACTTTCTTTTTTTAAAATCAAATTAACCAAAGGTTTATCTATTTTACTGATTTTTTTCATAAAACAAGCTCTTAGTTTTATTGCTTAATTCTTTAATTTTCTGACTTTCAATTTTATTAATCTCTCCTTTGATTTTCAGGATTTCTAATTTAGTATTTAATTGGGGATTTTTAATTTGTTCTTTTTCTAGCTTTTTTAGTTGCATGCCCAATTCATTGATCTCCTCTTTTTCTATTTTATTTTTTTGTTTTGTTTTGTTTTTTTGGTGAGGCAATTGGGTTTAAGTGACTTGCCCAGGGTCACACAGCTAGTAAGTGTTAAGTGTCTGAGGCTGGATTTGAACTCAGGTCCTCCTGACTCCACGGACAGTGCTCTATCCACTGCGCCACCTAGCTGCCCCTCTCTATTTTATTCATGTAATCATTTAGATATATAAAATTTCTCCCAAGCATTGTTTTGGCTGCATTCCATAGGCTTTGCTTTGTTGTCCCATTATTGTCATTCTCTTGGATGAAATTATTGATTGTTTCTATGATTTGTTGTTTGACCCCCTCATTCTTTAGGATGAGATTATTTAGTTTCCAATTAATTTTCAGTCTATCTTTCCATTGCTCTTTATTACATGTAATTTTCATTGCATTATGATCTGAGGATGCATTTACTATTTCTGCCTTTCTACATTTGACTATGAGGTTTTTGTGCCCTAATACATGGTCAGTTTTTAAATTTGTGCTATGTACTGCTGAGAAAAAGGTATATTCCTTTCTATCCCCATTCATTTTTCTCCAGACTTCCATCATATCTAACTTTTCTAACATTCTATTCACCTCTTTAACTACTTTCTTATTTATTTTGGTGTTAGATTTATGTAATTCTGAGAAGGGAAGGTACAGATCCCCCACTCGTATAGTTTTGCTATTTCCACTTGGCTCTTATATGTTTAGTATTAATATTGCTTCATTATATATCATACCTTTTAGCAAGATGTAGTTTCCTTCCTTATCTCTTTTAATTTGATCTATTTTTGCTTTTGCTTTGTCTGAGATAAGGATTGATATCCCTACTTTTTTTACCTCAGCTGAAGCATGATATATTTTGCTCTGTGTATCTCTCTGCTTCAAATGTGTTTCTTGCAAACAATATGTTGTAGGATTCTGATTTTTAAACCACTCTGCTATTCACTTCCATTTTATGGGAGAGTTCATCCCATTCCCATTCACAGCTAAAATCACTGTTTATATCCCTCCATCCTCTTTTCCCCTTTGTTTGTACTCTTTTTTTTCTTCTTTCACCCTATTCCTCCTCACCAGTGTTTTGCTTCTGACCACTTCCTCCCTCAATCTGCCCTCCATTTTTTCAGCTGCCCTTCCTTTTTTTCCCCTTTCTTCCCCTGCTTTTGCCCTCCCTTCTATCAGTACCACCCTATTCCCCTTACCCTTTTACTTTCTTAAAGAGTAAGCTAAATTTTTTATACAAATGGGTGTATATGTTATTCCCTCCCTGAACCAAATCTGATGATAGTAAGAATGATAAAAATTTATATTCCTTTGGGCAGAGCACCCATATGTAAAACTATGATTCCCCATGTGGACAAAAAGAGGGGAAGGAGGGAAAGGAAGAAAGAAGAGAGGGAGGGAGAGAAGGAAGGGGGGGTAGGGAAGTGGAAGGAGAGAGGGAAGGGAGGAAGGGATAATATTCCATCACAATCATATACATCTTGTTTACCCATTCCCCAATTGATGGGCATCCCTTTGATTTCTAATTTTTAGCCACCACAAAAAGAGCTGCTATGGATGTTTTTGTACAAATAGGTCCTTTCCCCTTATTATTTTACGTCTTTGGTATTGTTGGATTAAAGGGTATGCAGTTTTATAGACCTTTTAGCATAATTCCAAATTGCTCTCCAGAATAGCTGAATCAGTTTACACTTCACCAACAATGCCTTGGTGTCCAAGTTTTCCCACAACCCCACCAACATTTATCATTTTCCTTTTCTGTCATATTTGCCTATCTATTAGGTGTGAGGTGGGGGGGGGCAGCTAGGTGGCGCAGTGGATAAAGCACTGGCCCTGCATTCAGGAGGACCTGAGTTCAAATCTGGCCTCAGACACTTAACACTTACTAGCTGTGTGACCCTGGGCAAGTCACATTGCCCAGCAAAACAACAACAACAACAACAAACAAACAAACAAAAAACAATAACAACCCCCCCCAAACAACTAATAGGTGTGAGGTGGTACCTCAGAGCTATTTCATTTTTACCTTTTTTAAAAAGTAATAAACATTTTTATTTATACTTTTGGGTTCCAATTTTTATCCCTCCTTCCCTCCCTCCCCTAAACCCTCCCTGAGGAAGTAAACAATCAGATATAGGTTATACATATATGATTATGTAAAACATTACCATATTAATCATTTTGTATAAGAAAACTTGAATTAAAAAAATGAAAGCAAGTGAAAAATAACATGGTTCAGTCTGTTCCATCAATATCATTTCTTTCTTTGGAGGTGGATAGTATGTTTCATCATTGGGATTATCTTGGATTATTGTATTGCTGAGAATAGTTAAGTCATTCATAGTTCTTCATCAAACAATATTGCTGTTTCTGTGCACAATGTTCTCTTGGTTCTGCTCACTTCATTATACATCAATTCATACAAGTCTTTCCAGGCCTTTCTGAAATCATTCTGCTTGTCATTTCTTATAGTACAATAATATTCCATCTCCATCATTATACCACAACAATCAATTCTCCAATTGATTGGCATTCCTTTGATTTCTAATTCTTATGCACCACAAAAAGAGCTGCTACAAAATTTTTTGTACAAATAGGCCTTTTTTTCTTTTTGGGGATGTCTTTGGGATATAAACCTAGCAGTGGTATTGCTGGATAAAAGGGTATGCACAGTTCTATAGCCCTTTGGGCATAGTTCCAGAACTCTCCAGAATGGTTGGATCTTTTCACAACTCCACCAACATTGGATTAGTATTCCAGCTTTCCCACATCCCCTGCAACATCCAATATTTTCTGTTTTTGTTATATTTGTCACTCAGAGTTCTTGTTGGTTTCTTTGTTTTTTGTTTTGTTTTGTTTTTTTGGTAAGGCAATTGGAGTCAAGTGGCTTGCCCAGGGTCACACAGCTAGTAAGTGTCAAATGTCTGAGGCTGGATTTGGACTCAGGTCCTCCTGAATCCAGGGCCAGTGCTCTATCCACTGCGCCACCTAGATGTCACCAGAGTTGTTTTAATGTGCATTTCTCTATTCAATAGTGTCTTAGAACATTTTTTCATATGACTGTGGTAACTTTGATTTCTTTGTCTGAAAACTGCCTGTTCATATTCTTTGAACATTTTTTAATCGGGGAGTGATTCATATTTTTACAAGTTTGCTAGGTTCTCTATATATTTGAGAAATGACACCCTAATCAGAGATACTTGTTGCAAAAAATTTTTCCCAAGTTTTTTGGTTTCCTTTTAATTTTGGTTGCATTGGTTGTTTGTGCAAAAAATTTAAATTTTATATAATGAAAATGATCTATTTTACATTTTGTAATGTTCTATATTTTCTTTGGTCCTAAATTCTTCCTTTATTCATAGATCTGACAAATAAACTATTCTGTGCTCTCATAATTTGATTATGGTGACACCCTTTATGTATAAGTCATGTACCCATTTTGATCTTGGGTTTTTATCTTCTTTTGATTCCTGGTGTCCTAGACCATGGACACAGCTGATGTTGCTTTATCTTTGGTGCACAGTTTTTATTTTGGATAAGTTTGAGAGGTAGTGAGGATCAAAGGAAATTATCTACTCTTCCTTCTTGTTTGTCACATGACTTGGAATAAAATTGATGTTTTAAAATATTATTAGTTATATTCAGTGAGCTAATGTTTAATAATTAGTGCAATTAATATTTGAGAAATTGTCTCTGAGAAAGTGTCTCATTCCTCTTTGTATTTCTTATATTAAATCCAGATGCTAGCTGAAGTGTAGCAGTCCTAGGCTTTTAGGAAGTTATTTGCAGGTAGAGAAGTCTCTTCCACTTAGGAGTCAGAATGTATCCATTGCATATTTTTTTGATAATACTTGAAAATGCCAGATGAGGAAGACAAAAATTGGATTCCTTTCTGAATGAACAAAATCTTCAACTTCATTAAGTTTTATACTAAATGCCTAATTTGACATTATATATGAAGCAGTATAAAAGCCTGGACTTCCCTTGTCCACTTTACATAATTACATTCTTCTTAAATTATTCAATGATAGGAATCACTTTGGTCAAAGAATAATCACTTATTTCTTAACTTACTTCAATGCCTTAAGGATCTGTGACTATTTGTGTGAGTATTTCACTCACACATGTTCAGATTGAAACTCTTTGTATAGCTTAGTAAATTTTTTTTCATGAACTGCTGTATTCAAAATTAATATTCATCACTTGGTGGTCAAGCCTTTCTGAATTTAGTTAGCTTTGTTGATGTATGATAGATATATAGCACATTACTAGGCCCATATTAATTTATGTTCACTAATATTTTTCAGGTATAATTAAATTTTAACTGTTCAAAAATATGTTGTCGAGGCAGCTAGGTGGCGCAGTGGATAAAGCACTGGCTCTGGAGTCAGGAGTACCTGAGTTCAAATCCGGCCTCAGACACTTGACACTTACTAGCTGCATGACCCTGGGCAAGTCACTTAACCTCCATTGCCCTGCAAAAAAACAAAAACAAAAATGTTGTCAGAAAATTTACAAGCTCTTAACAAAAGTCACCTTTCCTTGTCCAAATTTACAATTATTTTGATACTAGCTTTCAAAATAAATTAGATAACAAAGTATTTTATTTGTTTAAAGAATATTCAAGTCAAAATGTTAAGCTGTAACGATGGGAAGCCACATATTTAGTAACAAACTAAGTAGTGACATAATAAATACTGAATGAACATGTTAGCTGCAAAAGTTTTGCTACCTCATATTTCCGATCACGTTTTTTGGAGTGGTAAGACTGTAAAGTATTTATGATCACATGAAACCTGGGATTACAGTGTTGAGATGACATTTTTTACACCAGTTAGGAGTAAATTTTGTTGTGCTTGACTCTTGTTTGCCTCCTTGAGGGGGTTGCTATTTCAAATTGCAAACAGGATTTTCCTTCTGCATCTGCATCTTGCAAAATTCTCTGGTCCAACTGATTTTGAGAATTCTCATTTCTGAAACCAAGCGATTAACATTGGGAATTTGGGAACACTATTTTATTCCTTGTGTGCCAGTCTCCTTGTAGTGGGACATAGGACCCCAAAAACGCAGAGACCCCCACCCCTAAGGAATTAAACTTTGGACACTGAAGCCACAGAATCCAGAGGTGAAAAGCAACTCTGCCTCCCACCTCAGGAATGCAGTGTAGTCAGAGCACAAAGACCCTGACACATTCAGAGACAGTTCCATCTATGGTATAAACACTGATAAACATACCAAGGTCTGCAAGGAACAAAGATGATATGAAAGTTCCATAAACTTGAGCTACGGATTCCTTGCACTTTGGCAGGATGTGTGCTGCCTATCTTACTGACAGCCCATTATTCAAACTCCAGGTATCCCCTCCCTAGTTGTTTTGCAATCTTCTCACTCAGGATGCAGCTTTCTTCGTAAACATACAAAACATCAACTCTTTTCTCACTTGGGGAGGCAGTCTCCATCTTAACTCTGCCTCCTGGCCATGTATTCCTCTCTCCTAATAAATCTATTTTACAAGATTTTCTGTGAGCCTCCAATTTTTTGGGTGAGTTAGTCCTCCCAAATAGGGATGGAGTTCTTCCCATAACATTATATTCGTCCCACAACATCCATACCTGGTCTCTTCTTGCCAGCAGGTGAACAAAGAGACCGTATTCTATCAAATGCTGGCTCCCTGGGCTGGCCTCTTTGCACTTAGAGGGAACCCCTCCTGCCTGCAGGAAATAGAACTTCCCCATGGTCTTTCTCTCCCCGTCGCAATAATGTCAAATCCTTTATGGTCATTCAAATTCTGTTCTCCATATTCCACTAACTGCTCGATTATTCTCGTCCCCCTCAACTTAAACTATTCAATTTAACACTCTATGGGAGCAGAGCCAAGGCTGTGACTCTTGGTGCTCCTGACACAAACCATCCAAATACTTTCAAAATAATGGCATAAAACAATTCTTGGAGCAGCAGAACCCACAAAAGAACAGAGGGAAACCATTTTCCAGCCAAAGACTTCTTAAAACGGTGACAGGGAAGGTCTGTGGAACTGGGCTGACAGAGGAGCATACATAGTACATGGCACAGATCCAGCCCCAGTCAGGCCATACCTCTAGAGCCTTGGAACCATCAGCTTCAGTGGGTACTTCTGAAACTCGGCTCACAGACTGGTGAGGGGGTCCAGCAGTTGTCCAGGGGGAAATAGCTACAGTCTCTGCTGGAGCTAATGTGGAGCACCCATATTCTGAACCAGTAAGCAGAATTGAGTGGCAGCAGCCCAGTGGGGGAGGGGCACAGGCATACCAAGCTTCCGCCCACAGAGAATCAAATTTCAATCAGATTTGTGCTTCCAGGTTAAAGATTAAGTGGGCCATGGTTACTTAGAGGCCAGATGGACTGAGAATGAGCTTCTCATTAAATTGTAACCCTGATACCCTGCTGTAGCTTGGTACACTGCATCCTGGAAGCAGCGCTACATGTTAAGGAGTTAAAAGCCAAAAAATAGGGTGGAAAGATGAGCAGGCAGAGAAAGCAGCAGACCATCGAAAGTTTCTTTGGCATCAGGGTAGATCAAAATACACCCTCAGAAAATAATGAAGTCAAAGCTCCTATATCCAAAGCTTCCAAGAAACATGAATTGGCCATAGAGGTGCTCAAAAAGGACTTTGAGGATAAACTTAGAGAGGTAGAGGAAAAAAAATCCAAATGAATAAAAAAATAGAGGGCAATATGAAATATCTCCTTGGAAAAACAGATGACCTGGAAAATAGATCTAGGACAGATAATTTGAAAATCACTGGACTACATGAAAACTATGATCAAAATAAGGGTTTAGACATCATCTTCCAAGAGATTGTCAGAGGAAATTGCCTTGATATTCTAGAAGTAGAAGATAGAAATTGAAAGAGTACATCAATCACCTCCAGAAAGAGATCCCAAAAGGAAAACTTCCAGGAATATTATAGCCAAATTTCAGAGATCCCAGGTCAAAGAGAAAATAATGCAAGCAGCTAGAAAGAAGGAATTCAAATACTGTGCAGCTACAGTCAGGATACCACAAGATCTAGCAGCTTTTCTTCATTTTTTGTTTGTTTGTTTGTTTTTGTGGGGCAATGAGGGTTAAGTGACTTGCCCAGGGTCACACAGCTAGTGTTAAGTGTCTGAGGCTGGATTTGAACTCAGGTCCTCCTGAATCCAGGGCCAGTGCTTTATCCACTGTGCCACCTAGCCACCCCCTAGCAGCTTTTACATTAAAGGACCAGAGGGCATGGAATATAATAATTCCAGAGGGCAAAATAACTGGGATTACAACCAAAAATCACCTACCCAGTAAAACTGTGTATAATCTTTCAGGGCAAAAAACGGGACTTTAATGAAAAAGAGGACTTTCAGATATTAATGATGAAAAGACCTGACCTGAATAGAAAGTTTGACTTTCAAATACAAGACCCTAGAGAAGTATAAAAAGGAAAACAGGAAAAAGCAACCATGAGGGCCATTAAAAGGTTTATTATCTTCCCATGTAGGAATGTAAACAGGGTAACCTGTTTACTACATGGGAAGATAATACTTCTAACTCATAAGAACTTTCTCAGTATTAGGGCAGCTGAAAGGAATATACTTAGACAGAGGGCACAGGTATGAATTGAATATGAAGGGATGATATCTGTAAAGCATTTATTTTTTGCTTATCCTTGTCTTTTTTTTTTTGTACCAAATTTGTTTTATTCTTTACACTTCCTCATTCATCTTGATTCAGTCATTAATGCTGCTTCCTTCTGAAGGAGCATCCTTCTGTAAGTCTTGCCTTTCCTCCTGTAGGCTGACAAAGTACAGTGGAGCATCTGACACAGAGAACCAACGTTTGTGCGTGGCTGAAGACAGTGGTGATTTTATAGCAGCCCAGGCACTTTACATCCATGAAATACGAGTTTGGACTCTGCACCAGACGCTTCTTGTGTTTCCGCTTCTCCTCCTCAGGAGAGGGGTGCAGGAGATCTTTCGCGAGAGGCATGTTGGCACGGGGAGATCTTCACCTCTGGAAAAGCTATCCTTGTCTTTTGTGGGGCAGGTGGGGTGGGGCGGCTTATGTCTGGGGCCGTATTTGGGCTTGGGGCCTCCTGGGTCCAGGGATGGCGCTTTGTCCACTGTGTCACCTAGCTGACACATGATGACATCTTCAAAATAAAGTTATGGGGTAAGAGGAATGCACTGGAAGAAAGAGAAAGGGAGAGGTGGAATGTGATAAAGTAGCTCACATAAAAGAAACATGAAAAAGCTTATGGAGTGGAAAGGAAGATGGGGAAGGAGCAGGGGAGTAAGTGAGTCTTATTCTCATCAAAATTGGGTTAAAGAGGGAATAACATGCACACTCAAGTGGGTATAGTAATATATTTTGCCCAGAGGGAAAGTGGGAGGAGAAGGGGATAATTGGGGAGAGTTGAAGGAAGACAGATTGGGAGAGGGGGCAGTAAAAAGCAAAACACTTTTGAGAATGGATAGGGTGAAAGAAGATAGAAAAGAGAGTAAATATCAAGGGTAGGGAATAGGATGGAGGGTAATATAGTTAGCAATAGTAACTTTGAAAGAAATGATGAGCACGATGCTATCAGAAGGATGTATGAAAAATGCAAACCATCAAAAGAGAAAGAACTGATGGTATCTGAATGCAGATTGAAGTATAATTTTATTTGTTAGTTCCTCTTTCTAAAGATATTTTGTTTTCTTTCACAACCTGACCAATGTGAAGATGTTTTGCATGACTGCAAATGTATAACTTATATTGAATTGCTTGATTTCTTATGGAGGGGTGAGGAAGGAGGGATGAAGAAAATTTGGAACACAAAGTTTTGGGGTTTTTTTGAGAGGCAATGGGGGTTAAGTGACTTGCCCAGGGTCACACAGCTAGTAAGTGTTAAGTGTCTGAGGCTGGCTTTGAACTCAGGTCCTCCTAAATCCAGGGCTGGTGCTTTATCCACTGTGCCACCTAGCTGCCCTGAACACAAAGTTTTAAAAGATTAATGTGAAAACATTTGCCTTTTTTTTTTTACATATAACTTGGGAAAAATTCTAAAAAAATAAATAAATTATAAAATAAAACTCTAAAGCTACTCACTCATACTTTCCAAAATACTCCACCCTAGTTCATTCTCCACTCAGTGGAGACAACTGTTCTCCTCCTATAGGACTGGAAGAGGCAGGAGTTAAGCATGGTAGTGAAGAAGAAACTGGAAAATAGTAGCAACATTGCTGGGATATTGGACCTTCTCCATGCTATAAATAAATGAGGCCTCTTCCGTATGAGGAGCTAAAGCAAGGTGAAGCATTTAGCAAGTATGAAAGCTTGAAGGCTTCGATGTTTTGTTTTGTTTTTTTAAAAGGATTAAAAAACCAAAAACCTATATATACTGTCATAGGATTTTTCTAGTTCAGCCTGCTTAATTGTAAGACAAATTAATCTTTAGGTTCTATTGTACTTTTTCAGAATTTGAATATGCATGTCTTATCTCTCCTAATAGATTTAGTCAGGAAACATTTATTAAGTACTAAATGTATGCAAGGAACTGGGAATTAAAATACAAACAAAAAGATAGTTCCTGCCTTCAACGAGCTTACATTCTAATGGGTCAGGCAACATATAAAAGGAAACTAAAAATCAGGAGGGGAAGAATATATGCTAGTCATGATGGAGAAATTGAAATGAGTACAGCAATCTAGTGAGAAATGAAAGGATAGCTAGCTTGGTTTTCCTCCTTACATAGAGGCTCAGGGAGGATCCTCAGGGGTAGAGAGTATTTTCAAGGTGTAAGTTTGTGATTTTCCAGGGCTGTTGTGATTTGGGGGGATGAAGAGCTTTCTGGGCTGTGCCATATAAGTCCTGAGGAGTTATAGGCTTTGAATGCATGGATAGCGTTCTATCCACCTTTGTGTTTTCTCTAACACTTGGCACAGTGGCTTGTACCCATTTAACATTTCAAGAAAGGAGAATTATCAATGAAAGCTCTGGAGTGCCAGAAAGTCAACTATTTAATAAGGAAGACAACCCTAAGGGGATCCAAGTGATTTTAAAAAAGAGATGAATGAAGTTTGGAGAATTATTTAAAATCTATCCTATTGATTTCCTAAGTTATGATTTTCAGAACACATCTAAATTGCATATAATATTGTTTGAATGGGCTAAGACAATCTAAAAATCCTAACATTTAGCTTTCCCTCTTGTCCCAAACAGGAAAACCATACAGCCAAAAAAAGAAAAAAAAGAATTCTTTCTCCTGTCTTTATTTTTTTATTTATTTCTTTTTTCTTTTTCTTTAGGCAATCGGGTTTAAGTGACTTGCCCAGGGTCACACAGCTAGTAAGTGTCAAGTGTCTCAGGCCGGATTTGAACTCAGGTACTCCTGACTCCAGGGCTGGTGCTCTATCCACTGCGCCACCTAGCTACGCCTCTCCTGTCTTTAAATGAGGTTGAGTTTTAGATAATGACTTCTTTATGACCCTTGTCATCACTGGATCTCAAATGACTTTAAAACCAATGAAAAATTATACAAGTAGAACCCATTATCTTGATTTTTATGAAATGTGTAGTCAGTGTAACAGTCACCATGTTAGTTTACCTAAGGCCAGTAGTGATACAGGTCTAAAGCAGATAGGATCTCAGAACAACAACCTTAGATTCTATATCTTTTTTTGGGTGGGTGAATGTGATGGGACTAAAAAAGGAAATTGTCTGGAAAAGTTGACATACCTAACAACAACAATAAAAACAAAATAATAGGCTTGGGACAGAGCCAAGGCAGCATAGGAAAGGCTGTGACTCCTGGAACTCCTGACAATTTCGTCCACAAACCTCCAAAAAAAAATGCCATAAGACAACCCCTGGAGCAGCAAAACCCACAAAGCAACAGAGTGAGACTATTTTCCAGCCAAAGACAGCTTAAATAGGTAGCAGGGATCGTCAGCTGTTCAGAGTGAGAGAGGAGTGCAGTGCATGGCAGAGATCCAGCACCAGGTAGACCATGCCTCTGGAGCCTCTTAATCTTCAGTGTCAGCAGCTGCTTCTGAAACTTGGTTCATGAACAAGTGAGGGGGTCTAGCAGTTTCCCAGATCAAAATAGTGGGGGTCTCTGTGGGAGCAGAGGCAGAGCACATTGCCCAAGAAGTGGACTTGAGTGGCAGTGGCCCAGTGGGGGAGGGGCACAGGCAAGCTAAGCTTGAGGACCAGAGAATCAGATTTCAATCACACTACTTCCAGATTAAGGAGCAAGTGGGCCATGGTTACTTACAAGTAAGGTGGGCTGGGAACAAGCCTAAATTGTAATACTTGGGACCCCCTGAAGCTTGGGACAGTGAATCCTGGAAGTAGTCCTCCACGTTAAGAAGGAGTTAAAAGCCAAGAAATAGGTAGGCAAGACAAAATAATAGGCTTATAAAAAATTAGAACCAAAGAGTATTCTTCTGAAGATTAGAAGAAATATATTAGGAAAATGTTTGATTTTATTTTCAACAAAGGTTGAACCCAGGGACAGCTAGGTGGCACAGTAGATAGAGCACCAGCCCTGATCAGGAGGATCTGAGTTCAAATTTGACCTCAGACACTTATTAGTTTGTGTGACCCTTGGCATGTTACTTAACCCTAATCACCGCCCCCCCCCCCCCCCCCCCCCCGGCCAAAGACAAAACTTCATCCCCAATTAGAGTACTGTAATCAATGAAGCAGCAACCATCATTAAAACCCCTTAGGGAAACACAAAGCATTTTTCATCTTATTTTGACATGAACTGTATTAAAATCCACATATATTAATATATCACGTTATCAAGATGGAACAATTTTTACTGATGAGTGAAGGAATGATCAATATAATGTTTATGTATTATTTGTATTTATTGAAAACAATGACAATAATTTTGATTGTTAAAGGGTGAACAATTAAAATATAGCTTAAAAATTTTCTTTTAGAGTTTTTGTATTATCAGTATGGATTTTAGATATCATAAAAGCAGTAAGGAAGAGCATCTTGTATTCCCTTAACACAGAGAAAACCTACAACTGATGTCCCCCTATATGAACCTATGATACAAAAAAAATATATACACTTAAAACATATAAAGGCCATAATTTAAATTTTTGAATAATCACAATAATCTCCTACCCAAAATAGATCAGAAGTCAACACATAATATATGTAAAGATCAAATACATTAAATAAATTGATTTAAAACTTCCCACCTTAGAAAGCAAGCATAAACAATATGGTAAAGATATGGTAAGAACATTTTATCTATTAGAGATGCTTAAATATCAATATATTTAGTGTGTAACAAAAAATTTCAGAGGACAGTATGAAAATTAAAAGTTCATAGTAATAGCAAAAATTATAATTTCCTTAAGACATTCTCTATCATTTAACATGACAGGATTAAGGAGAACTGTGAAAAAGTAGAACTGAACTATATTTTCAATAATTGCTAAGTTTCACTTATATATAACTGTTCCTCAAAGTTTCATTAAATCATCTTTATATGGAATCTTCCAAATTAAAGAGTTCTTAAAGAACTTTCAATTTTAGAAGGAAAACTATTTAAGAACCATTTAAAAGTGGAAAATGAATATTAAAAATACTGGTACAATGAAAATCCTCATTTAAATAGTTCTAAACTATACAGTTCAGATTCTGTTCAGATACATTTTTCTCTGACAGAATTGCTCTTGGTACTTGTTGGAGAAGTTTATGTGTGTGTGTGATGTATATGTTAAACTATTCCTTTTACATTCATACTTTTTGTCTGTACCTCTCTGGAATGATTCATGTAAACAACTATAAGCTCTTTTTTGAAGGATATCCCACAAAGAGTTTGAATTCTTTGAGATGTCCACACACCATACACTGATACACAGATGATGCATCTTCCTGGAACATGTTAAGTCCACTGTGGTGTCTAATTCAGGATGGACTGTGCAGCTTCTTTGATTGTAGATGCAGCTTTCTCTAGTTCTTTTTCAGTTTGTTCTACTGTTACCACAATTCTAATACTGTGAGAAAAAGGATTTTAGGTTATTGTTTTTCAAAAGAAAGCGCTATCACAACACAATCTAAGCAAGGGCTGGCATACAACTAGTTCCTCTCAGGTTGCTTGAGAATTGACTCACTTGCTATATTTCCAGAGCTAGATTTCCCACTTTTACAAGGAAATTCTCTATTTAGTCAGCTTTCTTTATGAGTCTATTTTATTTGATATAACACACTCTAAGACAGAAATTCTCAACTCATGCTTGACAAGTACACTGGAAAAAAAATTTCTTGAGAGTGTCAACATTTAAAGAGGTATTCCATGCTTAAATTATGAATCTGCTCAATTAAAAAAATCAACAAAATAATTTGTTTAATTTTTGCTCATTCTTATATCCCTGTATTCTTTTTACTGTTATTTTAACATACACCATTTTACTTCCAGGGTGTTTAGTACTCTCCAACATAGAGTTAACTTCTACGAGGTGAAAATTCTCATAAAGATTTAAAGATTGTGAATCTTGGGTGCTTTGGTCTTACAAATTAAAAACAGCAGCTTAAAATTAAAAATAAAATATTGTACTTCCACACTAAGAAAAAAAAGTTCTCCTTTTCATGAAGCAATCTTTTAAAAATGTTTCAAAACATATTATATGGTCTTTATCCACATGAAGACTAAAAAAGTGGAGGGAGATTTTAATTTTCACAAACCTAGGAGGAGGAAGGCTTTTCTCTTCTTTTTCCAAGTAGTGTGCTTGAGTTAATGCAATATTTCTGTTCATGCACTGAAGAAAGAAAGAACAGAATTACAACCTAAACTTCACACACTGTATTAATTAAAACAGTAAGATGCAGTGAAACTTAACACTTCAACAGTCTTAATTTATTTTCCCAATTACAAATGCTAGAAAAAAGACAAAACAAAAATTAAATACCACTGAATGGACTGGCGGGGGAAACAAGTCCAGTGCCGGAAAAGCAATGAGAAAAATATGGCTCAAAAATAACATGTGATCAGTTTTAGATGATATCCTAACTTTAACCCTACCCCTAAGTAGTGGCCACCACTAATATTACCCTGTAGCTGAAAAACTACAAAAGGCCATGCCCTCACTAGCCAGGGTAGCTAGACCTTATGACTTGTTTGGAGTGCAAATCTGAAATGAATATGAAATACTTCCTCAGCTGTCCCCACAAATAGCTATCCTCCTTTAATCTTTAGGAACAAATAAGATACTCTGGCTTTTAAAGTACTTTATAGGGGCATCTAGGTGGCGCAGTGGATAGAGCACCAGCCCTGGATTCAGGAGGACCTGAGTTCAAATCCGGCCTCAGACACCTAACACTTACTAGCTGTGTGACCCTAGGCAAGTCACTTAACCCCAATAGCCTCACAAAAAGAAATTAAAAAATAAAGTACTTTATAATGTGACCCCCTCTAGCCTTTCAAATCTTCTTTTATGTTATTCTACTTTATGTACTCCATAATCTAGTGACAAGTCACTCCATCTCCTGACTCCATGAATTACCATGGAATGTCTCCTGGCTTTTCTGATTTCTTTCAAGTCTTACCTTCCCATTTCCACAAGAAGCCTTCCCCCTTAATTCTAGTGCCTTCCCTCTTAGATCTTGTTTATGTGTGGTTGGTTGTGTTCTCCCCATTAGATTGTAACTCCTAAAGAGCAAAGATTATTTTTGTCTTTATTTGTATCCTCAGGTATTGGCAGATTCTTTTGTTGTTGTCCAGTTGTTTCAGTAGTATCTAACCGTTCATGACTCCATCTGGAATTTTCTTGCAAAGACATTGGAGTGGTTAGCCATTTACTTATTTAGTTATTTTACACATGAGAAAACTGAAGCAAACAGGGTTAAGTGACTTCTCCAGGGTTATACAGCTAGTAAGTGTCTGAGGCCAGATCTGAACTCAGGTCTTCCTGACTCCAGGCCTGGCACTCTACCTAGCTACCCTTATCAGTAAATGCTTAATAAATTCTTGTTGATGACTTGAATTGACAAAGGGTCTTTATTTGGGGGGGAGAGTAAAAGAAGTGAAATGGGCTATTTCAGACACTTTACATTTTCTGTATTTGTTATTGAGTTCTAGGGAGTATTTTGATTTTAAGCATTTTCTGTGGTAGAAGAAATAAAAACTGCTATTCCATACCTGATAATCATCACTGAGTAATTTTTCCAGAAGGGTATTTGTTACATTTTAGGAAGATCCTAAACATGAGCCATACTTAAATTGTTTCACAGATCTCATAATAGTTATTTCAAAGAAGGGGCAGAATAAAAGTGACAGAAACAAACCATTTGGGGACAGGTTTCTTCAGGATGAATCTAGATCTGGGTGAAGTCTGAGTCAGCACCCCTCATGAAAAGGCTTTATTTTTATCCCTTCACACGTGATACTATGATACAGTATAGCTGCCAGGGACACATACCCGTCCTGGTGTTTCAACTTTTCACCCTACTCCCAACTTGCAAGATGGTTATATATACATGGATTCTTCTGAAAACATCTATAGGTAAAGTGATTTTTACCTAATGCAAATTTGTCTGCCAATGTGGGTAAGGGAATGAGGGAGGCCAGAAGGGGGCCACATGCCCCTGGAAGGATGGGACTGTTCAAGGACACGTGGGGTCTAAGAACAGAGAAGCAAGAGCAGCAGGAAGATTACGCAGGGCTGGCACCAGCCACATGGGAGGCCTGTTCAAAACCAAGAGAAAGAAGACATAGATACATGGGGGCTGCACATGGATACAGACAGAAGAGAACTGGTGATATGTTGGGGCCAGGGACCAATGAGGTACTCAAGTGCAGACAGATGGAAAACAGTAAGGGATCTGACACATGGTGGGCAGAGCAGGGCAAAGGTATTCTCCCTTGGTGCCAGAGGTCTTAAGCCTAGCCCCTGATCTACCAATGTAGTTGCAGTGGAGGTCTCTCTGAGCATCTGGTCTTTTGCTTCCCCTTGGAGTTGGGTGGTTTTTTTTTTTTTTGGGGGGGGGGGGTGGTGTGTGAGAGGCCACAGAGCACCAAGCCAAGGGTCAGGAGGAGAGAGAGAAAGAGAGAGAGAGAGAGAGAGAGAGAGAGAGAGAGAGAGAGAGAGAGAGAGAGAGCGAGTGAGAGCACGAGCATAATACTATCTAGTAAAATTAATAATGGTATTTTTCTGGAATATGGATTTTTTTCAGAATTCTTTATATAAAGTTGAATTTGTACAATGAGAATTTACATAATGTGAGAACTGTCAGTAATCCCAAATGATCATTATCTCAGCTCTGAGATACTTGGTGGATCCATATCCCTAAAACTACTGATAATAACCAAAAGGCACAATTAGCTCAAAGCAAAGGTATTTAATTAAAATGGCACCTTAAGAAATAGTAATGAAATACCTTCCTCATAAACCTGGGGCACACTCTCCTACAACTACGTATGTTTATTCATCAGAAAAAATGGAAAACATACACACACAAACATATGTATATATATCTATATATATCTTCCTTCCTAGGGTTGTTGTGGAGAAAGTGCTTTATAAACACTATATAAAAGCACAATATAGATGTTATCAATGTGATTATTATCATAGTACTAGTTATAAGTTAAAGTGAATGGTATGACAGGCCCAGCATGGTTAAAATGACAACAAAATCCTTTAAAGAAAGAGGGAATATCATAGAGCAAAGGAAGGGCATAAGAAATGCAGGGGCAGATTCTAAGAACCTAAGAAAAACACCCTGAAAGTTACTGACTAAGTTTAGACTTTTGACTTAGAGACTCAGATGGACTATGAGTGCTCTTTATAGCACCTCAGCTTAAAATGAAAAAGCAATCTTGAAAGTACATAAAAAGGGAGGCATGGCTAGTGAACTCTAAGTTTGATATGAGTGGCATTAAGGTAGCAAAAAAAAGGACATCTTTCAGAAATGAAGTTACTATGAATATGTTACTAGTTATTATGTCAGATTCTATATCATTTACTGTATTCCGTTCTAGGGATTGGAAGGGAACTGATAAACTGAACTCTGTACAGAGAATGACTAGAATGGTAATGGACCTAATGTTCATATTAGGAGAAGCTAAAGGAAACAGGGATACTTAGCCAAGAGAAGTCTTAGGGAGAAGATGAAAGCTGCAGAGACTTTGTAGGATTGTTACATCACAAGAATAAGATTTGATCTGCTTGGTTCTAGAGAAAAGAACTAGGGGCAATGAGTGCAAGTAGTAAAGAGACAAATTTAGACAACGCACCCCAAATAAACAAACTTCCTAACAAGTAGAAATGGAGCAGTTTCTTCCCCACTAGAGGCTTTTAAGCCATGGCTGGATGAACACATGATGACAGCCAGCATTCTTGTTTCAAAATGGGTTTGACTAAGTGATCTCTAAAGTCCTTCTTCCAGCTCTGAGATTTGGTGAAATGAACTTGTTTTAGAAGTGTCCATTGTACTTATGTTTTTCCAAGCAACCACATTCTTTTATTAATTAAATTATAATTGCTGATAAAATTATTTTCAGACAGTGAATCTAAAGGAAATGGAAGAAAAAGATTCCTTTTTAACCATGCATGAAGAATAAAAATATTTTTATTTCCCCCTTCCTTTAATGATAGAATTGTAATTATGGACATTGTAATCACAACTTACAATATTCTGACACATGAAACAAAATGGTGACTAACACTATCAGGGTAATACTATATTTGGAAATCAATAACTCAGCAATCCAATTTTGAAAACTTATAGCATTACATTACACTAAAGGTAATTTATATAGTAAATATATGGCAACATTTATAGAATCTGATTATATGAATAATAGCCAAATAAATTTCTGTATTACTTTGAAAACTATTTGGATATTCTTCTATAGGAGAATCAAGGATTTTTTTTTTTTAGTGAGGCAATTGGGGTTAAGTGACTTGCCTAGGGTCACACAGCTAGTAAGTGTTAAGTGTCTGAGGCCGGATTTGAACTCAGGTACTCCTGACTCCAGGGCCGGTGCCCTATCCACTGCGCCATCTAGCTGCCCCTCAAGGATTTTTCAAAAGTCAAGGTATCACTGCATCATTGACAATTTTAGGTGGCTGCTAAGTTACTCCAGAGGTCATGTAAAAACGTGGTAAAGTTGCAACAATGAAACTGTCATTAAATACAGAGAATTCTGATTTTTAAAAATTAGCTGAGCCATTCAAGAAGCTTCATAAAAGGATCCTTCTTTTCATGCAGAGTAACTAAAGAAACTTACTTGATCTACTATTCTCTGAAGTAACTTGATATCATTCTCTCGAGATCCTGTGCTCTCTTCTAGTTGTAGGTGAAATGCTGGTGAAAATGACTCACCTACTACTCTTAATCCATAAGTGCTAAAAAAAGAAAAAAAATATGTATTATATATGTACACACATACATATATATGTATGTATATATATTAAAGCCCGCATATGGAGACTGCAATGAAAACATTTTAAATATGCAAAAAGTTCCTTGCTCACAAAAACAAAAACTGAATTTAACAGAAACATGCAACTTGTATATTTTGGTAATGATCTAGAATTAACTTAAGTACACAGAAAAGTAAAAGTGTATGCTGCTGGATATACAGGACAAAATTCACATCATGGTACTTAATTTGTGAGATTATTTTCCTTAGTCAGTCAACAAGCATACTGTGTGAGAGGCACTGGTGACTAAGAGCCAAACCAAATTAGTAACTTAAAAGACCCTTTACCATAAGTACAAATTTTAGTCTCCATTAAAAAAAATGTAAGTTTCATTTCTCCTCTGATTTGCTCATCTGTAAAATGTGAATAATACTATTTGCCTTAAAGGTTTGTTGAGAAGATCCCTTTGTAAGCTGTAAAATTTACAACAGTGTGAGCTATCATTGTTTTTTATGACTGGTATTTTATTAGGAATCAAGATGAAAACACTGCCTTTTGAGGACAGGGGAAGCGCATTGCTTCTTCTTCTTCTTTTTTTTTTTAGTGAGGCAATTGGGGTTAAGTGACTTGCCCAGGGTCACACAGCTAGTAAGTGTCAAGCGTCTGAAGCCGGATTTGAACTCAGGTACTCCTGAATCCAGGGCTGGTGCTTTATCCACTGCGCCACCTAGCTGCCCCAAGCACATTCTTCTTTAGCATATAAGGAGAAAAATTGTATGGGAATAATAAAAGCCATTATAAATTTTGGATACCATGTCTCAGTTGCCTCAACATCTGGGGCAATAATAATCACATAGGGCTTTAAAGTACTTTACAAGTATTATATCATTTTATACTGAAAATTGTGAGAGGTATATACTTATTATCATCCCAATTTTATAGCTAAGGAGACAGATATTAGGTGTCTAAAACCAAATTTTAACTAGGATCTTCTTGATTTAGGGTCCAATGCTGTATTTAGGCTAACTGCCTCCATAGTCAGGTAACTGTCTAGTATAACCTAACTAATGAAATTCTGTTAACTACTATTCTAAATATAAACCTCCCAACCATCTCCACACGATATCACTTGCTTTCTGGACATCTTCAGATATCCCTGTCCTGAATCTTGGACTCTACCTTTGGGACACTTGGGTCTCTGATAGGTAGGTGAACTTTTTGCCTTTTATTGTCAGAAAACTAGGATCCCAAATGACTTTCCAACTATCTCCATGTTATTTTCCTCTCTAGTTCCAGCTATGTTCCTACCCATCATGTATAGTTTCCCTTAATTAGAATTTGGTTCTTTAAAAGGCAGAGACTGACTGACTTGCTTGTCATCTATATCTCTAGTACACAGTACAGTGCCTGGCACATAGTAAGCACTTATTACATGCTCTGTCTATCTGTCCTACTAGCTTAAGCAAACAGTACAAAGGATTGTGGAAAGAACCCAGCATTAGGAGTCAGAAGATGCCCTTCTCCTCTTGGAGCTGGTTTTTACATTGTTAAAGGCAGATGATACATACACTTCTGATGCCACAGGATAAGTGGGAAACTCTCTGTAAGATATAAAAGCTCATATATACGTAACTTATAAGATTATTACATGGTTGGTATTCTATTAGGACTTAAAAAGAAGGCATAGGGGCAGCTAGTGGTTAGAGCACCGGCCCTGGATTCAGGAGTACCTGAGTTCAAATCCGGCCTCAGACACTTGACACTTACTAGCTGTGTGACCCTGGGCAAGTCACTTAACCCCCATTGCCTTTAAAAAAAAAAAAAAAGAAGGCATAGACAGAGTATGGAGTGAGGAGCATTACCATCAAGGCAATAAAGGGAAAATAGAGTGAAAATCAAAACCAATGTCAACTTCAGGGAGATTAAAAAGAGAAAAAGTTTAGGAACCTGAGATTGAGGGGCAGCTAGGTGGCGCAGTGGATAAAGCACCAGTCCTGGATTCAGGAGGACCTGAGTTCAAATCCTACCTCAGCCACTTGACACTTAACTAGTTGTGTGACCCTGGCAAGTCACTTAACCCTCATTGCCCCACAAATGAATAAACAAAGAAATAAAAAATAAAATAAAATAAAATAAATAATCAAGGGAAGGAACCTGAGATTGAGATTTGGGTTTGTTAAAGAAAAGAATAGTAAAACATTAGGAAGAGGCTACTTCGTTATAGATTTTACTAGTAGTGATTCTCTATCTCCCCCCACCCCTTTTATATAAAGAAGGGGTAAAGAAGAAAAGGTATGAGAGGTTATGATGGAGGAAAATAAACAAGATAATCATAAATGAACGGAAATGAGATAAACTTACACATAAAACAGAGAAGGATTGCAGAATGGGTTAGAAAGCAAATTCTGATTTGTAATTTATAATAAATACAGAGAAATATTTGCAGAGTTAAAATAAAAGGCTTACCGCAAAATTTGTTGTATTTTAGGAGAATTAAAAATGCAGGGGGTAATAAACAAATTTGAGACAAAGAAGCCATAAAACCAGACATGGTTTAAGAGATAAGGAAGGAAACTACACTAAGCTTGACTACACTATATATTGTTGTTTGCTATTCAGTCATTTCAGTTGTACAATTCTTCCTGACCCAATTTGGGGTTTTCTTGACAAAGATACTGAAATGGTTTGCCATTTCTTTCTCTAGATCATTTTACAGATGTGGAACTGAGGCAAACAGGGCTAAGTAACTTGTCCAGCATTACATATCTAGTAAATGTCTGAGGCTAGATTTGAACTCAAGAAGATGAGTCTTTTTGACTCCAGGCCCAACACTCTATCCACTGTGCCCACCTATTAGGTGCCCTAACTACATGATATAGATAATGAAATAATAGCAATATTTTATAAGTGTACCAAATACCACATCATCTAAGTGATTAAAGTAAAAGCTAATTTTATTACAGGAAGAAATATGCAGCAAAACTACCATTAATCAGTCAACAAGCATTTATTAAGTTTCTGTTATGTGTCAGGAATTGTGCTTATTGTTAGGAATACAAAGAAACGCAAAAAATAGCTACTTCTCGCAAGGAGCTCACAGTCTAAATGGGTTATTAAACAATTATGCACATGGGGGCAGCTAGGTGGCACAGTGGATAAAGCACCGGCCCTGGATTCAGGAGTATCTGAGTTCAAATCCGGCCTCAGACACTTGACACTAGCTGTGTGACCCTGGGCAAATCACTTAACCTCCATTGCCTGGCCAAAAAAAAAAAACCCCAAAAAAACAACTATGCACAAACAAGATATGTATAAGTGACATTGAAAATAATTTACAGAAGGAAGGTACTATATTAAGGGGAATGAGGAAAGTTTTGTGTGTGTGTGTGTATGTTTGGCACACAACGTGGGGCGTTGGTTAGGCGCCAGTGATTGAGTCAGAACTCCAAAAGCCACACTTTGTTCATGCACAAAGAGAGTGAAGGGCTTACTGTGATCTGGGAGTCCTAGGGCAGGTGCTGATAATAGCAAGTCCTTCACTCTCCGTATATCTAATTTGGCGTTCACATGTATGTGTGTGTGTGTGTGTGTTTGTTTTTGTTAGATGATACAATTTTAACAGGAACTTGAAGAAGGCAAGGAAAGCCAAGTAGTAGAGAAAGTAAGGGAAGAGAGAATTCCAGGTCTAGAAGACAGTGAAAATACCCAGTCAGGAAATAGAGTGCTTTATGTGAGGAACAGCAGGAAAGTGTTATTCCCCTGGATGTGGTATATGTTGGGAAGGTATAAGAGACTAAAAAAGTTAAGAAGGGGGCAGATTATTAAGGGATTTGAATGCTAAACAGAATTTTTAATTGATCTTGGAGGTGATAAGGAACAACTGGAATTTAGTTTAGTAAACCTCCTTTTATTTTCTGTTAAATGATCTATGAATGTCTTGTTCCACCAATAAAATTAAACTAATGAAATACTATCTCTAGGCAGGTCTGGCCCTAATATTTGGTAAAGTCAGTAAATGGAAAGAGATGCCACTGAAGTTCACACTAGAGTTAAAGTGGGGGAAGGTTGATGAAAGTACAAAAGATGAGGGTGATCAGATGGCTGGACATGGCACTGTGCCACTTTGAAGCTGGGGCTTTTCTGGTGTATAGAGTCCTTTCAACAGAAAAGAGACCAGACCCCCACTGACTTGGAGCAATTAGCCAGTGGGTATTAGAAGAAACTTGCCAGGGAGGATGGTAAAGAAAGTACTAGGTCTAGCATGCTCTGGTTATTGTTTACCATTCTGCAGAAGTTGGATTATTAGCATAATGAATTGAAAATAAACTGGTCCAGCTCTTGGCTTTTGTAAGCAGTACAAAGAATAATAGACCTGGTAACACGAAAAGAAAGAGATTCTGTTGATGGGAATGGGGGCTGATAGGTCACAAATGGGAAAGAACAAACTGAGGACAGGAAGTATAGTCTTCAATCCTGAGGTTTCACCACAATGAACTGAGATCAGAGCCATAAGACAGGAAGATGAGAGCAGCAGTGAGGTGGAGACCTGATAAGAAAGGTAAGAAAGCTGCAGGGTGACCCTAGTTGGGTGAATTCTTTTCTTTTCTTTTCTTTTCTTTTCTTTTCTTTTCTTTTCTTTTCTTTTCTTTTCTTTTCTCTTTCTTTCTTTCTTTCTTTCTTTCTTTCTTTCTTTCTTTCTTTCTTTCTTTCTTTCTTTCTTTCTTTCTTTCTTTCTTTCTTTCTTTCGGCGGGGCAATGAGGGTTAAGTCAGTTGCCCAGGGTCACACAGCTAGTAAGTGGCAAATGGCTGAAACTGGATTTGAACTCAGGTCCTCCTGAATCCAGGGGTAGTGCTTTACCCACTGTGCCACCTAGCTGCCCTGGGTGAATTCTTTTCTACCACAGAAAGAGAGAAGTTAAAAGAGAAGTTCAAATAGCAGCTTGATGTGGATAATAACTTTGTGGTCCAAATGAGTAAAGTGGAGCCTCTCTCCCCCACAGAATTCTATAGGCTCTCTGAGGACTTACCTTTA
The DNA here is from genome assembly GCF_019393635.1 of Dromiciops gliroides. NCBI lineage: Eukaryota > Metazoa > Chordata > Mammalia > Microbiotheria > Microbiotheriidae > Dromiciops > Dromiciops gliroides. The sequence goes on along the minus strand of NC_057861.1, from coordinate 569,696,157 downwards.
CAGGGCTAGTTGAATCAGCTACCTGTACTACACATAGAGACTGCTCTTTGTTCCTTTTCAGGTAGCTAAGACAGGTAATCATTTAGACTTAGCCCCATAAAGAAACATTCCCACTGGAGTTAGCTCCCCAATGAGGATCTAATAGAAAAGGTGCAAGGTTCCCAAAGAAGACTATGCCAAAACCCAGAAGTTCGTGCAGAAGGCAGATCTCAACATAGTCACCACATCCAGGACCATACACATAAATCCAAATGCAATGGAACAGGTAAAGTCTGACTAAACCACAAAGCACTAACAAAGAAACTGAGGTGAGATATAAGTACAAGTAAGAAAATATATCACAAACCCACATAGTAACCTAAATAAAACATATATTCACAAGTCCAAGTAGAGCCTCAAAGAAAACAATATCCTAGATAAAAGGACAAGAGTACATGTAAGAAATAAAAGAAGATACAAAATACAATGTTAAAGGAAATAACAGATAGGGAGGAAATGACAAGAGAAGTTTGAAACAGTATATAAACTTGTGCAAGCTTATATACTGAATATATATGTATATAAGTATGCATATATGTGTATATGTATATAGATATATGTGTATACACACATACACACACACTTCCCTGAAAATTAGAAATGGGCCAAAAAGAAAGCAATAATTAAACAAGACAATAAGAAATATTTAAATAAAAGCAAAAACATGAGGAAAAAACCAGAAGAATATATTTCCTTATCTACACACAACTGAGTTGGAAGACAGGTCAAGAAGAGTTCGTCTAAGAATCAACAGATGAGGGGAAGCTAGGTGGCGCAGTGGATAAAGCACGGGCCCTGGATTCAGGAGGACCTGAGTTCAAAGCCAGCCTCAGACACTTGACACTTACTGGTTGTGTGACCCTGGGCAAGTCACTTAACTCCCACTGCCTTGCAAAAAACCAAAAACCAAAAACCAGAACAAACCAAAACAAAAAAAAAGAATCAATGGACTAGGGGGCATCTAGGTGGCATAATGGATAAAGCACCGGCCTTGGATTCAGGAGGACCTGGTATCAAATCAGGCCCCATACACTTGACACTTACTAGTTTTGTGACCTTGGGCAAGTCACTTAACCTTCATTGCCCTACAATAAACCAAAAACCAAAACAAAACAAACAAAAAAGAATCAACAGACTACCTAAAAATGATAGTCCCCTTAACAAAGCGATAGTTCAAGAAAATATAAACTGTCCTGAACTATAAGGGGGCAAAATCAAAACTGAAAGTATCTATCAATCACTTGCTGAAAGAACCCCAAAATGACAGTGGCCAAGAAGGACATAAACAAAATCCAGTTTCCAAGTTAAAGAAAAAAACATTTTATGTAGCCCAAATTTCATACTTCAAGTACTAAGGAACTGTCATCAAGATCACATAAAACTTTGTAGTTGCCATTAAAAAGGAGAAAAGAGCCTGGAATATGTATTCAAAAAGGAAAAAGATAAGGCAAAAGATGAATTAACCTATCCAGTAAAACTGGGTAAAATCTTGCAGGGGAAAAAAATGTATCTAATGAAATAAAGGACTTCTAAATATTTCTTTTTGTTATATTTGTTTTTATCGATTATATTACCACAGTTCAGAAAACCATCTCATATAACAAAATTTTTTTAGAGGAGAAAAGTCAGCACAATTGATCAATATATTGAAAAATTCTGAAAATGTGCAATGTATAACACCTGTGGACTTCCTACTAAGTAGCAGGTTGGATGTGTCTTCTCATACCTCTTCATTAGAGCCCCATTTGATTTTTATAATTATGTTACATTTACTTTTTTTGGGGGGGGGGGTGAGGCAATTGGGGTTAAGTGTTACATTTATTTTTGATGTTTGGTGTGTCATTTTTTCCATTTACATTCTTGTAGTTACTGTGTACATTGTTTTTTCCTGGCTCTGCTTACTTCACTCTGCATTAGTTCATTTACATCTTTTTGTGTTTCTATGTATCCAGCACAATAATATTCCATTACCATTCACGTACCAAAATTTGTTTAGCCATTCCCCAACCGATGGGCACTGACTTTGTTTCCCATTCTTAGCTATCACCAAAAGTGCCACTATATTTTGCAGTATATGGGAACTTTTTTCCTTATGAATGGATTTTGTGGGGTATAAGCTCAGCAATGGAAATTATAGAATAGAAATTTTAGTAATCTTATTTGCATAATTCCAAATTGCTTTCCAAAATGGTTATAGCATTCCACAGTCCCACCACTAACATATTAGTGTGCCTATCTTTTCACACCCCTTCCAATGGTGGCTATGGCCATGTTTTGTCATTTTTGTCAATTTGCAGGGTATGAGGTGAACTCTGTTATTTGTTTTGATTGCATTTCTATTATTAGTGATTTGGAGCATTTTTACCATTTACCTATTGGGGAATGGCTGTTAATTTTATATGCATTTATTACTGTTTATTATCTTGGATACCAAACTCTTTAAAGAAATTTGATAGAAAGATTACTGCCCCTCACCCCACTTGACCTTTTTTCTTCTTATCTTAGATAGGTTAATATTGTCTGTGGCAGGTTGGATATGTCTATTGTCAGTTTCAAGTGATCAAAGTTATCCATTTTATAATTGCCTTTATTATTTGTTTAATTAAAAATATATCTCCCCATAGCCATGAAAGGTATATGATCCTTTTCTAATATTTTTATAGTGTGATCTTTAATATTAAGGTAACACATGCACTTAAAATCTGCTGTGGAGTATGGTGTAAGATGTTGGCCCAAGCATAATTTCTGCCAGACTACTTTCCAATTTTTAAACATACAAGGAGTTTTTCCCTTTTCCACTTTATCAAACACTAGCTTAATGAGGTCTAATTGTTTTTGAATCTCTGCTCTAGTTTGATCCACTGACCTCTCTATTCTTTAACCAATACCAGATGGTTTTTGATGACTGCTGTTTTATACTATAGTTTGAGATCTGGAAGTATTATTTCTCTTTATCCTTATTTCTTTTCATCATTCCCTTGATATTGTAGATGTTTTGTTTTTCCAATTGCTTTTTATAGTGTTAAAAATGTAAATTAACACTGAATATTTCTCCAGTGATTCAGATTATTCTTTATTTCTTTAAGGAGACTTTTGTAATCACATATACCCAAGTCTTTTGTGTGCTTTGGGACACTGACTCCTAGAGATTTTATGCATTTTATGGTTATTTGAATGGGATTTCCCTTTCTTGTGTTTTGTTATTATGATACAGAAATGTTACTGATTTTGAGTATTAGTTTTGTAGCCTGCAATTTTGCTGAAGTCCAATATCATTAGCAAAAAGGTAAAGTTTTATCTTCTCTTTACCTATCTTTATTCATTGAATTTCCTTTTCTTGTCTTGTGGCTATTCCTAGCATTTCCAGAGCTACAGGAAATAATAGTGGGGAGAGTAAGCATTCTTCTTTAACTCCCATATTTATTAGGAAAGTTTCTAGTGTATTCCCACTATATATGTTGCTTTTTTTTTTTTTTTTTGGTTTTAGATAGATGGTATTATCTTTTTAAAAAGTTCTTATATGTAGGTTTGTTTTTTTTTTAGCATAAAAAAATATTATACTCTGTCAAAGGCTTTTTCCCCCATCTACTGAGATGATAATGTTGTTTGGCATGTTTTGTTTTATGTTGATAATTTTCTTGATGTTGAACCATCCTTGCATCCCTGGTATAAATTCCACCTGATCATAGAACATAAACTACTCTATTCTGTTTGCTAAGATTTTCTTTACAATATTAGAGTCAATATTTGTTAATAATATCAGCCTATAGTTTTCTGTGTTTTATCTTTCCCAGGTTTAGATCATAGAACTATATTTGTCTTATAAAATGTAGGGTATTTCATTCCTTAATTTTTGAGAGTAATTTGTAATGTATAGATACTAATTGGTTTTTTTTTTGTTTGGTTTTTTTGTTTTTTTGGCGGGGCAATGGGGGTTAAGTGACTTGCCCAGGGTCACACAGCTAGTAATTGTCAAGTGTCTGAGGCCGGATTTGAACTCAGGTACTCCTGAATCCAGGGCTGGTGCTTATCCACTGCACCACCTAGCCGCCCCCGATACTAATTTTTTTTTAAAAAGTTTAACAGAATTTTCTTGTGAATCCATCTGGTCCAGGAGTTTACCCCCCCCCCCCCTTTGGTAGTTCCTTTACATATAGAAGCACTTCTTTTTCTGAGACTGAATTATTTAAGATTTCTTTGTGATTTTCTGATACTATGGGGTATTTTATATTTTTGAAGTTATTTCTCTATATCTTCAGTGTTCTCAGTTTTGTTAGCACAAAACTGGGCACAAAACATCCTGATTTTAATTTTTTCTGGTTACAGTGTGATTTTACCCAGCACATTTGCTATTTTACTGATTTGATTCTTTGCTTTCTTCTTTTTTAATCATATTAAGTTAAGAGTTTATAAATTTTATTAGTGCTCTTAGTTTTATCATTTCTAGTTATTTTTGTTTCCAATATATTTCTTTCCTAATGTTTAATATCTCATTTGGGGGTTTATTTTTGGTATGCTTATTGATTTTTCTAATTTTAAAATATGTATATTCATTAATCCTTTCTCCATTAAAAAAAATTATTGTAAGGGTATGTTCTTTTCCCTAAGGACTGACTGTTTTAGCTGCACCCCCAAAATTATGGTATGTTGTTTCATCATTAACATTTTTAAATATATTGTTTCTTTTAAAAATGATTTTTTATTTTATTTAAATATTGTTTCTATAATTTATTCTTAGACCCACCCATTGTTTAAGACTTCATTGTTGAGGGCAGCTAGGTTGAGCAGTGGATAAAGCACCTGCCCTATATTCAGGAGGATCTGAGTTCAAATCTAGCCTCAGACACTTGACACTAGCTGTGTGACCCTGGGCAAGTCACTTAACCCTCATGACCCACAAAAACAAAAACAAAACAACAAAACAAAAAACAACAACAACCAAAAAAAGACTTCATTGTTAAGTCTCCATCTGGGTTTGTATTTTTTGTTTATGATCTGTAAAAGAAATCTTATTTGTTGTTTTACATTTGTTTGTAATATCTCTGTGTCCTAATGATTGGTCAATTTTTGTCACACTTCTACATGGTGCTGAGAAATATTCTTTTGTTGTCCCATTTAGAAGGTATCATGTCTTTTAACTCTAGTCTTTCTAGCAATTTGTTTGGTTCTACATTTCCCTTTTTCTTTATTTGTCTAAAGTTATCCAAAACTCAAGAGGATATTGAAACCTCCTGTCACTATTGAGCTACCCTCTCTATTTCCTTGAAGCTCAGATGTTGGGTTTTTTTTTTTCATTTTATTGGATAGTTTAATCTATTCACATTAAGTGTTATAACTGTCAGGTTTATATTTTCTTCTGCCTCTAAAACTGGATTTTTCAAGCTGTGTTTTCCTCTCTTCTGTTGTAAACACAGTATTGCATCCCTTCAGTTACTTTATTTTATTTTAATTTTTTTGTGAGGCAATTGGGGTTGTGACTTGCACAGCTAGTAAGTGTCAAGTCTTTGAGGTCAGACTCGATCTCAGGTCCTCCTGAGGCAGGTGCTCTATCCACTGAGCCACCTAGCTGTCCCATAACCTTTTTTTTTTTTTTTTTAGTGAGGCAATTGGGGTTAAGTGACTTGCCCAGGGTCACACAGCTAGTAAGTGTTAAGTGTCTGAGGCCGGATTTGAACTCAGGTACTCCTGACTCCAGGGCCGGTGCTCTATCCACTGTGCCACCTAGCTGCCCCCCCCTCCTTTTTTTAAAGGTCATCCTGGTCCAAACGCTCTCTTCTTCTCACATCTGATCTCCTTTTCTCATTTGTTACTACTTTCTCTTTAGGGTTTTATTTATCAATTCATCTTTCCTGCTTTTATCTGGAAACATAATCCTCTTTCCCCTTTTCAATAGATTGCTTCTTTCTTCTCTTGCCCTATTAATTTCTTAAATTTCATTTTTTATATCCTGTCCCAAAAAGGATTTCTTTCATTGTCTTCATTATCTGTCTTCACTTTGTTTATTCTAGACCCTCATTTCCAGATTCATGACCACTGTAATAATATGGTTTCTCTCTTCTCTGCAGTCTTCATACAATCAAAGCTTCCAAGGAATCCATTCTAGGCTTTCCCTGCCACTGCCTTACCCCATGGATTCTCCTTTTCCACTGTGCCTCACTCTCATAACAATTCCAATTACTGTAGGTGTCAAGACACTACCCTATGGTAGGACCCCTCTTCACCACTGATCTTGTTGCAAAAATGTTCGCTGTGTCCACAGTCTCTTATTCCTCCAGGTGCCAGTTGCCCTCAAAGGTTCCAACTGTCCCCTTCCCAGAACAAGTAAGACTTTTCAAGTATCAAACGTCCCAGGCCTCATCCAGTGAAAGGTGAAACCCCCTCACACCTCCAAAGTAAAGCTTCTTTCTTTTCCCTGCCTTTTCCCTTCTCTTACTGAGATAAAAAAGTAACTTTCTCATTGACAGCCCTTAATCTGACCTTGGCCCATCACTCACTCCTTTTTAATCCACTGTTCCCCTCCCAACTCATGTTCTAATGTAGTCCTACAAAAGAAGCACTCACATACAGGCATAGAATCACCAGGTTCCCTCCATAATACCCATATGTGCCTCTTAACTGTTTTCTCTACCAGATTTCCACCTTTACCCCTCTCTCCTTGTGTACATTTAGGAAGAAGATAGTTGCTGGTCTTTTTGTCACTCTGTTGTTGTCCTTGTCTGATATATTTATTCACTCCTCCTGCCTTTCTGTTGTTTAGGAAATTCAAGAAGCAAATTGTATCTTCAGTTGGGGTTTTCTTTCTAAAAATGTTTCAAAAGCCTTTTTATTACCAAACATCCATCTTTTTTCATGTATGGTTAAGTTTAGATTTGTAGAATATGTCATCCTGGGGAGATATTTTAAGTTCCACTCCAATCTGTAACACATTATTCTATTCCCTTTTCCTCTTTCCAGTGGGTATAGAATAGTCTAGCATTATCTGACTATCTTTTCCATTGCAATTGAAGGGTTTTCTCCTGGTCACTTGCAGAATTTGGTTCTGAATTAAATTGCTAATTTTAACCACTATATCTTCAACTTTTCATCCTTTATTTTTTTTTTCCTGAAGGTGATCTGAATTCTTCCAATTGGAATTTCATTTTCTATGTTCAGAAGTTCTGGACAGTTCTCTTCTACTATTTCCTATATTATAGGGTTAAAGTTTTTATTTTTCTGTCCTGTTGTGTTTTCTGGGAGAATTATAATTCCTAGATTATCTAGGTTATCATGCTGTCTTTGAGATCAGTATGTTTTGCTTGCATAGTGAGCATATTTTCTTTTAATCTTATTGTTTTTTGGTTCTCTTTTTCTAAGTTGTCCTTTACTTCTATGTATTGCATTGCCATTCTTTTGTCCTTTTTTTTTTTTTAACATTGTTTCTTTGGTGGAGCTTGCCACTGCATATTCACATTTTTCTGTTCTACTTATTATTTTTAAATTTTTTTTTTTAGTGGGGCAATGAGGGTTAAGTGACTTGCCCAGGGTCACACAGCTAGTAAGCATCAAGTGTCCGAGGCCGGATTTGAACTCAGGGCCTCCTGAATCCAGGGCTGGTGCTTTATCCCTTTGTGGTTTCCTTGGAGGCTGAATCTTAAAAGAATCTCAGCCTCCTTTATACTGGGCAATTCATAGTTCACCAGCCTATGTCTCTGTCCCAACTATCTTTTTAGTGGTTAGAATTGAACCCAGCTAGATGCTATACTTTCCTTAGGCTTGGTGGAATGCTGCACATGTAGTGTCCTGTACTGGTGATGTGTTTTATTCTTTCTGATCCTCAGTTCTCTGGCACCAGCAGCTCAGAGCTTTGTAGTACTAGTGTTTCTGGGTTGTAGCCCTGGCAGGTTTTTATGTTCGGTAATGACTGGAATGATGCCACCTGCGGGAGACTTACTGTAGGAAAGCTCCGCCATGAGGAGAAAGCGCCTGAGGGCAAGACATGTGGCTTTTCTTTGGCATCAGGAAGTGACATTTGCTTGTGGGAGGAAGAGGGGGCAAGGCTGGTGCTCTCTCTCTTTCACCAGGACTCTTGTGGAGAGCAGAACAGGAGAACTGTAGCTCCCTGAGATAGATAGATGAATCTAGGCCTTTCTCTCTCTCTCTTCACCAAATTCTTATTCTCCTTAATAAATGCCTAAAAGTCTAAACTCTTGCTAAGGCTTATAATTTATTGGCGACCACTCATTAGATATTTTAGAGGGACTAGCTAGAATTTTAGCCCCTTACATTTCAAAAGACCAAGCTAGCTGTCAGAGGCCTGAGCAAACTTTTGTAGCAAGCAAAACCCACCTTGTAAGTGACTGGAAAGGAGAAGGGGAAGAGTGGGATGTAAATTGTATCCTTGGGTCTTCTTGTCAGTAATTCAGGAGGTAGGTGAGGGATACTGTGTGAACATCAGTTGTGGTTTTTTTTTTTAATTTTTGTTTTTTTGTGGGGCAATGAGGGTTTAAGTGACTTGCCCAGGGTCACCCAGCTAGTAAGGGTCAAGAGTCTGAGGCCGTATTTTAACTCAGGTCCTCCTGAATCCAGGGCCGGTGCTTTATCCACTGTGCCGCCTAGCTGCCATAGTCGTTTTTGTTTTGTTTTTTAAACTTTATTTTGGATTCTGGGTGTCCAGGACCATGGAAATAGCTGAAGTTGCTTTATTTTTCTTGCATAATTTCTGTTTGGGAGAACTTTGAGAGATTGTGGGGATGGGAGTGTTTCATCAAGGAAACGTACCGTTTCTTGAGGAAACAAAGCGGGAACTGTAACGATTGGAATGACGCCACCTGCTGGAGACTTACTGTAGAAGAGTTCTGCCCATGAAGCGAAGGTCTTTGAGGGCAAGACCAGGAGTCTTTTCTTTGGTGTCAGGAAGTGACGCGGGCTAGTGGGAGGAGGAAGGAAGAGACTGGCGCTCAGTCTCACTCTCTTTCCTGAGGACTCTGGTGGAGAGCGGAGCTAGAAATGTGCTCTCCCTTTAATAGATAGGAATCTAGGCCTTTCTCTCTCTTTACTAAATTCTTATTCTCCTTAATAAATGCTTAAAAGTCTAACTCTTGCTAAAGCTTATAATTTATTGGCGACCACTCATTAGATATTTTAGACAGTTTACATAGAATTTTAACCCTTAACAGGAGAAAATGTTTAGTCCACCACCTTTTTCTCATGTAACCCAGAAGGATCCCACTACTAAGCAATTCTAATGAAAAACTCAAAGCTGAAATTGCAAAATGCAAATTTAGAGTAAAGAGAAACACAGAAAAGCAAATACATTTGACTGATTAGAAGGGATTATATAATGATGAATTATTTATATTCTAATGGGAAAGAAGTGTCCCCTCAGAACTCATCAAGGTTCACAGTGAAAGTTAAATAAGATAGGCAGAGTGCCTATGGGCAGTTTTGTTTTGAAGTTCTTAGGAGAATAATGAAATGAGAGGAAAAGAAAAATACATTTGGGAGGAAAAAGTAATTTATTATTATTAACTATATATCATAGGAGAACATGAGACAAAGACTACAAACATTGAGAATGAGGGAGGTGGGGGAAGAAATTTCATAAATCTCCCTTATATCTGACCCAACAAAAGAAATTTTAAAACATTCATACTTATAGTTAAAGAGTATGGTATAGAAATACATTCATCTCAACAGGGAAACAGAAGGGGTCAAGGAGAGGAGAAAATGTGATTAAGGAGAGAAGTCTAGGTGAAGGAATAGTCTTAAGCAAATCAAACATTGTGAAGGGAGATTATAAAGGAAAGAAGGAAGAAAGGAAACAAGAATTTCTTAAGCAACGACTATTGTACTCAATAAAAGGTTTTTGAAGAACTAATTAAAATTAGAGACGAGGGGGCAGCTAGGTGTCACAGTGGATAAAGCACCAGCCCTGGATTCAGGAGGACCTGAGTTCAAATCTGGCCTCAGACACTTGACACTTTCTAGCTGTGTGACCATGGGCAAGTCACTTAACCCTCATTGCCCCAGCCCCCCCACAAAATAATAAAAGAAAATAAAATTAGAGATGAAACCATTTAACCCTAAAGAATAGGTAAGTCAAAATACAAAACATAGAATCAACAACAACAACAAAAATTAATAAAATAACAATATACCAAAATTTATAAAGCACAGTCACAGGGGAAAAATTAATATTTCTAAATGACTTTAGCAACAAAAGGGGAAAACAGAAGATCAAAGAATTGGGCATAAAACAAACACATCAAAGTGGAAAATTTGAAAACCAAATGAAATTAACACTAAGGAAAGCAACAACAACAAAAAAACCTCCAACTAATTGAATACATAAGAGGAGCTATTTTTTGAAAAACAAAACAAACCAAAAAACAAAAAATCCCTAATAGCTAGTCCTAATAAAGAGAGAGAAGTAAATCAAACTATATCAAAGTGAAAAAGTAGAGAAAGAACTGATAGTATCTGAAAACAGATGGAAACATATTTAAAAATTTTTTTTTCTTTTCCTCTTTAACAATTCCTTAATCTGAAGTTTTGAGTTTTTTGACTGCTTGCTCTCACAAGTAGCTAATTTGGATATTTTTCCATGACTACTCATGCATAACTTATTTTGAATTGCTGAGTTCTTGTGGGTGGGGGGTGGGAAAGGAGGGAGGAAGAGAAATTGGAACACAAAGTCTTAAAAAAATTGATGTTAAAATTTTGTTTTTACATATATTTTGGAAAATAAAATTCTATTCAAATCAAAAAAAGTGAAAAAGTAGAATTATTCTCAATTGAAGAGGAAAAAAACCTAGTAAAACCTATTTTGTCTAATTATATACTAACACATAACTTAGAAAAAAGGATGAATATTTATAGATATGTAAAATGCTCAGGTTAAGAAAATTATTTTGATAACCCAATAAAAAAAAAGACAATGAGTAAGTCATAAGTTAATTTACAAAGGCGGCGGGGGGGTGGGGGTGGGGTGTGTGTGTGAACCAGTGGATTTAGAAGTGAATTCTAGCCAACATTCAAAGATTAATTTCAATATTACATGAACTCTGCAAAAATAGGAAAAGGATTCCTTGAAAGTCCTTCTATGATATAAATCTTGATAACAGGGAGAAAAAAAACAGAAATAAAACTATATTTCCATATTTTTAACAAAAAATGACACAAAATTATGAAATAAAATATTTGCAAAGAAGCAGTAATACATTAAAAAAGATTATACATTATGACTATGTTGGATTTATATCAGGAATGTCTGGTTCGGTGAATATAATGAAAACTATAAACATAATAGAACATATTAAAGGCAAAAATAGTATCAGTAGATGTAGAAAGAGGCTATGTCAAAATGCCAAAATGTGTTTCTGTTTAAAACACTAGAAAGCATAGAAACAAATGAATTTGTATGTATCTAAAACCAAGAGCCAAGCCATTAAATGTCATGAAAAAAAGTCTTGAGGCCTCTCCAAATATTAAGATAAGAGTAAAACAAGGATATCCATTATTATTAGAAATCCTAATTATGGCATAAAGGCAAGAACAAAAATTGAAGCAATAAACAATATCAAAGAGGAAGCAAAATCATCACTGTTTGCAGATGTTATTATGGTCTTTGTAGAGAACCCTCAGAAGTCAACTAACTCTTAATTGTGTTTTGTTTTGTTTTTTGCAGGGTAATGAGGGTTAAGTGACTTGCCCAGGGTCACACAGCTAGTAAGTGTCAAGTGTCTGAGGCCAAATTTGAACTCAGGTACGCCTGAATCCAGGGTCGGTGCTTTGCCACTGTGCCATCTAGCTGCCCCTTTGTTTGTTTTGTTGTTGTTGTTGTTGCTGTTGTTGTTTTCCAGGGCAATGAGGGTTAAGTGACTTGCCCAGGGTCACAAACAACTAACAATTAATTGAAACAACAAATTCAACAAAAAACAAATTCAACAAAGTTACAGGATAAGGATAAGTCCATGTAAATTATTAACAACCAGATGGTGCAGTGAATAGAATGCAGGGGCCTAGAGTCAGGAAGACTTCTCTTAAAGAGTTCAAATCTGGTCTCAGACACTTACTAGCTATGTAATTCTGGGCAAGTCACTTAACTGTTTGCCTCAGTTTCTTCATCTGTAAAATGAGTTAGTAAAGGAAATGGCAAACCAGTATTTTTGCCAAGAAAACCCAAAAAGGGTCATGAAGAGTCATACTTGACTGAAAAATGACTAAACAACAACAAAATATACTAGCAACAAAACCCAGCAGGAAGCTACGGAAAGAGAAATTCCATTCAAAATAACTAAAGAATTAATAAAAATATCTGATAGGTTACCTACCCAGAAACACACAGGAACTATATTTATACAAGTACAAAATACTCTTTGTAGAAATGAAAGTAGATATAAACAATTGTAGAAATATTGATTGCTCGTGGATAGCGCAGGCCAATGTAATAAAAGTGATAATACTATCTAAATTAACTTATTATCCAAGTGTCATACTAATTAAACTACCAGTTTATCTTATAGAGGAAAATAAAACATCAAAATTCCTTTGGAGTAAGAAAAAGTAAAGAATTTTCAAGGGAAATAATACAAAAAATAGTGGAAAAGAAAACAATAGCAGATCTTAATACAAGGGTTCACTGTAGCATTTTTTTTTTTTTTGGAGAAGCAATGGGGGTTAAATGACTTGCCCAGGGTCACACAGCTAGTAAGTGTTAAGTGTCTGAGGCCGGATTTGAACTCAGTTACTCCTGAGTACTTCCTGACTCCAGGGCTGGTGCTCTATCCACTGCGCCACCTAGCTGCCCCCTTCTCTTGTTAGTTTTTAACCATGAACTTTTTTTTTAAACTTTTGGTCCTTGTTGTCTCTTCTGTATCATAAAATTTAGTGATATGTTATATTCTGAAAATATAAAATGCAAATTGTACATACAAACATACATACAAAGAGAGAGTGCTAGATAGTTCCTTGTATCTTTCATGTACATACAACATATAGTGGACAGACAGCTGAGTTCAGGTTTTGCCTCTGATACATACTAGCTTGTTTGACCTTGGACAAGTCATTTATAGTCTCAGTGAAGTACTTTTTTTAAAACATTCTCTCAATTGATTCTCACAAACTCCCACTGGGATAAGAAGTATCACCTCCACTTTACCAAGCACCTCTTGGAACCTCAATTTTCTAAACACTAAAATGAAGTAGTTGGATTAAATAATTTCTAAGGTCCCTTCCAACTCCAATATTTAATGTTTCTAAGATTCTGTGACTTTACCATAGTAGGACTAATACAGGGAAAGGTGACCTACATTACTACATTAACAACTTATGCCATTCAATAAGGTAATGCTCACTTTACATAATGCTCTCAGGTATACTAAGTAGCAAACCTGGGACCCACACCTTCATCAACACATTTCAAGGGGTCTATGAATTTGAATGGGAAAAAAAAAATACGTCTTTATTTTCACTAACTGGTTGGTTGTTGTTCTCAGTTCTTGAAAAGGACCAAAATGACATCACTATGTTAGAGTCAATTCACAGGGCGTTCACCTGTGGCCTACCAGACCAATATGAGCTTGGAATGCTCTACCATAGGTTGGGTAGAGATAATCCATGTGAACATTTGGGTTGGATTCTTTAAATTTGTACATCACCCGTTTCTTTTGAGCTACTTCAATTTTGCTCAGAGAGCACAGCACCTTTTCTGATGAGGGCATGCCATGCTGAGTGGTCCTGTGCCAGTGTCTCTCATGTCATACAAGCTAGGATAAAGCACTGGCCCTAGAGTCAGGAACACTTGAGTTCAAATCTCACCGTAGATACTTTCTAGCTGTGTGGTTCTGGTCAAGTCAGTTAACTCCAGTTTTCACTAACTAATCTCTAGCTGAAACCAGCATTTCCTTCAACAAGACATCACCCAGAAAAGGGTTACATAGGCTTCATCAGAGTGCCAGAGGTGTCCATGAATCAAAAAAGCTTAAGAACCTTTACTCTAGCATTAGGTTTAATTTATTCTGGTCTCATCCACACATGCTTTTAAATCCATATAAAGAATATTTCAGCATGAATTTTGTTACTACATTTATATTTCATATAGTTAATGTGCCTATGACTAACAATAAACTCTATGAAAAATTAATCATATAAAGAATTTTATTATTCACATAGACATACCCATAATAACTTTAATTACTTTTAGCCTTACTTTCTTTGGACCAGCTGTGATCTACAATTGTACTTTTCTTTTCACTGGCACTTCTACTCAAGGGCATTTTCTACAGCTATATTTGGCAATGGCAAGACAAGGCAAGGGTGGGGATGTCCATGATCTAAAAATGCATATTCCACTGTGAAACACAAAACCTTGGACAATATACAGTCACGTTCTCTAAGGCTAGAAAGGAGGAAAAATACCTAAAGATTCTTTTTTATTATCTATTTCCCAACCAGCTGTGCTTTTCTGGACTCCATCATGGTCCAACTGGGTACCTTCCCTTTCTCCTCTTCCCTTTTCAGCTTCCTTTTGTGTTAATTTCCCCCAAAAGATTTTAAGATGCTTGAGGGAAGGGAGTATCTTTTGCTTTCCTTTGTAGTTCTAGTGCTTAGCACAGTGCCAGGCACAGAGTAGGAGCTTTTTGTTGATTGACTGACTAGAATAAAACCAAACTTTGGTAGAGATTTGGCTACAGCAAAGTGAACATTTGGTACTTGGCCTCCTTATATTTTTGGTACCATAGGTGTTTATTTGCTTAGTAATCAATTCCTGGGCACAGACTTCACACAATGCATCAAGGTAAAATGAATGATCATCCTGTGGAAATAGGATCAATTGCTATTACTAACACTTGAGCAACAAACATATTTTGGCACATAATGCCAAATATTTGCACCAGTTTCATGAAGTTGGTACAGCTTCTTAAGACCATCTTTTGACTTTCTCCTTAATGAAGCCTCAGGGGAGTTTCCCAGAACTTCTGTGTATCTGCAGCCCACTATGTTTAAGGCAACCTGTGCTCTTCCATTGGTTATAAAACCACAATTTTGCTCCATATGGAGCCAGCTGGAGACTTTAAATGTATGTTGTTTATTAATTACATTTCTCTTCAGGTCCATGAATAAAGACAATAGTCTAACAGGGAACAAAGAGGTAGACGTCTCCATTCTCTCTCTCTCTCTCTCTCTCTCTCTCTCTCTCTCTCTTTTTGGTGGGGCAATGTGGGTTAAGTGACTTGCCCAGGGTCACAAAGCTAGTAAGTGTCAAGTGTCTGAGGCTGGATTTGACCTCAGGTCCTCCTGACTCCAGGGCCAGTGCTTTATCCACTATTTCACCTAGCTGCCCCTACATCTCCATTTTCACAGAAAGCAAACACTCTACAGCCAGACATAACATCCTGGGGTTCTGTAGTTTGTAGTTTGCACTCCAGCGCAGTATCTAATACTCCTATATTTGAGGTATACTATATTTGAAAAACATACATTTGCTTTCCAGAAGCCACCAAGACAGATTTATGTATTGAGTTACTAAAAATGCCTATAGTAATAAGTAAAGAATAACAATACTTTGTATCCTCCTTCCTTTATGTACATACTAGACATAGTATAGGTATGGATGAATGAATGAAAACACTGCAATGGTGGTTTTTAGACTTCTAAAAATTTTAAATAATGAAGAATAGATTATTTCTTGTACAGTTAAATTTTTAGAATCTGTAGTAATGACTCAGATTGTACAATGTTATTAAAACACAAATCAACACTAGGAAGTAAACTTTGAAAACACGAACAGCAATACTCTGTAACCTAGATTCCATGATTTTTGGCAATATATATCAAAACAACTGGAAATTATGATTCAAGGAGCCAAACCAATAAGGAAAATATGGAAATAAAATGAAATTTAGCACTTAAGAATAAAGGTAAACTTAAGATAATTTTCTTAAGGGTAGATAAAGTCTCTTCAGTATTTTTTTTTAATTTCTCCTATAAGATCCACCTTACTGCTATGCACACAGTAGATCCTTGACACATATTGACTGACCTAACTTGAAAATATTCTGAAATATTCTAATATGAACAGGAAAGGAATTGAATAAATATGTCACATTTATTTATTTAATGGCATGGACATTAAAAACATCTCATTAGAGATTCTTCTTTCAAACTGTCTAAGCATGGCGGAATCAAAATGAAAACTCTTCCCCTATTATTTTTGAAATTTGCGTACTTACCAGCTTTTTACACTTAGTTTTAGGGTGCACTGATAATATTTTACAACTAGGTTTAGAAATTAGAATAAATAACAATGCAAAAAACAGATAGCAACTAGAACTGTTATCTGAAAGTATGCATCTTTCTAATGAAAGTTACATATGATCCTCAGTACCATCTATATATTAAACTTACCCTTGTAAGGCTTTATGAATTTGTTGGCACTTCTTTCTTAATACCTGAAAAATATCTAATGAGAGGAAGAAAAAGAAAAGAAAACCAAAACCTTATGTTATTTTATTTGGGTAAAAAAAATTATTAGAGTTCTCCAAATATGAAATGACTGCTTCAAGACATACTAGATTTCCCTTCAATGGCAATCTTCAAGTAAAAGCCAGTTAATAGCTTGTCAGATATCACATAGCAGGGATGTTTTGGAGTACTAAATGTTTTGGAGTACTAAAATTGACCTTTATACAATAAAGTGTTGATATTAAGATGATTACTGGAAGCTAACATGCATTTTTGGCTTTTTTTTTTTTGTGTGAGGCAATTGGGGTTAAGCGACTTGCCCAGGGTCACACAGCTAGTAAGTGTCAAGTGTCTGAGGCCAGATTTGAACTCAGGTACTCCTGACTCCAGGGCCAGTGCTCTATCCACTGCGCCACCTAGCTGCCCTGCATTTTTGGCTTATTAAGAAAAAAAAAAAAGAAAAAAGCACATAAGGACGCGAAAGGCTCTAAACTACTAACGGCAGCAAATGAAGTCCTCCCTGCATTTAGTGAACAATAACAAATATAGGTGGGTTACTCGAAATAAAGGTCCAGACTATTCACCTCCTTCTCATTCAGTTATACAAACTTTGAGCACAACCTGAAGTTTAAAGGCAGGACTGGTTTTGCTGTACTGGATTGGTTTTTCAGGTGAACCTAGATAAGAGGGTTAGGAATAAATGTCTAGCTTTGCAAGAACTTATTCCCAGACTTCAAAAGAACCTGAATCAGGCAAACAAGTAGAAATGAAAGTAACTTTTATGTTCTGTTTCTGAGATGACTCACTTAAAGAAAATTTAACCTTCAGTATTTGGTTAGAAAATATAAAAATCAATATTTTTTAAACTAATATACACAAACACACACAGTTTTGTTTATTTCCCTGAATTAAGAGCAATATTGAAATTTAGGATAAGAAGTGGCAGCAGGTAAGAAACTTTTAAAAATTTCATTTGTGGGAGCAGCTAGGTGGCACAGTGGATAGAGCACCAGCCCTGGATTCAGGAGGACCTGAGTTCAAATCTGGCCTCAGACACTTAACACTTACTAGCTGTGTGACCCTGGGCAAATCACTTAACCCCAATTGCCTCAACCTCCCCCCCCCCAAATTTCATTTGTGCACATTTTGAAAAGGGATCATTATAGTTAATAGTCAAACTCCTGTTTCTTAGCTTATTTCCTGGTAAATCATTTATTATTTCATAACTGAAAGGGTTAAAATTAAAACTCAGTACTTTCAGGAAAATTGACTAAAGTAAAGAATAATTTCTAGTAAAAATGAAAAATTCATTCAGTGAATGAATTAAAAAGTATATAGAGGGGGCAGCTAGGTGGCACAGTGGATACAGCACTGGCCCTGGATTCAGGAGGAACTGAGTTCAAATCCGGCCTCAGACACTTGACACTTACTATCTGTGTGACCCTGGGCAAGTCACTTAAACCCCAAAGCCCCACAAAAAAAACTTCCAAAAAACAAACAAACAAAAAGTATATAGAAAAGTAATTCTTTGAAATGCGTTTTGTTTAAGTATTTGAGCATTTAATTTAAAAATTGTAAAACATTCTTGGGAATAGAAAAAAAAACAGGAGAAAAAAGTATTTTATCTGGAAGAATTTCATTCCAGAAGCCTTGGGAGAATGACAGAAAATATGTCCTAATATGAAATAAAATGGAAGTTAAAAAAAAAAAAGATCCTAAGATCATGCCCAAGAACTGGTACGGACAGAGATATATAAATATGGGACAAGAGAAACATTTTTTTACAGATGATTGGTTAATTGTCTTGTTTCAAATACTTTGCTGATAAAAAAAACCTGCTAAACAAAAAATTGGGCTCAGAATGAAACTTTAAATATCATTGGTACAAGGAATTCTGAGGTAAGGAAATTCCCTGCACCAATACAGGTTAATACAGGTTATCTTCTCTGTAATTTATAGTCTCAAGAGTCTATAGTACTATAGTTCAGTACTATAGTACTGAAAGGTTAGGTGATTTGCCTACTGTCACACAGCCAGTGAGTGTACAGATATATTTGTTTCAAGGCTCATTATCCACTAATTTATAAATGAGGTAAAAACATGAAAACACTACCAATTTAGATAGGTCCTATCAATGCTGAGTCTTCTTATGAGAATAATATAAGATGTCCAAATACGTTTTGAAACACTATGGACTTTTTGGTATGTCAAAAAATAATTTGATGTTTCTTACTCTGAGAGTGAAGGGGAAAAATGAGAGGGAAAATATTTTATATAGCTAAACCAACCAAAAAGCATTAGTTAAGCTGACTTTTCAGAAAAGTATGAACAATGTAGCCTTCACATAGGACTGAAACATCTGAACAAAAAATTGTTATTTCTTTCTCCTGTTTTCCTCTTTTCCCCATACAAATCAAGAAGGAAGATTAAGCTACTGTGCAGGGAGGCAGCTGTAGGAATGTGAGAAAGAAATACTAAAGCAAATACACAAAAACAGAAATCTAACAGAGATTTCTTCCTTGGGATAAATTTTAAGCACTTGGGTTTATGATATGAAGCCAAATTTTCGGAAAAAATGTAGGTGATGTTTTCTATGAGGAATTCTAAAAGATCAAACCAGTAATTTAATGCTGAAGAACTCTGATCTTTTACTGAAATCTTCCAGAAAAAACAAATACCTGGATTCTCTTCCATGATATTGAGGGCCTCAATAGCAGCTGCAGCTAATAAGGGAGGTAAAGAGGCTGAAAAGCAATATCCTTGACCAGAAAGTCGCTGTGAAGAAATAAAACCAAAAGAAAGAGAAATAAATTCTTTCATACCACCACTTTATTCTCTCTTAAAACTCAGCCATAATCCCATTGTCCTCTATTCATATTAATGTATTAAACAACAAGCCTTTTTAAACAGCTCTGGATTATGCCATGCTTGGGGAACCTGAAAATTAGACACTATTGCTTACTTTAAAACTACTAAATTATGCTTTATGAAGATTTTTGCTCTAATTTCCTGTAATACCATAGAATCATATCAGTTGGGAGAGAACTAGGAGGATTCAGCCAGAAACCCTTCTCCATTCTTTTTTTTTTTTTTTTTGTGAGGCAACTGGGATTAAGTGACTTGCCTAGGGTCACACAGCTAGTAATTGTTAAGATCCTCCTGAATCCAGGGCCGGTGCTCTATCCACTGTGCCACCTAGCTGCCCCCTCCATTCTTTTTTCAACAAGTGGTCACCCACTTGTTGGGTGATACAGTGATGTGGAATTAATGATTTCCCAATACCATTCCATTTTTGGACAGTTCCAAATAGTAGAAAGTTTTTCTTTGTATCAATCCAAAATTGTCCTCTCAACAACTTTTATCTATTGCCACTAATTCTGCTTTGAAAGCCCAGTCAAAATAAACCTAATCCCTCCTTCCACATGGCAGTCCATTAAATACAGAAAGTTTGAACCTAGTTTGATTTTTGTCAAACCCAAAAGCTTACTATAAGAGGTCAGAGATGCTCCTGAGGAAGCCAGATGGCTACAGGGAATGCTGAAGATCCCACCCAAAGTCTAGTACTGAGTCTATATACAATGCTTCTGTTTTGGGTTCCCCAAATTTGAAGGTTTCTGTTTATATCTCAACCTAAATTTGATTGTCTCTATTTACTGAAGTACATCTCAATGAACTTTGCCTGGGAACTGCCAAAGCAAACACTACAAAATAGCTTTACCTGCTACCTGCAATTCCTGCTGATAAGTCTTCTTTGAAATCATTTGTAATGTAAACTTCAAAAAGCCTGAAGAGGGAGTCGTCTTCTAGCTTTCCTCCTCTACCAATTGACCTAGTAAATTTTTACTAAAACTATTTCGGGGGGCATCTAGGTGGCACAGTGGATAAAGCACCAGCCCTGGATTCAGGAGGACCTGAGTTCAAATCTGACCTTAGACACTTGACACTTACTATCTGTATGACCCTGGCTGGGCAAGTCACTTAACCTTCATTGCCCTGCAAAACCAAACCAAACCAAACCAAACCAAACCACTATTTCGGATTTTGGGGAGCTGACATTTATAGAGTGTTTTAAAGCTTACCAAATGCCTTAAGACATTCAACAATCACAAAAACCAAAGAATAGATACTACACTTATTAGTATACAGAGTTCATTAGAATTTATTAGTATTTCAGAGATGATAAAACTGAGATTTCCTAAATGATTTATCCATGATAACAAAGATAGTAGGCTGAAAACATGGGATTCAAACCCAGTTCCCTTCTAACTCTAAATCCAATAATCTTTATACTATATACCACACTACCAACTACCCTTACTCTCCTTAGTCTTCTCTTCTCTATATTAAATATTCCCAATTCTTTCAACCAAACTTCCCTTCCCACATACCTATTCTGGTTATTTTCCTATCAATGTCCTTTTTTTTTTTTTTTAAAGTGAGGCAATTGGGGTTAAGTGACTTGCTCAGGGTCACACAGCTAGTAAGTGTTAAGTGTCTGAGGCCAGATTTGAACTCAGGTACTCCTGACTCCAGGGTTGGTGCTCTATCCACTGCACCACCTAGCTGCCCCAATGTCCTTTCTAAAATGTAGAATTCCACAGAGTTGCCTCTAATAGGAGTAGTGAGAAACAGACTTGCTGAAATTTAAGGCTAAAGCATCAGTAAGATTTTTGATGCTTAGATAAGGAGAAAGAATGGAAAATGCTTGGGGTCATAGGAAGGTTAAGTTATTATCCATAACCATTTTTATAGTTATGAGTTAAAATGAGTTAAAATGATTGTAGATTAACATCAGTTTAACTTGCTGTGTCAAAGGATCATCTAGGTTAGTCTAAAGTTTTTTTGAAATTTGTGAACATCTGAGACTCCACTTCACAACTTCACAACCATATTGCCATTTAGGGAAAAACAATGGCGGGGTAGGGAGTATTTTTGTTTGTGTGTTTTTGGTTTTGTAGGGCAATGAGGGTTAAGTGACTTGCCCAGGGTCACAAAGGTAGTAGGGAAGGGAGTATTTTAACATTAATTCTCTTTTGTTGTTACGGATTTTCTCATTTCTATTTATTAATTCCTATTGTTATACTAGCATACACGTAAAAATACTCCTATATTTTACTTTAAACATGTTTATTCAATTGAACATTGAACAATACTGAATTAAATTTAACATGGGGAGGGGTGTGTGTGAGGCAATTGCGGTGAAGTGACTTGCCCAGGGTCACACAGCTAGTTAAGTGTCAAGTGTCTGAGGCCGACTTTGACTCCAGGGCCAGTACTGCATCCTCTGTGCCACCTAGCTGCCCCAAATTTAACAGTTATTATAAACCAACTATGCTAGGCACCAGGAATAAAAAGAGAAAAGCAATTCCTGAAGTTCTCAAGAGCCTTTTAAAGCCTACTTATAAATATTTCTTTTACTTAACCAAAATTTGTCAATATGAAGCATCTGTCCAAAATACAGTTACAGGCTATACCTACCTAATATCTAACACATACTGATGGATATGGGTTTAAACTCACCTCTGACATTTATCTCTAAGGTTTAGTTTTCTCATATATAAAAAGAGGAAGGCAGATGATCTTTAAGATCCTTTTCAAGCTCTAAATCTAGAATCCTTCAATGATTCTATGAATTTCCTTCTTTCTTCTGCTTCTATTACTTTGATCTTAATCCAGGTATTCTATAACTCTTTTTTTTTTTTTTTGGTGAGGCAATTGGGGCTAAGTGACTTGCCCAGGGTCACACAGCTAGTAAATGTTAAGTGTCTGAGGCCAGATTTGAACTCAGGTCCTCCTGAATCCAGGGCCAGTGCTCTATCCATTGCGCCACCTAGCTGCCCCTCTATAACTCATATTTTAATGTAGTGGAAGATAATTCTGAATTTCTACTACCATTCTTCTCCAGCAATTCATTCTTAGTATCATGATTCCAAGAAAAATTTTAAAATAAAAACTGTACAATAAAATTCATTAAGAACTTAAATTTTCAGGCAAACAATGTCAGTTATTTTATATTTTCTGAGAAAAATTATTTTGAACACAAGAATAAGCATACCTGGTGGTCAATTACAAAAGATCGGCCACAACAAAATCCTCCAATAGAAGCTAGGGAATTCTCCATGTTAGCACTGATAAGATCAATGTCATCAATCTATAACAAGAGTCAGAGAACATTTCTTTAAAAGAGAAAAACAAAACTTAAACAATATCTTAGATCTTTTGTTCAACATTATTAAGACAGATATAAAAGGGAAGAATTTCAGTACTAATCATTTGCATGTTTAGACAATATCATTCTAATAAAAGGACAGTCCTAAAACTTGCCAATAAAATTCCAGGAAAACAATTATTCAATATTACTAGACTAGATATAAATAAACAACAGATAATTTAATCAATTTTATTAAATTAGACAAGCAGCCAATAATATTAAATATTTTAAACTAAGTCTAAAGTGCTTATAAGTAAATTGAAAATAACAAACCATCAAGCACTCTAACTATAACTGAGATTAGTAAGATCTAATCCACAACAATTCATATTTACATTGTGGATAGCGTAAGTATTTGATAAAACCACATATGCTAAGTGCCTGCTACAGAGGAAGTCAAGTGTCTGAGGCTGGATTTGAACTCAGGTACTTCTGAATCCAGGGCCAGTGCTTTCACTGTGCTACCTAGCTGCCCCCACACTGTGCTGTTTTTCAATGAAAAGACTATGGCAATCAAATGGTAACATAATTCAAAAAGCACAGATTAACTAACAGGGGTACTTGAGACACAAGTATATCCAAAAGATATAAACTCTGGTGGAATTAGATTTGAGTAGGAAAATGGGAACATAGGAAATATTTGGCTGAGGAACAATGGATGAAGAAACATGAGAAACTATGGTAGAACCATATTATCACTACTCAACAAAAAGCAATAAGTATATGATGATTGCAAGAAGCTAGCACGGAGGAAGGATTTGGTGATTTTAGAAGATCACAAAGTTAGCAAGGAGGAATGATATGGTAGGGATAGCAAACTTCAACCATTCAATAATCTTTTTTTGGGGGGGAAGGGGTTGTTTTTTGTTTTTTTTTTGTGGGGCAATGTGGGTTAAGTGACTTGCCCAGGGTCACACAGCTAGTAAATGTCAAAGTGTCTGAGGCTGGATTTGAACTCAGGTCCTCTTGAATCTAGGGCCAGTGCTTTATCCACTGTGCTACTTGGCTACCCTCCCCAATAATCTTTTTAAGAAAAAAGTTTATCTTTTAAAAAAAGCAGGGCAGCTAATAAATTCTTAAGTTGCTTACATGATGTCGCCTTTGAGAAGTGGAGGAACCAAGGAAGCAAAATGCTACTTTGTAACCAATGGCGACCAATAAAAAGAAACAAGCTGTTGAAACAGAAATATCGGGCACCTTGAAAGAAGTTACCATGCAATTTTACAGTTCATAATAATCAGAAAAGGCTAGATATTATGATACACAATCTGAATTTTAACTAAGATTTCAAAGACTAGAAAAAAAGAATAGGGAGAAATTTTTAAAAATCAAATCAATCATTTTTTCTTTTAATTAAAAAAAAATATTGTTATTTAAAGTTTTGAGCTGCAAATTTTATCCCTCTTTCCTTTCCTCCCCTCTTCTCTCCCTGAGGAGGTAAACAACAAATAGGTTACACATGTATAATTATGTAAAACTTTACCATATTAGTCATTTTTCAACAATCATTTTTTTTTTCGGTAAGGCAATTGGGGTTAAGTGACTTGCCCAGGGTCACACAGTTAGTAAGTGTTAAGTGTCTGAGGCCAGATTTGAACTCAGGTACTCCTGAATCCAGGGCCGGTGCTTTATCCACTGCGCCACCTAGCTGCCCCTCAACAATCATTTTAAGAAACTACTATACATACACTAGGCACTGAGGATAGAATATACAAAAGTAAAATGGTCTCTGGTCTCAAAGGGAGTTCATATTACACTAGGAGAATAGGAAATGTTCACCTAAATAAATACAGTATATACACAAAACATACAAATGATTGGGAGTGTGAAGGAGGAAAAAATTAATTAGTAACAGTAGGGAAAAGCCTCTTGAAATGGCAGCATTTTGGCTGAGTCTTATACGGAACTGGGGGTTCTGAGAGATGGAAGCAAGGAAGGAGGAGAATCTGAAAATGTGGACTGGTGCAAAGGCAGAGAGGGAATATGTATATGAAACAGCAGCTATGCAAGTTCCTGCAAGAGGTGGAGTGATATGTAAGCTGCCCCGAAAGAGAGATTGGAAGAACCACATGGCTTAAATACCCAATGTCAATATGAAAGGTCTGAGAGGAGCCCACCTCTCCTACAAACAGTATAACAAAGTTCTAAAAGTGAATTTGAAGGAATAATGATTAAAAAAACCAAGGAGAAACAATTTATAAGCTCCTTTATCCAATTCAGGACTACATAGGACTGCCAAAAGCCTGTGGACATGATAAGTAGAAACAACCAGGGGAGACAGAGTATAACGATTGGAATGACGCCAACTGCTGGAGACTTACTGTAGCAAAGCTCAAGGTCCTTAATGTCAGGAAGTGACATTTGCTCGTGGGTACTGTCTATCAAGGCTACCAGCCAATCAAGTTGAGGAGCCTCCCATTTCTGGGAGGAGGACACGAAGTAGGAAGCTGGTAGAGGGGTTCTGACTCTTTTGGTTCCTGACCTCACCATGGTGGGTCAGATGATAGGGTCTCTTAGAAATAGATTTTTTACCTTTCTCTCTGATCCTAATGCTCTGTAATAAATACTTAAACTCTTAAATACTCTTGCTAAAGCTTATAATTTATTGACGACCACTCATTAGATTTTGGATAGTTTAGCTAGAATTTTAGCCCCTTATGAGGCACAGTACTGTAGTGCCTGGACAACTACAGAAAGAGAAAGGCCAGAAGATCGCTCAGGAGGCCCGCATGAAAACCACAGCAGGAAACAGAGCAAGCACAATAATGAACTTACAACAAGGAGATGGGCCAGTAAAGTACTCAGGCAGCACTATGTAAGAGGCAGGATCAGCATAGCTCCAAGGCAGCATAACCAATAGGGGGGTCATGTAGGAGGCCTGCTACCACTGCATTTGGCATCATCTAACTGAGACCTGTTAGTAGAACATATAGGGAAGGATGTCCCTGGTTGAGGACTGTGCTGAGGATCAGGAGACAGACTAGGCTGAGGCCAAAACCCTGAGCCATGCTATCAATAAACAGACTGAGCAAGAAGCCAGGATTATAAGAACATAGTCTTAACCACCACAAATAAGACAGCACAGGTGGCAGCATCCAGGATACAAAACAGACAGGACCAAGCAAGAACTAACCAACCATGTCAGGCTAAAGCATATAGCAGCATAAATAAATGCAGAAGGAATAACTTTACAAATCAAGCAGAGTCTTAGAGAAAAAAATGATTTGGTGACAAGGAGAGAGAAGTAAAATTATTAAGACTTCTTGAAGATCATTAAAAAAAAGGGGATACTATATTTTAAGAAATCAGTAAGAGGAAACTGCCTAGATCTATTAGAATCAGAAAATAAGGAAAAAAATAGAATACTGGTCAGCTAAAGGAAACCCCCAATTTTTTTTTTTTTAAAGTGAGGCAATTGGGGTTAAGTGACTTGCCCAGGGTCACACAGCTAGTAAGTGTTAAGTGTCTGAGGCCAGATTTGAACTCAGGTACTCCTGACTCCAGGGCCGGTGCTCTATCCACTGCGCCATCTAGCTGCCCCATGGAAACCCCAAATTAAAAATGCCTGGGAGTATTATGAACAAAATAGCTTCCAGATCAAAGAAAAAATACTGCAAGAAATTAAAAAGAGTTCAAGTAACATAAGGATCACAGCTATAAAGGAGAGAATGTCCTCGAATATAGCATTAAAAAATAAAAGATAAAAGCCTATGACGAGAAATAGTACCCTGTAAAACTGAATATAATCCTATAAAGGATAAAAAAGAGCCTTTAACAGACTAGTTTATGATAAGCACAGAGTTGGGTAGAATCTTTGTTTTAATGTTTTATGGAAGCCGTTTTTAAAGAAAAAAATATCTTTTTTCAATTAACCAGCAAATCTGTGCAACCATTCTGGAGAACAATTTGGAACTTCGCCCACAGGGCTATAAAACTGTACGTATCCTTTAACCCAGCAATACTCCTACTAGGGCTGTATTCTGAGATTAACAAAAAAGCAGAATAACCTTTATGTATATTTAGAGCAACTCTTTTTGTGGTGGCAAAGAATTGGAAATAGAGGAGGTGCTCATAATTGAAGAGGGGTCGAATAAATTGTGGTATATGATTGTGATGGAATGTATGTTGTTATTTTTCAGTCACGTCTGACAACTTTGTGATTTCACTTGAGGTATTCCTGGAAAAGATACTGGAATGGTTTGTCATTCATTTCCTTCTCCAACTCATTTTACAGATGAAGAAACTGAAGCAAACAGGGTTAAGTGGCTTGCCCAGGGTCATATGGTTGGTAAGTATCTGAGGCCACATTTGAACCCATTTTCCTGACTCCAAATCTAGCACTTTAGTCAATGCACCCCCTACCTATGATGGAATACTATTGTGATATAAGAAATGATTGAACAGGGTGCTTTCAGAAAAATGTGGAAAATCTTATATGAACTGATGCAAAGTGAAGTGAGCAGAGCCAAGAAAATTATATACAGAATGATATCAATATTGTAAAAACGACCAACTTTGAAAGTCTTAGCTACTCTGATCAACAGTACGATATATGACAATTCTAAAGGACTTATGATGAAAAGTGCTATCTATCTCCAGAGAGAGCACTGATGAACTCAGAGTGCAGATTAAAGCATACTATTTTTCATTTCCTTTTTCTTGCCTTTTTTCCTGCAACATGGCTAATATGGAAATATGTTCACATATATAATGAGTATCACTGCTTGCTTTCCTAATGGTTTGCGGGGGAAGAGTTGAAGGGAGGGAAAGAATATGGAACTCAAAAAAAAAAAAAAGTGCTAAAAATAAATAATAAAAATTTAAAAATATAACGTCTCTCCCACTAGTCCCTCATTGAGCAAACAAATTAAAATACAAACCAAAACAAATAAAAGCCATCATACATAGATGTAACAGTTCAAAGCAAATTCCCATATAGCCATGTCCAAAAATGTGTCTCTTTCTACATCTGAAGTCTATCCTCTGTCAGGAAGTATTTTATTTTCTTCATTTGGACTCCTAGCACTGATCAGTATTAAGGTGCTTTAAAGTTGTTTTTCTCTACAATGTTATCATTACACAAATTGTTCATTCTGTTCATTTCACTTCACAGTAATAGTTCACAAAAGTCTTTCCAGTTCCCTGTGAAATGGTTCATTTTTATTATTACTTCTCATATTCCATTAGTCAAATGTGATGATTCATTTATTAGTTGTCCATTTACCAATTTTTGGCAACCATGAATAGAGATGTGATCAATATAAATATAGGTCCTTTTCCTTTTATTTCTTTGAGGTATAGGCCTAGAAGTGCTATGCCAGGGCCAAAGGTTTGATAAATTTCTGGAAATAGTTGAAACTTGCTTTCCAGAATGGCTGGATCAAATCACAACTCTACCAACAGTGTGCCAGTGTTCCTATTTTAGGTTTTATTTATTTTTTTGTCTGTTTGTTTTTTTGGTGAGGCAATTGGGGTTAAGTGACTTGCCCAGGGTCACATAGCTAGTAAGTGTCAATCATCTGAAGCCAGATTTGAACTCAGGTACTCCTGACTCCATGGCCGGTGCTCTATCCACTGAGCCACCTAGCTGCCCCCCCCCCCCTTTTTTGTCAGTGTTCCTATTTTCACACAGGTCCTCCAACATTTTGCATTTTCCACTTTTGTCATTTTTGCCAGTCAGACAGATATAAGAATATAAGATAGGGCCTCAAAGTTGGTTTAATTTGAATTTTTAATTTACTAGTGATTTAAAACATTTTCATGTGGTTACTGATAACTTGGATTTCATCCCTTAAAAACTGCATATTCATGTCTTGACCATTCATCTAATGGAGAATTCCAGTCTTAAAATTTGAATCAGATCCTAATGTATCCGGGAAATGAAACATTTATCATAGAAATCTGTAGCAAATTTTTTTTTTCCAGTTACTTTTCCCTTCTAATTTTTTTTTTTTTTTACAGGGCAATGGGGGTTAAGTGACTTGCCCAGAGTCACACAGCTACTAAGTGTCTGAGGCTGGGTTTGAACTCAGGTCCTCCTGAATCCAAGGCTGGTGCCTTATCCACTGTGCCACCTAGCTGCTCCCTCCCTTCTAATTTTTACTACATTATATTTGTTTGTGCAAAAACCTGAAATTTTATACTAATTTAAATTATCCATTAAATTTTGTAGCTTCCTTTTTATTGCTAATACCGAAATCTTTCCTTACCCATATATCCAAAAGCCAGTTCCTTATATAGCACAATGTATCCAACTTAAGGCTTATCTTGATGTATGGCATGAGGTATGGTAAAAACCTAATTTCTAAACAGTTTTTCTCTACTAGCAAGTATTTCTCCCAGTTACTTGGGTCTTGAACTGTTTTTGTTTCTTCATTCCCACCCTGTTGTACTCCTTCGCATTTTCCATCATGTTCCCAGGAATCTCATTCTACAAGATCACATCAGCCCTAGTACCTATACCCTCTGCCCCGAGGCCTTTCTGAATGGAAAGTTGAAAGTTTCTCCTAGAACCGCTACTAAAGGAGGGTACCCAGACCATTCATCTTTTAATTTTCCACCAGGTTACACTCCTCTGGACTTTTCCATCATACCCCGTCCAACCTGCCTTCTGCAGCTCCACCTACCCCAACTAGGTACATTCCTTCCCTCCTCCTCCCTCTTCAGGTTCTTGTTGTATTGTTTCCCCCACTAAATTATATCATCCTTGAGGATAAGGTCTACTTTTCTTTTTCCTATTTGTATCCCCAGCATTCAGTGTCTGACACATAGAAGGGGATTAATAAATGTTTACTGACTCCTGAGTGACTATGTTGGATACCTAACCTGTCCCAATAAGCAACTTTTTTTTCTTTTTAACCAATCCAAATAGCACTATGGTAAACATTAATGGAGATGAGTATCCTTGCTTTACCCTGATCTTAGTGGAAAGGCCTCTAATATTTCTGCATTATAAATGTTTCTATTATGTTAAGGAGGGTGCATTTATTGACATTATCTCTAGGGTTCTTAATAAAAATGACTTTGCTTCTGTAGCCTTAGTGAATATCATGTAATCCTTTAGTAATTACTATAGTTATTCACCATTTTTCAGCTATAATGATTTTATTCTCATATTTCAAAGGTGATTGCAAGACTTCTGCTTTAAGTGTTAGACATTGTCCCTTCTAGCCACATTAAGAAAGTACTGCTACCACCCTGGTGCAGGCCCTTATCACTTCACAGCCTAGAATACTGTAATAATCTGCTGGTTGCTCTCCTTGCCTCATGTCTTTTCTCAATTCATTCTCCACTCAGCTATCAAAGCAATATTCTTAAAATGCAAATCTGACCATATTGCCCCTCCATTCATTCAATTCCAGTTTCTCTCCCTATATTCTAATAGTTTGCATGACTCATAGATTTTGTTGAACCCCTATTTCCAGCTGCTCTGAAATTCTTTGTGCAATTTCATTTCTATTTTGGTAAGTCTGCTATTGCTTTGCTTCTGTTGATTTTATGAGGTTTTCTTCTTTGTTTTAATGTCTTCTAATTATCACTTAATTTTCTAGTGTGATTAAAAGAAAAAATTCTCAGACATCCTTCAGGTCTCACCTAAAATCCAACTTTCTAAATTAAGTCTTTTCCAGTCCTCCTTAATTCTAGTGGCTTCTCTCTGAAATCAGATCCAATTCACCCTGTCTATGAAATATGAGATATAACACAATATAAAATTATATGTAACATGAACACAGTTTTTTATGCTGTCTTCCCAATAAGAATGCAAACTGGAGGGCAGGGACTGTTTTTTCTTTCTCTGTATCTACTGCCCTTAGAACCTGATACATAGCAAGCCTTAATAAAAGTTTGTTGATTTGACTTAAGTATGATGCAGGGGCACTTAAGAGATGTTTTACTTGCCTCCTTTGCTGACAATTCTGACATTTCAACCACTGAAGAGTGTGATCTTGGTTGGTAGTATTTTTGTTTTTATTTGTAAATTGGAAATAAGACTCCACCCCTCTCCCACTTGAATCCACTTGGACCTCAATGGCATAGGGGTTTTCCTGTAGTCTACAAATGTTTAACAAAGGGGGTGGTGCTTGTTCCAGCCCCTATTTTTTGGTGTGAGCTGGTATTTAGACAGAAGGTAGCCAGGTTCTTTATGTACCCTACCACAAAACAACAAATGGAAAGACCAATATTAAGAACTGTAAAGAACTCACACACATTTTTTTTTCTATTAACAAAGTACTATTTTTAAAATACTAGAGAGCATCTGAATTGGTTGTAGGACCAAAGCTTGGGGGGAAAAAAAATTCAAGATATTCTCTCTACCCCCTAGCCCTAGTTTTTGAAAGGAAGATTTATTTAACACATTTCACTTAGCACAATATAAAGGAAATCACAATATAATGAAAGATTTAAATTAAGGTCTCAGAATTTAATACAAACACCAAGACCAAATCCTAAAGTATCCGTATTGAGTTTCAAAAATGTCTCCATTAACTTAAAAAAAAAAAAGCTTAAACATATGTGCCTTATAAGATGGTAAATGAAACAAACTAGAACATGCCAAATGTTTCACTTTTGAATCATAGACACAACTCCTGTTTGTTTTACAATATGCTTACTGCTTAAGTACATTCCTACAACATAACTACCTTGAGAAAGGCTGAAATTATTTAATAGCTATAGTCTTTACTCAGTTTGCCTATCACATCCTAGATGAATATTTTTCTGTCTTCAAAAATACTGAACTGAAATTTTTAAAAACAATTCTGATTTCACTCACAGTAAGCATAAATCACAAGCTTGTACTGCAAAACTGTGAAACTCTGTTTTTGTTTGTTGGGTTTTTTCTTTAAGAAAAAAAAAGTTGACCAAGAATCAGTGATCAGGATTACATTCTGCATCCACCACTCATACTGAACATGCCAGACATCTTTTCTGTTCTGTTCACTTCTGCTACTGTCATTCAAGATATTCTGAGCTATATCCACAAATCAATAAAACATTAAAAAAATAAACAATACTTGGCTATTATAAGACAAATTTAAAAACTAAAGGGCAAAATGAAGATATGAAAGATTTTTTTAAAAATCACACTAGAAAATCAAGTGATAATTAGGAATTAAAACAAATATGGAAATAAAGAAGAAAATGATCAGTACAAAGAATATGCTTGAAAACCTCATAAAAATCAACAGAAGCAAGCTACAGCAAACTTACCAAAATGGTAATGAACCTTTACAAAGAACTGCAGAGTAGCTGGAAATAGGGGCTCAATAATGTCTATGACTCGGGGGCAGCTAGATGGCGCAGTGGATAAAGCACTGGCCCTGGATTCAGGAGTACCTGAATTCAAATTTGGCCTCAGACACAACACTTACTAGCTGTGTGACTCTGGGCAAGTCACTCAACCCCAATTGCCTCACCCCCCCCCAAAATAAAATAAAATAATGTCTATGACTCATCCAAAGTCTTGGTAAAAACACTCAAATATTAAACCTACCTCACAATGCAACAGTTTCAAGATTAATGACATCCTACATAATTTTGAAAAATAAAATTAGGACCTTTTAGTTTAGGAAATCACTAAATAAATTTGCTCAAAAGTGAAAACAATCAACAAAACAGAAATAGAAAGAATCCATAGGATACCTACTGTAGGGGTGGGGAACAAGATTTAAAATACCACTTAACATCACAGTTCAATTAAAATTGAACAATAAACAAGGAAAAACTATGATGAGCTGCCAAAAGAAAAGCAGGAATAATTT
Source organism: Dromiciops gliroides (assembly GCF_019393635.1). NCBI lineage: Eukaryota > Metazoa > Chordata > Mammalia > Microbiotheria > Microbiotheriidae > Dromiciops > Dromiciops gliroides. Next base: position 569,663,703 of record NC_057861.1, on the reverse strand, counting down.
ATAAAGGAACAATACTTAGGATCATAGCAGTTTTCAAAAAGAATGAAAGAATGTAGAAAGTAGAAGAAATATTTTAAAAATTAAGAAGGATGGATTGAGACCTCAGAATTTGCTAGCCATAAAGATTAAGAAAACAGAAGATAAGAGATATTCAAGAATCAGACTTTGAAAAATGCACTGAGGGATCCATGTAAAGCATGACTTCAAACAATAAAAATGTCCTCCACACAAAAGGATTAATAATTTAATTCAGAAAAACTAGTGGCTAATAAAATGGTAACCCTAAGAATAATGTAAGATACTTCTGAAAAAATAGTTGGGTGTAGGGGTGCACAAGGAGGAAAGAGAAAGGGACTGGGTAAAGATCCTATATTTTAAAAAGGGCAATTCCAAGTTTTTTTTGTTTTGTTTTGGTTTTTTTGGTGGGGCTATGGGCGGGTTAAGTGACTTGCCCAGGGTCACACAGCTAGTGTCAAGTGTCTGAGGCCAGATTTGAATTTAGGTCCTCTTGAATCCAGGGCCAGTGCTCTATCCACTGCACCACCTAGCTGCCCCTTGGCAATTCCAAGTTAAAGTAACTCAAAATGAATAATAAGACACAATAATTCTAATAAATTAGAATTAATAAATAAGAATCTACTCTCTTCTGAAAGTATGAGTGAAGAAAAGACAAACCTAACAAATATAGCACTAAATATAAATACACTGAACTCCAAATTAAGAGTAACAGACCATATCAATAAGTAGAAAATAAAGGCGTGCTGCTTACAAAAAGCCTATTTAGTTCAGAAAGCTCAAAGACTTATAGATGGAAAGAGTCAAAGGGGTTTATAAAGGCCATCTAGTCCAACACTTTATTTTATAGATGAGGAAACTGAACCCTGGGCCTAAGGTCACAATGAGAGTAAGTACAGAGTCAAGATTCCAACATGGGTCCTCTAATTCCAGATCCAATGTACTTTCCACTACACCAAGACACAGATTTCTAAAATGTACTGTTTGCTACCAAATCACAAAAAGAAGCAATGACATAATATTGGAATACAATTAATTTATTAGCTGCAAAAAGGGTATGGAGCTATTCTTGAAAAGTGACAGTGCTACACAAGAAAGGATGGAAGCCAGAGGAGGAGACTAGATGTCCATGGAGAAAAAAAAAAAAATAGGTTGGCAGCCCCTCCTGTTCCCAGTTTCAAAAGTGGATGAGGATGCCAATCCTAGGCCCCAATCCACTCAAATTTTAGAGTTTTTAGACAGAGAGCTGACATGGCACTAATAGAAAACTGTCCAGTCACTGATGAGAGAAAGCAGTGAGGGTAGTCTTAAACAGCTAAAATCAGGCTGTCCTTTAAAATGCCTAATAAAGAATGAGGGGCAGGTATCTAGGAAACTTAACTAACTGTGCTGAAAAGCAACTAGGGAAAGAGACAATGTCCTGTTTCCAGTTCAGTTAAGCCTTAGCATACATGCAATCTGAGGGCTGGGGCTGTACAAATCAAATCTGTTTCTATCAGCTTCTACTAGCATGGAAGAGAATTCTTCCATTTTCATCATAAAAAACCAAAAGCCAAATATCTGTTCTTAGATTATTAGATATTGCATATATATTATATACATATATAGACAGATAGATCACATATATACATATATGTATATATGTTATATATAGATATACCTATGTATCTCTCTCTCTCTCTCTCTCTCTCTATATATATATATATATATTTTTATTTATTTATTTATTTATTTATATTTATATTAATGAAGGTCAAGAAGACCTAAGTTTTCATCTTACTCAGACATTTACTAGTTGAGTGAAACTGGGTGAGTTACTTAACTTCTATCGGTCTCAGTTTCCTCATTTGTAAAATGGACATAATAAATAGTTCCTTTCATAGGATTACTCTATCTAATGAGGTAAGTATGCAAAACATTTTGCAAAACTGTGCTATATAATTGCAAGGTGTATTATTTATTTACTTTGGGAAGGTCACTTTTTAGCCTCAGTTTCCTCATGTATGAAATGGGGTTAAGAAAGCACAAATCACAACTTATTCTGCTGCTGAGATTAGACATTTAAATGTTGTGTTCAAACTCTGTATTGAAAAAGTAATGCAGAAATTGATGGCTAAAAGGTCATAATAACTATTTGTTTTATAGCAATACCACAATGAACAAAGCTCTGCACTTTTTAAAACCTCTTAAAGGTTACTCAAGTGGAATAAATGTCTCCATATAAAAAAGAAATTTTATACCCCAACTTATAACTTACATTTATCCCAAAATGTTCAGTGACTCCTCGCCCATGTTCTCCTAGAACTCCAAATGAAAGGCTTTCCTCCAAGAAAATTCTTGCTTTGTACTTATATTTTAACTTGACCTAAAATGGTGTGAATGAATAACAAGGTAAAATTACTTTGTTTTTAGGAATATATCTAAAACACTTTGAAAAGTAAGGGTACTGACTTAAAAGAAAAATATTATTTTAGATACTATAAAAGTGCTATAAACTCTAACATTTGCCCTTTTTGGTGAGTTTTAAAAACATCACAAATCAATTTGTTTAACACAAAAATATGGGGAAATAATCCAATTAGATTGCATTAGTGTGAATGATTTCTACCTGAATAACATGATACCTATTACTACATAAATAATACATATTTATTTCAAGATCGCTATCATTATGTCAGGTAAAGATATGCATAGAATCAACCAGTAATCAATAGTTATAGAAGATTCCTTTAACTGCAGGTTAACTGCTTTTCATTTGTTTAGAGTTAAGCTTCTTAATCCTTAGAAACTCTTGCTCACATTTAATTTTTATCCACACAGCTAGGAAAATAACAATATGTTTATAAGATATGCATTGATATACATAATTTTGGGGAATGTGAAATTCATGTGTTACAAATAGTTCTAAGCTAAGAATGTACAACATAAACTAATAGTCTACATGGTATAACAAACAAAAAAATGGATCTGCTTACCAATTCTGGAAGTGGACAAATAGATCCAGTATTCATATACAATCCTTCTACTACAATAAACCTTCGAGTTACACGTGCCTTGCGAGGATTCTTCAAAAAACAAAACAAGTTAGTTATTTAAACATCAAATAAAAGGGGTAAAAAACTGCTAAGTACTCCTAGTATTTAAAAATTTCAAGGTCAAAGAGGAATCTGTAATCCTCTGTCTTAGAATAATGTTTCTTGGGGGCAGCTAGGTGGAACAGTGGATAAAGCACTGGTCCTGGATTCAGGAAGACCTGAGTTCAAATCCAGTCTCAGACACTTGACGTTTACTAGCTGTGTGACCTTGGGCAAGTCACTTAACCCTCATTGCCCCACAAAAAATAAAACGGAAAAAAAATAAAATAAATTTATATTAAAAAAAAAAGAATAATGTTTCTTAACAAACATATCTACAGGTTATAAATTCAGCTAAGCAATCCCTATTAAAGTTTAACATTATGGAAGTATTAACACCCTGGCAAAAAAGAAACAAAAAACCAAACCACCATACCTATAGGTCTCTGTTTTTCAAAGAAAAAACTAAGTAGAAATACCTTATGAATCAGCCAGATAAGCCTAATCTATCTTCCTTAAAATTTCTTGACAATATAAAATAGGACCTGCCACAATGGATATTTAGGTAGGGTATAGAGAGAAGATCCAGAGCTTCATACAGTCAGCTGTAGTAGAGTGAGAAATAGCAAACAGGGGGTAGCTAGGTGGTGCAGTGCATAAAGCACCAGCCCTGGATTCGTGAGCACATGAGTACAAATCTGGCCTTCAGACACTTAAATGTTTACTAGCTGTGTGACCCTGGACCCCCCTCAAGGGGAAAAAAAAAAGAGATTAAATATGTTAAGTGATTTGCCCAGGGCCACACAATTTGGGTCTTCCTGATCCCAGGCCCAGTGTTCTAAGCATTGAGTAACCTAGCTGCCCCTAGGAGATGGGAGGAAATTATAAGAAAAACAAAAAACAAAAAACCACCACCAAAAAAACAACCTTTGAGAACTAATGTTTCAATAGAAAATACAGTTAGTCCAAAGTAGGTTTAAAACCTGGATAAACTTTAATCTACTTTCAAAGGTAGATGAAGCTAAAAAATATTTTCTCCTCCAAAAGTAATGTAGCTTTTACTTATAATTCAGAATTAAAATTTAATAAAAATAATAATTTTTTAAAATGCAAAATATGTAGCAAAACTAGGCATAATATCATTAGCAGTACATATCAAAATGAGAAAGCTAAAAATTAAGGAACAATTTTTTTTTTAATCAGTATGTTTTATCCTCTCTAATGTGGACATATACAGTTGCCATGCATTTCAATCAGTCAAAACTCGGATGGATGTCTAAGCTTCTTAGGGCACTAATTTAAATTAATACCTTTAATTTACAACAAAGAACAAGTAGAGAGGTGTACCTTCTAAAATGAGTACTATAAATATTCAAGGTGAAAAATAGATGAAAATTGACGGGTTCTCATTTTTATTCAACATATATGGTAGTCTCCAATTTAATACATGAACTTTTTTATATCCAAGTTATGTGGTGCTTGATTGGCATTTTCTCACTCCAAAATGTTTACAAAATAGTCAGGTACACAAGTCAGTCCATAAAAGCCTAATAAACCCATCTTAAAGAGTTTCCATGGACCTCTAATTGAGGTGGATTGGAGGCTCCAGGGACTAGAGACAGAAGGGACCTTTGAAAGTAAAAGTCATGGATGTTTATTAGTAATGCTGGGGGTTTTTCTCAATTAAAAAAAATATATAAGAATGTCAAGCCTATGAACACCTTTTTCAAAATCCGATATTTATAATGCACTTTTCTATACCAAACTACAGTTTTTGTAAAAACAGAGTCTAATACACTATTTTCCTAGTGCACAAAAAAGAAAAAGGAGACCAACATGCTAGCTTTCCTTTGGCCTGTTTCATTTAAAATTATTTTTAAATATAAAATTTTTCTGAATTACCTCTCCAATAAATTTCTGATGTAATTATAATAGCAAAATGGCATTTAGAAATTAAACTAGTTAGCCAATGTCAATATTTAAGGAGGTGTATTAAGTGAAAATTGTTGCCAATATATAAGTGAAGAAAAAGACCAAATTTTCTTGACAGGTTGCCATCCAACAAATACTTTTGCTTCTTAGAAAGTGACAAAAAATATTTTCTTCAAAAGAATCATACCTTTTGGTCTTCAATCTCTTGTTCTTTTAGTAGGCACTCCAGGTCAGCCATGTCATTATGCTCAAATAATTTAATGTCACTACGAGATGCTTGTAATCCCTTCTGAATCGCAAAGCAGGCAGCTCTATCTCTAAGAATAATAGAGACCATCCTTTAGATTGTCTGGTTCTCAGAAAATTAAAATGAGTTAGATTTTAAAAAAATATGCAAAGTCACTGTAGTCGACTTATATAACTAACAAATTAAATGTTAAAGTTTAAAACTACACTAAGACTTTTGGGATGTCCTCTATATTCATTCCTCTGGTTCCAAACAAACCAAATATAAACCTTTTCATATGACTTTTTTCTCATGTGAAAACAATATTTGATCTATGCAACTAAGATAAAATTTTAAGTAATTCATAAAAAAGCTATAATGAAGACCAAAGATGGAAATGAGATACCCAGAAAGAATAAATAACCCATCAAGGAAAATAATACTCTACCACAGTAAAGATATTCTTCAAAAATCAAAAGATGAAAAATTCTTAGTTTACATTTATGAAAGATTTGTAATTTGGACACATTTTTGGTATACATAAAAATTGAAGAAGCACAAATAGTTTTTAAATAGCCAAAGTATACAATTTGGCAGATACACAGTTTGATAGTTAAGTTTGTAAACATTTATGGTTTTGAATTTTAAGAAATAAAGCTTTCACTAACAAGCCAAGTAAATTACCACTAAAGTATAGGAAGCAGAAATTTCAAACACTGATGCTTAGACTTTCATTGATAAAATGTGGCTGAGCAACTAGACAAGCAACTTGTTCTAAAACACTGCCTCCTAGCATGCATTAAGAAGGAAAAATTACCTAGAATGACAAATACATCTTAGTTTCTTGGGAAGGCATGATAAAAATTATCCAAAGGATCCACTGATTAGTTACTGCTGCCAATCACCAAATTAACATGAAGAGGTGGTTATCTGCACATTTTATCTATGCTCAGAGTACAGCCTCATCTGTATGAAAAATCAGAGAACCTAGTATATCAGCTTCAGCAACCTTATATAGAATGTGAATATGCTATGATTGTAATGGAATATGATTGTGCTGTAAGAAATGTCAAAGGATGATGATTTCATAAAGTCCTGGACCTATATGTATTCATGTATAGTGAAGTTAGCAGAACAAGGAGAATGTTGTATACAGTGACAGCATACTGTTCAATGAAGAACTGTGAATGACAACTATTCTCAGCAATACAATGATCCAAGACAATCCCAAAGGACTAATGATGAAGCATACTATCCACATCCAAAGAAAGAACTGATACTGATTAAATTCAGACTGAAGAATGCTTTTTTTCACTTTTTCTTTCATTTTTTACTTTTATTTGAAAGGGGTCAATTCACCACCAATGAAGTAGAAATTAAAGCAATGATTAGGAGCTTTTTCCCCAACTGTATGACAATAAATTTGACAATCTAAATGAAATGGATGAATATTTACAAAAACACAAATTGCCCAGATTAACTGAAGAGGAAATAAAATCCTTAAATAAATCCATTTTAGAAAAAGAAATTGAACAAGCCATCAATGAACTCCCTAAAAAAAAATTTCCAGGGCCAGATGGGTTTACAAGTGAATTCTACCAAACATTTAAAGAACAATTAATTCCAATACTGTATAAATTATTTAGAAAAATAAATGAAGGAGTTCTACCAAATTCTTTTTATGACACAAATATGGTGTTGATACCTCAACCAGACAGAGCCAAAATAGAGAAAGAAAATTATAAACCAATTACCCTAATAAATATCGATGCAAAAATCTAATACATTATGACCAAGTGGGATTTATACCTGAAATGCAGGACTGGTTCAATATTAGGAAAACTATCAACATAATTGACCACATCGATAACAAAACTAACCAAAATCATATGATTATCTCAATAGATGCAGAAAAAGCTATTGACCAAATACAGTACTCATTTCTATTAGAAACACTAGAGAGCATGGGAGTAGGTGGAGCATTCCTTAAAATAATAAGCAGTATCTACCCAAAACCATCAGCAAACATATGTAAGGGGGAAAAGTTAGAGGCATTCCCAATAGGATCAGAGGTGAAACAGTGATGTCCATTATCACCCCTATTATTTAATAATTGTACTAGAAACATTAGCTTTAGCAATAAGAAAAGAGAATTAAAGGAATTAGAAGAGGCAAGGAAGAAACAAAACTACCACTCCTTGCAGATGATATGATGGTATACTTAGAGAATCCTAGCGAATCAACTATAAAACTACCTGAAAAAACTAACAACTTTAGCAAAGTTGCAGGATATAAAATAAATCCACATAAATCATCAGCATTTTTATACATGACCAACAAAGTTCAGCAACAAGAGATAGAAAGAGAAATTCCATTTAAAGTGACTGTAGGGGCAGCTAGATGGCGCAGTGGATAGAGCACCGGCCCTGGAATCAGGAGTACCTGAGTTCAAATCCGGCCTCAGACACTTAACACTTAACTAGCTGTGTGACCCTGGGCAAGTCACTTAACCCCAATTGCCTCACTAAAAGAAAAAAAAAATAAAGTGACTGTAGACAAGATAAAATATTTGAGATTCTACCTGCCAAGACAAACCCAGGAACTCTATGAACACAATTACAAAACACTTCTCGCACAAATAAAATCAGATCTAAATAATTGGAAAAATATCGATTGCTCACGGATAAGCCAAGTGAATATAATATAAATGACAATTCTGCCTAAATTAATTTCCTTATTCAGTGCCATACCAATCAGACTACCCAAAAATTATTTTTAGAGTTAGAAAAAATTCTAACAAAGTCATCTGGAAGAACAAAAGGTCAAGAATATCAAGGGAAATAATGAAAAAAAAAATGCACAGGAAGGTGGGCTAGCTGTACCAAAGCTGAAGCTATACTATAAAGTATCAGTCATTAAAACTATTTGGTACTGGCTAAGAAATAGAGTAGAGGATCAATGGAATAGGTTAGGCACAGGAAACACAGCAGTAAATGACTATAACCCAGATAAACCCAGACTCCATTTTCCGGGAAAAAAACTCACTATGAGACAAAAACTGCTAGGAAAACTGGAAGATTGTATGGCAGAAACTAGGTGTAGATCAACATCTTACACCTCATACTAATATAAGGTCAAAATGGGTACATGTTTTAGACATAAAGGGTGATACCATAGGTAAATTAGGAGAGGAAGGAATAGCTTACCTCTCAGATCTATGGAGAGGAGAAGAAGTTGTGATGAAACATGAGTTAGATAATATTATGAAATGCAAAATAGATGATTTTGATTACATTAAAAAATTTTTGTACAAACTGAAGCAATGCAGCCAAAATCAGAATGGAAGCAGAAAGCTGGGAAACAATTTTTACAGTGTTCCTGATAAAGGCCTCATTTCTAAAATATATAGGGAACTAAATCAAATTTATAATAAAGTCATTCGGCAATTGAGAAATGGTCAAAGGACATGAATAGGCTGTTTTCAGATGAAGAAATCAAAGCTACCTATTGCCATATGAAAAAATGCTCTAAATAACTATTGATTAGAGAAATGCATATTAAAACAACTCTGAGGTAACACTTCACACTTATCAGATTGGCTAATATGATAAAAAAAGAAAATAATAAATGTTGAAGCTATAGAAAAATTGGAACATTCATGGAGTTGTGAACTGATCCAACCATTCTGGAGAGCAATTTGGAACGATGTCCAAAGGGCTGTAAAGCCAGAAATATCACTATTAATTAGGTCTATATCCCAAAGGGATCATAAAAAAGGGAAATGGACTCACATGTACACAATTATTTATAGCTGCTCTGTTTGTGGTGGCAAAGCATTGGAAATTGAGGGGGTGCCCATCAACTGGAGAATGGCTAAACAAGTTGTGGTATATAAATGTAATGGAATATAATTGTGCTGTAAGAAATGATAAGCAGGCAGATTTCAGAAAAACTGGGAAAGACTTACATGAATTGAAGTTGAGTGAAATGAGCAGAACCATTGTTTGATGATCAGCTATACTTTAACTCTTCTCAGCAATACTATGGTCCAAGATAATTCCAAAGGACTCATGATGGAAAATGAAATAATGCCTCAACCAGAAAAAAGAATGTGGAATCTAGATGCAGATTGAACCATACTGTTTCTATTTTTGTTTTTTGAGGTTTTTTCTTTTTGTTCTTATTCTTCTTTTATAACATAACTAATGTAGAAATGTTTAATGTGATTGTATTTAATTTGTGTTTAATTGAATTTGTATTTAATTGAATGTGATTGTATTTATTGCAATTAATTGTGATATATAACCTATATCAGATTGCTTTATATCTTGGGGAGGGAGGAGGGAAATAAGGGAGTGAGAAAATTTGAAACTAGAAATCTTATAAAAACAAATGTTGAAAATTTCTATCTCTACATGTAACTGGAAAATAATAAAATATTCTGGGAAAGTGGAAGCTAATGACTTTATGAGACATCAATCAAAGAAAATTTTAAAAAATAGAATATTAAGAGAAAATGTGAAACATCTCATTGGAAAAACAACTGACCAGGGAAAACATCCAGGAGAGATCATTTATTTTTCTTTCTGCAGGGCAATGAGGGTTAAGTGACTTTCCCAGGGTCATACAGCTAGTAAATGTCAAGTGTATGAGGCCAAATTTGAACTGGGGTCCTCCTGAATCCAGGGCCAGTGCTTTATTCACTACACCACTTAGCTGCCCCCAGGAAAGATAATTTAAGAATTATTGATCTACCCAAAAGCCATGATCAAAAAAAGAGCCTAAACATCAGATTTTAAGAAATTATTAGGAAAACATCTCTGATATTCTAGAAGCAGAGGGAAAAATAGAAATGGAAAGAATCTACCAATCACATACTGAAAGAGATACAAAAATGAAATTTCCCAGGAATTTATAGCCAAATTCCAGAACTCCTAAGTCCAGAAGAAAGTATTGTAAGCAGACAGGAGGAAAAAATTAAATATCACGGAGCCAGAGTCAAGATAACAAAGGATTTAGTATCTTTTACATTAAAGGATCAGAGGGATTGGAATATAATATTCTGTTTATGTATTTATAATTTGCCTCACGTTACATGTAAAAACAAATTTTCACATCGATTTTTAAAAATTTTGTGTTCCAAATTCTCTTCCTCCCTCCCCACTCCCCTTAAGAACTCAAACATTTCAATATAAGTTATACATGTACAGTCATGCAAAGCATAACAAAAAAACTTTAGAAAGAGAAACTAACAAAAATTATACTTCTGTGTATATATATATATATATATATATATATATATATATATATATATATATATGTATTCAGATACTTTCAGTTCTTTCTCTGTAGATGGAATGCATTTTTCATAAGTCCTACTTATAGCATCGTGCTCTTCATTTCTTTTTTTTTTTTAAGTGAGGCAATTGGGTTTAAGTGATTTGCCCAGGGTCACACAACTAGTAAGTGTCAAGGGTCTGAGGCCAGATTTGAACTCAGGTCCTCCTGAATCCAGGGCCAGTGCTTTATCCACTGCGCCACCTAGCTGCCCCCTGCTCTTCATTTCTTAAAGCATAATAGCATTCCATCCTAATCTCTGCTTCAAACTTTTTTCAGTTACTATTGCTAACTGTATTTCCCTCCATCCTATTCCCTCCCCTTGATATTTACTCTATTTTCTATCTTCTTTCACCCTATCCCTCCTCAAAAGTATTTTGCTTCTTTTAACTCCTTAAAGTGGGGCACTGCTTCCAGGACGCACTGTCCCAAGCTTCAGGGGGTCCAAGGTGGTACGATTTAAGGAGAGGCTTGTTCCTTTTGTGGGTTCTGCTGCTCTAGGAATTGTCTTATGGCATTATTTGAAGACATTTGGAGGATTAGACAGATAGTAAGTGTCTGAGGCTGGATTTGAACTCAGACCTTCCAGACTCCAGGTCCAGTGCTCTCTATTCACCTAAGTATTAGAACTCTATTTGTCCCCCAAATGGAGATTGGTAGAATTCTTTCTTTCCCTGTTTTTGAGAATAATTTTTATAGTATTGGTTTTGTTTTTTAAAAGCTTAATATCCTTTTTCTGTGAATCTTTTTTTTTTTTTTGGCAGGGAAATGGGGGTGAAGTGACTTGCCCAGGGTCACACAGCTAGTAAGTGTCAAGTGTCTGAGGCTGGATTTGAACTCAGGTACTCCTGAATCCAGGGCCAGTGCTTTAACCACTGGGCCATCTAGCTGCCCCCTGTGAATCTTTTAAGACCAAGAATTTTCACCTCTTGCCTGACCCCACTTTGATAGTTCTTATACAGCTAGTTCTAGTTCCTTTTGGGAGGCTGGATTGTTTAAGATCTTTATTTGCTTATCTGCTAGTTTGGGTATTTCAGATTTTTTAATGACATCCTCTATTTCTATTATATTATCAGCTTTATTAGCACATAACTGTGCACAAGAACTTCTCATAATTCTTTTTAATTTTTCTGGTTTTGTTATTTCCTTTAATTCATTTTTTATTTGATTTGATTTGATGCACTCTTCTTTTTAATCAGATAGGCTAAAGGTTTATCGGTTTATGAAGTGATTATTACTTTTTTCCTTCTGAATTAGCAATGAAGTGGTGCAAGAGATAGAGTGTTGGACCTGGAGTTAGAAAGAAATGATTTCAAATCCAGGTTCAGATACTTACTAGATGTGTGAGCCTATGTGAGTCACTTAACCTCTCAGCTTCAATTTCTTCAACTGTATAATGGAAATAATACCACTTACATTACACGCTGCTGTGAGAATCAAATGAAATATTTGTAAAGCACTTAGCACAGTATCTAGAACATAGGGGGTGCTTAATAAATGCCCGTTTCTTCCCTTTCCCTCAAGTCCCCCTTTCCATTTGTCACTACTTTCTCTATTTTGGCTTCCTTTTACCTAAGTACTTCTTCCCTTTTTCTCTAGCTTATTTTTTCTCTCAGTTAAGTATTTAATGAAAACTCCTCCTTCTTGGTTTTTCCGCCATTTTCTGTGCTCTTTTCTTAAAAGGATTTCTTAACCTAGTACTCATTAATTCTCTTTCCTTTCTATTCTAAACTTTTATTCTTTGATTTATGTACTTTATTCCTTCTCTTTATGTCATCTATCTTCCTCTTGAAATTAAAGCTTCTAGGAGGCAGCTAGGTGGCGCAGTGGATAAAGCAACGGCCCTGGATTCAGGAAGACCTGAGTTCAAATCCGGCCTCAGACACTTGACACTTACTACCTGTGTGACCATGGGCAAGTCACTTAACCCTCATTGCCCCACCCAAAAAAAAAATTAAAGCTTCTAAAGTAATAAATTTGAGACCCCTCTTCTAAATAATTTTTGTCATTACATTGTAGATCTTGCCCTTTCCCCTCTTAATGGTTGTGCCTTGCTCTTAGAAGGATCAACTCCTGAGGAAGGAAGGACAGAAATATTGATCCTTATTAGAAACTACCCTGTAACTGATTACATAGTCTTATCCTACCCATGCCTTTACCATGATCGTTCTCTTTCCCATTTGCCATAGTACCTCTTTTCTGAGTCCTTGTATATAACTCCTACTTTTCTGGATACTACCTCTAGGAACACAATGTTCTCCCTGAGCAAATGGTTCCCCTGTATACCAAATATCCTAAAGTAATACCCACCCCATGGGAATGTTCTTCAGTGGGACTACCCTTTCACTACTGAGTTGAGCTTTTTTCTAGTCCCATTTCAATCCCTCTCTTTAACATCTCACCCATTCTCCTGTGGCCCCTCTTCTTACTGAGAGACTGACTATAAGAATGATTGTCCCTTCATTGTTTACCTTCAACTTGGTTAGGGTATATCACATTCCCTTCTATTTCCTACTCCCCCCCCCCAAGCCTTTTATGCATATCCTTATTATGCAGTTTAATTACACACACAAACATGCAGACACACACACACACAAGTTCACCTCTGTGTGTGTGTGTGTGTGTGTGTGTGTGTGTGTAAGAAAAAATTTAGGAGTATAAATATACCAAAGTGAAGGACAATCTGGCAGTAAATGAACACATGATCTCTCTACATCCAAGAAGCATACATCTTGCATATAGGAAGTATCTCCTAAGTTTTTACTTCTTTGGAGAGATCACCATAGATTCAAGTTTTTCTATCCCGCTATTTCTTTTCTTTCCTGTGCAGACCATAAATCCAGTCATTTGTTCCCTTTTAACTTCAAGATTCAGATTGTTCTTTTGAACTATTAAGAGAAGTCATGTTAGAGTTCCATGCTTTCTTGGGAATCCACAAAGTTTTCTGTTTCATCAAGTATTGGTTCAATTTGCTTTGTTTTGCAGTTGTCTAGTTTAATATCTTCCATATTCATTTATCTGCGAGTGCTCAAAATTTTTAACTGAGTTTGTTTCTTCCTGCAACTTTTGCTGGTGTTTAGTTTTGTTTCCTTAAGTTCTCTAGTCACTCACTTTTTAATTTTTTCTCCTTTCGTGATTAGTTTACCCCTGTATCCTGGACCTCAAAGTTTTCTCGCCTCCTCACATAATGCAGAATTAACTTTTCACCAGTGTTAGTCCCTGTGCCCATTGACTTTTTTGGGGAACAGGATTCCTAGATGAACACTAGCCTCTTTTCCTTCAAACCTGGTACAGTCTTATAAATGCACTAGCTTCTTGCTCTAGTTCCCACTGTTCTTCAGTTCATCATATCAGGCAAAGCATGATTCTTGCTTTCCTTTGCCTCTGCTTCTTCAGCAAGTGGATGAGCAGTTGAGACATGTTCCTTGTTGTTACAAAATGGTGGGATGAGGGTAGGAGTAAAGCATGCTGTCAGAAAATGAAGTAGCAATAGGAAGATTGCTGAATGGGTGTCAGAGCACTAGCCTATGGATTCCACTGTCTATTACACCAGAGTATGGGGGCTAGTAGAGGAGAGGGGAATAGGGATACTGATCAATGGAGATGGGATTAGCATACTCTGTTTTTTGTTAGGCATCTTTATATCCTGACGGCCTTCATAGATAGTTATAACTGTTCTATGTCAGGCACACAATTAATTCCTTCTTTAGTGAGTTTTTGAAGAGTTAAGAGGGACCTGAGAAAATACTCAAATGATATGGTCCTTGATTTGTTGCAAAACTATCGTTCTTCCTCAGTCTCTCTCTTATACTCCTTTTTACTGCCTAGTAACTAACTAAAACCTGGTTTACGCCTGAAGACATGACAGCCCTTACCATTCTCAACATTGCAGGCTATTTGTTCTCCTGTCCACAAGTTATTTTCATTGAAGAGATAACTCAAGCCATTTATGGAAATGGCTCACGAGTGAGACTATAGTGAGAAGAGGATTTAGGAACACTCCTTCAGGAGTAGAGAGGTTATGACAGAACAGTGGTCTAGAAGAGACAGTGGCATAGCAATTTCTCCTGCTGATCTATTATTATCATAATAATGATAGCCACCACACCTGCTAAAATTTATATAGCACTTAAAAGTTCCCAAAATGTTTTCTCTATAGACACATCATGCATACATATATAAATACATACATACCCATATGTCTATATGATATTATGTGACTGTCAATGGGATTTGTTCTTTTCTAGAAGCCTCATTGAGATTAGAGTACTCAAATTCTCTGCTTTAGGTTTCCCTGGGACCATTTCTTTACTTGGATCATTTTCCTTCCTGACACTAATGCCGATCCACCTCCTCTCTCTCAACTAGACATCTAGAAACTATGGTCTCTAAAAAGCTAAACCACTCAATTCTAAATAATCTGGGATCATGCTTCTTCAACCTGACCATTTTCTATCCTAGTTAAGACTACTGCACTCTCTAAATGGGACCTCTAAGGATTATGTATGAGAGAAGTTAGGCCAATGAGTTCTGAAGTCTCTGGGACAAGATACTTGGGCATTTTTAAATCTTCCCTGAGTGTCTCTCATTCCTGTCTGTAATCAATACTACCAGTGACTCTGGAGAAGGAGTATCAGTCTTCTGCCCTGTTGTTCCACTCACTATTCCCATGACTTTGCAACCAAAACACCCTTCCTTGGCTATTGCCCTCCAATATGTATTGCCTACTCCTATTAGAATGTAAGCTCCTGGAAGGTTGGGACTGTCTCATTTTTGTATTTGTATTTGTACTCCTAGGGCTTATTACTGTCCTTTACAAATACTGGGAACTTAGATTTTTATTCATTCGTTCCCTCATTGTCTCATTTCCCCAGTCCAAGTCTCCAAGAAACCTCTGACCCCATTCTATTAAAGTAAATTCTCAGGCCTCAGCTTCATTCCCTTATGTCTAAGAGTATTGTTGCAATGGTAGTGTCTTCCATTGCCTGGCAAAGATTTCTAGAGTCTTTTAGCAGTTCTATAAAAGGGAAAATGTGGGTTTCTTAGGAAATGAATAAGAAAGAATTAAAAAAAATTACCTTCACGGCAGCAATAATGCAAAACTGCCTTCAAAAGTAGCATAAATATACAGTTCTTAAAAGCAAATATGAAGTATTAAAATATATATTTAATTAATTTCTATTTCTTATAAATCCTTGGGGTTAGAGGGTTCCTAGTGGAATCCATTGAGGTAACCCATGACAATAATTATGTTTTTATATATTTTAAACCTTTTTCAATAGCAAAACCAAAAATAAAGATGTAATTAGCTCCTACAGGTTTAATTACCATTTCTATGCTGATAATGCTCAGATTTACCTATCCTGCCCTAATCTTTCTGTTGACCTCTAATCTTCCATCTCCAACTGCCTATCAGACATCTCTAAATGGATGTCTGTAGACATCTTAAATTCATTACTTACAAAAGAGAATAAATTCTCTTTCCCCTGAAACCCTTTCCCCCTTCCTACCTTCCCCATTATGCAGAAGATAACAGGATCCTTTCAGTCCCTCAGGCCCACAACCTAGGGGTTATCCTGGATTCTTTACTATCTCTCCCACTCCCTCTTCCCCCAAATCCATTTTGTAGCCAAGGGCTATTGATTTCACCTTTGCAACTTCTCTCAAATATTCTCCCTTCTCTCTTTACCTCATGCATAGATCCAATCAAGTCAGACCCCTACTGAATAAATTCCAGTGGTTTCCTGTTGGCTTCAAGATCAAATACAAAATCTTCTGTTTGGCATTTAAAGCTCTTTATGACCTATCCCTCTACAGAGTACTGCTCCTGGAATTAGGAAGTCATGAGTTCAAATCTAGACTTAGACTCCTTATCTGTGTGACCCTGGGCAAACCACTTAACCTCTGTTTGTCTCAGTTTCCTCAGTTTATAAAACAGGGAGATTAGTAGTATCTACCTCAGAGGGTTGTTGAGAGGATCAAATAAGATATTTGTAAAGCACTTAGCAGTTCTTGGCACACACTAGGCACAAAATAAATGCTATCATAATTATTATTATTATTATTGTTATTTTATTCTCAAACTTTACTCCTTGATATGTACTCTATCTAGTGACACTGGCCTCCTGGCTGTTCCACAAACAAAACACTCCGTCTCTCAGCTCTGGACATTTTCTGTGGCTGTCTTCCACACCTGGAACACTCTTCCTCCTCTGCTCCAAGTACTGACCCTTGAGAGCAGGAACTGTCTTTTGCCTTTCTTTGTATATTTAGCACACAGTAGTTACTTCATGCTTGTTGACAAAGATGTTGTGATTTAGGATACTGGTGTCAATTCTAGAGGGACTTTAAAAGTCTTTATCCTTTCATTCCAGATTACCATTTTTACTTCCCTATCTGAATGAAGAAAAACAAAAAAAACCTGTTGTATAAAAGTTCAGAGATAATATTCAACTTCATTTAACACACTTAGAAAAGTGTTCTGTAGGGGCAACTAGGTGGTATAGTGGATAAAGCACCGGCCCTGGATTCAGGAGTACCTGAGTTCAAATCCGGCTTCAGACACTTGCCACTTAACTAGCTGTGTGACCCTGGGCAAGTCACTTAACTCTCATTGCCCTGCCCAACCCCCCCTCACCCCCTAAAAAAAGAAAGAAAAATGTTCTATAGACTAGTAAATAATGAATCTTGTGACAAACCAGCATCTTGACTTCTCTTTTGTTTGCTAGGTCTGTTAATTAAAGAACTGCTGTAGTTATTATTTTTTTTGTTTGTTTTTTTTGCAGGGTAATAAGGGTTAAGTGACTTGCCCAGGGTCACACAGCTAATGTCAAGTGTCCGAGGCTGGATTTGAACTCAGGTCCTCCTGAATCCAGGGCTGGTGCTTTATCTACTGCACCACCTAGCTGCCCCCTGCTGTAGTTATTATTTAACAATTCTGAAAAAAAATATACCCAGTTTTTAATTTTTGCATAATAAAATATTACTCCCAAGGTGTATTTTAACATATTATGATCTTTTCCTTGTTCAAGATTCCCATAAATTATACCCTAAATTGCCTTTTCAAAGTTTTGTAATAAACAAGTTTATGATCCAACCATTCTGGAGAGCAACTTGGAATTATGCCCAAAAGGCGATAAAGCTGTCCATACCCTTTGACCCAGCAATACCACTTTTGGGTTTTTTTCCCAAAGAAATCATGGAAAGAGGAGAGGGACCCACATGTACAAAAATATTTATAGCTGCTCTTTATGTGGTGGCAAGGAATTGGAAGTTGAGGGGATGCCCATCAATTGGGGAAAGGCTGGACAAGTTGTGGTATATGAATACAATGGAATACTTTTGTGCTATAAGAAACAATGAGCAGGAGGAGTTCAGAGAAACCTGGAGGGTCTTGTGTGAGCTGATGATGAGTGAGATGAGCAGAACCAGAAGAACATTGTACACAGTATCATCAACATTGAGTGTTGATCTACTGTGATGGACTATATTCTTCTCACCAATGCAATGGTACAGAAGAGTTCCAAGGAATTCATGATAGAAGAGGATCTCCAAATCCAAGAAAAAAAAAAAAAAGAACTGTGGAGTGTAGATGCTGAATGAACCATACTATTTCTTTTGTTTTTGGTGCTGTTGTTTTTTTCTATTTTGAGGTTTTTCATCATTGCTCTGATTTTTCTCTTATAACATGACTAATGCAGAAATAGGATTAATGTTATTATGTGTGTGTGTGTGTGTGTGTGTGTGTGTATATATATATATATAAACATATATATATATAAAAACACCTATATCAGATTATCTGCTGTCTAGGGGATGGGGGAGGGAGGGGAGGGAGGGAGAAAAATCTGAAATTGGAAAGCTTGTATAAACAAAAGTTGAGAACTATCTTTACATGTAATGGAAAAAATAAATTTTTAAAAAAAGTTTAAGCATATCTCTAATTTTACTTGTATATGAAACATGAGAATTACAGTAAAAACTTAAAATGATAAATTAAAGGTTTAAATCCTATTTGACATTTAGCATGTGAATCAAATTTAAAGAAGTGTTATCAAGATATCTCTCTCTATATATGTACATCTATATATCTATATGTACGAAATCCTGATATCAGAAAATGAAGATGATAGAAGAAAACTGAACATTCCTTTGTAAACGCATTGCTAATGTACTACTTCCAAATCTTTTTTTTTAAATGACACTTGGAGTAAAAAATTTTGTTTTTAAATGAAGAAACCATCTGTATCCTAAAAAAAAGTTGTTTTATAATAGAACTCCAAGAAAATCAATTTTTTAAGAAGAAAATTTTGCTCTAAATATCGGATGAAGATTACTTACACAAATATAATATCCCCCCTTTTTGAATAAGCTGGAATAGCACTGGCAATTGTAGCAAATCCATAGGAGTAAATAATAGCTTCCTCAGTCTTCATAAACTTTGCTAGACGTTCTTCCAGTTCCAAATGAACATCTATTTTCAAACACAGACAAAAAAATATAAACGGTTAAAATGTTTTCCTTCATAAAATTACTACTCAAATATTGTTATTAAAAAGAATGGGGGCAGTGGATACAGCACTGGTCCTGGATTCAGAAGGACCTGAGTTCAAATCCGGCCTCAGACACTTTACACTTACTAACTGTATGACCCTGGGCAAGTCACTTAACCCCAACTGCCTCACAAAACAAAACAAACAAATAAAACAAAACTTTAAATAAAAATGGTTATCTAAAAAAAAAAGAATAAGAAGACATCAAAGAGTCACACACAATCTCTCCTAAAAATATAATTTAATTCATAAAATGGTCTGCGGCAAACTTGTGCCTAAAATGCTAAGAAAGGTTTTTTCAATAGTACTAATTTCTTCTACTTCTTCAGTGATATAATTAGAATAATAGAAGAGAACAAGACATGCCAAGAACTATACAGATTTTATACCACATATAAATATTAACATAACCATAGGTACATGGCAGAAGCATATTTTAAAACCTCCTTTTTAATAAAATTGAAAACTTCTTAACCCAAAACTTCTTAAACTGTGGCTCGCAACCACATATGGGGTTGAGTGAAAAATTTGGCAAGGTTATGTATACCTATTTTATATACCTACATATCTGGGGTCACATAAAAATTTCTCAGGTGAAAAGGGGTCACAAGTAAAAAAACTTTAAGAAACCCTGCTCTAGTCTAAAATCCATTTTCAGAATTCCCTGTTGGAAGATGGGTTAGGTCTTAGGGAAATAGATTTACCAAAGTAGCTAAAATTTAAACCAAAGGTACCTCTTTCTGGCTTAAAAAAAAAAAAAAAAAGGTCATATATATTGTGAGAAAATAATGGGTTTTGGAATGCCCTGAGGACCCCACACACACACCTTGAGGGAATTATATTTAAGATTGATTGGATTGACTTTGCTTATTGACTCACTTGAAGCTGACTTGATTGAAACCACACCTACCTGAGATCCGGGTCTTCAGGGGGTGTGCTCTCTGAACTCTGACCTCACCATGTTCTGCTCATGGACTGCCTTCAAGTCCAGAGAAACAATGGACATTCCAATCGTTACACCCCAGATGTGTTTTTGGGTTTTTTTGTTTGTTTTTGTAGTGAAGCAATTGGGGTTAAGCGACTTCCCCAGGGTTATACAGCTAGTAAGTGTTAAGTGTCTGAGGCCGGATTTGAACTCAGGTACTTCTGAATCCAGGGCCGATGCTCTATCCACTGCGCCATCTAGCTGCCCCCAGATGTTTTTAAAGTAATTGGGATTATGTGACTTGCTCAGAGTCACACATCTGGAGACTTATATAACGAGCACATAAGACTGCTTTCTTCCCTAGTCTGTCTTCTATATCAGGGCTTCTTAAGCTTTTTTCCACTCACAACCCCTTTTAACTTGAGAAATTTTTATATGACCCCCAAGTATAAAGTCATATATAACATTTTACTGTTGCCAAATTTATCAAGACCTTCATATTCAGTTATGTGACCCCATGTGCGGCTGCAACCCACAGTTTAAGAAGTTAGGCTCTAGGGGCAGCTAGGTGGCACAGTAGATAAAGCACCGGCCCTGGATTCAGGAGAACCTGAGTTCAAATTCGGCCTCAGACACTTGACACTTACTAGCTGTGTGACCCTGGGCAAGTCACTTAACCCCCATTGCCCCACAACCACCCCCACCATTCCCCCCCTTCCCCCTGGCCAAAAAAAAAGAAGTTAGGCTCTGGAGGAGAGAGTGAGGTTGGTAGCACAGCCCTCCCTTACTTCAATCCAATCCAGAGCAAGTCATGACATCGCTCTCATGTCATGGTACTCTTTGAGAATGAAGGACAAACAACATTCTTTTATCTGTGTGACCACTCCTCAATCTCCTTTACTAGATTCATTATGATTCTCAAATCTACCTATCTTGCTCTAACCTCTCTGCTGACCTCTAATCTCGCATCTCCAAACCTTTCTCAGATACTTTGAACTAGATATTCTGTAGACATCTTGAATAAAATATAAACAAAACTGAACTTTAAAAAAAAACATTGGTGTCAAAGCTTCCATTATCCTCTCAGTTACACAGGATTGGATCCTAGGTGTTATCCTCAATGTTTCATATGTAAGCTGTTGCCAAAACCTTTCAACTTTACCTTTGTAACATCTCTTACATCATTTCTCTCCCCTGACACTATCACAATCCTGGTGTAAGCTCACATTTCCTCAAGCCTGGACTATTGCAATAGTCTGCTGGTTGGTTTCTGTGCCTCCAGCTGTGAAAGTGACAATCAAATCCTACTCAATAAACTCCAATACCTCCTTATTAGCTCAGATCAAATATAAAATCCTGTTTGTCATTTGAAACCTTTCAATACCATGGCCACCTTTCCAATCTTCTTACAACTTATACTTGTCCATATACTCTGAGATATAGTAGCCTATTTTGTTATACCAGCTCTCCTTACAACAACCCATGAAGAAG
Organism: Dromiciops gliroides; assembly: GCF_019393635.1. Taxonomy (NCBI): domain Eukaryota; kingdom Metazoa; phylum Chordata; class Mammalia; order Microbiotheria; family Microbiotheriidae; genus Dromiciops; species Dromiciops gliroides. The sequence goes on along the minus strand of NC_057861.1, from coordinate 569,642,151 downwards.
GTAGATGGAATCTGGCAATTTATAGTGGATGACAAGGAGCTAAACAAAGCTGAGATGCTTATCTCTACAGAGGTTCCTGACTTCAACAAATGGTGTAGATGAGGTATCTAAGGCCCCATATAAGTGGTATAGGGCCATCAACCTTGCCTGTGGCTAAGACTATTCATAAGTTTGGTTTCATTTAGAAAAGAATTCACTACACTTTCATCATCTCTCCGGCAGGGCTACTTCAACTCCCTTCCTGCGGGCACAGGTGTACACTACTATTTTAATGGCATAATGTTAAGGAGGTAACATGAGGCCATAGTAGCAGAGTGGCCAAATAGTGGCCCATCTGAAAGATAATGGATGGGAAATCAGCCTTAAGAAAATCAAAGATCCAGCCTACTCAGTCAAGTTTTGAGTATAGCAATAGGTGGGGAAAATGCAGAGGTTACAGACTTGGTCTGGAGGAAGCTACTGACCATTTGTTTCCTCATAATCTAAAGGGGAAATCCAAAACATATTGGAATCTCTATTTTTAAATCATTTTTTGAAAGTATATATAAAAACAAATTTTAATATCAGTTTTCTTAAAATTGTGAGTTCTGAGTCCTTTACCACCCCCTTTTCCCTCCTACCTCACTGAAGAGAGCAATTTGATATAGGTTATATATGTGCAAAAATGCAAAACATATCTCCCTGTTAATCATTTTGTGAAAGAAAACATGAATTCCCCTCCTCCCTCCCCCGAAAAAAAAAACACCAAGAAGTATAAGAGTAAAAAAAAGTATGCTTCAATCTGTACTCAGACTCCATTCTTTTATTTCTCTGGAGGTGGATAGCATTTTTCATCGTGAGTTTCTTTGGAACTTAGACTGTATTGCTGAGAATAACTAAGTTATTCAGAACTGATCACTACAATATTTGTTCCTACTGTGTACAAGGTTCTCATTCTGCTCACTTTATTTTGCATCAATTCATGTAAATATTTCCAGACTTTTCTGAAAGCATCTTTCTTGTCATTTCTCATAGCAAAATAGTATTCCATAACAATTATATAGCACAACTTGTTCAGTCATTCCCCAATTAATGGGCATCCTCTCAATTTCAAATTCTTTGCCACCACAAAAAGAGGGGCTATAAACATTTTTGTAATCATAGGTCTTCCCTCCCCTCCCCTTTTGAATCTTTCTGGGATAATGAGCTAGTAGTGGTTATTCCTGGGTCAAAAGTACGGGCAGTTTTATAGGCTTTGGGGCATAGTTCCAAATTGCCCTCCAAAACTGCTGCAGATGCAACAATACATTAATGTTCCAATTTTTCCATATCCCCTCCAACATTTTTCATTTTCCTTTTCAATCATATTAGCTAATCTGATAGGTGTGTGGTGATAATTTAGAGTTGTTTTAATTTGAATTTGTCTCATCAATAGTGATTTACAACATTTTTTCGTATAATTGTAGATGACTTTGATTTAATCTGAAAACAACCTGTTCATGTCCTTTGACCATTTATCAACTGGGTAATGACTTGTATTTTCTTTCTTTCTTTCTTTCTTTTTTTTGCAGGGCAGTGAGGGTTAAGTGACTTGCCCAGGGTCACACAGCTAGTAAGTGTCAAGTGTCTGAGGTCACATTTGAACTCAGGTCCTGTAACGATTGGAATGACGCCACCTGCTGGAGACTTAGTGTAGAAGAGTTCCGCCCATGAAGCGAAGGTCTTTGAGGGCAAGACCAGGAGTCTTTTCTTTGGCGTCAGGAAGTGACGCGGGCTAGTGGGAGGAGGAAGGAAGAGATTGGCGCTCAGTCTCACGCTCTTTCCTTGGGACTCTGGTGGAGAGCGGAGCTAGAAATGTGCTCTCCCTTTAATAGAGAGGAATGTAGGCCTTTCTCTCTCTTTACCAAATTCTTATTCTCCTTAATAAATGCTTAAAAGTCTAACTCTTGCTAAAGCTTATAATTTATTGGTGACCACTCATTAGATATTTTAGACAGACTAGCTAGAATTTTAGCCCTTAACAGTCCTCCTGAATCCAGGGCTGGTGGTTTTATCCACTGTGCCACCTAGCTTCCCCCATGACTTGTATCTTCATAAAATTGATACAATTTTTTATATTTAGGAATATATCAGGGGCAGCTAGGTGGCGCAGTGGATAAAACCACTGGCCCTGGATTCAGGAGGACCTGAGTTCAAATGTGACCTCAGACACTTGACACTTACTAGCTGTGTGACCCTGGGCAAGTCACTTAACCCTCACTGCCCTGCAAAATAAATAAACATTTAAACAAAAAAAAGAAAATATCTATATTTGAGAAATGAGGCCTTTATCAAAAAAATTTGCTGTAAAAATTTCCCTGTTTTCTGCTTTCCTTCTAATCTTGGCTGAATTGGTTTTGTTTGGTAAAACCTTTTTAATTTAATGTAATGTAATCAAAATTATTAACTTTATATCCCATAATGCCCCCTCTCTCTTGTTTGGTCATATATTCTTTCTCATCCATAGATGTTACAGGCAAACTATTGCATACTCCCCTAATGTGCTTATGGTATTACCATTTATGTTTAAATCATGTACACATTTTGACCTTATCTTGGTTTACAATATGAGGTGTTAGCCTACCCCTAGTTTCTGACCAACTGCCATGCCGTTTTCACAGAAGTTTCTGTCAGATAGTGAGTTCTTGTCATAAAAGCCTGGATCTTTGGGTTTATCAAACACTAGAATGCCATGGTCATATATAACTATGTGTTGTGTACGACATCTATTATACTGATCTAACATTCTATTTCTTAGCCAGTGCCAGTTTAGATGATTACTGTTAGATGGTACAGTTTGAGATCTGGTATAAGCCATCTTCCTCCACATTTTCATTTCATTTCATTAATTCCCTTGATATTATTGACCTTTTGTTCTTCCAGATGAATTTTTTTTTTGCGGGGCAATGGGGGTTAAGTGACTTGCCCAGGGTCACACAGCTAGTAAGTCTCAAGTGTCTGAGGCCGGATTTGAATTCAGGTCCTCCTGAATCCAGGACCGGTGCTTTATCCACTGCGCCACCTAGCCACCCCCGAATTGTTATTTTTTTCTAGCTCTATAAAATAATTTTTAATAGTTTGAGTGACATGAAACTAAAGAAGCATATTAATATAGGTATTGTCCTTTTTATTATATTGGCTTGGCTTACCCATTAATTAATAATTAACTAATTATTAATTAATATTTTTACAGTTGTTTAGATCTCACTTCATTTGTGCGAAAAATGTTTTGTAATTGTATTTATATAGTTCCTGGGTTTGTCTTGGTAGGGAGACTTCCAAGTATTCATTTTATATTATTTACAATTATTTTAAATGGAATTTCTCTTTCTCTTGGTTCTGGGCTACACTAATGATTTATGAGGTTTTATTTTATATCTTACAACATTGCTAAAATTGTTATTTCAAGTAGTTTTTAATTGATTCTCTAGGATTCTTTAATTTATCATATCATCTGAAAAGAGTGATAGTTTTGTTTCCTCATTGCCTATTCTAATTACTTCAATATCTTTTTCTTCTCTTATTGTCATAGCTGGCATTTCTAGCACAATTGTGAATAATAGTGGTGATAATGGATACCCTTGCTTCACCACAATCTTATTAGGATGGCTTCTACCTTATATCCATTACAGATAGTGCTTGCTGATGATCTTAGTACTTTTTATTTTAAGGAAAGTTCCATTTATTCCTATGCTCTCTAGTGTTTTTAATAGGAATGGGTGTTACATTTTGTCAAAAGCTTTTCTGCATCTATTGAGATAATTATATGTATGTTTTTTTGTTTTGTTATTAATATGGTCAGTTATGCTGATAGCTTTCCTAATATTGAACTAGCCCTGCCTGCATTGTTGGTATAAATCCCAGCTGGTATGATCTTTGTGATATATTGTATTAATCTTCTTACTAGTGTTTGGGTTTTTGGTTTGTTTTTTTATACCAATATTCATTAGGGAAACTGGTCTACAGTTTTCTTTGCTTTTGCACTTCCTGGTTTAGTTATCAGCACCATATTTTTGGAATGATATTTGGTAGGTCTCCTTCTTCGCCTATTTTCTCAAACAGTTTATTCACTATTATAATTAATTGTTCTTTAAATAGAGGGTAGAATTCACCCATGAAGCCATCTGGTCATGAGGATTTTTTTCTTAGGGAGCTCACTAATGGCTTGTTCAATTTCTTTCTCTAAGATTGGGTTATTCAAGTCTTACATTTCCTCCTCTGTTTAATAGCTAAGTTTGTATTTTTGTAAATAGCCATCCATTTCACTTAGACTGTTAGATTTATTGGCATATAAATATCTAATAGCTGTTTTAATTTCATATCTATTGGTAGCAAATTCTCCCTTTTCATTTTTAATACTGGTAATTTGTTTTTCTTCTTTCCTTTCTTATATTGAATTAACCAATAGTTTATCAATTAGATTGGTTTTTCCCATAAAAAACAGGTCCTAATTTTATTTATTAGTGCAGGGGTTTTTTTTTTGGGGGGGGGGGAGGCGGGCCAATGAGGGTTAAGTGTCTTGTCCAGGGTGACACAGCTAGTAAATGTCAAGTGTCTGGGGCCAAATTTGAACTCAGGTCTTCCTGAATCCAGGGCCAGTATTTAGCCACTGATACCTGCCCCCAATGTGTAGTTCTTTTTTTGTTTTTGTTGGTTGGTTTTTTTGTTTTAGAAAGCTTTTTTATTATTATTATTTTTTTTTTTTTAGTGAGGCAATTGGGGTTAAGTGACTTGCCCAGGGTCACACAGCCAGTAAGTAAGTGTTAAGTGTCTGAGGCCAGATTTGAACCCAGGTACTCCTGACTCCAGGGCCGGTGCTCTATCCACTACGCCACCTAGCTAAGCTTTTTTTTTTAAAGTACAGTTTTTTAGAATGTTCAATTATATTCATCTCCCTTTGGTTTTAAGTATTTCTATTTTTGTGTTTAATTGGGGATTTAAAATTTGTTCTTTTTCTAGCTTTTTTACCTGTATGCCAATTCACTCATCTGCTCTAACTCTAGTTGTTGTTGTCATTGGGTTTTTTTTGGGGGGGGGTGAATTTGAACTCAGGTCCTCCTGAATCCAGGACTGGTGTGTTATCCACTGCAACACCTAGCTGCCCATCAAACAACTTTTGTTTGTTTTTTTGTTTTGTTTTGTTTGGTGAGGCAATTGGGATTAAGTGACTTGCCCAAGGTCACACAGCTAGTAAGTGTCAAGTGTATGAGGCTGGATTTGAACTCAGGTCCTCCTGAATCCAGGGCCCTTGCTCTATCCACTGCGCCACCTAACTGCCTCTGTCAAACAACTTTTAACATTCTTTTTTTTCTTTTTTCTTTTGGTGGGGCAATGAGGGTTAAGTGACTTTCCCAGAGTCACAAAGCTAGCACCAAGTGTCTACGGTTAGATTTGAACTCAGGTCCTTCTGAATCCAGGGCCAGTCAGTGCTTTATCTACTGTGCCACCTAGCTGCCCATCTAGTTTATTTGATGTAAGCATTTTCAAACGTAAAATTTCCCCTAGGTACTGTTTTGTGTGCATCCCCAAAATTCTGGTATGTTGATTTATTGTTATCATTCTCTTTAGTGAAATTATTGACAGTTTCTAAGATTTAACCTAGGGGACAGTTAGGTGGCACCGTGGACAGGGTACCAGCCCTGGATTCAGGAGGACCTGAGTTCAAATCCGGCCTCAGACACTTGACACTTACTAGCTGTGTGACCCTGGGCAAGTCACTTAACCCTCATTGACCTGGAAAAACAAAACAAAACCAAAAAATAAAATTTAACCTATTTATTTTTTAGAATTAGATTGATCAGTTTCCAATTAATTTTCAATCTGTTTACCCAGGCTTTTACTAGATATCATTTTACTGTGCTATGATCTGAAAAGGGATGCATTCAATATTTCTGTATTTCTTCATCTGGTTGTGAGGTTTTGAACCTCTAACATATGGTTAATTTTTGCATAGGTGCCATGTACCACTGAGAAATAGATCACTCACAAACCACAGCAAAGGCCAGGAAAGCAATGACTACTCCTTCTCTTTAAATCATAGCTCTAAAAGCAGCATGAAAAACCTGAAATTTGGGAAAGTGTTTCATCCACCCCAGGAGCAGAGCTCAACTTTAACATAAAGTTCAAAGTTAAAAAATGAGGTGGAAAAAAAGTACTACCTCATACCTATTGGACTGGATAATAGGACAGCTGAGGAAAATGACAAATGTTGTTAAAATGAGACATCAATGCACTCTCGGTGAAGTTGTAAACGGATTCAAACATTCTGTACAGTAATTAGGAACTATGGCAAAAGGGCTATAAAATCATGTATACTCTTTGACCTAGTAATACCATTACTATGTTGGTATCCAAAAAGAGATAAAAAATAAAAAGTTGAATTCGAAATTGAGGAGATGCCCATCAATTAGAGAATGGCTGAACAAACTGTGGAAAGAGATTATGATGGAACACTATTGTGCTATAAAAAATGATGAGCAGCACGCTATCAGAAAAACCTGGAAAGACTTACACAAGCTGATGCAAAGTGAAATGTACTGTATACAAAGTAACAGCAATATCGTAAGATGTTTAGCTGTAAATGACTTAGCTATTTTCAGCAATACAATGATCCAAGACAACTCTAAAGGACTTATGAAAAATGCATTCCATCTCCAGAGAAAGAATTGATGTCTGGATACAGATTGAAGCATAATTTTTTTTTAAGTTCTTTTTGCTAAAGTTTTTTTGTCTGTTTTCTTTCACAACCTGACTAATGTAGAAATGTTTCGCATAAGTGTACAGGTATAACTTAAATTAAATTGATTGTGTTCTAAAGGGGGAGAGGTGGAGGGAGACAGGAAGAGAATTTGGAACAAAAAGTTTTAAAAGTCGACATTAAAAATTGCTTTTACATGTACTGAGGCCCAGTAACAGGATTTAAAACCAGGACCTTAGACTGCAATTTCAATATTCTTTCTATTAAACTATGCTGACTATGGCAGTTACAGAGTTGAGAGATTGAGAGATTCTTAAATTTAACTTAGTACTAAAAATATAATGGTAAAATAAGATTCATATAGAATATGGAAAAAGAAAAAAAGTCTGTTAATGGGGGCAGCTAGGTGGCACAGTGGATAGAGCACCAACCCGGGAGTCAGGAGTACCTGAGTTCAAATCCGGCCTCAGACACTTGACACTTACTAGCTGTGTGACCCTGGGCAAGTCACTTAACCCCAATTGCCTCACTAAAAAAAAAAAAGTCTGTTAATGAAACCAAAAATCCCTACTGGAAAACCAAAGAATACAAATATGGTCAATAATTACTGAAAGAATACAAATGGGGAAAGGTAACAAAGATGTCAGTCCAAGAAGGAGAGAACAGGAAGGAATATGAAAAATCAAGTCAACTGCAAAGTTACTCATGATAAATAGAAACAAGTAAGGAAACTGGAATAACACAGTGTGACAGATTACTCTTGACTCTTAGGTTCAGTTAGTTTCCCAAAACAAAATCATTTTTTGTACTCCAGACTTACAAAAATTCTTGGAAAGTATTCTCCATGTTACTCTCATGATCAACTGATAGCCTTTATGTAAAGGACAGAGCAAAGAGACAATGTGAAAAGTCCCAATTGTTTCAGACCAAGAAACCTACAAACCAGTAAAATTTATAGAAGAATGAGCTAGTGGATAGAGTATTTGACTCCGAGTCAGAAAAAACAGAGATTGAATCCTGCTTCAGGCCACTCATTAGCTCTGAGACCATGGGAAAGCATTTAACCTTTCTTGGACTCAGTTTCCTCATACCTAATGAAGGTATTAGAGTCAATGGTTTTTAAGGTCCTCTCCAATTCTTAAATGCATGATCCAATGATACATAACTGTAACTTAATTATAATGAGTTCTGGTGGCCCTCTGACTGATTTTAAAATGTAAAGAAAGGTTCGAGGGCAGCTAGATGGCGCAGTGGATAGAGCACCGGCCCTGGAGTCAGGAGTACCTGAGTTCAAATCTGACCTCAGACACTTAACACTTACTAGCTGTGTGACCCTGGGCAAGTCACTTAACCCCAACTGCCTTACAAAAAAACAAAAACAAATGTAAAGGTTCACCTAAAGCTTCTGAATGCCAATCAACAGTCTATTCTGCACAGAAAAATTTCTAGTGTATCATAAATTTCAGTATTTTTAAGAAATGTATATATGTTACCACAGAAAACTAAAGATATTCCCTAGGGTTTCTGTCACATTTTGGAAAATTCTTCATGTCGAGGTAAAAATTCCATTATAACTATTATAATGCTATTTTTGGGGGGGATTGGGCAATGAGAGTTAAGTGACTTGCCCAGGATCACATGCTAGTAAGTGTCAAGTATCTGAGACCAGATTTGAACTCAGGTCCTCCTGAATCCAAGGCCAGTGTTTTATCCACTGAGCCACCTTGCTGCCCCTATAATATTATTTTTTTTCATTTTTGTTTTGCAGGGCAATGAGGGTTAAATGACTTGCCCGAGGTCACACAGCTAGTAAATGTCAAGTGTCTGAGGCTGAATTTGAACTCAGGTCCTCCTGAATCCAGGGCCTGTGCTTTATCCACTGTGCCACCTAGCTGCCCCCTTAAAATAATGAAATTTGGCAGATACTCAAAGGCTTACCTGGAGATTAATCTAAAGTGATTGAATTAAGTAAGGATGATTGACTGCTGATTAGCCAACTTCAAGTTAACTAGACTATAACCACACCTGGATAGCCCTTAAGAAGGTATTGTTCTCACTAATTCATTGTTGGTGGAGCTGTGAACTGATCCAACTATTCTGGAGAGCAATTTGGAATCATGCCCAAAGGGCGATAAAGCTGTGCATGCCCTTTAACCCAGCAATACCACTTTTGGGTCTTTTTCCCAAAGAAATCATGGAAAGGGGAAAGGGACCCACATGTACAAACATTTTTATAGCTGCTCTTTATGTGGCAGCAAGGTATTGGAAGTTGAGGGGGTGCCCATCAATTGGGGAATGGCTGGACAAGTTGTGGTATATGAATACAATGGAATACTATTGTGCTATAAGAAATGATGAGCAGGAGGAGTTCAGAGAAACCTGGAGGGTCTTGTGTGAGCTGATGATGAGTGAGATGAGCAGAACCAGAAGAACATTGTACACAGTATCATCAACATTGAGTGTTGATCTACTGTGATGGACTATATTCTTCTCACCAATTCAGTGGTACAGAAGAGTTCCAGGGAACTCATGATAGAAGAGGATCTCCAAATCCAAGGGAAAAAAAAAAAAGAACTGTGGAGTATAGATGCTGAATGAACCATACTATTTCTTTTGTTTATGGTGCTGTTGTTTTTTTTCTATTTTGAGGTTTTTCATCATTGCTCTGATTTTTTCTCTTATAATAGGACTAATGCAGAAATAGGATTAATGTTATTATGTGTATATATATGGGTGTATAAATATCTATATCTATATATGTATATGTATATGTATATAGATATATAGATATAACCTATGTCAGATTACCTGTTGTCTAGGGGAGGGGGGAGGGAGAAAAATCTGAAATTGTAAAGCTTGTATAAACAAAAGTTGAGAACTATCTTTACATGTAACGGAAAAAATAAAATACCTTATATGTAAAAAAAAAAAAAAGAAGGCATTGTTCTCCAGAAGCTAAGGACTTTGAACTCAACTTGAGACCACCTTCAAGTCCGGTGGACCAATGGATTTGGATGACGCTAACCAATCCAGCTTGAATCAGTGTGTAAGGACTGCCCATGCTCCAGACCTATAAAAAGCTTCCACAGTCAGTTTGCTGGAGAGTTCATGATTGAAACAGGCTCGTGGTGGAAGAGTTGAGGAAGAACCCGACTAGGCTGGAACTCTAGGCTAGATAGGCCTTCTGAACTCCACGTGAATACCTGGTATGCTTTAATAAATGCTTAATGCCCAAAGACTGGTGCTAAAGCTTCTAATTTAAGGCGACCACACATTTAGATTTTTAAACATCACACCCTATGATACTATTTTTTAAAGAAAAGGCCCTATATAACAAAAATTATTTTCTTAGCTTAGCAACTGATCAGATTCCAATAAATTCTATAAAAATTCATGATCTTATTCATGAAATACCTTTAGACCAAAAATGGTCTGCTAGGCTGATACTGTGGATAGATATAAGGAACAAAACCAGATACTAAATTTAATGCAGCTGTCAAGCTTGGTTCTTTTGGGTAAGACTGGGCAATATTCACTAGGTGATATGAGGGTAACAGGAAATTGAACTAAGGATGGAGTGAGAATTAGTCATGGGGCAAGACCACTGCCAAAGTAGGCAACAGGAAAGAAGGTAGAGAGTAATTCCTTATTTTTAAGAAAGGTAACTTAAAATAAGACAGAGTAAAGGCTCGCAAATAGGAATCAATATGGCATAAACGGTAAAAATAGCCAAGACAAATGCATAGTTGCTACACAATGCTGAATCAGGACCAGAGGAGGTGAGAAGCCATGGGCCAAGCTTAAGTTAGAGATCTATAAGGATCTCTTCCAGAAAGGCAAGTTTATTAACCATCAAATATTGTCTTTAAATGTAGTGGCTCCATTTTTACAAAAAAGACTTATTGCAGCTCTTTTTGTGATGGCAAAGAAGCTATACTATAGTATATGACTGTGATAGAATGCTCTTATGCTATAAGAAATGATAAACAGGATGGTTTCAGAAAAACCTGGAAAGTCTTATATGTAGTGATGCAAAGTGAAGTGAGCAGAACCAGGAGAACAATGTACACAGAGTTGGCAATATTGTATAATGATCAACTGTGAAGACAATGATCCGAGATAATTCCAAAGGACCCATTATGAAAAGTGCTTTCACCTGCAGAGAGAGAACTGATGAACTTGGAATGCCAATTAAAGGATACTTTTTTCACTTTATTTTGTGTGTGTTTTAACATGGTTAGTATGGAAATAAGTTTAGCATGATTTCATATGTATAACATACCATATTGTTAGACTTTTCAAGGGGTGGGAATAGGAGGAAGGGAGAGAATTTGGAAATAAAAATTTATAAAAATGAATGTTAAAAATTTTTAATGTAATTAGGAAATATTAACAAAAAAATATGGGGTGGCTCTGATATTTATGGGAAGCTTAGTCTAGCAATTAAAAAGACTAGGATCAACTTGGGAGCCTGGCTTTGTCTACTTTGACCCTGAAAATAAGTTTGGCATAGGAGTCAGGGCTACAATCTTATTGGGGACAGAAGGACCTACTAAAAGTACAGAAAAACACACTATCCTACAAGTCCATGGGAAAGTCACTATCTAATTTATCTCCATGGACTGGAGCAGTAGCACTTGTAATAAGACCTTTTTTTTACTCTTTGTCCATGTTTAGTAAATGTTCTCTAACAAAAGAACTTCTATGTGTTCTGTTTGCGCTAGAGGCAAAAGAGAAAATCTGAGATAGGCTACTCCTGATCTCCTTAAAGTTCTCCAGTCTTGACTTCATATGGCATAATTACACTTGTAACGATTGGAATGACTCCACCTGCTGGAGACTCACTGTAGAAGAGTTCCGCCCATGAAGCGAAGGTCTTTGAGGGCAAGACCAGGAGTCTTTTCTTTGGCGTCAGGAAGTGACGCGGGCTAGTGGGAGGAGGAAGGAAGAGACTGGCGCTCAGTCTCACGCTCTTTCCTGGGGACTCTGGTGGAGAAGGGAGCTAAAAATGTGCTCTCCCTTTAATAGATAGGAATCTAGGCCTTTCTCTCTCTCTTTATCAAATTTTTATTCTCCTTAATAAACGCTAAAGCTTATAATTTATTGGCGACCACTCATTAGATATTTTAGACAGACTAGCTAGAATTTTAACCCTTAACACACTGCAACTTTATCCCTCCTCAAATTGCTAACTGACTGATACTTTTGAAGGTTGGTACTTTTCACTTTTGTCTTTATATCCCCAAAGCAAACAATAGGTATTTACTAAATACTTGTTGAGGATACAATCAGAAAAACCCAGAAAGACCTACATGAGCTGATGCAATGTGAAATATACTGTATACAAAATAACAGCAATACTGTAAGATGATCTGTTGTGAATGACTTGCTTATTTTCAGCAATGCAATGATCCAAGACAACTCTGAAGGTCCTATGAACAATGCAGAGAACTGATGGTGTCTGAATACAGACTGAAGCATATTTTTTTGTTTGTTTGTTAGTTCCTTTATCTGAAGTTTTGTTTTTGTCTGTTTTCTTTCACAACCTGGCTGATGTGGAAATGTTTTGCATGACTGCTCATATATAACTTATATTGAATTGCTTGAGTTCTTGGGGTGGGGGGGTGGAGAGGAGGGAGGGAGGAAGAAAATTTGGAACACAAAGTTTTTTTTAAAAATTTGATGTCAAAATTTGTATTTACATGTAATTTGTAATTTACATGTGATAAAACTTAATGGGGGAAAATAATGTAACTAAATACTTGTTGATTAATTTAAATAAAGTCCATCTATACTTCAAAACTATGACCCCCAATATAAAAAAAGATCCAAAAACTCAGGGCAGAAATAAAGGGAATAGGAAATAGGAACTACGAAGGTTGTGCATTTAGGTCTTAAGAGTATAGAAATATCATTTCCAGCAATATATTCATTTTAGCAAATTCAACATTATTAATACTTATATATCATAAATTCAGACACAAAGTTTAAGCATCAAACTAATATTTAATGATTTTCTAATGTCAAAGATTTCATGGTCTCTGGCTAATTATTCTAATCTTCAAATTGAAGGTTTTCTGATCACTTAATGTCTTATCTCAGATACAACATAATTTTACTACTGACATGCAGATGATGAGAAATAATATTTTCCCCACCATACTTTTTTTTTTTGTGGGGCAATGGGGGTCAAGTGACTTGCCCAGGGTCACACAGCTAGTAAATGTCAAGTGTCTGAGGCCGGATTTGAACTCAGGTACTCTTGAATCCAGGGCCGGTGCTTTATCCACTGTGCCACCTAGTCGTCCTCCCCACCATATTTTTAAGTGTCCCTAGTTCAACTGATTATAACTGTAGAACAGTAATAGCTTACTAATGTGCAAGCTCTCTAAAAATTAATTTCTTACAAAAATATTTTCTGAACATGTCCCCAGGAATTTTAGATTTTCCTCACTCCTTAGTTATAAGTGATTTAACTGTGATAGTAATCAGTATAACAGACTACAAATGGCGATTCACTCATATTTAAGTGTTCTCTGGTCTCCTAAGTTAATAATACTATAGCACAGAGCACAGATATTATGCAATTGCTCTTAATATACTCTAAAATATTCTTTAGTGGCTGAAGCCAATGCAGTAATGTGTTCTCAGGTATCAATTGAATAATAAACTTGCTTTTGGTCTAGATAACTAAGTCCTTTTTACTATGTTCATTGTGGTTAACCAAGGCCCCCAAAATAGTATCTTCTAAGCTGAAGTAACCAATCAGCTTCAGAGAAAGAAGGACCACCATCAGACCCAAATCAACAGTTCTGAAGGGACCTACATGTGTTGTCACAAACCCATATGAGGCCAGAACTTCCTTGGAATGGGACCAATCAGCATTAGAGATTGAAAGAGGTCAAGAGCAGGTCAAGAGAATGTGTAACAATGATCGCAACTTGGGACAAGGGACTGCATCCTACATTAGTTCATGATTTCTGTCTTTCTGTACATGAACTTGTACATGTACATGTACTTAGAAGCCCTGTAGTGTTATAAAACCCTACTTAGTCCCAGGTTTGGGGTCTTTACAGGCTTACTCCTGCCTGAGACTGGCTTTATTGTGAGACAGGTACCCTCTCTCAATACACCTATCTTTCTACGGCTTGGAGAATTTGCTGTTTCTTTTCTTCATCGGACTTAGAAATTTTCGTGACACATTATAGAAAGAAACTAATGTTTCCTGATTACTGCTAGTGAAAGGGGAGAAGAACACACTCTTTCTCATGGTAATTCCCTAAAAATATCTCACCAATTACCACATCAAAATTTATGTTTAAAGCTTCATTCATTTCAAGTCATAGCCAAATTTGGATTAAAGAAAATGTTTTATACTTGTCTCATAACTTCATTCTAGAATCAAATTATAAAAAATGTTAGGACAAGTGAAAAAAGAAACGACATGATATTCATTTACTAAGATGAAATCTAACAATATAAGTGTTGTTTCAGAAAAAACTTAATATAAAAGTTTTAACTCAATCTATGGAAACTTGCAAACCAGTGAATTAAAAAGAATGGGGATGGGGCAGCTAGGTGGCGCAGTGGATAGAACACCGGCCCTGGAGTCAGGAGGACCTGAGTTCGGATCCGATCTCAGACGCTTAACACTTACTAGCTGTGTGACCCTGGGCAAGTCACTTGACCCCAATTGCCTCACTAAAAACAAACAAACAAAAAAACCAAAAAACAACAACAACAAAAAAGAATGGGGATGAAATACTTACCAAATGTGCCATAAAATCCTCTAGGTCCACAAGTTCCTACACCATATTTTTTTAGAGATGCTAAGGCTGCCTCCTTTATAATTAAAAAAAAAAATTAAAAGGAAAATTTAATGAATGAAAATGGACATTTCCTATACTTTAATCAGAATTAGCAATTATGTGATTATAAATATCCCCCAATTTTAACTGTAGTTTGGAATAAGAAAAAGCATAAAATGTGGACAGAAGCCTAAACATATAGAAAAGTTAAAGTAGCTTAAAGCTCAATAATTAAATCTCTCCATTCCAAGAAAGAACACAGTAGCTCCCCAGTGAAATCCAGAATTGCAACTTACTTACTTAAGACCAAACTTTATAACTCTCTGGCTTTCTCGCCCACCAGTGCAGTACACATTAGCCACTAAATCCAAATTACTTACCTTCATTCATAAATTATAATGGAAAGACCCTTAGAAACAATTTGCTTTAATGCACCTTATTTTAAAAATAAAGAAATTTAGGTCCAGAAAGGGTAACTAATACAAGTACTAAGGTAAGTGAGCCAGAATTTGAATACAGGCTCTCTGACCAAAAATCCAGTGCTTTTTCTGCTATACTGAGTCTAAGCCAATAAAATAAAGTTTAGTAAAATAACTAAAATAAATGATTTTATTATTTTAATAAAAAATGGAAATAAGTTTTGCATGATTTCACATGTATAATCAATACCATTTCCAAAATACATTAATAAATAATAAAATGACATAAAAATAAAATAATGCACTAAGAAAATAAACTAAATAACAGCTAGAAAAACTTGACTAATCAAATGGTCAATATACATAATCATAGATTTATAGTGGAAAAGGATGTCTAATTCAAACTCCTCATTTTATAGACAAGGAATATGAGACTCAAAAAATGTTCATTGTAGTTCATCTCAGAAGTCAACAATATTATCAGTAAGTTACTTACCTTTACCCTAGAATTATCCAAGAGTCCAAGAAAATTAAATGATGCAAAGTTTATACATTCCTTTCCATTCACCACAATTCTGTGGCCTGGAGGGCTAAGGAAAAAAAAAAAGAAAAAGAATTAAAAAAATATAAATCCCTATTTTAGGGACATCAAATAAAACATCATCCAATTTAGAGAGGGACATAGCATTTTCTACTGTGCTCTATCTATATAACGATATTCGATTTCTCCCACATAACAAAAATAAGAATATCTGACATTTATATGGGGATTTAAGTTTTTTAAGCACTTCACACAAATTATGTCATTTGTTCATTAATACAACACCATAAGTACTTTCTATATCTTTAACAATCAAAATATCAAGCTGAAAGGTCATTACAAATTTAAAATATACACATCCTTCTAGCCTTAGTAAATTAACAGTTTACTACTTCCTAAGTATAATATAGGTAATGTTTCTATATTTTACTGCTCTGAAAGAAAGAAAGGAAAAAAGTATACAAAGATGGGTAAATTGTTTGCGTTAGCTTTAAATCCAACTTGAGGAAGGAATAACACAAGGTACTTTTGTACTTTGGAAAGAATTTGTAAAGATTATAAATGGAAAGGAAAGAGACCAAAAAAATTAATATCAGAGGCAAGAATAAATCAAAAGAAGTACCATGTTTAAGAGTTAAGCAGTTTTTTGAAAGAAACAGTTAAGGGAAAGTCAGAGAAAGAAGAACAGGATAAGATTCCATTTCCTAAAATGGGCAATTACATTTCTGGAAATTTAGAAAGGAAAACTGGGGGAAATTAATACAGAAATGGTTGCATATATCTAAATACAGTTGCAACAGGTAAAACCTCTTTTCTCATAAGCCAAATAAGTTGTTTTTCTCTTTTTCCCCTCAAGTGCCATCTAAGTCTCTTACTGAAAGAATAATATCCACAGATTAATTTAGATATTTTCTATCTGGAAATAGATATGACAAATGAATACAAATGGAGGGGGCTAAGTACTAAAAAATGATATCTGAACATCTTAACATCTTTAATTAGATTGAAAAAGAAGACTACGATTATTTATAGTCTAAATATTTCTTTCTCTCAACTACTTTTCCCACAAATTACTATCAGTTTATAA